>NC_065592.1:81735000-82360000 GCF_024542745.1 Macaca thibetana thibetana | reverse complement strand
CAGGGGTTCAAGAGCAGCCTGGCCAACACAGTGAAACCCCATCTCTACTAAAATACAAAAATTGGCCAGGTGTGGTGGCGCATGCCTGTAGTCTCAACTACTTGGGAGGCTGAGGCAGGAGAATCACTTGAACCCGGGAGGCAGAGGTTGTGGTGGGCCGAGATTGCACCACTACACTCCAACCTGGGCAGCAGAGCAAGACTCCATCTCAATAAATAAATAAATAAATAAATAAATAAATAAATAAATAGATAAATACATAAATTTGTGTTAAGTCACTTGTTTGTAATAATTTTTATAGCAGCATTAACAATGAGTATAACGATAAAAGTGAACTTCACAGAGATTTTCAAACATACACACATAATGGTAGAAACCACGTGGGACAGGGAGGGCTACTCTTCCTGGCCATTGTCTGACAGGTTTTCTCCCCCATCACCTAGTAACTTGAGTGTGGAGGGAGCCCACAGTGTTTTTTTGCATGTGTTCATCACACTCTTCAATACTGTGAAAGCAAGCACAGAAATACAAAAATAGAAATAAATGGAAAGCACACTGTTTCAAATGTTCGTAAGGGGTGACTGTGATTTGTAAACTATATTGTCTCATTTCTCTCGATGTTTAGTATAGTCTTATTGAATGTTCCAGCTTTACCACCACTGAATTTTGGAATGTTCTGGGAAATCATGTGTTCATCCTTGAGCTGAAGCATTAAAAATTGAGCAGATCTCACCCATCCCAAACAGAATGGTGGTAACAATAGAAAATCATAGGGGATCCTCAAAGATCATAGAAGACAAGAGTCAGACCCACGAGGTCCAGCTGTTTGGCCTTGGTAGGAGAATCTTCCTTCAAGATTGGCCATGGAGGAACACAGATTTTATTCAATTTGAACCTGAATATTGGGCTTTCGTGGCATTAAGTTAAACAGGGAAATCCCACACCTTTTTCCCCAGAATTGTTTTTCTTTCTCAAGCTCACCATCAAAAGCTGTTGCTGCTTCAGTTGGCCTCTTTAAAGCTTCAGTGAATAACTTTCTCATGAGATGACTACTACTACTGTTACTTGAAACAAGCAGAATATATCACGCTCATAAGAAATGTGACTGGAGTTACAAGGGTCAGCCTGTCTGAGCAGAGCAACCACTGTACAGTTATCTACTTCCATGGTGCTGTGGAAAGTCCTAAGGCGTCATTCATAGTTAAATACACCATCCCAAACCAACTCATGAAATGAATGCCTATTGAGTTTTTGCTCCAGTTTGCAGTGATTCCCTCTTCTCCAATGAATTCTCCCCTCACACCTCCATCCTCATGGTCATAGCTATGGAGCTCTACATAGCCTTTTGTGCAATATGAACTTTTCTAATACCATGGCCATGGTTGATGGGTCTGGGTTGGGCAATTGACCCAGACTGGGAAATCAGTCTCTTCTTTAGGAATTTGGAATTGGTGTGTGTGTGAGAGAGATCTCCCTGAAGAGTCATAACTATAATTTTTAGACTCAAAAGCTGTTGGAAGACTAGTTTTCCATAAAGTGAACCAGAAAAGCAGAGGAAGTTAGTTCTCTGTCTTCTGCAGGAAGACAGAGAAGAGTGAAGCAGATGCAAAGTGAAGCAGATGTCTGTGTTTCAGGCCTTGGTTCCAATCTGCTCCTGGCTTAGCTCCATCTCCAACCTGCGGTATTCTAAACTACTCTTTGGCCTTTTAATAAAGTCCTTTATGCCTGTGGGGGACCAGAATATGCCCCCCACCCCAAAATGTGAACAATTGTTGAGTTGAGAGCAATTAAGAAGGAGCAGATTCAGGAAAGCTCCCTTTATTTGCCTAAAAGCAGGGCATAGATTTATAAAGACAAAGGTATTCTGTCTCCCCAGGGAAAACAAAGGTTAACCACTGCATAGAACTCTGGACATACCGACCTGCAGATGATACCAGGAGAATCTACATGAAGGAGCTTTACTGACCCACCCTTAACTGCCAGTTACTTGCTTTCCCACAATTTACTGCCCCTAGAAGCTCATTTTCCTTTATCTTATCACTTTTCTAAAAATCTGTACTCTTTGCTGAAGATGCTATATAAGCTTGAATTCAAAGCCACCTCTGAGAACTATTCATTCCTGGGTGTCTCCCATGCATATGTAAAATATACATATGAATAGGCTTCTATCTGGTTTTCTCTTGTTAATCTGTAATTTTGTCACCAGGGTCTGTTCAAACCAAGAACTTACGAGGATTGAAGAAAAAATTATTTTTCTTCCTCTACAAGCGCTTTTGCTTAAGCTGGTTTGAGTGGAGTCAGTTTGGCCTGTTACTAAAAAACACCATAGCCTTAAACAACAGAAATTTATTTCTCGAAGCTGAGAGGTCTAAGATAAGGGTACCAGCCTGGGTAGGCTCTGGTGACGCCCTCTTCCTGACTGACAGACAGCTGTGTCCTCCCATGGCAGAGAGGGTGCTCTGGTCCGTTCATCTCACAACGGTGCTTATCTCATCATAGGGTCTCCACCTTCATGATCTAAACTAACCCTCCAAATATATTGGGGTTTAGGGTTTCAACATACAGATTCTGGAGAGACACAAACATTTAGCTTGTAGCAAGTAGGTTTCATTTACATTACAACAATGTGTCTTGGAGAATAAAATTGAGTCCTGAGGAGCAAGTCTGAGATGCAATGATGTAGCTTTTGTGGACAAACAGCTTTGGCAGCCACTGTCTCACCTGCCACCATTAGTGTCTCATTTCTGTTGGCAATTATGCAAGAATTAACCAGAAAAAAAAGAGGCTGCTTTTAAATTCCTCTTTTAAAATGCAAAGATGGAGGTCAGATATTCCCTCGGCTAGTCTCAAAAACAGCTCTCTGTTTCATTCTACTTTCTCCTGCGTGCACCTTGGGAACAGCAGTAAACAAAAGAGTTGATTGCTTTAGTCATTTACACAAATGGCTAGAATGGGAATAAATGAAAGCAAAAGCTCTTACTAGTAGGCTAAATGCCACAAAGGGCTGCCACAGACCAGCATTTACATGATAACGAATTAGCTCGCTGTGTCTCTCAAAATTAAAGTACGCATGTTCTCCCCACCCTGAAAATAGTCTTTCTCTCTCCTTTCCCTCACTCTCTCTCTCACACATACACAAATTCCTCATTCAGTCCTAATGCCCCGGGTCCCACACTGTCAATTCAAGGGTAGGAAGGCAAACTTTCCTGAGATCACAGAAACGGTCACATGGCAGAGAAATGTCTGTCAGACCCAATAAAATGCAAAATTTGACCTGAGCTACTACAAGGCAAAAAGCCAAGGTAGGCCTCAGTAATTGTTGATTACTGGCACCGTTCTGAATAGAAAACACACCCTGGGCATGTGAAGCTTCTCTGCCATCTAACTTTGGCTGGTTCTCTTAATCAACAAAAATGAATCTGAAATGCGTTTGCCTGAGCCGGTCTCATAAGTTAATTCCACACAAAGAAAACCTATTCTTTTGCACAATTTCAACAACATGTTGTATTGTCAATAAGAAATTAAATGAACCTGTTTTTTTTAATGTGTCAGGAATATTTATTTCTAGAAGAAGATTGCAGATCTCAAATCTAAAATGTCTATTATAAAATCTACATGTGGTTTTCCCTACCCAAACAGGGAATGAATTTACAGGGAATAGAAAATATAGGCTGGGCGCGGTGGCTCACGCCTGTAATCCCAGCACTTTGGGAGGCTGGGGTGGGCAGATTACCTGAGATCAGAAGTTTGAGACCAGTCTGGCCAACATGGTGAAACCCTGTCTCTACTAAAAATACAAAAACATTAGCTGGACCTGGTGGTGCACACCTGTAATCCCAGCTACTTGGGAGGATGAGGCAGGGGAATTGCTTGAACCAGGGAGGTGGAGGGTGCAGTGAGCTGAGATTGCACCACTGTACTCCAGCCTGGGTGACAGAGTGAGCCTTCATCTCAAAAAAAAAAAAAAAAAAAAAAAAAAAAAAAAAGAAACGAAAGAAAATGTAACAGAAGAGTTTTTTGTTGTTGTTGTTAAAAAATATTCAAATATTTTGAGTTCAAAAATTGGTACTTGATATACGTCAAACCATATGAAAATGCTGATACATACCTACTGTGTGCCTTACAAGTGTGGGATTTGGAGTCAAATAGAACTTGCTTTCAGTACTAGCTACAACACTTTCCAGCTGTGTGCAAGTTACTTAAGCTCTCTGGGCCTCAGTTTCAACATCTGAACAATGAGGGAGATAATATCAACTTCATAGGGTTGTTGCTACATCAGGTGCTGTACCAGGTATAGGATATCTCATCTGACACCCCACCAAGTAGGGGGCAAGGGGAACCTTCAGACATTCTGAAAAAGCAAAGCTTCTTATCTCTTTCTCGAGTTTTTCTAGGCCAGGTTTCCCTTACCTAAACCTAAACTGGAAGAACTTCCCTAAGCAAGAGGGATAGAAAGCTATTACTCCTTCAAAAGAAGATCAAAAAATTTATCTGTGCGGTTATTTCTTCAACCCAAACTTATTTGCAATGTAGGTCTGTCTTTCTCTCTTCCTTTCTTTCTCTCTCTCTTTCTTTCTTCCTTTCTTTTTCTTCTTTCTTTCTTCTGGCTTTCACAAGAATAATAGGATTATTTTGCATCTACTTGCTACTAAAAAAAAAAAGACAAAACAAAACAAAAACCCTGTTTAGCTGTTTCTTACTCAATATAGACTTGCAGACTTGTCAGGGCTCATAAAGCACGTATTTAAATTCTTATTCTAATCTCCACTCCTGTTCCCTATGTAGCTGAATTCTACCTCCCTTTCCCCTCTCCCCACTCAGAGTCAAAGCAAGGATCATTCAGAAGATGTCATCTGGATGCTTCAAGTGGCTAAGTCAGCCTAGCCTGGCTTAGTGCAGACACACTCATCTAAGTGAGCCATGATTACATCAGGAAAGACAGGTGTGCAGGATTCCAGTCTCACTTTATCTTCACAACAATCTTGCACTGTAATTATCATTTTACTGACTTTACAGATAAGGAATCTGTGACTAAGAGAGATGGAATAGCTTTCCCAAAGCCTCATATCTGTCTGACTTCTGAATGCCCTGCAGCCTAAATAGTCCCTCTAGAAGATAACTCACAATCATGCCACTCCCCTGCTTGAAACTCTCCAGTGGTTTCACATCATGCTTTCAGTAAAGTCCAGTCTTCCCACAGCCTGCAAGACGCATCATGATCTGGCCTCTGACTTCTTCTCAAACCAGCCAGGTATGTTTTCATCTTGAGACCTTTCATTTTATGGCTCCTTCTGTCTGGAATGCTTTTCCCCAGATCTTCTCATAGATGGCTCTTTCTTGACTCCCTGCCACTTCTTTCACAAGGGCTTTCCTGACCACCTAATCTGTAATAGCTCCTCTTTCCAACCCTGTTTTGTCCTCTTCATTGCACTTACCACTTTTTGAAAATATTACTTATTCTATTAGGTTACTGACTTGTTGTCTAAACTGCCCAAGGATAGGGCCTTTAGTCTTTTCATTACTGTATCTTATAGTATCTAGCATTGTGTCTTACAATAGTAAGTGTTTAATGATTATTTATTAAATGAATACATAAATAGAAGCTGTCTTAGTCCATTTTGTGCTGCTATAAATACCACAGACTGGGTAATTTTTAATGAACGGAAATTTATTGGCTCACAGTACTGAAGGTTGGAAAGTCCAATATTGAAGTGCCAGCATCTTGCAAGGACCTTCTTGTTGCATCATCTCATAACAGAAGGACAAAGACAGAGAGCAAGGAGGAGCAAAACTCACCATTTTATAATGTTAATCTATTCATGAGGGCAGAGCTCTCAGGGCCTAAACACCTCCCATTAGGCCCCATCTCCCAACACTGTTGCATTGATGATTAAGTTTCCAACACATTAGTTTTGGAGGTGACAAAATATTCAAACTATAGCAGCAGTGTTTAGGAGAGGTCTGTTTAAATCCTCTTGCTGAAGTTGTGCTAGATAATAGAAGTGCTCCAGATTATTATAGAGATTCAGTTGTAGAAAATGAGCAAAACAGCCTCCTTAGTTGAAAAGAGCAGACTCTAACTAGCTCATTCTTTGTTCTACTTAATTTTAGTTGGTTTTATTCATGGGGACCCTAGTTAAGGAACATACTCCAAACTCTTGGTATTATCTTCCTGGCACACTGCATTCTCTCAAAAGTTTTAAATGTTTTCATGTAGTCAACCACAGAATGTCAAATGGTCTCTCTTTGATTGGAACAACAAAAGCTCAAAGAAATGTGTGACCATGAGGACATGATAACCTATGAGTGATGTCCTGAGACCTGAAACCCAAAATCATGGTAACCGAGAGCAGCACTACAGCCCTAAGTTTTGGTCACACTCTCACCTAAGTAAGAACCTGACCAAAAGGGAAGAATTTTTAAAGAAAATTATGGGAGGCCATTGTTTTGGACTGAGCTTATGCACTAGGCTCCAACAGACCATACCAGACCACCAAACTGAAACTTTAAGGAAGCAGGTAGATCCTAAAACAGACCAGGTTTTGTTTTCCTTCTGAAAACAAGAGATTCCAGCACAAGGAGATCCCTCTACTCCAACACTTACAAAAATGTAACTTGAAGCCCTTGTTGCCACCTTACAAAACCACTCTTCTGCTATTTACCAGTGGGACTTGAGACACAATAAGTACATTTATGATGGTGACAGAGTGACATCAATGCCTAAAGTTGTGGTCAACCTCTCAATTTTGAGAGATTGACCAAAAATGGGAGAATTGTTAAATTAAGTTCAACCTAAAACTACCTCCTTTGTACGTATTATAAGTTTGACCTAAAGATTTCTCTCTACATTATGAACTATAACCCAGCTTAATGTGTAACAGGCTATAACCCTCTCTTGTACCAATCACTGGAGTTTCAGCAAGTCACAGGAAGCCAGCTGTTCAAACCACGTTCAAGTTAGACAAACACCAAGCTGTAACCAATTCGGCTGTTTCTGTACCTCACTTCTATTTTCTGCACACCCTTCCTTCCCCCAAACTATCTTGGAAAAATCCTAGCCCCCAAATTCTCAAGGAGGCTGAACTGAGTAATAATAAAACTCCAGTCTCCCATTAGCTGGCTTTATGTGTATAAAACTCTTTGTCTATTTCCAGTTCCCCTCCCTTGATAAATCAGCTCTATCTGGGGAGCAGGCAAGAAGCACTCACTGGGTGGTTATGGTAATGTTAAATAAAATTTATAGGAGAACATTTGTTTGGACTGAGTTTCTGCACTATGCCCAACAGCCCAAATCAAAATGGAGTCACTCATGCTAAAGTTCCCCAGTACCAAGCCTAAATTAAGCTATTTATCTGACCTTCCAAGAAATCAAAAGAGTGAGAGAAAACGGCCAACTCCCCAAATAAGCCAGAGGTAGCCAGTATAATAAAGAAGTTTCCTCTGCTTTATCATTTATAAGGAAAGTAACTTTTGAAACAAGCATCCACTTTTTGTTTTCTGTTTCTGTTTTCCTCAGCCCTTTTCTCTCTACAAAACCAACTTCTTCTGCTCAGCTTATCTGAACACTCATTCTATTTTACAGAATGTGGTGCTGCCCAATTTTAAAGTTGCAAATAAAAGCCATTAAGATATTTAAACTAAGTGTGTTGTAACTTTGTCTTTTGATAGTAGTTAAAACAATTCTCACATTTTTGGTCAATCTCTCAAAACGGCCTTAGGTACCCTTAGGTTCAGGATTGAGTTTTACCACTTCTTAGCCAGTTATCTTCTCTGAATCTTTGTTTTCATCTGTAAAATAAGAGTAAATAGTACTGGCTGGGCACAGTGACTCATGCCAGTAATCCCAGCACTTTGGGAGACCAAGGTAGGCAGATCGCTTGAGGACAAGAGTTCAAGACCAGCCTGGGCAACATGATGAAATCCTGTCTCTACTGAAAATCCAAAAATTAGCTGGATGTGGTGGTGCATGCCTGTAATCCCAGCTGCTTGGGCGGTTGAGGCACGAGAATCACTTGAACCTGGGAGACAGAGGTTGCAGTGAGCTGAGATCTCGCCACTGCACTACAGCCTGGGTGACAGAACGAGATTCTGTCTCAAAAAATAAAAAAGTTAAAAAAAAAAAAAAAAAGAAGAGTGAATAGTATCTACCAGAGAAATATTTCATGAAGATAAGAAAACAGAGGTACTTGGTACATGCCTACTGCATAGAGTGAGCTTAGTAATTCTTACCTATTCATTATAATAACTTCTAGAAGTAATTATAAAATCTAAATTATGTTCAAATTATCTCCAACTATCTTTAGAAACTAACGGCTGGTGAACTGTAACCCAATACTTTATACATCATTCTTCCAAGGTTCAGGACAACCCCAAAATATGACTGTAGGAGACCAGAATATGCCAGTCCAAAATGTAATCACCTGACAGGTTCTTTTGCCTGCTGCCCAGAAAAGTCAAATGCACTGAGAACAGCAGGAGTGTTTGCAGCAAATGAAGTGTTTAAATGTGGCCAGGCGTAGTAGCTCATACCTGTAATCCCAGCACTTTGGGAGGCTGAGGCGGGTGGATCACTTTAGGTTAGGAGTTTGAGACCAGCCTGGCCAACATGGTGAAACCCCTTATCTACTAAAAATACAAAAATTAGCCAGGTGGCGCATGCCTGTAATCCCAGCTACTCAGGAGGCTGAGGCAGGAGAATGGCTTGAACCCTGGAGCAGGAGGTTGCAGTGAGCTAAGATTGAACCACTGCACTCCAGCTTGGGTGACAGAGTGGGATTCTGTCACACAAAAAAAAAAAAAAAAGAAAGAAAGAAAGAAAGTATTTGTTACAGAGCCCGCCAAGTGAGGAAGATGGAAGATAATTCTCAAATTTGCCTCCCTGACAACTTGGAGGCTAGGGTTTTCAAGAACAGTTTAGTAGACAGAGGGCTAGGGAATGATGAATGCTGATTGGTTGGGTTGGAGATGCAATCACAGGGGATTGAAACTCTCTTCCTGTGCTGAGTTGGTTCCTGAGTAGAGGTTAGCAGATTGGTCGAGTCCATTTCTTGGTATGGGTTACTGGTCTAGGTGGCTGGTGCCAGCCGGTCCATCAAGAAGCAAGGTTGCAAGGTCTAAAAGATACCTCAAACACCAGTTTTAGGTTTTACAATAGTGATGTTATATACAGGAGCAACTGGGGAGGTCAAAAATCTTGTGACCCCTGGATACATGACTCCTGAACCATAATTCTAACATTGCAGAGTTTTACAAACGCACTTTTGGTTTCCGCACAGGCAAGGGGTTTATTTTGGGAAAGGGCTATTATCACGTTTGTTTTAAAGTTAAACTATGAACAAAATCCCTCCCATAGTTAGCTTTGCCTATGCCTAGGAATGAACAAAGACAGTTAGCCTGTGAAGTTAGAAGCAAGATGGAATCAGCTATGTCAGCTTTCTCTCACTGTCATAGCTTTTGCAAAGGTGGTTTCAAAATATGTCTCTTTGGCATATTGATTATTGTCAGCTGGTTATCTTGAGACACTGCAGACATAGGAGTAATTCTGCAAAGTTGCCCTTTCATAAGGAAACTTACATCTATAAAGGAAACATTTATTTGAAAGGATATCCCCTCTCTTCACCAGCAAGAGAGGGACTAAATCCCTAGAGATTCTTGTCCATGGAGAAGGCATCAATTTAAATCTGCACAACAAAACTTACTTCTTTTTACAGCAGGGGTGTTCCAACTTTTGGCTTTCCTGGGACACACTGGAAGAAAAATTGTCTTGGGCTACAAGTAAACTACACTAACGACAGCTGATGAGCAAAAAAAAAAAAAAAAAAAAAAAAAAAAAAAAATCACAAAAAAATCTCATACTGTTCGAAAAAAGTTTATGAATTTGTGTTGGGCTTCATTCAAAGCTATCCTGGGCCACATGAGGCCCACAGGCCATGGGTTGGACAAGCTTGGTTTACAGTTTTTTCCTGGCCATCTGAAGCAGGACTTTCCTCATACCCTTCTTTCTTTGTTTCAGCAAATGATGGCGTTTAAGCCCAAGGTTTAACTCTTTCTTGAGATCTACTCTAGAGATTTATTAATTTTCTCCCATGTATACAAGAGGTATTACATATTAATAAACTCTTGTTTGTTTTCCTCTTGTTAATCTGTCTTTTGATATGGGGAATTCTGGTTAAGAGTCATGAAAGGTAGAGAGATTCTTTTTCCTCCCCTTTAGTTCTAAGATTACCTGACCCTGCAGTATGGCGCACACTGAGCCATAGCAGACACAGTACAAGGTTTAGGAGAGTTGCAGAAGATTATGACTTAGGATTTGGGCAGAAACACTTTTGAAGGTTTTTAAAAATGTAATTGATCCACCTAATGGAGCAACAGAGTGATATTCATGCATTACAAAATCTGCATACAAAAAAAGGGCTAGTTTTTAGGTGACGCTGGGCTCAGGCTTGCCACATCCCTACCTTTCCATGGTCCTCTGGCAGATCAGAAGCACTTTGATCGTGAACTGTGGTGTGGTGAGCGTCACCCTGCCTCAGACCAACAACATCAGTAAGTGGAACTCTTGACCATATGGGACCTCCCTCTAGAAGCATGTGTCCTCCCGTAGCATAAGACATTTCAGTGAATTCCCAAATATAACTGATATTCCCAGCCATTTTTGAAATGACAAGTTTTTCATATAAAACAGACATTATTTCTTGACGCACTTTCCCAAAGGCTCCAAGGTCAGTATTGGAAAATGTTGACTAGGGAGCCATAGAAACCTCACAGGGAAATCAGAGTGTCTGGTGAAAATGCTCAGAGCATTTGTCAGAGCTCCCAAGAGTTGATTAAAGAAACTTCTTGCTCTGTTGGGTTTCTCCACAGTCAAGGAGCATGTTACAAAGCTGGTTTTGTGAGGAGGCCATCGCTCTGGGGCTGGGCCCGCCAGGCTGACTTCCAGGCCCAGAAGGGAATGAGTCCCAAGCTTGACCCTAGCTGGAAAAGTGGAATGTGCTAGAGAAAGCAAGAGAAAATCAACTCATAAATTGCCCACTACATAAAACACAGATTGTTTTAGAGATAGGAGGAAGCATAGTTTCTCAGATCCAGAAAGAGTGGTTTCAAGTATGCTCATCGTAAGGGGTCTGATTCAAAGATGCCGGACTGATCCTCCACTCCCAAGAATTCTGCAGGGAACATATGTGCACAGATGTCACACACATCTGTTCTGACTAAATTAACATGTAAAGGGGGAAAATGAAAGTTTAAGGCTCTAAAATAGCACCAGTGAGTAGAACTATTCAAAGGGAAATTTTGTAATGCCTGGGATTGGAACTCTGAATTTTGAACTAAAACAAGACCCAGTGTTTGCTACACAGCTCAATCTGTATTGAATCAGGATTTTTAATGGAATTCAGTTTTAATGACTAATACAAACAATTGATTCTATGTCACTTTATAGAATCAAAAATAATAAGCATTGTTCTAGTCATTAATGGTGCAACTGATAAAAAGCAATTCATTTGGTCGGGCACAGTGGCTCATATCTGTAATCCCAGCACTTTGGTGGCTGAGGTGGGTGGATTGCCTGAGCTCAGGAGTTCAAGACCAGCCTGGGCAACATGGCAAAACCCATCTCTACAAAAAATACAAAAGTTACCTGGGTGTGGTGGCATATGTCTGTAGTCCCAGCTACTTAGGGGGCTAAGGCAGGAAGACTGCTCGAGCCTAGAAGGTCGAGGCTGTAGTGAGCTGAGATTGCACCACTGCACTCCAGCCTGAGTCACAGAGCGAGACCCTATTTTTTTAAAAAAGAAAAGAGAAAAAAAGAAATGAAAAATATTTTGTAATTGATAGAAAAATTTACTAACTATAGCCTAGAGTTATTATACTTGTGATGTTTACTTTTTTCAACAGAAGATAAATATGCAAATTTCCATGATTGAGAATTTGTTTTTTCTATATTCTGGATGGTACCTTAACCACCATGCGCCTTACAAAACACAAATCCAAGTGCTAATTATTCTTGTTCATCATTAGATGTGCTTTCCAATCAATAGAATGACATGCCACAGAGCACATGACTCTTTTAAAGGTACCAGGGCATTGCAAACTCTTTTCTAGGGCAACACAAGGCCTCTCACTAAAGCAGGAGTAGTAACAAACCAATAATAGTGAGAATGTTGGTGCTAGCATTTAGGTTACAATTGAAGGGCATTCTTGTTATAAAAATCATACTTTCACCCTGTTTTCTTTTATTCATATTGATGCCCTTTTTTTACTTTATGAAAAGAGGTTTCCAATGAATTTTTCCATAAATCATCTCCTAGGCTTTTAATGTTTCAAAACATTTTTACACATTTCTGAGTGGTGAGTGTTGCTCTCATGGCTCCTAAGTAAAGATTAATGAGACTTCAAAGATGTGTGCCACTTATTCTATTCATCTGGAGCCATAAGATCCTTTAACTTAAGTATTCTATTTTGGTCACAGTACTAGGTAGCATTGTTAATTAAGAAACGTCTGAAACGATTACTTTATAGTAATGCATTTGAATGCCAGGAAGATGGAAGGCACACTTAGGAGTAGTCAACAAAACAATAATTGTCACTGTTACACCAATATTCATAGTAGTCTAGTGATTAGTATTCTGTGCTTTCACAGCCATGGCACTGGTTTGGTTCCCAGTGAAGGAACCAGTCTCTGAAAAAAAGTCCTTTAACTCAGGAGAAGAAACATTTATAAAATTTTGGTTTGATATTTGTATGACTCTTGACTTTTGAGGGTATCTATTTGTTACTGATCCTTTTCTCTTTAATGTGCAACTTTTGATCTCCTGTTTACTGTCTATTTTAATCTTCCATCTGTGGGCACATGGTATGATTGGCCTTTGTGTGTAGATGGTCAGCTGAGAAGCTGAGCCCCTAGAGAATATGGCAGGACAGAAATGTGGGTTGTACTCCATTTGTGGCTAGCAAAGCTTTCTTTTCTTTGAGCTGTCTTTGAAGTGGATCTGGATCTTGTGATGACTGCTTTGCACCTCTTTGGAGATATGAAGATATTTAGTGCATCATTAGTTAAGTCACAACACTGGTTAAGGCTTATTGCTTTTGGTGAGTTACTTTGAAAGATACCTTGGTTTAAAAGAAAAGAAAAAAGATGTTCAAAAGCCAGGCAGTTTGCCCCAGCTAAAATCTGATAAGAAATTTTAAAAGATTTGTTTTAAACTCCCTATGGTCAGAAGTCAACTTAATAAAAAATTAATATTCAGGCTCTCTGTTGGATTGTGTTTCTGGGGATTTTTTTTAGTTGACTAAAACTCTTCTTAAATTATATGTTTGGCCCCTCTGTCTGCTTTCTTTCTCATTGATAAAATTTTTGCCAGAAAACAAAATGTAAAATATCATTAGCTTTTTCAGAAAGCTTAAAATCTCCCCATATTGGCTCCTCTAAGAATTGTCCTACCATTTACTTCTGCCCCGTATTCCTCTCTGCCATCTTTGACAACACATGGAGGGACCTAGGAAGGAGTTTCTGATGATTCTGAGGCCCCCAGGAGCAACACAGAAAAAGGTATCACACACTCTCTTTTTGGGGTTGTGGGGAAGTCTTCTGACTTCCTTGTGGAATTCCAAAAGTCGTAGGCAGGTTTCTCTCAGGTCTAAAGCTCTGTTCCCTTTTGCATTGAGTTCCCTGATGTCTTTATGTTTTAGGGTATCAGGGATTACTTTGTACCATGAGAGAGCACTTGACATGTGTGTGTGTGATGGCTGGCACGTCCCTGGCAAGGCCTGCAGTTTTGGGGGTGGCTGACAGTGCTACAGTGAATGATTGTCAAGGTGGAGAGCTATGCATTTCTTTGTGTGTTTAGATAAGAAAGACTTGGAGCTAGGATACTTGGAGCTAATGAGGAACTAATGTTCACCAATGAGGGATAATACTCCCGCGTGGGATGGGCTGATCACAGAGTAGACTAATTTGCATTTGGGTGGCCCACCAGCCTCAGGGAAAAGTCTGGAGTAAGGGGCACTGTGGAACATTGCATGGCCTGGTCCCATGGTCTTTTCATTTTTGGAGAGTACCTGAGATTCAGTATAAAAATGGGACCCTTGATTTCTGAGGTTTTAAATTCTCTGTTTTCTAGC
Organism: Macaca thibetana thibetana; assembly: GCF_024542745.1. Taxonomy (NCBI): domain Eukaryota; kingdom Metazoa; phylum Chordata; class Mammalia; order Primates; family Cercopithecidae; genus Macaca; species Macaca thibetana. Next base: position 82,345,879 of record NC_065592.1, on the reverse strand, counting down.
TATACCTGCTTTTCACATATGTAACTATTAGGTTCTGAAAACACAAATGCTTTGTTGGTTCTATTTATTAATGGGCTCCACTCTGAGCTCAGTGGTCCAACTGGAAAATGGAGACCAAATTAGAAACTATGTATCTAAATAAAATTAGTCTCCTAATAAAATCCTGTGGTGAATTCTTATGTTTTTGTGTTACCTTTGCATCAATCTTAAATCATCCTCTAACAAACCCAAACCCCTTCTTATAAAAGCTTAAAGTCTCTCTCTGTGCTTTAAAATGTAAATTTGCTAAACATGTTTTCTCTAAAACTCAGTAAGGATTTCAGCCATGTGGGACAGGTAAATTTTAACTTGTTCTATTTACAAAGGCATAGTTTGAATCCAACTGTCCTTTTAAACTAGTAAATTTTATAGATCTCATGACTACAATTTTAAAATTAAAGTTATAAGACCTTTATTTGTGTTCGTCAATATTTTTACATATACATGCACACGTGGCTGTCTGTATATTGTATACATGGTATTAAATTAAGTTATAAAAACATGAGTACTCATAAATTAAATAACTAGCCCAAATGCTTTTCAAGTTCATGAGACATTGGTAATCTTTGTAAAGTAGAGCTAGTTTTAAAATTGTTGGGAAAATAAAATAGAAATGTTTTCAGAATTTTAGACATTTTTGCCTGGGTCTACTGGTCAAATTTATTCTGTTTCTCCTAGATTAGTTTTATGGTCATAAAACAATTGCTTCTGTGATACTTGTTATGATTTGTCTGTGAGTTTGTCTTTGGTTTTGAGCCTTTAGATTCTGAGGTCTAGAGCAGTGGCCCTGGTGAGGCCAGGGAATATACATGTGTCCACAGCAGCCTGGACCACCAACTGCAGAGCACAGCCACGCTCAATATGATTCTGTCCTTGATGGCCCAGTTCTGTTTCTTGTCCATGCTGAAAGGCATCAGATCCTCCAAGCATTGTTTTCATAGCTCTATCCTCTGTCCTGGGCTCTGCATGTGGTGCATTACAAATAAGATTGCTTACTTCCTAAGTTTTTCACTGGGAATTAGGATTATTAAGATTTCTTTTATTTTACATGACTCCTGTACACATTACTGCACTTAAATGCCTTTTCTTCTATCAATCTGCCTTTTGTCCACTGACTTTTCAACAAACCATAAGAGGTCAAAGGGAAAGTTTTCCCCTAGTCCCTACACTGGTTACCAGTAGTATAACTCTGAAAATGAAAGCCAAGAGAGTATCAGCAGATCTCATTCTTTCATTGTGAATTTTTGCAAGGCAGGGTCCATATCTTACTCACTAAACCTACCCATATGTAGCTTTTCAGCAATACATGTAAAGGTATTTTTGGTTTGTGGTTGCAGCAGCTATTAAAGAAATTGACTAAAATAAAGAGAGTCATCTTGTGGGAAGCTCCCAAACAGGATACTCTTCTAGTTCATCTCCTTTCTTTGATTTTCTAGAGTTACGTTTGGTTGACACAAACTGGAATCTCAAAGGTGGTGTGGAAAGGGACAGAAGGGGTAAGATTTTATCTCCAAAGGCCTGCCCCAAGGCTCCATGGACTTATTCCATTCCCAATTCCAACACTGTTCCCTTTTCCCCATGTGAATTTCTTATGAGTGAACATGACCAGGTCATATGGTACCCAGATATTTGGTTAAACATTATTTCTGGGTATATCTGTGAGAGAGTTTTTCTGGATGAGATTAGCATTTTAATTGGTAGACTGAGTAAAGATGACCCTTCTCAATGTAGATGGGCCTCTTCCAATCCATGGAGGGGCTGAATAGAACAAGAAAGCAGAGAAATGGAGAATTTCTCTTCCCAACTGCATGAGGTAAGACATCAGTCTTCTCCTGCTCTCAAACTAAGTCCTACACTATTGATTCTTCTCATTCTCAGGTCTTTGGACTTAGACTAGAACTTACACCATCAGCTCTCGTGGTTCTCAGGTCTTCAGACTCAGACTGGAACTACAACATTGGCTCTCCTGGGTCGCTAGCTTGCCATCTGCAGATCATGGGACTTCTTAGCCTCCATAATCACATGAGCCAATTCCTTTTAATAAATTACTTTCTGCATATGTCTAGATAGATAGACAGACAGATACATACATAGATAGATCCTACTGGTTCTGTTTCTCTAGAGAATTCTAACTAATACAGATTTTGATACCAGAAGTGGGACATTTCTGTCTTAGCTCAGGTTGTTATAACAAAATACTATAGATTTTCAAAATCATAAAGACAAAAAGTAGAATGATGGTTGCCAGGAACTGGGCGAGAGAGGAATAGGAGTTACTGTTTAATGGTTATAGAGTTCAGTTTTACAAGATTAAAAGAATAATGGAGATGGATTGTAGTGATGGCTACACAACATTATGAATGTACTTAATACCACTGAACTGTACACTTAAAAATGGTTACTACAGTAAATTTCATGTTATATGTATTTTACCACAATAAAAATAATTTTTAAAAATGCCATAGGCTGGGTGGCTTAAACAACAGACATTTATTTATCACAGTTCTAGAGGCTGGGAAGTCAAAGATCAAGGCACTGGCTAATTCAGCTTCTGGTGAGGCCCATCTTCCTGGCTTGCAAACAGCTGCATTCTCACTGTGTCCTCACAAGGCTTTCCTTGATGCATATGGGTAGAAAGAGGAAAACAGCACAAGCTCTCAGTGTCTCTTTGTTTAAGGGCACTAAACAAAGGGTCATACTCTTATGATTTCATCTAAACTTAGTTACCTCCCAAAGTGCCTTATCTCCAAATACCATCACATTGGGGGGGTTAAGGCTTCAACATATAAATTTGAAGGGTGGAGAGGGACAATTCAGCATATGGCATCTCCTTATTAAAATTTGTAATAACTGGAATTTTTTAAGAGACTTCTGTTTTCCTAACCTAACCTACTGATCCAGCAGGAAAAAAACAACAGCAATGTCATCAAACCATGCCTTTATGGGAGGAACAGTCTGTGTAACTGTCAATTTACAGGAAGAAGCCATATAACCCCTACCTCACAATACCCTCCCACCAGACACCACCCAAAGAGGAAACTGCCATTTCCGAAGACGTCAACATGAAGCACGATCAAAAATCAGGGATAGTCATACTGTAGTCTCTGCTATTTCCCACTCAAACGAACCAGACAGAGCTCCCTGGAGAAATGGCTCTTCTCAGGTTAAGCTCCTTGGAGAAATGGCTCTTCTCAGGTCTGGGACAATAAATGATCAAGCTGAGCCCAGGCATCTTGTCATACTGGAAAGTGAGGAAGTTGTCAGAGATCACTGGGGCTATATAAAAATGTCAAAATAGCCAGCCCAAAGTGGCTGTTTTTGGCCAAAAACTAGTTCAATGTGAGCAAGAAAATGATAATGCTTGCAATGGATTGCAAAATGTTGGTATGTTAAAAATCTATGAGTTCATGATGCAGAAAAAAACCAGACATCTTTGAAGATTTCTAGGAAAACAAGCCATTATTCTGAAAACTAGTAAACAAAGGAAAAGAATCAAACATTTATTGCACCTTTCCTGTATAAGCACAGTTATTTCAAAGTAAGTAAATTGTTGGTGATTTTTAGCCAATAAATGCTGAAAAATGCATTTTCCTTTGGCCACAGTTCCTGAGAAGCAGTCCCTCTTCTACAGTCGTGGCTCTCACCTGCTTCTTGGAATATTGTCCTCTTCCCATGCACCTTCAAGCCCAAGGATCCTATATTAGTTTGCTAGGGCTGCCACAACAAAGTACCACAAACTAGCATTATAGAATTTAGAAGACTGAGATCACTCCAGACTGGCCATGAGTGAAACCCTGTCTCAAAAAAAAAAAAGGGGGGGGTGTTGGGTGTTGGGCGGAGTTGGCAGGTTGGTTCCTTCTGACAGCTGTGAGGGTGAATGCATCCCATGCCACTTTCCTAGTGGCTTCCTGACAATCTTCTGTGTTCCTTGGCATACCAGACGCACCACCCTGATCTCTGCCTTTTGTTCACATGGCAGTATCCCTGTGTATGTGTGTCTCTATGTATCCACATTATTTTTTTATGAGGACATTAGTCATATTGGATTAGTGTCCACCCTATGATCTCATTTTCAAGTGATTACCTCTGTAAAGGATCTATCTCCAAATAAAGTCACATTCCAAGGTATTGGGGGTTAGAACTCCAATATGTCTTTTTTGGGAGGACACGATTCAACCCATAGAGATGCTAACAGCATCCACTATTGCTAGTCCCTTGATGCTCCACCATTTCTTGCAGATTCTTAGGTTTTCCCACACATCTATAAATGGTCTCTTCATCAAAATCCCTTAGGTAAAATTCTTTTAGTATTCCAGGTTTTCTCTGGGACTCTGAAACATGCATTTTGAGGGCTATTTAATACATTTAGCTGATAGGACTTAGTGATGGGTGGCATGGATGGTAAGTGAAGTGAGGGGAAGGGAGATATCAAGTGTAATTTCCAGGTGTTTGTCTTGTGTCATTAGTGCAAATAGTGCCTTTCACTGAGACCAGGCATGCAGAGAAGAACTGGATTGGGGAATGCAAGGGAGATAATGAGTTTTTGTCAAAACATATAAAGAATAGATAGGTCATGCATGGTGGCTCACGCCTGTAATCCCAACACTTTGGAAGGCCAAGGCAGGAGAATTGCTTGAGGCCAGGAGTTAGAGACCAGCCTGGCAACATAGGGAGCCTTGTCTCTACAAAAAATTTTGAAATGAAGACATTAGCTGGGCCTGGTGGCATGAGCGTGTAGTTCCAGCTACTCAGAAGGCTGAGGTGGGAGAATTGCTTGAACCCAAGAGGTCAAAGTAACAGTGAGCTGCAATCATGACACCGCACTCTGGCCTGGGAAACAGGGTGAGACTGTCTCAAAGCAAAACAAAACGACAACAAAAATGAATATACAATCATCCTTTGATATACGTGCGGGGTTCTTTTCAGGATCATTGCTACATTCTCAAGTCCCACAGTCCACCCTGCAGAATCCACATATAGGAAAAGTCAGCCCACTGTATACACAGGTTTCACATCCTTTGAATACTGTATTTTCAATCTGCAGTTGATGGAAATATAAGTGAACCTGCACAATTCAAACCTGTGTTGTCCAAGGATCAACTGTATAAGCCACACACACACCAAAAAGAAAAAAAACCATCTGTGCATTATAGTATTTATATGCTCTAGACAGAGTCGGACAGCATGAATTTAAATCCTGGGGCTGCCAATTACTAGTAGAGCCCCTTAGGACAAACGACTTAGATTTTCATTCCTGATTGTGTTCATTTTCACCTATAAAATGGATATTATAATACATGCCTCATAGGGTTGCTGCAAGGCTTGATGGGCTGAACCACAAAAAGCACTCAGCAAAGTGTCTGGAATTTACTACAGGAACAATAAATGTTAGCCGTAGCCAGGATTACTTTTATATACCTACTTTCCATCTGGAGAAAATATCACCAACAATAAAGGTTTTGAAACTAGCCACCTGAATATGGTCTAATTCCTATTTTCCACTGTAAATTTAAAATTCTTGTCAATACAGTACAGGATGGAAATAAGGTTGCTTGCAGGCTTACACTTCTAAGACTTTCTCTTTTCTATTTGGTTTTGAACTCAGTAAGCCTATTTAAAACAGTTTCTAACCTTGATGCTGGAAATCAATTGGACATGTGGATAAATTTCAAAGCAATGTAGACATTTTGGGATGTCAAGGGGCTCTGGAAAATAATATAGTCTGACCTTGAATTTTTGGATGATGAAATTAAGACCCAAGAGGTTAAATGACTCATTTGAGGCCACACAAATGCAGGCAGAGCTGGGACTAAAATTCAGCCTCATGACACATATGCTGGCCATTTCTTCTTCAGCATGACAGATTCCAGCACAACAGTGCAAAAAATATTCATTGCACAGAATTTTAAATGTATATAATGAACTGAATCCCTCTGTAAAGATAAATACAAGATAGAATTAGGAATGAGAGACCAAAGCAAGAGTTCAAAAAATTAGTGCTGTTATAAATTTACTAAAATGATTTCTCTTAAAAAAAGATGAATTATGATTTAACTAACATTTTAAACTTTTTAAATGTATGTTCTTAGCAAGGAGTCTGACTACTTTCATACATGGGAATAGATTTTCTTATATCCATGAACTATGAGCTGCCACTTTTTGAGTTTTCTTTTGAACACTTGGTGATTTCTTTTTCCTCTGCAACAGTCATTTACTTAATGCTGTATTCAAAATTATACATCCCAAAGAGATTCTATTTTGAAGACATCTGAGCCAATGAGCCAATGGAATGTTGAGGAGATGTTTATATGCCTTTTATAATTAACCCAGCTTTTGTGGTTTGAGTTAAAAAGATCTAAACATCACACCTGGACAAATTATGTTGTGGTACTTGCATATAATTGTGTGAAACTAAATCCGTTTTCCTGCTTAGCTAGAGGGAAAGACAGAGATACAGTTTACTTTTCCATGTTATCTTTTCTGATGTAGGAAAGAGGAGATATAGGAAAAAGATAAACTGCAGGGCAAAATTGGAGGAAAAATTAAAATAACACTTCCCAATATTGAGAGAAAGGGATATAAATTTTTGTACTGAGAAAAGAAAGTATGTTTGGTAGATGTAACATTCAAGAGAAAAGCCAATCTAATGGAACTGGATTATGTTAAAAGGATTCTATTATCTCAAAGACTTGGTATCCATAGCAACTGAAACATTGCTATACTTACTCTTTCCATCCAATGCGAGGGAAATAAACAGCCAAAGACTTGCTATTTCCTGATACCGTTATATCACAGCTAATAAATTACCATTTGCAATGTCTTAACAAACCCTACTGTTGTTTTACTTTTAAAACAGAACTAAAAAAAAAAAAAAAAAGGATGAAGAAATAAAAGAATGTAACCAAAACACAAAAATGAACAACCAGCCCACAAGGGAGGGTTGCAACAGTGCATCCAAGGGAGAGAGTTACTCTCTGAACTTCACTCCAGGCTGGCTGATGTCTAAGATAGAGAAGCAGTTTCCTGGGCTGCTGCCAAGCTACAAGTCACCTACAAAGTCCACGCAGACTTTGTTGCTCTGAAAGGGAGTCCAGACCTAAATGGGCCAACCTCAGACCCAGGCCCAGATATATACTAAACAGGATGCCCAATCAGTTGCAAACATGTGCTGTGTACGTATATAAGTGATTGGTATTACTAAATCATAACTTTTTCTTTATTCGTAAAAAAAATGTGCCATATGTCTATATGTGCCAATCACTGTGTAAGGTTCCGAGGATGTTAGATGTGAATGAGACTCTTAGCTGACAAAAGAGTTCACATCTTGCGTAGAATCTAGATGCATCAAGTTTCCAACTGACGACAGCCCTAAAGGTCCATCAAGATCACCTATGACAGGCACATCATTATATGATACCTTTAGGACCCAGCACAGTTTCTTGTAAACAACTGACACATAATAAGTGTTGATTACATATAAGAGTTTAAGGGAATTATAAAGATGAAGTTAGCACACAACATCAAAATTATCTGTAGCAAGGAGGTCTTCAAAACACAAAGCCCCAAATTGTAGTTCAATGAAATGAATGCAATTTTAAAATTGATATAAACATAATTAAAGTTGTCAGAAATAATAAGTAGTAAATCTGGCATTTGAATCCATACAGTCTGGCTCCAGAGATTTTTGTGCTTAACCACTACGCTTTGCCTCCTCTTAGAGAGCAAAGCCTAATGGGAAGGGGGACAGATGTTAAATTCTTTCTATAGCTACAGTGATTTTTTAAAAGAAAACCAATCCAAAAGTACAAACTGTAAATCTTTAGAAGCCAAACATACAGTTTGAACTGCATCTATTCATTCATTTATTTATTCAACAAATATTCATTGTGCTTCTCTGGACCAGTGCTCCTCTGGGTACCAGGGTTGGCACAGATAAAAACACAGTAAGTCAATGTTCCCATGGTCTATTTTCTCCATAAAACTAGCCACTTTCAAACACACATTACAATCTATTTATTTATTATGTTTATTGATTGTTGTCTGCTTTCCCTTAACAGAATGCATCTTCCATGAGGATATAAAATTTTCTATTTTGGTCTCTAAGGTACCCCAAGCACCTAGAACAGTGCTTGGAGCACTTCAGGGTTTTGATAAACATTTGTTGAAAAAATGAATCATGGAGCTTACTTTGTATGGGAGGACAACATAGGTTTTTTATGAAATAATATCCAGGAATATATGCAGGGTAAAATCATAAATTTTCTATGCCTTCTTTCTCTAAATACAACAGTGATAATTCTTAATTACCACCGAACCTTACAAGGACACTCTAAGTTTTAAGCAGGATGTGCAAATGCTTTGGAACCCTGGGGAGAGTGTGGACCCTTAAATAAATATAAGAAAGCTTTATAATATCTGTTTCTGAATTTCTTCTATTTCAATATATTAAGGAGGTAAATCTGCATGTATATTTATCATTTTCAGTGTGACTTCAGCGTTTCAAGAAAGGTTATACGTAACTCAACAATGAAGCATTCTTTCCTCACTGCCACTGAAAAACCCACACTGGCCAATATTTTCCTAAGTTTTAGTACTGCATTATTTTACATATTTTATTCCTCTGTTCCTCTTCCCTCTCTCATCAACCCTTTCATTTATGTTTAAACAACTCTATTTAGATATAATTCACAAACCATACAATTCACTCATTTAAAGTCTACACTTAAATGGTTTTTAGTGTATTCACAGATATGTGCAACCTTCACTACAGTCAATTTTATGCCATTTTTATCACATCAACAAGAAACTCCATATGGTTACAGTCTCTAGATACCACCCTCATATCCACCCATTCCCTCCTCAGTCTTAAGCAAACACTAATCCAATTTCTGTTTCCATAGATTTCCATATTCTGGGCTTTCATATGAATGGAATCAACTGATGTGGTCTTTTCTAAGTGACTTCTTTCACTTGGCATGTTTTCAAAGTTTATCCAAATTATAGCATGTATTAGTCTTCATTGTATTGGCTGAAATAATATTCCATTGTATGAATATACCACATTTTGTTTATTCATTTACTGATAGACATTTGAGTTATTTCCACCTCTGGGCTATTATGAATAATGCTGCTATGCACATTTGTGTTTAAGTTTTTCCGTGGACATATGTCTTCTTTTCTCTTATATACCTAGGATTAGAATTGCTCAGGCATATGGTAACTCTATATTTAATTATGTCAGGAACTGCCAGACTGTTTTCCAAAGCAGTGGAATCATGTTACATTCCCACTGGTGGTGTATGAGGGTTCCAATTTCTCTACATCTTCAGCAACACTTCTTGTCATTATTTACCGTTTTTATTCTAGCCATCCCAGTCAGTGTGAAGTAACATCTGCTTTTGGTTTAATTTGCATTTCCCCGATGACTAATGGTGTCAATGATCTTTCCATGTGCTTACTGGCCATCTGAATATCTTTTTAGAGAAAAGTCTATTAAGACCCTTTGCCCATTTTCTAATCAGGTTATTTTACTTTTACATTGAGTCATAAAGAACTCACAAAGAACTTGTATCTTTACATTCTAGATACAAGTTCGTTATCAGATGTATGATTTGCAAATATTTTCTCCCATTCTGTGAGTTGTCTTTCACTTTCCTGATTGTGTCCTGCAATGCATAAAAGTTTTTAATTTTGACAAAGTCCAATTAATCTATTTTTTCTTTTGTTGTCCATGATTTTGGTGCCATATATAAGAATGACATGTCAAATTCAAGGTCATGAAGATATACTATGTTTTCTTCTAACAATTTTATCATTTTAGCTCTTATATCTAGGTCTTTCATCTATTTTGAGCTGTTTTTTTTTTTTATGGCGTTAGGTAAGAGTCCGACCTATTCTTTCATATGTAGTTATCCAGTGGTATCAGTACTATTTGTTGAGAAGATTCTTATCTTCCCATTGAATGGTCATAACACCCTTGTCATAAATCAGTTGACCATAGGTGTATGCATCTATTTCTGGACTCTCCATTCTGTTCTATTGTCCATATATCTATTGTTTTGCCAGTCTTCATTACCATTGTTTATGGTATGTTTTGAAGTTGGGAAGTGTGAGTTCTCCTATTTTATTCTTTTTCAGGATTTTTCTGGCTATTTTTGGTTCCTTGCAATTATACATGAATTTTACAATCAGCTTGTAAATTTCTACAAAAAAAAAAAAAAATCCACAGGGATTCTGATACGAGCAGTGTTGAATCTGTAGATCAGTTTGTGGAATATTGCCATCTTAACAATAGTAAGTCTTCTGATGCATGAATATGGGTTGATTTCCATCTATCTAGGTCTTTAGTATCTATATAGTTTCCAGGGTATAAATACCACACTTCTTTTGTTAAATTTGTTCCTAAATATTTTAATATTTTATTCTTTTCTATGCATGGGATTGTTTTCATTTTTTTTGTCTTTAGAGACAGGGTTTCCCCCTTTGTTGCCCAGGCTGGTCTCGAACTTCTGGGCTCAAGCAATCCTCCTGCCTCAGCCTCCCAAAGTGCTAAGATTGCAGGCATGAGCCACCGGACTCAGCCAGTATTGTTTTCTTAGTTTCCTTTTTGGAGCATTCATTGTCTGTGTGTAAAAATACAATTAATTTGTATCCTGCAAATTTGCTGAACTTGTTCACTAGTTCTAATCATTTTGGGTGGATTTCTTAAGATTTTCTATATATAAGACTATGTTATCTACTAATAGAAATAGTTTTACTTCTTCCTTTCCAATCTGAATATCCTTTATTTCCTTTTCTTGCCTAACTGCCCTGGCTAGAACCTCCAATACAATATTAAATAGAAGTGGTAAGAGTGGACGTTCTTCTCTTGTTCCTGACCTTGGGGAGAAAGTCACCACTTTTTACCATTAAGTATAATGTTAGCTATATAATAATGCCAGATTTTTGTAGATGCCCTTTATCTGGTTGAAAAAATTTTCTTCTATTTCTCATTGTTGATAGTTTTTACATCATGGAATGGTGTTAAATTTTGTCAAATATTCTTTCTGTATTCATTGAGATGATTGTGTTTTTTTTTTTGTTTTTATTCTATTAATATGTTGTATTACATTACTGTACTTATCTTGCATTCTTGGGATAAATCTCACTTGGTCACGTATATAATTTATATGTTTCCAAATTCTTTTAGTTAATATTTTGTTGAGAATTTTTGCATCTATATTCATAAGAAATTGGTCTATAGTTTTCTCGGGATGTCTTTTTCTGGTTTGGATATCAGAGCAATACAGGAAACATAAAACGAGGTGTGAAATGTTTCCTAATCTATTTTCTTGAAGAGTTTTGGAGAATTGACATTAATTCTTTTAAAAATTTTAAATATCTGGTAGAATTGAGCAGTGATGCCATCTGGGTCTGGGCTTTTCTTTGTGGTCTTTTTTTCCCGAACTCAATCTTTCCACTTATTATATGTCTCTTCAAGCATCTATTTTTGAGTTTATTTTCAATAGTTTGAGTCTTTCTAGGAACTTGTCCATTTCATCTGTTATTTAATTTTTAGGCTGACAACTATTTATGGTATTTCTTTATAAACCTTTTCATCTCTGTAAAGTCAATACAGTAGGAATGATCCTACTTTTATTACTGATTCTAATTTCAGGCATCTCCCTTTTATCCTAGTCAATGTAGCTAAAGATTTGTACACTTTGTTGATTGTTTCGAATAATAAATTTTAGTTCTATTGATTTTTCTTTATTGTTTTTCTATTATCTATTTCATTAATTTTCACTCTGATTTTTATTATTTTCTCTCTTCTGCTTGTTTAGATTTAGTTTGCACTTCTCTTTCTATTTCCTTAAAATGGAAGGTTAAGTTATTAGTTTGAGTTCCTTCTTTCTTAATCTAGTCACTTACAGCTATAAACTTCCCTTTAAGTACTGCTTTTCTGCATCTTGGCATGTTGTATCTTTATTTTTATTAATCTCAAAGTATTTTCAGATCTCCTCTTTGATTTCTTCTATGACCCATTGGTTATTTAGGTGTGTGTTAAGTTCCACATATTTGTAGGTTTTCAATTTTTAAAATAAAAAAAATTTAAAATTTAAATATGTTTTCATTAGTTATTTACTTATTTATTTTAGAGACACGGTCTTGCTCTGCTGCCCAATCTGGGGTGCAGTGGTGGTACCATCATAGCTCACTGCATCCCTCGGACTCCTGGGCTCAAGCAATCCTCCCACCTCAACCTCCTAAGTAGCTGCTACTACAGATACTCACCACCATGCCTGGCTAATTCTTTAAAAAATGTTTAGAGATAAAGTTTTACTATATTGCCCAGACTGGTCTCAAACTCCCAGCTTCAGGCAATCCTCCCACCTCAGCCTCCCAAATAGCAGGATTACAGGCATGAGCCACCATGACAGGCTGAGGCTTTTTCCAGTATCGATTTCTAATCTCATTCCCTTGGTGGGAGAATCTCACTTTGTGAGATTTCGGTCCTTTTTAATTCATTGAGATTTGCTTTATGATCTAACTTATGTTCTATCTTTTTTATTTATTACTATTATTATACTTTAAGTTCTAGGGTACATGTGCATAACGTGCAGGTTTGTTACGTATGTATACTTGTGCCATGTTGCTGTGCTGCACCCATCAACTCGTCGGCACCCATCAACTCGTCATTTACATCAGGTATAACTCCCAATACAATCCCTCCCCCCTCCCCCCTCCCCATGATAGGCCCCGGTGTGTGATGTTCCCCTTCCCGAGTCCAAGTGATCTCATTGTTCAGTTCCCACCTATGAGTGAGAACATGCGGTGTTTGGTTTTCTGTTCTTGTGATAGTTTGCTAAGAATGATGGTTTCCAGCTGCATCCATGTCCCTACAAAGGACACAAACTCATCCTTTTTTATAGCTGCATAGTATTCCATGGTGTATATGTGCCACATTTTCTTAATCCAGTCTGTCACTGATGGACATTTGGGTTGATTCCAAGTCTTTGCTATTGTGAATAGTGCTGCAATAAACATACGTGTGCATGTGTCTTTATAGCAGCATGATTTATAATCCTTTGGGTATATACCCAGTAATGGGATGGCTGAGTCATATGGTACATCTAGTTCTAGATCCTTGAGGAATCGCCATACTGTTTTCCTTGAAAATGTTCCCTGTGGATGTTAGAAGAATGTATATTCTGTTGTTAGGTAGAGTGTTCTATGGATGGCTAGGTCAGGTTGGCTTATCATGTTGTTCAAGTCATCTATTTTCTTTTTGATCTTCTGCATAGTTGTTCTACTCATTACTGAAAGAGGAGTATTAAAGTTTTCAATTTGTATTGTTGGTCTATTTCTCCATCCTCTGATTGTTTTTGCTTCATGTATTTTGGTACTCTGTTATTAGGTACATATATGTTTATAGTAGTTAAATCTTCCGAGTAGATTGATCCTTTTATCATTGTAAAATATCCCTCTTTATCTCTAGTAACACTTTTTGTTTTAATGTCGATTTTGTCTGATATTAATATAGCCACTACAGCTTTTTTGTGGTTGCTATTTGCATGATATATATTTTTGCATTCTTTTACTTTCAATGTATTTGTCTCTAATGTGTCTCCTGTAGGCAGCTTATAGTCAGATCACATTTTTTATAGTCTACCAATCTCTGCCTTTTGATGCAATTGTTTCATTCATCCATATTTAATGCTATTATTGATATGCAATCATGTGCTGCACAATGACATTTTTGGTCAATGACAGACAACATATATGACAGTTATTTCACAAGATTATAATGGAGCTAAAAAATATTCCTAACACCTACTGACATCATAGTGACTGTAATGTTGTGTGTGTTATACTTTTATATGACTGGTATCATAGTAGTTTACTCTAGCATTACCACAAACACGTAAGGAATGCCTTGTGCATTGCATGTTTGTGGTGATGCTGGAGTAAACTACTGTGATATAATAAATGACTATGTTATTGGTTACTATACTATACTTTTATTTATTTTATTTTATTTATTTATTTATTTTTTTGCTCTCTTGCCCAGGCTTGAGTACAATGGTGTGATCTTGGCTCACTGCAACCTCTGTCTCCGGGGCTCAAGCGATTCTCCTGCCTCAGCCTCTGGAGTAACTGGGATTACAGGCGCCTGCCACCACACCCAGCTAATTTTTTGTATTTCTAGTAGAGATGGGGTTTCACTATGTTGGCCAGGCTGGTCTCGAACTCCTGGCCTCAGGTGATCCGCCCACCTCGGCCTCCCAAACTGCTGGGATTATAGGTGTGAGCCACCATGCCAGCTATACTATACTTTTTAATCTTTAGAGTGTATTTCTACATATAAAAAAGTTTACTGTAAAACAGTATGTCATGCCATGCCAGTAGCAGTCTTATCCATCTTGTATTTACCTCATCTTTTGCTTGTACCATTTTCTCTTGTGCTTGATTTAATCTCATGTTGTTTTGTTCATTATGACTCCTAAGTATACAAAAATCATGAATAATGTTGCCATTAAGAGGCCACATTGAATGACTGACCTGGAAACAAAATTAAAAGTGATTAAGGACTATGAAGGTAGAAAATCAGTGATGATTATTGCTCACCAATCAGGCATGTCCTATTCCACCGTAGCTAACATTTTGAAGAACAAGAACAAAGCATTAAAGGCTGTTAAAGGATCTGCTTAATCAAAGCTAATGAGACTAACGAAATTTGAGATGATCCTATATCAGATATGGAGAAAGTTCTAATGTCTTAGATTAAAGATAAGATACAGAAGTATACTCCTCTCAGTACCATGATAATCATAATCAAAGCAAAAAGTTTGTCCATGATATTGGAAGAAAAGACTGGACCCGACTATGACATTGAATTTACTGCTAGCTCGGGATTTTAAATGACTCAAGAATTATCATTCATTACATAATGTGAAAGTGAGTGGTGAGTCTGTGAGTGCGATATGAAGGCAGCTGAAGAATTTTTGGAACTCTAGATAAGCTGATTGCAGAAGAAAATTACTTGCCAGAGCAAATCTCTGATATGGATGAAATCTCCCTATTCTGCACACAAATGCCTGAAGATACTTTCATTCATAAGGAAGCCAAGTCAACGCCAGGTTCAAGTCTTTTAAGGACAGGATCATAGTCTTGTCTGGGGGCAATGTTGCAGGCTACAGACTGAAACCCTTTGTGATCTGTCATACTGAGAGCTCCAGGGCCTTCAAGTATATTAAAAAGCACACACTGCCAGTGCACTACAGGAGCAGTAAGAAGTCACAGATGACTCAGTTCCTTTTCTAAGATGTCATCTTAAATTGCTGTGCCAGCAAAATGGAAAAGTACTGTCTGAAAAATAACATAACTTTCAAATTTTACTTACTGTTAATAATGCTCTTGCACATTCTCCTCTTATTGGTGATCTTTATTCCAATATCAAAGTAGTGTTTCTCCCTACAAACACCACCTCTTTGATCCAATCAAAGGATTGAGAAAGTACAACGGCTTTTAAGGCTTTCTACCTGAGGAGGACCTTTACTCAGGCTATTGCTGTAACTGAAGAAGACATTGATGCAATTCTGGAATAATTACATCTATGACTGTATCAAGAACCTTGCTTCGGTTTAGGGTGATGTCACCAAGGAGTATATAAATGGTACCTGGAAGAAGACATTCAAAAGGTTCAACCATGACATCAAAGGATTTGCAAAGGATGAGGAGGTTACAAAAATCAACAAGGCTGTGGTTGAGATGACAAATAACTTAAACATGGGTGTGTGTGAGGATGATATTGAAGGGCTCCTAGAGATGATTCATGAGGAATTGACCAACAAGAAGTTGTTGGAACTGCAAGAGGAACAGAGAGCTGAAGAAGAGGCAAGAGGAAAGATAATTACAGAAGTAAAAGAACCCTCAAAAAATTTATAGTGAAAGCTTTAGCAGAAGCTTTTGCAGACCCCAACAAGCTCCTTAAAAAACTGAAAACATGAACCCCAACACTGAAAGGTTTTCATTAATAAAGCGAAATGTTCATAGTGTGTTATCTGTTTACAAGCAAATCTATGATGAAAAAAAAGAAACAAACCAAGCAAATCACCATGGCCATATTTCTGAAAAGAGTGACACCTTCTCAAGAAGAGCCTCATGAGGTCTTTCAGGATTAGAAGGCATTATCGTCATAGGAGATGACAGTTCCATGCCTGTTATTGCCCCTGAAGACCTCCCAGTGGCACAAGATGTGGAGGTGGAAGACAATGACATTGATAATCTTGACTCTGTATAGGCCTAGGGTAATATGAATGTTTGTGTCTTAGTTTTTAACAAAAAAAATTTTTAAAGTTAAAAAAGGTTTAGTGAAAAAATTATTCTAGAGTAAGCATATAAAGAAAGAAAATATTTTTGTACAGCTATACAACATGTGTTTTAAGCTAAGTGTTATTATAAAAGTCAAAAAAATTTAAACAGTGTACAAGTTTGTAAACTAAAAAAGTTACAGTAAACTAAGTTTTATTTATTATTAAAGAAAATTTTAAAATAAATTTAGTGTAGCCTAAGCATACAGAGTTGATAAAGTCTACAGTAATATATAGTAACGTCCTAGGCCTTCACATTCACTACCATTCACACCTTGACTCATCCAGAACAACTTGCAATCCTGCAAGCTGTTGTGTGTAGATACACAAATGCTCATATCATGTTACAACAGCCTACAGTATTCAGTATAGTAACATGTTGTACAGGTGTGTAGCCTAATAGCAATAGGCTATGCCCTATAGCCTAGTATGTAGTAGCCATCTAGGTTTGTGTAAGTACACTCTATGACATTTGCACAATGAATCACCTAATAACAAATTTCTCAGAATGTTGCTAAGCAATGCATGACTGTAGTTGGATTTGTGTCTGCCATTTTACATTTTGCTTTCTGTGATGGTTAATTTTAGGTTTCAATTTTACTGGATTAAGGAATCCCTAGAGAGATTGTAAAGTATTCTTTGGGGTGTGTCTGTGAGACTGGCATGTGAATCTGAGTGGACAGGTGGAAAAGATCCACCCCAATGTGGCTGACACCATCCAATCAACTGACAGCCCCCATAGAACAAAAATATGAAAGGTGAATTTGTCTCTTCTGGAGCTGGGACAGACTTTCTCCTCCTGTCTTTGGACATCAGAACCCCAGGCTCTTCAGTCTTGGAACTCTAGGACTTAAACCAGCACCCCACCCTGCTGCCACCCCAGGTTCTCAGGCCTTCGACTCCGATTGAGAACTGAGCCATCAACTTCCTAATTCCAAGGCTTTTGGAACTGGACTGAGCCACGCTACCAGCATCCCAGGGTCCCCAGCTTGCCCATAGCCTGTTGTGGGACTTCTCAGCCTCCATAGTTGTTTGAGCCAGTTCCCCTAATAAATCCTCTCTCATATGTCTCTATCTCTATCTATATCTCTATCTATATACTATTGGTCCTGTCTCTCTGGAGAACGCTGACTAATACACTTCTATGTGTCTTACACCTTTTTGTTCTCTTCATTGTTCACTAAATTCTATTGCATGAAATGGATATTTTCTAATGTAGCATTCTAATTTCTTTAATAATTTTTTACTATTTAGTTTGCTTTATTTTAATAGTTGCTCTAGGGTTTACCAATTACATCTTAACTTATCAAAATCACCTTCAATATTAAGCTAGCTTAATTATAGTGATTACATAAAAAACTTTACTGATACATAGCTCTGTTTACTTTTTCCCTTTTTGTAGTATTATTATTATACATATTACATCTAATAATGTTACAGACCAAAAAGATACAGTGTTATAATTATTACTTTATCATCTGTACTCATTTCCTTGGCCAATAGAGCTTCGATCCCCTTCATCTCTTTGTGCTGTGATTAGCAAATATATTATGCTTATGTTACATTTCTACATGTCAGAGGCCCAACAATACATTCTTTACATATTATTTATGCAATTGCTTTTTACATTCATTAAGACAAGAAAGGGACAAGAATGTGCATTTATACTATTTTTTGTACTTACATAATTACCTTTACTGGTACTCTCTGTTTTTCTATTCAAATTACCATCTGGGGTCACTTGCTTTATGCCTGAAAAACTTCCTTTAGCATGTTTTGCAAGGTAGGTATGCTGGCAACAAATTCAGTTTTCTTATCTTTGGAAGTCTGTATTTCTCCTTCACTTAAAAAAAATAGTTTGGAGGTACATGCTTATTGGTTAAAAGGGTTTTGTTTTCCCTTGAGCACTTTGAATATACCATTCCACTGTCTTCTGATCACCATTGTTTTGACTTACAAATTGAGTGTTAATCTTATTGAGCCTTTTTTTTTTTTTAATAAGGAATGAGATGTTCTTTTGCTGCTTTCAAGATTTTCTCCTTGTCTTTGACTTTTATCATCTTTAGTATGATATATCTGTTTATGTATTTCTTTGTGTTTATCCTATTTGAAGTTCATTGAGCTTCCTGGCTATATAGGTTATTGTTTTTCAATAAAATTGGGAGGTTTCCAGCTGTTATTTATTTGAATTTTTTTCCTCTCTTCTCCCTCTCCTCTCCCTCTGATATTCCCATTTTGCATATATTGGTGCATTTAATGGTGTCTTATATTTATCTAAGGCTCTGTTAATTTCTATTCATCTTTTTTCTCTCTGTTCTCCAGCTTACTTAATCTTTATTGATCTATCTTCAAATTTGAAAATTCTTCTGCCAGTTCAAATCTACTCCTCAGCCCTTGATGTTGAATTTTTTTATTTCAATCACTAAACTACTCAATTCTAGAATTTTAATTTGGTTCATTTTATTTTTAAGAGATGTAGTCTCATTTTGTTGCCTAGGCTGGAGTGTAGTGGTGTGATCATAGCTCACTGCAGCCTCACACTCCTGGGCTCAGGCAATCCTCCCACCTCAGCCTCCCAAGTAGCTGGGACTACAGCTGCATTCCACCACGTTGGGCTAATTTTTTTTTTTTTTTTTTTTTGTAGAAATGGGGTTTACTGTGTTGCCCGGGCTGATACTGAACTCCTGATTTCAAGCAATCCTTCTTCCTTGTCTTCCCAAAGTGCTGGGATTATAGGCATGAGTCACCACACTCAGCCTTTGGATCTTTTTTACAATTTCTATCTCTTCTTTAATAGTCTCTATCTGATGTCATCATGTCATCATATCTTCCTTTACCTCTTTAATCATGCTTTTGTTAAGTTCTATGAACATGTTTTTTATAGGACACAATAAATTTACTCCTCTTCAAAAGTTTAGCCTGTTAACTACCTTGTTATTTGTTCTCAAGCCCAACTTTCTTGTTCTCCATGCCTCCTTGCCCCTAGTTACCGTAAACAACTTTCCAATCAGTTCTAATCAATAACTCACATCTGTTCCCTTGGTTACCTGCTCTGCACCCATTCCTCCCACCAAAACTGCAAGTCCCACCACTGTAACTCACATTCCCCTTCCCTTCCTTATTTGGGAAAATACTCAGAAATAGCCAATCGGGTCAGTTTAAATTGTGTGGTCCGACCCCTGTCAATGGGGGAGTGACACAGAGGTAGGGATTGCATTAGGAATAAAAACCCCTGCTTTCCTCTGTTCAGTGTGCTCTTGCGATCGTGATTGACACAAGCAGCACCCTTCTGCAGAAGTAAGTTGCCTTGCTGAGAAAACTTTTGCCTGAGTGCTGGTTTCACTTTGCAGCACTGAGCATTTATCTCCAACAAACGTGGGGGCTCGTCCAGGATTCCCATTCTCCCCCAGGAAGGGGGTCTCCGGTCACCTCTCGTGAGAAGACACATCCCACTGTCTTGTTGCAGTGTCCTCAGGGTGAGGGATTGGGACCCACCCAGTGCGATGAATAAACCCGGACTCTCAGCAATGCAGGGAGAAAAAGGCTTGCAACAGCACAGAGAACAGGTAACTCTGTGCGCAAACCAAGGTAAGAAATGTCGCTGGAGTGACAAAGTATTTCCTTGGTGGTCAGGATACTTTGGAGGTTGAAAGTGTGTGTGAATGGTCACAAGCACTACTGCTTGTAGTGCTGCTTATGTGGATTGTACTAAGCACTATTGCTTTGCAGAGTGAGTGGTTCCTATCTGTGGTTCCGAGGTTACCTCATATGGCTTAAGGAGGATCCTGCTGTGGGGTTTATACTGGCACACCAATTCTAAGAGGGACCTAAATTCCCTTCAGGGAAGTCACCAGAGTGGACAAAGTGAAAGAAGGGTACAAGGAGGCTCCAGCAGGTGGGGCTAAAGGATAGGCAAGAAGTCTCTAATACAAGTGACCAAGCCTCAATAAGCCTCCAGAGAAGGATAGGCAAGAAATCTGTAATATGAGGGATTGAGCCTAATTAGGACTCCACATGAGAAATATCCCAAGCAAGACAGAGAGTAAAAGAGAGAAAGATAGCAATAAAGATATTCCCCCTGATAGTCCCCTAGGTCTCATGTTAAAATACTGGAAAGATAATGAGAGAACTAAACATAAGAAAAAGCAACAAATGATAAAACATTGTTTTATTTGGACTCAGGGACCCATCCTCAAATCCTCAATCTTCTGGCCAATGTTTAGGTCAAATGAGGATGTGGTGTGTCAACTTCTGATTTAATATGTAAATGATAAAAGTCTGGTTTCTCAAGAAGAACTGGACTATGCTCTTTGTTTGGAGTCAGGGACCTGTTCTCCTTTTTCCCTTAAGGCAACTAGGCAAAAACTCAATCTTGAATCTCAAAATGAAGAGTCAGAAAAGCCAGTTCCCATGCCTAAAGACTCCAGCACATGGGATCCCCTAGACCATCTTCCCCCACTCAGTGCCCCTAACCCTTCCCCTCAGGCAGCTGCTGCCATCCCGGATCCCACTCCAGATCCTTCCTCTGCTCATGTTATGCCTCCTCCTTACAATCCTGATTCTTAGTAATCATCCCATGAGCCTGTTACTTCTCAGCCCAAGTACCCTTCCCTAAAAGTACTCCAATGTGATATAGAACCATGGAGAAAGGCTATCCAAAATTTCCCATTTCCCTCCACACCTAAGGAGTCAGCCCCAACTGTCTTCCCCTTAAAGGAGGCGCCACAAGGAGGGGGAGCTATTGGCATTGTGAATGCTCCCTTAACCAGCTTGGAGGTCCAAAGTTTTAAGAAGGAACTTAAGCTATTGTGTGATGACCCTTATGGGTGGCAGATCAAGTTGATCAATTATTGGGACCTCAATTATACACTTGTGTTGAGTTAATTTCCATCCTAGGAATCCTCTTTTGGGGGGAAGAAAGAAGTATGATCCATAGACCTGCTATGGCAATTTGAGAACATGAACACCCTCCCAGTCAAAACATTCCTACTGCAGATCAAAAGTTTCCCACCCAAGACCCCCAGTGGAACAATAACAACATGGCTCACCAGGAAAATATGCAAGACCTAAGGAACACGATAATAAAGGGAATTAAGGAATCAGTACCCCAAACCCAAAAGCTCTCTAAAGCACTTGATATACAATATGAAAAAGATGAGGGGCCTATGAAATTTCTGGACAGACTAAAGGGCCAAATGAGACAATATGCAGGCCTAAATTTAGAAGATCCCATTGGACAGGGAATGTTAAAGCTCCATTTTGTCACTAAAAGTTGGCCAGATATTTCATTACAAAAATTAGAAAATTGGGAAAACCAACCTCTGAGTGAACTTCTTAGGGAAGCTCCAAAAGTGTATGTAAAGAGAGACAAAGAAAAGTAAAAACAAAAGGCAAAACTCATCTTATCCACTTTCCAGCAGGTGGCTCCAAACCCACACATTTCTAAACATAGTTTCCAGGGGGCCAGAAACTATAAAGGGTCCAGACTGCTGTTTAAAGGACCCAAGCCTCCCTCTAGAGGACCCAGTCCCTCATCTACCAGACCCTCTAAAGAATATTGGGGCTGGGGGGCAAAGTTAAAGAATCCCAGGACTGTGAGAGAGGAAAGACAGGATAGGTGCTACAAATGCAGAAGAATAGGCCACTTCAAGAGAGCATGTTCTGAATTGGAAAGGGAGAAAGAAGCCCTTCTACTCATGACTTTTGAGGAAGAATAGGGGAGTCAGGGGCTCTGCCTCTTTTGCTTCGAATCCCACCAGGAGCCCTTGATAAATTTAGAGGTGGGACCCAAACATGAGCTTATCACCTTTTTAGTCGATTCAGGAGTGGCTCGCTTCTCCATTTGTTTCCCTCCACCTAACATTGCTTGCTCTTCAGAAGAACTTTTAGTATCTGGGGTAAAAGGAGAAGATTTAAGGCAAGAATCTTAGAAAGTACAGAAGTTAAATACCAAGATCAATTGACTCATATCAAATTTTTATTGATTCCTGAGGCAAGACCTAATCTACTAGGAAGAGACTTAATGCTAAAATTAGGCATAGGCCTACAAGTTTGCCCTAAAGGACTTCCTACCTCATTAAACCTACTCACCACTGCAGATGAAAAATACAGTAATCCCCATGTCTGGTCAAGGGAGGGAAACCTAGGGAAACTCCGAATCCCTCCAAACCACATCAAGCTGAAAACTGCCAGGGAAGTAGTGAGGAGGAAAAATATCCCATTCCCCTAGAGGGCAGAATAGGGTTAAAGCCTATCATTGAAAGTCTTATTAAATATGGACTCCCTTATACCCTGTATGTCCCCTTATAATACTCCAATATTGCCAGTCAAGAAAGCAGATCGGTCATATCGACTGGTGCAAGATCTTAGAGCCATCAATCAAATAGTCCAGACTACCCATCCTGTTGTCCTCAACCCATACACCATTCTCAGCATAATTTCATGTAATCATCAGTGGTTTACAGTAATAGACTTAAAGGATGCCTTCTGGGCATGCCCCTTGGCTGAAGACAGCCAAGACATATTTGGAGTGGGAGGATCCTTATTTAGGGAAAAAACAACAGTATCAATAGAATTCAAGGGTTCACAGACTCCCTAAACCTTTTTTCTCCAAATCTTAGAACAAGTGTTAGAAACAGTTGTCATCCCAAAGCAGATATGCCTGCTCCAGTATGTGGATGATATTCTTATATCTGGTGAAGATGTAAAGAAAGTAGCTGGTTTCTCTATACATATTCTTAACCATCTGGAGTTTGAGGGGCTATGGGTCTCAAAGGGAAAGCTTCAGTATGTGGAGCCTGAAGTTAATATTTAAGGCCATCAGTGTAGGTAAGTGAAGGATAGGGCCTGAGTGAGTTGAAGGCATCGTGTCCTTATCCCTGCCTCAAACTAAGCAAGAACTCAGAAAATTTCTAGGATTAGTTGGATATTGCCACTTATGGATTGACTCATATGCCCTAAAAAGTAAACTTTTATATGAAAAGCTTACCTACTGGAAGCCAGACCATCTTCTCTGGACTTCTAAGGAAGTTGAGCAGGTTGAAGAGCTGAAATACAGACTCATAACCACCCCTGTTTTAGCCTTACCTTCCCTAAAAAGCCATTTCATCTTTTTGTTAACGTAAATAATAGGGTAGCTTTAGGGGTGCTTACTCAAGAACACAGTGGCTGCTGGCAGCCCATAGCCTTCCTATCAAAAGTTTTACACCCAGTTACCTGTGGATGGCCTCAATGCATTCAATCTGTTGCAGCTACAGAAGTATTAGTTGAAGAAACCAGACAATTAACCTTTGGGGGAAAATTAACTGTAAGCACACCCCACCAAGTTACAGTTACTTTAAATCAAAAAGCAGGAAGGTGGCTCACTGACCCCAGAATCTTGAAATATTGAAATTGAATCTTGAAAAATTGAAATATGAGGCTATTCTACTAGAAAAAGATGACTTAACCTTAACTACTGATAATTCACTCAACCCAGCAGGTTTCTTGACAGGAGACCCAAATCTAAAAAGAGAACACCTATGTTTAGATTCCATTGACTACCAAATGAAGGTCAGGCTAGATCTAGGAGAGACGCCTTTCAAAATGGGGTGATGCTTATTTATAGATGATTCCTCCCAAGTAATCAAAGGAGAAAGGCATAATGAGTATTCAGTAATTGATGGAGAAACTCTTGAAGAAATAGGGTCAGGAAGGTTGCCCAAAGTTGATCTGCCCAAGCTTGTGAACTATTTGCACTCAACCAGGCCTTAAAACACTTACAGAACAAGGAAGAAACTCTTTATACTGATTCTAAGTACGCCTTTGGAGTAGGACATACATTTGGAAAAATTTGGCCTGAGCAAGGTCTTATTAATATTAAAGGCCAAAATCTTGCCCATGAAGATCTAATCATCCATGTTTTAAACAATCTCCAGTTGCCAGAAGAAATAGCCATTGTACATGTCCCCAGACACCAAAAAGACTTTTCCTTTACAAGTTGTAGAAATAACCTTGCAAATCAAGTAGCTAAGCAGGCTGCTGTTTCATCTGAAACACCTATCTTTCACTTAACTCCTTGTCTTCCTCCCCCTGCTACAAACTCTATCTTCTCTGCTGCAGAAAAGGAAAAATTAATAAGAATAGGAGCCAAAGAAAACTCAGAAGGAAAATGGGTGTTACCAGACCAATGAGAAATACTATCCAAACCCATCATGAGAGAAATCCTGTCCCATCTGCATCAAGGGACCCATTGGGGACCCCAAGCTATGTGTGATGCAGTTCTCCGGGTTTATGGGTGTTTAGGAATTTATACTGTAGCCAAACAGGTTAAAGATAGTTGCTTCATATGTAAAAAAACCCAACAAACAAGTTTAAAGAAATCACCCCTTGCGGGGAGGGATCCAGGGCTAAGACCATTCCAAAGTGTTCAAATTGACTACACTGAAATGCCCCCAATCAGTCGCCTAAAGTACTTATTAGTAATAGAAGATCACCTCACTCATTGGGTTGAAGCCATTCCCTTTTCAAATGCAATGGCCAACAATGTAGTTAAAGCATTAATTGAAAAGATAGTGTCCAGGTTTGGACTAATAGCAAATATTGATTCAGAAATGGAACCCATTTCACAGCGCATATCATTAAAAAGCTATCCCAAGCCCTAGACATTAAATGGGAATATCATACTCCTTGGCACCCACCTTCATCAGGAAGAGTAGAAAGGATGAATTAGACCTTAAAGAATCACTTAACCAAATTAGTTCTAGAGACTCAGTTGCCATGGACCAAATGTCTTCTTATTGCCTTAGTAAGAATCCAAGCTGTTCCTTGGAAAGATATTGGCCTTTCTCCTTATGAGATGCTCTATGGATTGCCTTATTTACACTCCACTGCTGACATTCCTACATTTGAAATAAAAGATCAATTCCTCAGGAATTATATACCTGGTGTCTCCTCTACTTTCTCTTTTTTTAAAACCAAAGGTCTCCTAGCACAGGCGCTGCCCCTGGAGTTCCCAGTACATCAACATCAGCCTGGGGATGGATCACGTCCTCATCAAAAGCTGGAAAGAAGATAAACTTGAGCCGGCCTGGGAAGGGCTTTACCTGGTGCTTCTAACCACTGAAACCACAGTCCCAACAGCAGAAAAAGGATGGACCCATCACACCTGAATCAAGAAAGCACCACCACCTCTGCAGTCATGGGTTATTGGCCCAGGGAAAATCCCTTCAAACTAAAGCTAAGAAAAGTTTAACTCTCTTTCATCTATTCCATTACTCTTTCTTCTTTTCTCATTCTATTGCCAACCACCTTGTTATCAATGTAACTAAATCGAATTCACTCCAAATTATTACGTTTGATGCTTGTTTAGCCATACACTGTAGAGATCTTCAAAGTCAAAGGCAACTCTCAGCCTCAGAAAAGTATCCCTGCCCCTTTAAAATAAGAGGCTCCCCCTACCAAGACCCTTGCTTTTTAACAAATACAGAGAAACAGGTGTGCCACAGCTGGAATGATGTTCTGCGGACAACCAAATATCAAGACTAAACCTCGTCGACAGGTGGTTGTGTATCCTTAAAACCATACATTCACTTTACTAAAGAAAGCACCCCCACCCCAGTTGCTAGTGTAACCAATGTAATCCAGTGCAAATTTCTATTCTCACTTCTACCTCTACTGATCCTAGACCTACTTTGAGCCACTTCTATGGCATGGGAGCCAACTTGGCTGGCACAGACCTCATAGGGTCTTTCAAAATCCCTCATCATCTTCACCCCCTTCCCTCTCTTCTCCTTCTAAGCCTTCTTCTAATCAAACTGCCATCCCCTCTATACCCAATGATAAGACTAAAGTAGATATTGTAGAAGTAAATGATCTAAGGCAAACTTTAGCAATTGAAACAGGATATCAAGATGCAAATGCCTGGTTGGAATGGATCAAATATTCCATCCACATGCTAAACAAAAGCAATTGTTATGCTTGTGTGCATGGCTGGCCAGAGGCCCAGATTGTACCATTTCCACTCAGATGGTCCCCCCAGTTGACCGCGCATGGGCTGCATGAAGCTCTCTTCCAGGATTATACAGCTTGGGGCAATAAATAATGCCAAGTTCTCTCTTTCTGCTCTATCCTGAAGTCCAACACCCTTCAGGTCAGCCCCTGAAGGCCATCCAGCTTCCATCTCCCAATGTCAATTTCACTTGGTGTCTCTCACGACAAGGGGAAAACTTGGCATTCCTCGGAAGCTTAACAGGATGCAATGAGCTTAAACCCTTCCAGAAGCTTACCCGTCAGTCCACCCTTAGCTATTCTCGAGCAGATGTTCCGTGGTACTGTGGCAGACCCTTACTGGACACTTGCCAAGTAACTGGAGTGGTACTTGTGCTCTTGTCTAATTGACTACCCCTTTCACTACGGCTGCAAGAGAAGTAAGCAGTGAGGCTATGATTCCTTTCCATTTACCAAACCACCTTTCTAGCCATCCTGTAAAAGGGTTATCAACTCCAGAATTTTTAGCTAATTCATTGGATAAAGAGGTATGTCCCTGTAAGGCCCTTGTTATGCTCCCATCGGGAGCAGTATTGTTTGGGATGATGGCATAACCTTGAGCTTTAATTATGACGCAAACTCCACCTTTTTCAGCTAACATCATGTCTAGGGCCATTCTTTTTTCCCAAACCATCTGGCTAGTAGGCCCTAACTAGTCAGCTATTACTTTGACAGCATCTCTAGTGTAATTAACAAATCATTGCTGGTTATAATAGATGTAATTTATCCAATTTACATTTTTATTAATAGTTACACATTAAAATATTGATTCAAATCCTGCAGCTATTTGGTCTGGGTTTTGAATTTATCAGGTACTCCCTATGGGACTCCAATTACATCTAAATAAACTTGAGAGTCAAAAGACTCATAAGGGGGTTCTCCTATTTTACAGTGTTGTGCTTTTTCTTTTTCTGGTAGATGAAATGCCAGGGTGAAAGGGGTAGCCAGCTGTAGTAGGTGTACTAATTCTTGTTGGGTGTTGTGTCATACCATGCATCAGTGGGCTAGTACAAAGGCTTATAGAAACAGCACTTACTAAAACCTCCCTTAGCTCTCCTCCACCTTATTCAGACAAGCTTTTCCTTTTAGAGGATCAAGTTGAACAGCAAAACCAAGACATGTTAAAAAGGTTTAAAGAGGAAGGACTATAAAAATTAAGAGGGGGGAAATTGTAGGATACAATAAGTTTATTCCTCTTCAAATATTTAGCGTGTTAAATACCTTGTTCTTTGTTCTCAAACTCAACTTTCTTGTTCTCCCTGCCTCCTTGCCCCTAGTTACTGTAAACAACCTTCCCGTCAGTTCTAATCAATAACTCACATCTGTTCCCTTGGCTACTTGCTCTACACCCATTCCTCCCACAGAAACTCCATGTCCCACCACTGTAACTGACATCCCCCTTCCCTTCCTTATTTGAGAAAATATTCATGAATAGCCAATCAGGTCAGTTTAGATTGTGCAGTCCAACCCTAGACCATGGGGGAGTGACACAGAGGTAGGGATTGCATTAGGAAAAAAACCCCTGCTTTCCTTTATCCAGTGTGCTCTTGCAATTGTGATTGATGCGAGTAGCACTTTCTGCTAAGTAAGTTGCCTTGCTGAGAAAACTTTTGTCTGAGTGCTGGTTTCACTTTGCGGCACCAAGCATTTATCTCCACCATTTTTGGTGGCTATTTTGAAATATTTTCCTGTTAAATATGACATCTGGTTGTTCTCATTGGCAGTTTTGTGTTGCCTGCTTTTTTCCTGTGTATGGGTCAGTCACACTTTCCTGTTTCTTTGCATAATTTTTTGTTGTAAATGGGACATTTTAGATAATATATTGTATTAGCTCATTTGCGTTACTCTAAAGTAATACCTGAGGGTGGGTAATTTATAAAGAAAAGAGGTTTGTTTGGCTCACCATTCTACAGGCTGAATAAGAAGCATGGCATGAGCATCTACTTCTGCTTAGGGCCTCAGGAAGGGGAAGAAGGCATGTCACATGTGAGAAAGGAAGAGGTAAGAGAAGGGTATGGCTCTTTTCAACTATCAGTTCTTAAATGAACTAATAGAGTGATAACCCACTTATTACAAAGAGAAAGGGACCATGCCATTCATGAGGGATCTACCCCTAACACCCAAGCACCTCTTAGTAAGCCAAAATTCCAACAACACTGGGGATCAAGTTTTAACATAAGATTTGGAGGGGACAAACATCCAAACTACATCATATTCTGTAGCAGTTCTGAGCACTAGACTTCCCTCTCCTGGGCTATTATTATTTGCTTTTTTTTTTTTCTTTACCAGCTGGGTTATTTTACTGAAGTTTTATGTGCACACACACACACACACACACACACACACACACACACACACGTTAAGCCACTGATGTTGCTCCTCAGGGAGGCATAGCTTTGGGGATGGCTACAGTAACCCTGGGATAATAGGATTGGTAGGACTCTTTTTCTTTCCTTCCCTGACCACACCCACCTATTGAACTCCACTAATTGCTGGCTGATTGCTTTATTGTTTTAAAAAGTACCCTGAGGGCATAAATAGCTTTACAAACTAATTCACCCTAAATTGTGGTCCCTTTGAAGGAATGACTTTTGTGGTCAGTGCTTGATAATTGTTTTCACCCTATGAGGGCTCCTTCCAGCTGTCATATTCTGGTTCTCTCCTAGGCAACCCACAGTCTAGGCTCTATCTTCATTGACTTCACAAATGTGCCTCCAAGTGCCTTTCACCACAGTCTCCACTGCTCTTGAGAGTGCCCTTTGGCTTGTGCTCTCCACAGTGTGTTGCAAATGAAGTCAGTTTCCTTGGGAAGAGATTGAGAGTTATTTGTTTTATAGCTTGCTCTTTCCCCAGGCAAAATCTCTAAGCCAGGGTTCTGGAGCTGGGGGTGAAGACAAAGACAAGTTGCTTTCTGAGTGACAGCTGTGCTCTAGGATCTGAGTGCTTGGTGGAGGGCAGATGCCACAGCCTGAGCTTGGTTTTAGTGGCATGGAACCACCGCCTCATGAACTGCAGCAAGAGTGACTGGGGCCCCAGTGCTTTTAATGTGCCTGTCCAAGGTACAGTCTCCACTCCACAAGTGGGGGATAGGAGGAAGGGAGCCCCCATTCTGACTGAACACACCCACTACTTAACCTCAGCAACAGATAGCTGTGGACAAGATGAGAAATGCTGAAGTCCTGCTCCTCCAGGGAAGAAAGCCCTCTCCACTGGGAGCTAGAGGGAGAGGGATCCTGGTCTTCTTGGCTACAGCAACATGATGCTAAGTCTATGCCTCATTAAGCTGGGAAAGGGGAAGGAGAGTAGTCTTGGTTCAAATACCAGAGACTCTCACATTTCTTACCAAATTATTGTTGTAGGCTTTTTTTTTTTTTTTTTTTTTTTTTTTTTTGGAGACGGAGTCACGCTCTGTCGCCCAGGCTGGAGTGCAGTGGCTGGATCTCAGCTCACTGCAAGCTCCACCTCCCGGGTTCACGCCATTCTCCTGCGTATCTGGGACTACAGGCGCCCGCCACCACGCCTGGCTAATTTTTTGTATTTTTAGTAGAGATGGGTTTTCACTGTGTTAGCCAGGATGGTCTCGATCTCCTGACCTCATGATCCACCTACCTTGGCCTCCCAAAGTGCTGGGATTACAGGAGTGAGCCACCACGCCGCACCGGCCTTTGTTTGTTTGTTTTTTGACAGTCTTGCTCTGTCTCCCAGGCTGGAGTGCAGTGGCGCGATCTCGGCTCACTACAAGCTCCGCCTCCCGGATTCAAGCCATTCTACTGCCTCAGCCTCCCAAGTAGAGCAGCTGGGACTACAGATGACCTCTACCACGCCCAGCTAATTTTCTTTGTATTTTTAGTAGTGATGGGGTTTCACCATGTTAACCAGGATGGTCTCAATCTCCTGACCTCATGATCTGCCTGCCTCGGCTTCCCAAAGTGTTGGGATTATTTCTTCATTTGCTGTTTGCCTTTAGGACCATTTCCAGAGGCTTTGAGTTAGTTTGCTTTTAATAATTTTCACTAGTTTCTCTGTGGAGCAGGCTGGCAAAGTTCCTCACACAGTAATGCAGGAAGTTCAGCAACTCTTCATTTTAATGGATTTATTCGTTGCTAAATTACAGCAGAATGGCTATGGAGTATATGTCATTAATGCCAAATGGATTTGCAGCAACTAGTGGCAGAGTATGGGATCTCCAACTAATAATAACAAGATGCTTATGGTGAAATGGTGATTTGCTGTGGTGAGATCACAGGCACTAAGAGAAAACAGCCCATAGAAGGTTTGGGTTTGTCAGTAATAGGATAGACACTATACAGTAACATAAATGATTAAACATCAGAAACTCAACCTGTGGTATACAGACTTTGAAGAAGCTATAAACCAATTAGTCTTTTTATCTTTCAGTAACAGCCTGGAAAACTGGATTTTAATTCAAACTCAGCTTGACTTCTGAGCTACGCAGAATAAGAGACGTTGGTGATATAAAATGGGAAAACAGTTGATTAAGTCTCATCTGAGTTTTAAGAGCTAAATGCTTGGAAAAGATCTAGTCATTTGCAATAATCACGTTTACGTCTATCTTGATGAAAATGGGGTAATGCTGAAACTCAGAATGATGCTCAGCTCTGGAAGGTATTTCATATTGTACAAAATCTTCCAAGAGGTGCTCAGCAGAGCAACTGCTTAATCATGAATATTAAGAACACAGAATTCTTTTGTTGCAATTGTACCTTTTTTTTTTTAATTGACAAAGAGTCAAACTCTGTAAAATATTTGAAGAGATTTATTCTGAGCCAAATGTGAGTGACCATGGCCTGTGACACAGCCCTCAGGGGGTCCTGAGAACATATGCCCAAGGTGGTTAGGATACAGCTTGGTTTTATATATTTTAGAGAGGCATGAGACATCAATCAAATACATTTAAGAATGACATTGGTTTAGTTCAGAAAGGTGGGACAACTCAAAGCAGGGGATTCCAGGCTATAGGTAAATTTAAACATTTGCAGTTGACAATTGGAAGAGTTTATCTGAAGACCTGGGATTAATGGAAAGGAATATTCAGGTTAAGACAAAGGATTGTAGGGACCAAGTTTTAGTGTACAGAGGAGTCTCTCAGATAGCAGACTTCAGACAGACAGCAGGTTGTAAAATGTTTCTTATGGGACTTAAAAGGGTGCCAGCCTCTTAGCTGATTATCTCCTGGATCTGGAAAGAAAGGGAAGAAAACAAAGGGGAAAGGGGATTCTCCAGAGAATGTGGATTTTTCCCCACAAGAGACTTTGCAGGGCAATTTCAAGGTATGGCAAGGAAATACATTTTGGGGTTAAATATTTTTTCCTTGTCTCATAACGTTATGCCAAAGTCAGACTGAAAAGTAAGTCACAGTATACAGGGTCAAATAAAACCTATCTGATGAGAATTTATGGTTCATAGGACATGACTCCCTAGACCCCTTAGGTAGGAATTTGGGCAAGATAAAAAAAAATCAGAGCTTAGACCTCACTTTGATGCTAAAACCCAAGAATCACCAATGAATTCTAAATTAAAAAAAGCTATGATTTCTAAAGATGTTTCAGGAGGAAGAGAAATGTAGTGTGCTCAAATACAAATACATTTTCTTTGACTTTCAACACTAGGATGCTTTTCTCTCTCTTGATGTACTTAAAATCATTTCCATAATACTTTCATATCTTCTAAGCAGAATATATGAGAACAGCAGGAGATCCCAGCATTTACTTCATTGGGTTAGAACTAAGATTTCTCACCCTGGTTCCTGTGGTTACTAAAGAGGCTCACTCTCCCTAGAGAATAACTCCCCCTACATCTGCGTCCAGAGACAGCATGAAATAGTATTAACCTAGTCGGCTCCCATTTTGTAAATCACCTTTTGAGCCCTTTCTTGGGCTCAATTTATAAACACCATATTAGTTTTCCTTGCATGTACAAATCAAGTAATAATAATGTCAATGAAGTCATATACATGCTTATTATGTACTAGAATCTGTTCTAAATGCTTCATGTATATTAATATATTAATCATCACAACTACCTATGAGGTATGTGAGGCACAAAGAGGTTAATAAATTTCTCAAGGTGACACAGCTGGCAAACAGCAGAGCTGAATAAGCATAGAGTGGTTCAAACAATAAAGTCAGCATGGCTTAGGGTCTCTCTCTCTCTTTCTCTCCCCCTACCAGTTGTCCATATTCATGTACAGGCATATAAGGATTGTGTTACTACTGTGGGCAGATAAAAGTAATGCACTGAATTGATTACAAAAGATTTGCATGGGCATCTTAGCATTACAAGATGGGCTTAAGGCTGGGATAGCTGGACCAGCAAATAGAACCAGATACTCAGATGTGTTCTGACATTTCTACTCAAAAGCAACTTTAAATCATTTACCAGGAATGATCCAAAGTCATTTATACATGACCAATAAAAACAAAAATTTGAAACTCTACCCCAACACACATATCACTCTCCAACTCCATTCAAAGTCACCAATTTCCAGTTCAGAAAAACAAACCCCAAAGCAACTGTATCGGCACCAAGACCTAATCAAGAAGATTCACTGTGTAAAGAAATGATCAATCATCTGTCAAGAATCAGTACTTATGAATGTGGGAAACATCATTTAATTGGCCATTTGGAGTTACAGTCCTGGCAACACCTGGAATTATCCTTCATCTAATTTAATTAACAATAAGCTCTTGGAGGAGCAAAGATCACATCTCGCACATCTTTGTATGTCTCTTAGTGTCTGACACACAGTAGGCAATCAAGAAATATTTATTAACTCGAGTTGAAGCCCTAAATGCTACAAAATGTTACAGAAGTACATCATGTGCCATTTGTGATTATATTCACATTGAAGATCTCATAATTGCATAATTTGGGGAAATCACTTCCTCTCTCTGCACCTTTATTTTCTCACCAGGAAAATGAAGAATTGGATTGTAGGATCTCTAGGGATTTCTTCTGGCTCTGAAAGCCTAAAATTCAGATCAGCAGTCTATGTCCCAACATGGGGAAGATTGAATGTCAAGGTCATGTTCTTATTTGTCTTAAGATCTGAGTTAAGCCTTATCTCTGAAGTAGAAGGTAGCAGGGATGTGGTGGCTGACTTATCAACAGTGAGATTTATACATTTTTCCTTATTACAAACCACAAGCCGGTCAATGAGGCAATGTCTATATATATGTAGTGAAGACTGGAAACCCCTGAGCTGTGAACCCCAATCCTGTGCAGTGTATGCTTTTTGGACCTCCACTTAAAAAGAAAGGAGAAAAACTCATATCCTCCAGTAGAGGGAGCCAGATTTAAACATTAGCCGGACCACAGTTTATTCCATGGCACTGTCTGCCGGATCTAGAAAGAGAAAACTTGTATTTTGATACGGAATCCTTATTTCTGGGTCTTACATAAGTAAAACTCTTTATGAGACCAACACTAATTCTCCAAAAGCTTTTTCTCAGTAAGAGATATTTTTCTTTATCCTTCTCTATTCATTTCATCAGAAGTGGTAGCAGTTTTATTAAAATTTTTAGCCTATGGGTATCTGAGTTCAAATTCAAATAAAACATACAGATCTCTGAAGGTGTTACTACAGCTTAGTTATTTCTTAAAGTGGGGATATTTTTATTAGTTCTTCATTGTGCACTGCTTACAGGTCAAGAGAAAAGTCCATTAAGAATAGCATTTTGATTGAGACCAACCTAGGCAAGATGGCGGAACCCCATCTCTACGAAAAGTACAAAATTATGCCTGGGCGAGGTGGCCACGCCTGTAATCCCAGCACTTTGGGAGGCCGAGGCAGGCAAATCACCTGAGGCCAGGAGTTCGAGACCAGCTTGGCAAACATTGTGAAACCCATCTCCACTAAAATACAAAAATTAGCCGGGCATGGTGGTGCATGCCTGTGGTCCCAGCTACTAGGGAGGTTTAGGTGGGAGGATCACTTGAGCCCAGGAGGCAGAGGTTACAGTGAGCCAATATCATACCCCTGCAATCCAGCCTGGGCAATGAGCAAGATCTCTGTCTTAAAAAAAAAAAAAAAAAAAAAAAAAAAAAAAAAAAAAAAAAAAAAAAGCATTTCGTGTTGATTATGAGAGAGAGAAAACAGCTTATGGACTGTAGGCTTCACTCCCTTGTATAGGGAAGTTTATACACTTTTAAATAATGAGGACTCATCTCTTGGGAACTCTTATGAGTTGAATTCTGTCCCCTATGTCCCCTCTAAAAGTCATATGTTGAAGTCCTAACCCCCAATGCCTTGAAATGTGACCTTATTTGGAAATAGGGTCTTGGAGATGTAACTAGGTAAAGACAAGTTCATACGAAGTGGGGAGGATCCCTAATCCAATGTGACTTGTGTCCTTCCAACAAGGGGGAATTTGGGCGTGGACACGTGCATAGGGAGAATGCCATGTGAAGAGGAAGGCAGAGATCAGGGTGATGCCACACACCACCAAAAGCTCAAGAGAGGCATGGAACAGAGTCAACAGAGTCTTCCTCACACCATCAGCAAAAAAACCTGCTGACAGCTGGATCTCAAACTTCTGGCCTCCAGAACTGTGAGACAAATTTCTGTTGTTTAAGTCGCTTGGTTTGTGGCACTTTGTTATAGTAGCCATAGCAAACTAAACCAGGAAGTTATTTCATTCTCTTGTAGTGTTTAGAATAAATGTATTCTTTCTAAACGTCATTTCCAGTTTTTCATTTTAATTTTTTTAAACAAAAAAACCTTTTAATATTTCAAAGAAATATAAAGGCATTGCAGAAGCTAGAAAATGCAGATAAACAAGAATAAGAAAATTAAAATATCATGTTCCCACAAACCAGACAGTAGCCCTTTAAAAGCTTATTACACATCCTTTCAGGTCTTTATACGTTTATAAGCAAAAATGATATTTTTGTCAAAATTCTATTGCACATAATGTTTTACATTCTGCTTTACTCACTGAAGATCTACATCTTTCCACATCAATAAATTTTCATTTTGCTCATACCTAGTCCATAGTCTAACAACTTCAATAGTCACAGAATTCTTTTACAATTGCTTTGCCAAACAACAATGTGATCCAGGCTTCCTCTTCTAATCTAGCAGAATTCCTTTTTGTCCTTCTAAACCTCACTGACTTGTTAAATAAACTGGCCAATTGTCCTACAAAATGTCCCATCTTCTCAATCTGTCTGGCTGTTTCCTTGTGGTACCTTTTAGTTTACTGTTATATCCTTAGTATTTCCTATAAACTAGAAGAACTAACAGCTTAAGGTATTCAAGTTAAACTTTTAGCTAGACTACATCATAGGTGATATTACATAATCTCACATCAAACATTTGCAAGTGGTAGTCTGGTAAAATCCTCAAAATAGAATGTTGTTAATTAGAATGTAATATATTTACATATTATGTAAATTCATTTTCTCTAAGGCAGG
Source organism: Macaca thibetana thibetana (assembly GCF_024542745.1). Taxonomy (NCBI): domain Eukaryota; kingdom Metazoa; phylum Chordata; class Mammalia; order Primates; family Cercopithecidae; genus Macaca; species Macaca thibetana. The sequence goes on along the minus strand of NC_065592.1, from coordinate 82,310,027 downwards.
AAGTAGTGAAAAATGTTTTCTGAATATGATCATATCTCATGCAATAGCAATCTCCTATTAATTTGCTTTCCACAAGGGAAGATGTGAAATATGTATTCCTAAACACAAATCAAAGTCACCTATTGAAGTTTTCTAAGAATTTTCAAAGACTTCCTTGACCTCATCCATTTTATTAACTTTCAATTCAGTCTACTTCAATAATACATCATTCATGTATTCATTCACTGATCAACTATTTATTGAGCATCTACCACATGTCATACTCTATCCTACCTACTGGGGATACGAAAGCAGAATGCTCATGTCCTGATGGAATGTATATGCCCCATTCTATTTATAAGTCAGAACTGGCCCAGCCTAAAATCTTAAACTTGGTTTACATGCTGTCTCATCACAGGCTCACAACCTCTTGGTTTTCTCACTTCCTCACTTCTCTGAATCTCGTAATTCCACCTCACTAGGACCTACAGTCCCTTGGCCACTCTACATACCCAGAGTTGACCAGGCTTTCCTTCTTATGGAGTTGGACCCATGGATAGTGAAGCACTTGAGCTACCCTCTGACAGCTCCAACTCTTCAGCACTTTATTCTACACAGCCTTGTCCACAATGATCTTCTCACTACACTTATTCCTCATTAGTAAACTCAGACCTCCCTATGTATCTACCAAGAGAACTCTCATAGCTCCAAATCATCCCACTGGGCTTCATTCCCATTATGTCCAACTACCTGCTAGATGTCCCCACCTGGATGTTCCAAAGTTAACATATTCCAAACGGAACTCTTCTTCCTTCCCATCCCCAATTTTCCTTCAGTGTTCTTTATCATTATTCATGGTACCATTGATGTCATCACAGGCACCCACCGGGCCCCTCCCCATCTAATTAGTCACTGAGACCTGCCCAGTCTTAGGCTCAAACATCTGTCTGCTGCTCTGTCTATGCTGCCGCCATCTCTCTCACGCTCTTATGGTAGCGTCCTTGCTGTTCTTCCTACTTCCAGCCCTCTTTCCTTCAAGTATTCCTCTACACCACCTTTGAGTTATCTTTCTAATCATAGTTCTGTCATGTTACTCAACTTCTTAAAGCTCATCACCTCCTGGATAAGTCTTTCTTTCTTCACAGCCTTTCACAATCTGGCTCTTGCCTTCATCTATGACCTCAGCTCCCCCTACTCCCTGCCACTCTCCCAAACTTCAGGAACTTTCCAAAATGTACCCTGCCTCTGCAACCTTTCTCTAGCCATGACCTCTGTCTGCAATTCCCTCCTCATCCCTTCTTGTCCCCCTGTACCCACACCCACTTCCTTTTTGCCTAATATGTACTCTTTGTTTTTCATGTATTAACTCCAGTGTCTTTCTTTACTGAGAATGCTTCTCTGATTTTCCCCAAGAAACTGAAGCACATCTCTAGAATCCCCCTGCATCTGCACACGTATGCATTGTAACAATATACCATATTACAGTTTTCGGTTTGTCGGTCTGTTTCCCGTATAATCTGTTGTTTTAGAGACAGGCCAATCCTTTCCTGATGCCAGTCCTGGGTGTTTAATAAATACTTGTGGAATGAGGGAATAAATAAACGGACAACATACTTTTCTAATAGCAACACAGCACTGCGAGGTCCTCAACTGTGAAAAGTGTTTACTATCCAAAACCCATTTGCAGACCATATTTAAATAAATGTCGAAAAGCACATTTGTTTTCTTTTTTTGTTGTTGTTGAGGCAGTCTCACTCTGTCGCCCAGGCTGGAGTGCAGTGGCACAATCTCGGCTCACTGCAAGCTCTGCCTCCTCTGTTCACACCATTCTCCTGCCTCAGCCTCCCTAGTACCTGGGACTTCAGGCGCCCGCCACCACGCCCAGCTTTTTTTTTTTTTTTTTTTTTTTGTATTTTTAGTAGAGACAGGGTTTCACCATGTTAGCCAGGATGGTCTCGATCTTCTGACCTCATGATCTGCCTGCCTCGTCCTCCCAAAGTGCTGGGATTATAGGTGTGAGCCACCGCGCCCAGACAAAAAGCACATTTGTTTTCTTTAATAAACTATCTTTTCAAAGTATAATACACATATGGAAAAGTGAACAAATCATGAGCTTACAGTCCAATAAATTTTTACAAAATGAACATAGAGTGGTAACTACCACCTAGTCCAAGAAAAAGAGCAGTATCTCGCTGAAGCAGCCCTAGTGGCTCTCCCAGTCATACCTTCCAAAGATAATCATCATTTCAAACTCTAACATTCTAGATTAGTTTCACCTTAATCATATGCTTTGAACTTTTTTTTTTTTTTTTTTTTTTGAGATGGAGTTTCACTCTGTCGCCCAGGCTGGAGTGCAGTGGCAAGATCTCGGCTCACTGCAACCTCCGCCCCCCAGGTTCAAGCGATTCTCCTGCCTCAGCTTCCTGAATAGCTGGGATTACAGGCGCCTGCCACCACGCCCGGCTAATTTTTTTTGTATTTTTAGTAGAGATGGGGTTTCACGATGTTGGCCAGGATGGTCTTAAACTCCTGACCTCGTGATCTGCCTACCTCAGCCTCCCAAAGTGCTGGGATTACAGGTGTGAGCCACTGTGCCCTGCTTTGAACTTTTAATAAATGAAATCACATAGTATTTTTTGCACCTGTGGACTCCAACTACCACTTGACTTTTGTTTCCTACCAGATTTTTTTTAGAACTGTTAATGTTACTGAATTTATATAGAAGTATATCCACCATGTAAAAAACAAGATATTTCATGCAAGTAGATTAATTTATGGAAAAACAAGTTTCACATCACAAGGTTGGGCTATCAATATCAGATATCACATCTCTGTAACAATTTCTCAGGCAAATCTTCAGGTACCAGCATTTATCACAAACATTTTTTAATGTTTAAATAAGCTTTCAATTTTAGAATGGTTTAAGATTTCCTGAACAGTTGTGAAGATAGTACAGAATTTCCATATACCCCTCACCCAGTTTTCCCTAGGTATTAGTTCTTGAATTGCTCTTAAGAGATGCCTAAGACTGGGTAATTTACAAAGAAAAGAAGTTTAATTAGCTCACAGTTCTGCAGGCTGCACTGGAAGCTTGGTGGCATCTGCCTGGCTTCTGGGGAGGCCTCAGGAAACTTAAAATCATAGCAGAAGGCGAAAGGCGAGCTGGCACCTCACATGACTGGAGCAGGAGGCAGAAGGGGTGGGGAGATGCTGCACACTCTTAAACAACCAGATCTCGTGAGAACTTGCTCACTCATCATTGAGAGGGGAGACAATCTGCTTGTTCTCTACTCAGAAAAACTCCTCCCCCTATCCTAGGACTTCAATTAAGGTAAGCCCATCTTCAGAGAAACCCAGGATTCTTTAATATGCCATCTGTTTGGCTATCTTATAAGTTTCTCCACCTGATTTATCTGAAGTGCGAGGCATTAAATCTGCCTCCACACTCACTTCATTTTCTTTATTTGATTGTCTTATTGTGTTTTTCACCTACCCATTTCCTTGAGTTTTTTTCTCTTCCTTCACAGCCACTTTCTTGCAGTTATTCAATAAAAACCAGAAATGCCAACAGCTTCATTTTCTACCTTCCTGCTTTATAAAAGAACTTTATGTACACTCTGCTGGACTTTAAACGATGTATAGAAAGAGGCACCTTGAAAAGAAATACTTTTTACTTTTTGGTTTCCCCATGTTATTTTCTTCAGTTGGCTTCAATAGAAAAAATGTTTCAGATTTCAATATTTGCTTGGGTTTTTAGAAATATTTCTTTGAGGTACTTGAAATTTTAAAAAGCCACTATATATGCTGTGCAGTTTTTCTTTTAAGTCATGACTAAGGGCTTTTCTGTGATCAATTCTTGGGTTTCATAAAAACAGCCTAGTCACCTTGTTAATGATTAGTGTCATATCAACTATCTTGTCAATATACTGCCTGAATTAAATCTATTGGGAGTTTGAATAAATTTTTAATAAAAATGTTAATCAAATGCATCCAAAGAATACAATATTGAAAAATACTTTCACTTTAATTCATTCTTTATCTCTCCTCATTTTCCAATTACAATGTAAATTTCTCCTCTTCCAAATCTCTCTAACTTTGCTTCAGGTGATCCCATTTTATTTGTTTTCCTACTTAGTGATTCCACCTACTTCTATAGACTTAAGTTTAATTACATTTCTGTTACATTACATAAAAACGCAAATTTTTCCTGATAGTTCTTGAGATTAAGAACCTGTTGCATAGAATCTTATATTCTCATAAATGAACACTTATTAGGCACCTATGTGAATCCAACACATTAATTATTATGGTAAAAGGTCTCTTATAAAGACTTTAGCCTACTCTTACCCTATAGAATAAAATAATTATAACCTACAAATACTCAATTCTGTCTACATTAAAATGATAGGTGAAACTATAGACCGTAAGTTCTATTGGTACTTAATGAAAGCCTTACAGGAAAATGTAACATAAGTAGCTCTGAGAATTTAAAGTAGAGGGAGTTAGCCATTCCTCTTTGTTAGAAAGATAAGGAAGAGAGTATAGAATATGTACATGCCAATCACAATAACTGTTAAGATAAATTTATACTGTATTTCATCATCATGAAGTTGGGGTTCTGTCTAAATCTGTTACTGAAAGAGGTATTTAGAATTTTTTTTCTTATCAGTAGAACTGGGATTTTATAAAATCTACTTCACCTATGTATGCGGTACTTAGTAGCCACTCAACAAATACTTATTTTGTCTTTCATCCTTATTTAGAAATTGCTTAGATTAATGTTTTCTCTAATGTTTTCCATGAAATACTAATATTTTGGGATATATTTATAGATATCTCCTGCAAGAAGAAATGATTCTTTGATGAAATAAGCCTGGGAAATGCTGGATTAAATAGAGTTTAACTGCTTTCTGTTCTACAGAATTTCTCAGGGTCTTTAGTATTCGAATATGCAGGGTTTGTTCTGATAGGTGCTCTGGTTGGCCAGCAATCATTACTTTAAGGAGGATTTTAGTCAGTTCTATGGATACGCTGGCAAACTCAGGTTTTCCATACAGAACATAACACTTTCTTAGGCCAATTTTGCCAACTCCTCCAATTTCACAAGATTACCATTGAAGCCCTTAGTAGGACAAATGTGCTAAATATCAGAATATTTTTAAACAAGGTCATCCCGATCATACAGATTGAATTTTTATCAATTACCCAAGCATTCACTCATATTAATATATGATTATGACAAACATATTGATACCAACCCTTCAGCATTTCTGAGTGCTCACTGTGTATTAGACATTGGTAACCCCCAGATGAGCAGATACAGTCTCTACTCTTCAAGAACTCATGTTTTGTGAAACTGCCATTTGACAAACTGGTTTCAATCGAAACAATGAAAAATAATAAATATTGGCAAGGATATGGAAAAATTGTAACCTTCATACATTGCTGGTAGAAATGTAAAATGGTGCAGCTACTTTAGAAAATAGTTTGGTAGTTCCTGAAAAGGTTAAACATAGAGTTACCATATGACACAGCAATTCTACTTCTACGTCTGTATTAGTCAGGGTTCCCTGGACTGATAGAACTAATAGGATAGATGTACGATAGATGTATATATAAAAGGGAGTTTATTAGGAGAATTGACTCACACAATCACAAGGTGACAAGGTGAAGTCCCATAATAGGCGGTCTGCAAGCTGAGGAGCAAGGAAGTCAGTCTGAATCCCAAACCCTCAAAAGTAGGGAAGCCAACAGTGCAGCCTTCAGTCTGTGATCAAAGGTCCAAGAATCCCAAAGCTGAAGGACTTGGAATCTGATATTTGAGGACAGGAAACATCCAGTATGGGAGAAAGATGTAGATCAGAAGACTAAGCCAGCCTAGTCTTTCCACATTCCTCTGCCTTTTATCCTGGCTGTGATGATAGCTGATGAGATGGTGCCCACCCAGATTGAGGGTGAGTATGGCTCTCCCAGACCACTGACTCGAATGTGAATCTCCTTTGGCAACACCCTCACAGACACACCCAGGAACAATACTTTGCATCCTTCAATCCAATCAAGTTGACACTCAGTATTAACCATCACAACGTCCAAGAGAGATGCATGCAAAAACTCATACATGAATGTTCATAGGTGGAAAAAGCCCAAATGTCCATCAACTAATGAATGGATAAATTGTGGTATATCTAGACAATGGAATATTATTCATCCAAAAAGGAATGAAGTGCTGATACATGTTACAATATGGATGAACCTTGAAAACCCTATAGAAAGTGAAAGAAACCAGTCACAAAAGACCACATATTATAAGATTCTACTTACAGAAAAAATCTAAACTAGGTAAATCTGCAGAGGCAGAAAGTAGTTTCTTGGTTGCTTAGGACTGTGGGAGTTGGGAGGGAATGCGGAATGACCGCCAATGGATATGGGTTTCTTTCAGGAGTGATAAAAATGTTCTAAAATTGATTGTGGTGGTAATAGCAGAATTCTGTGAATATACTAAGAACCATTGAATTATATGCTTTAACGGAGTGAATTGTATAGTATGTGAATCATATCCCAATGAAGCTGTTAAACTTTTTTTTAAAGTTATGGTCTTAATATTTGTAACAACAATTTACTGTGTTAGGTTTTGTTTGGATTTTCCGCTTTGGTTTACAATGGCTGCCTCGTGCTTGTTCTCTGCTATTTGGAGTGAGCTTTCAGCTATCTGCAAACTTCCCTGCTGCTCTCTCTGAAATAAAGTTAGCTTCTGATCCGTACATCTTTTTTTTTTTTTTTTTTTTTTTTTTTTTTGAGACGGAGTCATGCTCTGTCGCCCAGGCTGGAGTGCAGTGGCCGGATCTCAGCTCACTGCAAGCTCCGCCTCCCGGGTTCACGCCATTCTCCTGCCTCAGCCTCCCAAGTAGCTGGGACTACAGGCGCCCGCTACTTCGCCCGGCTAGTTTTTTGTATTTTTTAGTAGAGACGGGGTTTCAGCGTGTTAGCCAGGATGGTCTCGATCTCCTGACCTCGTGATCCGCCCGTCTCGGCCTCCCAAAGTGCTGGGATTACAGGCTTGAGCCACCGCGCCCGGCCCCGTACATCTTTAAGAAAGAATTTTCCCGCTGTTCTGTTCTTGGCAGTGGCTGTGCCAGGCACTTCCATGGCCTCTCCCAGCCTGCCACCTACATTCTATGTCCCACAAAAAGACTTCACCATTTTTTCTTAGCGTTTTCACAAATCCAGAATTTTTCTGTACCTCTGGAGCACTGGTGTCCATGGAGTGACTTTCCTTTATAAACAAACCACTGAGCTGGCTTGGCCCTGCCTCTTGTCTTGATCTGCCAGTGTCATATCCTAGGGGTTGGGCCTGGTACCCTCACTTCTTACCTCATCTCAAATGCATTCCTAACATAAACCAGTTGAGCTGAGGTTTCTCTATTCTATATTTATAAAGCAAAGTCCTTGACCCAGTCCCCATCTCTATGTTCATGGGGAAAACTCCTGCAGTAACCTTTATTTCAGTGCATCATTTTCCTTGGCTAGTTTAAATACAATATCTCTTATTTCATTCTCCTTCTAACCCAAACCCAAACTGATTTCTAAGGTGATCCCTGATAGCAGACCCAGTCGTTTATACAAAATGTCATGTTAGTCATCGTGACAGTATAACATTTCTGCTAAAGTAAGTGAATCTTATTTTATGTTCTAGGCACTAGGCAGTGTTCAAAGGTAATGATGTGGCCATTAAAACTTCTTCTCCACAAAAAGAAATTATTAAATGATGAATGGCTTGACATCCAGATTTGCATACTTCAAATAGCTCTTTACCCCAGATATGTTAGTGTTAGGAATGATTAAACTTGGATGTATAGTATGTGGAAGGAAAGGTAATCCTAGGTAGATATCTACTAGAATAAGTACTACATATGAATTAACATTTATATAGACTATATTATACTTAATGTATATGTAATATACATAATTATGCATATATAATATACATATTTGTGTGCATATGGACACATATTGTAAAGCAGTGGGAAATTATAGTAAAATTCTTCTGGCACATGCTTACCTGGTATATCACATTTTCTATATTAATTATCATTTCTCCCATAAAAAAGCTGATAGTCTTTTTCATATCTTATGAATCCAGCATTAGAGGCAGTGTTCAATTAGCATTTATCAAGAAATGCTAGTTCATGAATTTATTTTTTAAAGAAAAATAAGTAAATGAAGCCCAAGTTGACCAAATAATTAAATACAGTCTCACAAGAAATAAAAGTTTTCAAATGCATCTCAAAGATGCATCAGAATCTGCTACTCCTATAACCCTGGGCAACAGCAGTGAACTGAATTCTGTTCTCCCCAAATTTATATGTCAAAGCCCTTACTCCCAATGTGGCTATCTGAAGATAGGGTCTTTAGGAGGTAATTCAGGTTAAATGAGGATATAAGAGTTGGGGTCTAATCAAATAAAACCACAGCCTTACAAGAAGAGGAAGTGAAAGAGGTCTGCCACCCCCATCCCCCTCCCACCATGCAAGAACAGGGCAAGAAGGTAACAGTCTTAGCAATTGTTTTGACTCACCTTCCTATTTTACAGAAATTTATTTTTGCATGGTTTTGGAGGGTGAAAAGTCCAAGATCAAGGTTCTGGCAGGGTTTTGTTTCTGGTGAGGGCTCTCTTCCTGGCTTGCAGACTACTATCTTCTTTGTCGTTTAAGCCACCCAGTCTATGATATTTTGTTACGGTAGACCCAGTTGACTAATACAGCAGCCTACTTAAACATCCATGGACCTCTGTTTGCTCTGTTACTTAAACATCCATGGACCAATGTGAGGGTAAGTCAAAACAATGGCTAAGATTTCTTCCAAATCTAACACTAGATGACTAGATTTCCCATCAAACCCCTAGAGTTTCACAAAGATTCTATCTGCACCTCTGCTATCCATATATTCTAAAGGTTTTAACTTGAATATGGAAAAATGTCATGCAAAATAAATAATCCACAATGAAACTACTAGCTACCACAGATAAATAAAAATTTATAGGTACTGATTTCCCCCTCAAAAAATATCACATACATACTCAACATTATTATAGGGCCAGTGTTGCCTAAACTTTGACCATTTAAGTTTTATGTCAACCTATATATTTATTCACTTAAAATTTTGTCTTCAGTGGAATTTAAGTTGGCCTACTTTTTTTATAATTAGCCATACCCTAAGCAATCATAAGCTTGATTGTGTTAGTTTTATGTGTTTTTTATTTTTTATTTATTTATTTATTTTTGAGATGGAGTCTCGCTCTGTCGCCCAAACTGGAGTGCAGTGGCCGGATCTCAGCTCACTGCAAGCTTCGCCTTTCGGGTTCACGCCATTCTCCTGCCTCAGCCTCCCGAGTAGCTGGGACTATAGGCGCCCGCCACCTCGCCAGGCTAGTTTTTTGTATTTTTTAGTAGAAACAGGGTTTCACCGGGTTAGCCAGGATGGTCTCGATCTCCTAACCTTGTGATCTGCCCGTCTCGGCCTCCCAAAGTGCTGGGATTACAGGCTTGAGCCACCGCGCCCAGCCATTATGTGTTTTTTCTAATAATTATTAAAAGAAATACATAATCCATAAAATAATGTTTCACTAAATACCATCTAGAAATGTGTAGTGTACTCTCAGCAAGAAACACACTGAAATTTGGAAAATACCAGAGTAGCTTATGAAAATAAGGATATAAACACTGGTCCAGAAAATAAGACTTTGTGCTTAAAGGAATCTACTATACTAATACTTCCATTGCATTTATTAAGATAGAAAATCAGCAACTGCTACATCCATTTTTCATTAGTCAGAGATGCTGATTCTATACGTTATTTTTAAATGGGCGTGATAGGACCACCAGTCAAGGGATAGAGTTTCCATTTTACATCTGAATTAGCATAAATCCCACTCTCATCATGCCAAGTGTTGATGCCAAATCTTTTAGAACCATTTAGATCCGTGAACTGAGAACGGCATTTTCTGTGGACTATGGAATAATCATCTCGACAGTGATAAGCCTATGGGGGGAAAAAAAGAGAAATAGTATTTAATAACCGAAATATGTAAAAAGAAGTAATCTTCAAAAGTTTATCTTTTATATATTATTCTTATGATCAAAGGTTAATTTTTAACAATTGATTAATTTGTTCTCTCAAATAGCAAATGTTTCAATTTTAAAAATGGCTATTGCATTCATAATTACTTCAAATCCCAAAAAAGAACATAGTTCATGGTTGTTTATAAAACTAAAAAGTCACTACACATGTAAAATTTTTCTACACCACAAATACACAGTATAAAGAACAATTTAAGTTTTATGATCATATATATAAGACCAAAACAATTATAATTTAATACAATTCAACACCTTTCAAAAAATATGTTATAACCATTGCCAAGAATAATATCTTGGGTTATATCTTTAATAATTGTTATCAAGTCTTATTTCCCATGGCAATGATAAATGCCAAGCTCTGATACATTCCGGTAAGAATTTACCTCAACATATCCCAGTGTAGTGTTTAAGATGTTTATACTTAGGCCACTTCAGAAAAGCTTCATTGTAATAAAACAAGATATTATCATTGAGTATTTCCCAAAGGAAATATTGATTCTTTCCGATTACACCAAGGGTGATGGCAGGCATGGAACATAAAGCCTTTTAACTGATTATCTAATTTCTGCTTTAAATTGGCTCTAATTTTAAAGCACTAGGACATTATTGAAATTAAATCACCAAAGCTATAAAACAATGAAAGAACACCAAAATAGTTATAATCTTAGATTGGTTTTGTCAAAAATAATTGAAAAATGTAATCATATGTTCAACCTTAATAGTGTCCATGTATTTATTGAGTGCCTTTTATGGGTTAGGCACAAGTATTTGAGTGTTTGTATTTTTTAATCCGTAACTGGGCTCTAAGGTATGAATTATTACACCCACTTTACACACAGAAATGATGATTTGCTTAAAATTTCAGGAGAGAATTTAAAGAAAGTCAGAATAAATGACTGAGCCAGGACTACAAATTAGATCTATCTGACTATAAAACTCATTATCCCTCCAGAACCCTAACAAAACCTTTATCAATTAAGAGATGAAAATAAATATAAACTATAAAATTGTAGAGCTATATAATATCTGTGTCACTGTTCTATGTAGTTTGGGCTTTTGCTTTTGTCATTCGGGCTATTTCTTCAGGTGTTATGGTTGGTTGCTTGGTGGGTAGGTCAAATAGAGGTCTTTTAAATGAGATTTGAGCATCACTGGCCCAAAATGTCCCCTCGAAGGCAGGTGAGATCTTCTCATTCCCATCCCTGCTGCAGTCAAACTGAAGAGAACTTCAAATACAGTATCTATGTGCTCCTTTAGTATTTCATAGGCAGAGAGAAGGATTTTTATGAGGTGAGTGACAAGATGAAACGTGCTGTTCTAGGAAAGTGATTCTGGTAGCAGAAGAACTAAAGACTAGAGGAGGAAAAAACTGGATTCTGGAACTGTGATTAGAATTGGATCTCAATCATTCAAATGTCATCAATTACATGAATAAACAAACGTAGTCTAGACATACAATGAAATATTATTTGTCAACAAAAGGAATAAAATACTGATACATGCTACAGAATTGAAAGAAAACATTATGCTAAGAAGCAAAACCACATATTGTACAATCTCTTGTATTAAGGGTGTAGAGCAAGCAAATTCACAGAGACAGAAAAGTAGACTGGTGATTGCCAGGGAATGGCATGATGGGAAGGAATGGGGAGTGACTGTTAATAGGTATTGAGTTTCCTGCGGTACAAAAATGTGAAATTGATTGTGGTGATGATTGTACAATGCCATAAATATACTAAAAAATCACTGAATTATACACTTTAAAAGGGTGAGTGTTATAGTACGTGAAATTATATTTCAGTGAAGCTGTTATTAAAAAAAGAATGGACCAGGCACAGTGGCTCACTCCTGTAATCCCAACACTTTGGAAGGCCAAGGTGTGAGGATCACTTGAGGCCAGGGGTTTGAGACCAGCCTGGGCAACACAGTGAGACCATGTCTCTATAAAATATAAAATTAGCTGGGCATAATGACATGTTCTTGTAGTCCCAACTACTCGGAATGCTGAGGTGTGAGGATCACTTAGGCCTAGGAAGCTGAGACTGCAGTGAGCCATGATCGTGCCACTCCTCTCCAGCCTGGGCAACAGAGCAAGACCCTGTCTCAAAAGAAAAAAAAAAAAAAGAATGCATTGGAAGTAGGAATTCTGACATTAGAAAAACTAGTTAAGAGACTGTTGCCTGTTAATCCATGTTAGTTACATTGGGTTCCTCTTATTCTCAGTGCTGTGTTGGTAAACCAGCTCTAAAAAATTAAAATTGTAATATTTGCCAATTTCTGTGGCATAAATACTCCCACTAAGGCTAACTTCAAGTTACCAGAGTGAGGTCAGTGAACACCGAAGAAGAGGTGAGCATAGTTAGCTCATGCCAACCATTAAGAGCTGGCTCCAACTCGCCCCTGAGTCCACTTCTCCCATTTCCCAGGGTGTAGCAGGGATGCGCTTTGAGTAGGATTGATCCCAGTCCCGGGTCTAGCAGCAGAATCTAATTGGCTAAAGACAATCAGAACAGTGGCATCTCATTCTCAATGACAGTGATAGGTTCAGTTTTAGGCATGTGACTTAAATTGGTCCAAATAGATTAAAGCCCAAGACTTCTGTTCAATGGTTTATGTGAAAGAAGTTCTCTTCCACAATTGGACATAAATGAAGAAGCATCTATCCCAGGGTGCTGTTTGCAGCTCTCCTACAACCAATCTAGCATGAAACCAACACCATAAAACTCACATCTGATAGTCAGTAAGAAACACAATAGCATTACTATATCAATCCTTTCCTGAAGTCTGACTTTTTAGAACATGGAAGCCAGTAAGTTGCTTTTATAGTCTGACCCAGTTTGAGCTGGATTTTGTACATTTTATTAAAAGCATCCTAACATACACCTGAATAATCTACAATATTGGAACACCAAGGTATTTGGAATCAGAGCAAATAAATGGGTCAAAACCCAGGGAGCAGGGCATATATGAAAAGTAGGAGTGAAGGAAAACAGGAAATTTGTGACAAAACATACAACTAGGAATCAGAAACATGCAAACATGAAATAGGAAAACAAGGCAGGCATTCAAAAATTAGAACAACTTGCTAGAAACCTAGAGGGTATAATTATTCTAAGAAAGCAGAGCAAGTATGTTTTTCAAAGTTTAATACGAAAAGCATGGAACAGAATAGAAAAAAAAAGGTACACCAAGAACAACCTCAAAAAACCTTAATACTGATTGCAGCTCACAACCAAGGCAAAACTGATATCATGGGAACCCTGGACAATAAAGTTGTTTGGTATACCACTCAAGCCAATAAAGGGGGTAATAAGTGGAAAATTATTCATGTGTTTTCCTCTTTCCATGTATATAACCACTCATTCGTACTTTGTTTCAGAAAAACACCAACCAAAGAGCAAAATCTTACCAGCTTCTAACATACCTAGTAGGATTTTTCAGCAAGACAATATCCTTGTAATCCAACTCACAGTTTTGAGGACTTTAGAATGTCAATGATCAAACCTGGGAGATTATAGAGTTCTCCAAATGGGTAGAGAAAATATCCTTTGCTATGAAAGCTTAGAGAAGAGCTGAAATGAAGAGAAGGAAGATAAGGAAGAACCTATCTAGGGAATTGTGAGAATTAAAAAACAAAGGGGAAAGGAGAGCAGAACGAGCCCACATTATGTCCCAATTTTCCCATCCCTGGGCTTTAATCAGGCAAAGTCCCTTTGACCTGAATAGTGAATGGTACACTAGACAAATGAGAATGATGGCAAAAAACACACAGGAGCTTCCTTGTCCCCATTTCTGTTGGAAACTCTTGAAATAGATCAACTCTCAGATGGCCCTTTCCTTTCACTAGCATGGTCAGGTAGAGGGAACCACTAAGATTCATCAATCCTGAGCCACTTTTGTTTTCCTGTGGCATGGATGAGATCCTAAGGTAGCTGCAAGTCTGCAGAGGAGGATACTAACAGGGGCTACAGAGCCGACCACTGGAGCTGGGGCTGCGTAAGAGTCACAGAAGGTGTCTGTGGGGTGTACAGTGTCTATGGGAATGGAAATGAGGCTGAGTCATCCCAACCAAGCCCAGGGATAGAGAGAAAAAGACTGCCAGTTACAATGTCCATAAAGTTTGGCCACTAATGCCAGCAAAGAAAAGAGCAACCAGGTAGACTAGGGATATCACCTCAGAGAACAGAACAGGCAGAAAATACCACATGTAAAACCCTACTCCTCCCTTCTGGCATCAGGACGCTAAGTCACATCCTTCTCTCCATGTATCTGGATGCCATTGTAGGGAAAGCTGCATTCTTGTTGCTGCAAACAACCCACTCTGTTCATACTAGTGTAAAACAATAGCCATTTCACTATGCCTCCAGATTCTTTGGGTCAGGAATTTGGACAGGATATGGCAAAGGCAGCCCTCTGCTCTGCAATGTTCAGGGTCTCAGCTGATTCATAGAAAGAAGACAGATTCATAGAAGACATGAAAGTTGGAAGTGAGTTGAGGGTAGAGGTTGTACACATCTCATTCCTTTTGGTCACCGATGCTGGCTGGCTGCTGGGACCTTGGCTGGGGCTATTGGTTGGAACAGCTGCATGGGTCCTCTGCCTGGCTTCCTCACAGCACAGTGACTGGCTCCTGAGAATGAGCATCCCACAAAGTGAAACAAGAGGAAGGTGTATTGCTCTTTATCACCTAGCCTTGAAAGTCACATAGCATCCATGCCACCATAGTCACAGTTCACCACAATTCTCTCTGAGGGGGTAATTTAGACTCTGCTTCTCAGTTGGAGGAGTGTCAAAATCACATTGTAAGAGCATGTGGGAGAGGAGCACATGTTGTGACCAATTTTGGAAAATATATTTTTCTCCTCTTTTCAGGGAGAAAAGAGTATGGTGTATTGGGGTCCCCAAGACCACCTCAGGTATGATGATCTCGGAGTACTCACAGTTGTGTGTGTATATGCACACACACCTATATACAGACACTCCTAAACTTGCAATGCAGTTATATCTTAATAAACCCATCTAAGTAAAAAAAAATCATAAGGTGAAATGCATTTAATACCAATAAACGCATCATAAAGTCAAAAAAGTGTAAGTTGAACGATTGTAAGTCAGGGACCACCTGTATAGTTGCACTCATGGTTATGATTTATTACATAAAAATGACACAAAGCAAAATCAGCAAAGGCTATGGGCTGACATCCACAGGAAGCCAGGTGCAAATTTCCAAGAGTCCTCTCCCAGTGGAGTCACACAGGATGAGTGTAAATCCCCCAACAGTGAGTTGTGCCATGCTGTCTGCTGGGAAAGCTAATTGCAGACTCAGTGCCCAAAGTTTTTACTGGGAGCTGGGTCATGTAGGCAGCCTCTGCCTAGCATGTCCCAAAATTTCAGATTCCCAGAAGGAAACAGGTGTTCAGCATAAACCATATTTTTGCACAGACATTTTAGCCACAATGGGTCATTCTTACCCTGAAAGCCAAGTTTCTAGATGCCAATCAAGGGCCAACATTCTAAGTAGGCTTTGAAAGGATAGTAGTCTCAGTTCTGCTGTGTTAGCTCTTCTCTGCACACACAGGATGGGAGAGAGAGGATCTCTGAGAAGGTGAGCGTTTTCTTCAGGAGGGATTAAACACTTTCTATAGAAAGCAGAACTATTTAAATTATGGAATCAGACTAAGCATTAAATGGATTGAAGAGTTTATGTTTTCCCACTGGTGGTGGGCTCCAGAAGAAGGTCAATTATCAGTTAGATAAATTTCCTCTGCATATGTGAGTTACAGACAGTTATGTTTTCCACACCCTAACATAATTAGTAAATCTCTCTTCAACACTTATTTAGTGGGAATGGGAAGAAAGTGTGTATTGAAATAGATTTGTGAATTACTATATGTTGCTGTTGGCTAGGTCACTATTCGGTGCTACACACACAGAGTTGTGACAGAGTTTACTTAAGGAAGGACAAGCATTGCAAGCTTTTTCTGAGTTCTTCAGGTAGATGAGGGTAACTAGAAGAATTTGTCTAATGTGTGGAATGGGTGGGCATTAGTGCACAAAGGCTGATGCAGAATGAGAATGAAAGAGTCATTTCACAGGAAGAACGTAAAGGATTTACACAACTAACTGGGAATAAAGAACCAAAAATGATTCATAGCTTCAAGCCTGGAAGGCTGGGAGAGTTGTAATAACACTGAAAAGAATTAGAAAGACATGGGGGTGGG
Source organism: Macaca thibetana thibetana (assembly GCF_024542745.1). Classification (NCBI taxonomy): domain Eukaryota; kingdom Metazoa; phylum Chordata; class Mammalia; order Primates; family Cercopithecidae; genus Macaca; species Macaca thibetana. Next base: position 82,293,694 of record NC_065592.1, on the reverse strand, counting down.
GATGATTTGTTTTAGGGGGAAATGATGAGTCACATTTTAGACATTTTTAATTTAAGATGACATCAGTAAAAAATGTTTCTTTGGAAGGTAGTGCTGTGGGACAGATGGCCTGGAGAGAAGTCAGTGCCCTATGCACAGCAGTGATCACTGGCAGGGAAAAAATAGCTATAAAGAACATTATCGGGACCATGGATGATATTTAACATGGACTGTGAGTTATATAATGGCACTGTATCAATTTTCCTGAAATTGAAAACTGTACCACAGCTACTCGTCCTTATTTTTAGGAGATGCACATTGAACTGTTTAGGAGCAAAAGGGCACGATGTCTCCAGCCTACCTTCATATGGTAAACAGCTATCAACTCTGCAAAGAATATATGGAAGCTCCTTGTGCAATTTTTGAAACTTTCCTGTAAGTTTGAAAATTATACAACAATTAAAAGTTACCCCCCAACCCCCACCCAATGATGACAGGTACAGAGACATGGCAATGGATGAATTCGCTGAGATTGCGTAAAATGAGAGGTGCAGGGATCTGGGGCCCAAATGATTGGATGCCCATGATTGGGTCCGTAAAGAAGCCATGAAGGACAGAGAAGGAGAGATAAGGAGAGAGTGTTGCAATGTCATAGGCTCTGAAGAGGGAGGGAGGCTGAAGAATGTGGTGGTAACCAGCAATTGCTAAGCTCCAAAGAAGCCTAACCCAGAGTAGCACCTGACAAAACACAACAATATCAATTAACCTCTAGCCACCCTTGAGGGTGCATTTTCAGTGAAGGGTTGAGGGAGTCCCATAAAACATGCTGGTAGAAGGAGGAAAAGAAAGATCATCAGCGAAAGGAATGCTGTAGGCAAAACAGGTCCTGCTAAAACAGGAAGCACTGGAGTTGCAGCAAAAGAATCACCATAGGGGAAAACTGGCCTTCAGAAAATTGGTTAAGAAAGCATTCTTCTTTCTTTTCTTATTGTTCTCTTCCTTCTCTTTTTTCTTTCACAGATCATGGCAAGGCAGGTTAGGATGTTAAAGGAGGGTCCTCTTAGTGAGTGGTTCCCCCAACCCACCTTCCCTCATGGTTTTACCACTTACATCAGTAAAATGCATTAATGGATCATTTTTTTTTTCTTTGTTTTTGAGACAGAGTTCTTGTTGCCCAGGCTGGAGTGCAATGGCACGATCTTGGCTCACCGCAACGTCCGCCTCCCAGGTTCAAGCAATTCTCCTGCCTCAGTCTCCCGAGTAGCTGGGATTACAGGCATGCACCACCACGCCTGGCTAATTTTGTATTTTTAGTAGAGATGGGGTTTCTCCCTGTTGAGGCTGGTCTTGAACTCCTGACTTCAGGTGGTCCACCCGCCTCAGCCTCCCAAAGTGTTGGGATTACAGGCGTGAGCCACCACGCCCAGCCTAATTTATCTTAAACGATGGGCTGTCCCGGTATCCACTCCACCTCCACCCCCATTGCCCCTTGTGTGCTCTATCCTTACTCTAAATACCATTATCTCCTGCACCTTTTTTCGGAATAAAATGATACTGCTACTTCTTAGTCAACTGTACAGCCAGTCCTTAGCCAATTTTTTTCCAATCTTCTGGTAGGTTATTCCTTGGTTCTACTCATTCATATAGGATTTCATCCTTTTTCTTTAGGACCTTTCATTTCTGATAGTTTTATTTTTCAAGGTCATTTTCAGTTTTAGGACTGCCTTCTGGAACATAGTAACTCTGCCTAATATAATATTACAAGATAATTTGGAAGCACAGTCTCAATTCCTTCATCCAGATCGTTCATAAAAATGCATAATGAGTTATGTTTCCTGGCCAAATTAGTCAGTGCAAACTAACCTTGCGGATAGCTATTAGCGCTGGCACTGGTACAGCAAAGACCATTCTTCTCTAGTATGCCTATAAGGATGCTCATTTTGAGTATTCCATTTACCCTTAAAATGATATTTGAGTTAGTAAGCTTATTTATGTGAATGTCACATTGGATGGAATGAAAATAGATATAAAAGTAAATTGTTGTGATATTTTGTTTCATTATTTCCAGCACACATCATGTATAAAAGTCTTTACCAATTACACGCACTTGACTGAAGACCTGCCTTTCTCCAATAGATTGTCTTGTAAGCACACGTGCAGAATGGTGGGAGGAAAAAAAGAATTACCCTACAGTCAAACCTACCTCATCTACCCTGGGGACCAATGGGGGATGGGTATCTCAGGCAGATTCCATCATTCATTTCCTTCACTAAATTTCAAACATTTTATTTCTCTTACTTTTTCAAAATTTTTTTTCAGAGACAGAGTTTCGCTTTGTCACCCAACCTGGAGTGCAGTGGTGCGATGATAGCTCATTGCAGGTTTGAACTCTTGGCCTCAAACCATTTTCCCATCTCAAGCCTCCCAAAGCATTGGGATGACAGGTGTGAGTCACCACACCTGACCAAATTTTATTTCTATTGGATATTTTTTCCTCCAATGATTGTATCACGAACATAAGAATGATTGGTAAATGTAGCTAAATAAATATGTAACTAGTGGGATATATTCTTATGTATTTAAGAAATATTTACTACCATTTATTTGATACAGTTTCAGGAGAGAGAAGCATTTGTAACAAACAGGTATTAATAGAGCATGAGACTCTTAGCTACAGGGAAATAGTCATGGAAAGTACAAAGAAATTTAGGCTGTGGATAGAAATACAAATTTCTTTACCACTAATGAATCCAGTCAACATAGTAAGGTATCACTACAAAAAAAAAAAAATGAAGATCTATGTAAATGAACACTTCACAAATAAATTGACTTTTAAAGATTAATATCACATAAATTTTAGTTATGGCCAGCATCAAAAACTAAGCGATACACAATTAAACATTAGTTATTGATATATTTGTTACTTTCTAATGCACAAAATTGATTGGTTCTATCACTTCAATCATATAAAACACAAACATGATTTTTCTTATTCTTCTGTCTATATTATGTGAGGACATTTACCTCTGCCACTGTTTTATAATGGAATGAATTAATGGGCTGTATATCAATTTGAGGCCTAGGCTTCTCAATCTTTAAAACTTTATTTCTCCATACATATATGAACAAAAGTCATATATGTTCACTGTAGAAATTGAAGATAATCAAAAAGAAGAAAATAAAATATCTCATAATTCCAGGTTCTCTGAAGCAGAACTTAGCTTTATGGCCTAACTTAGAAATAAATGTTAGACCAGGCCAGGCGCAGCAGCTCATGCCTGTAATCCCAGCACTTTCAGAGGCTGAGGCAAGAGGATCACTTGAGCCTGGGAGGTAGAGGTTGCAGCGAGCTGAGATCATGCCACTGCACTCCAGCCTGGGTGACAGAGCAAGACTCTGTCTCAAAAAAATTAATAAATAACTTCAGAAGGCAATATAAGGCAAAAGTTAAGTTTCTGGAGAAATAGGGTATCTCTCTACTAAAAGAACTGAGAATTAAGACCCCACAATTTCTCTACTGTTGGTGATACACAAGATGAGCAGGAAGTTAAAATAATTAATTAATTTATAGTTAAGTATAATTAACAATTTTCAACCAAGTTTGAAATAAATGTCTACCAAAAGGATACTTGGTCATAAATAAATGACTATTTCAATGGGATAAGATCATTGAGATAGAATCAAATCAAATCAAATAATAGAATTTGAGAGCCAGAGAGTTTGGAAAGATCATTATGTCTGTATCAGTCAAGGATCTCCAGAAAAACAGAATCAATAGAATACTCTCTCACACACACACATACACACAGATAGATAGATAGAGAGAGAGAGAGAGAGAGAGAGAGAGATTGATTTTAAGGAATTGGCTCACATGATTGTGGAGGCAAGTAACTCAGGCAAGATTTCTATGTTACAATCTTGAGACTGAATTCCTTTTTCTCAGAAAACCTTAGTGTTTTGCACTTAAGGCTATAAACTGATTCCATGAGGCCCACTTACATTATTTGGAATAATCTTTACTAAAAGTTAACTGATTGTAAATGTTAATCACATTTACAAAAGACCTCCAGGACAACATCTAGACAAGTATTTGACTAAACAACAGGGCAAATAACCTAGTTAACACAGAAAATTAACCATCATACTGTCTAACCCTAGTCTTTTTTTTTTTTTTTTGAGGCAGAGTTTCACTCTGTCACCCAGGTTGGAATGCAGTGGTGCAATCTAGGCTCACTGCCACCATACCCGGCTAATCTTTTGTATATTTAGTAGAGATGGGGTTTCACCATATTGGCCAGGCTGGCCTGGAACTCCTGAGCTCAAATGATCCACCCACCTCAGCCTCCCAAAGTACTGGGGATACAGGTGTGATCCACCATTCCTGGTCATCTAACCCTAGTCTTAAAGTAAGGAGACCAAGGCCTAAAAAGGTTGGCATATATAAATTTTGAGTCGTGTTTTGCAAAGCAGCTACAAATATGGCACTTGGAATCAGACCCAAGTTCACTTTGAACACTTATACGGTGTGTTATTACTCATACTTAACCTCTGTGGGGCATAGATTCCTCAATATATAATTCTAATAGGTTGATATTCTGGGGCAATTGTGAGGACTAAGTGAGCTAATACATGTAAGTTAGCTAATACTAAGCCAGTGTCTGGAACATGGTAGACAATAAGTGTTACTTCATTACTCTCTTCCTCCCTTTATTTCTTTTGTCCTCCATCCTTTCCTTGTTTCCTGGCTTCCTTGCTTCATTCCTTCCTTTCTTCTACTCATCTACCAGCAACTGTATATTTTATTCAATAAGGCAAATTCTATTGTATCCCAGTCAACTCGGGAATCTATGGAAGTTCTATGGAGTTATATGAGCAACAACCAGCAGATCCTAAGGTTGAAGCTGGGGCCTAGGAAATGTGGTTCTTAGACCTGGCAGAATGACATAAGGCTCAGAACCAGAACTGTTTGTTTATAAAACTATATAAAACCAATCCTTCAAGTATAAATATAAAGTCAACACACATATGTATGACATATGTTGAGATCTTTCAGGCAAGATATTTAGGTTAGAAAGGCAACCATATCCTTCTGAACCCAAGTCAAAGAAGCCTGTTTCCATGGTTAACTAGAAGCAGCATTATGGAACACTCTGGCATGGATTATAAGACCCTTCCCTGTTCTCCAATTCTACCCCCTACCACTACCTCATTTGCGGAGGATTCTAAAACTCTCACTTATTTCATGTCAGTCAATAGCACACGATAAGATAAATAAGCAAATGGCAATTATTCGTTTGTTAGTCAATATTGAGTCAGAAAATTAACAAGACAAAGAAAATTAAATCGTGGATACAGTCAGATGAAGTACAAATAACATAGTACTAAAATGAAAGTACTAAAGATATATTTTAAGCCTGGAACTTAGTTAAATTTCAGCCTTAATTTTCCAGGTACAAGTTTGGAAAAACCACACTTTAGAATACAAGGCTTTTATACTTGATTTTTCTATGTAGCCAGATTAACTTGAACAATTTTCCATGATACTATTTTTTAAAATAACAGAAGAAAAAGAGGAGAACGGAGAGGAGGAGGAGAAAGAAAAAGAAAGAGACCGTCTATGCTAAAATGAAAATGGGAAAGACAATAGGGACATGGAATGAAGTAAAGATACAAAGAGAGGGCCTTAAAATAACTGGGATTTGAAAGCTAATGTAATTCAGACAAGTGAGGCTTTCTATAGAATCCTCACCCTGTTCTGGATTCTCTTTCTGTCCCAGCTCTTTCTGTCTTTCAGTAAGCCATTCTTTCTCTTGTCTTGTTTTTAAGGCACCTGGTGGGCAACCCTTCCTAGTAAAATGGGATAGCTCCCTTGACCCTTTCGTGGGACTCATGAGGGGGTGGCTTGCTTACTCAGCCCACAGCTCTCAACTCCTTGCAGGTAGGGGAGCACACAGGTAAGTGAGTGCAGAGGCTAGGATGAGTGCTTCTGGGAAACCAGCAGGAGCAGAAATCTGTGTGAGCCCATGGAAGTGCCTAGGGGTTGCCAACGACCCACAGTGCCCCTGAGGGTGTGTGTTAAAGTGTACTGTCTTAGCTTTGCCATCCACGGATGGCTAAGTGTTTAACAGCTCTGTGTGACAACCCTCTGTATCCTGAGCTCTTGTTCAGTGTCCAGGAAGAATCAGATCACACAAACAAATTGAAGATAGTGTCCAGGAAGAATCAGATCACACGAACAAATTGAAGATGGTGAATGTGGAGCATTTTATTGAGCAGTGGAAGTGGCTCTCAGTGGGATGGAGAGCTGGAAAGGGGATGGATTGGGAAGATAATCTTCCCCTAGAGTTCGGCTGTCCCTGGCTGAACTCTTCTTTGAGGTCCTCCCAACAAACTATCCCTCTGAAATCAAGCTGCTTCTCTCCAATGTCCAACTGCTTCTTTTCTCTCCTCTGCTGCTCTGCTGGTGAGGCCTAGGATTTTTATACGTACAGGATGGGGAATGGGGCAGGCCAGAGTGGCTTTGGAAAAGGCAACATTCAGGCAGGAAAACAGAAATGCGTATTCTCACTTTGGGCCATAGGTCCAGGCTTGAGGATGTGACCCTCACTGGGGACTTCCCTCTTCTACCCAGTATTTCCCTACCTCCTGTCCGTATCATTAGGAAATAGAAAACTGAAGGCAATTCCTCTTTGGGGAGTATCTTTGAGGTAAAAAATCCTAATTAAACAATAAAGGGCTCCTAATGGTAATTCCTCCATGACCAACTCTTGATTTTTAGTGAAGATGCATCTTTATCTGGGATGGTATTTCTCAGCCAAGCCAACTGAGTAAGTTCTAGAGGCCCCCAGTCAGTCAGGTACTGATCTGGCTTCTAGGAAGTCCAGGCTGAAACAACTTAGCCGTCAGACGCAGAAAGCACAGTGCCTAGGGCTCACAATACTTTTAGGGGCCCATGAACATATTTTAATTTATTTTAAAATCTGAATCTCTAAAAATGAATATAACAACAGGAATTACTTAATGCCATTGAATTATATGCTAAAAGGATTAAAATAATAAATTTTATGTCATGTATATTTTATGTTGTGCATATTTTACCACAATAAAAAAATGCAGATGCCATTTTGAAAAAGAAAAACTTTGTAGAAACTCAAAGCTAAGCCTGGAAATGATGCTGATAATATAATATCCATAAACACCTCAGAGCAAAGAAACTGATGACAGCTATTACACAGAAAATGTGTCTTAAAATAGGGCATAGAAGTCCAAGAGTAATTCCCAGTGGGGGAGGAAAAAAAAGAACACTGTGTGATAACAATAGTCATTGGTATGTTAGAAATAATTTCAGGAGGGTTAAGAATGACGTGGTCACATCACATGGCCATAAAATACAGTAACACAGTCAAAAATAGGCAAGGATTCAAACTGCGTAAAAGAGGGGAGAAAAGATGGGTAATTTTTATGAAATGAAAATGAGAAATATAGCCTAAAAATATATTTCTTTTTTTTTTTTTTTTTTTTTTTTTTTTTGCGACGGAGTCTCGCTCTGTCGCCCAGCCCAGGCTGGAGTGCAGTGGCGCGATCTCGGCTCACTGCAAGCTCCGCCTCCCGGGTTCACGCCATTCTCCTGCCTCAGCCTGCCGAGTAGCTGGGACTACAGGCGCCCACAACCGCGCCCTGCTAATTTTTTGTAATTTTTTGTAGAGACGGGGTTTCACCGTGGTCTCGATCTCCTGACCTTGTGATCCGCCCGCCTCGGCCTCCCAAAGTGCTGGGATTACAGGCGTGAGCCACCGCGCCCGGCATATATTTCTTTTTTAAAAACTTTTGTTTTAGGTTCAGAGGCATATGTGCAGGTTTGTTTATTTAGGTAAATTTCATGTCATGGAGGTTTGGTGTACAGATTATTTTGTCACCCAGGTAATAAGCATAGTATCCAATAGGTAGTTTAGATATTTCTTTAATAAGCTTTAAATGCCCCCCCCAAAAAAAGGAGAATTATTTTACTTGGATTATTTTTGTCTTTATATCAACTCAGTTGTAAACTATGTTTGTTTGTTTGTTTGTTTGTTTTAATGGAAGAAGGAGCCCATGAAGGCAAAAGGGCTTGGGGCCCAGGAAAGTCGTAATGCAACCAGAAGTCCAGAGGCTAAGACATCAGGGTCCTGGGGGACTCGAGGCCACAGTTCATTTCTAAGCAGCACAGAAATCTCAATATTTTAGCAATGCCACATCCATACCAGTGTGTAGAGTCCCAGTAGTAGGACAGGCAATCCTGCCATATCGGGGAATAACTGCTGTTAAAGGGATATAGTTTCTTCTTTACCATGAAACAATACGTGGATGCCTTGTCCACGTATTGTTAAACAATTATCTGTTAAAAACTTTCTCAGTTTCTAACAGCCAACTTTGAACCAGTTCTCTAATGTGCCTTCTTTCCAACGTTTCCTCTGTTCTGGTTCTTTGGGAGATGATGGAGGAGCTTTCAAGAGAACGTATCTTTAATTGAAATTGAGATGAGCTGTAATAAACATCTAGTTTAAGAGGAGAAGTTCAAAAGAAACAGCTTGCAATTTTCTTCCATTTCCTTCCTTGGAAATGACTTCATGGCTTCCTAATCCTCTGTATTTCCTTACCAATGCTTAGAGCTATGGAATGATAACCTGCATTCCCTTAACTTTCTATAGTGCTGTCCCACTTTATACAAATGTGGATTAAGCAAATGTAAGGGACCATAATATAAAAATTAATCAAGTCTCAATTTATGCACAACATTTGAGGTAATATAAATCCAAATATTTTCAGATTTCTTCAAAACTTGCACAAAGCGGAAGTAGTAGACTGAATGAATGGTGACTGTGTTCATGGCAAGGCCACATGGTGAAGTCTCTAGCAAGAAAATATTCCCTCCTTTTTCAGTATGTGTGAATTATACACTTGTTTATGTGCATGACAACATCTGTTAGAGTTCAATAACTATTCTCTGTTATTTAACCATCCACTATTATTATAATTAAAAATTATTTGTATCCAACAACAATGTCATGCAAGCATTCATTAAATGTGGGTGTCAGAAGCAGTGCTAAAAACATGCCTCAAAATCAATTACTTTGGAAAACACATTAGAAGTAAATGAACAAAATTGCAAATAAAGGCAAACAACTGTCATGGTATGCTGTGCTGTTAATGTGGAAACAAATAACATGAGAAATATTAAAAATAATGCTGAAAAAATTAAAAGCATAAATATATAATGCAATGGTTAATGATTTTTGTGCCCTGAGAATACATCCCACATTATTTATATTTATAATATTTAGTCCTTTGAAATTTGTGAGTTTTTAATTAGATGTCTTTTATTTAAAGATATAGCCAAATCCCATGTAAATAAGAAAATGGACCTGAAATGCATTTTAAAATAATATGTTTCTTTCCTTGTGGTTTTTCTGATGATAAACAATCACACTTGTTACATTGGAAAATTCTAAAAAGTGTAAAGATGAAGAAAGTCACCTAGAATCTCAACATTCATTGGCCAACTGTGCTAGCATTTTGGCAGTTTCCCCAGTTTTTAAAATGTTCTCCATATTTGTATGTAGTTTGGATAAAATATACATGCAACTTTGTAACTTAATTTTTTTACCCTTAAATGAAGATTTATCAAGACACTAAGAACTATCTATGGAGACTATAAAGGCTGCACAATAACTCATCATATGCTTATAACATACTTGATTAATACTACTCCTAATGTTACAGCTCAATGGATTCTTCTTGCCTGCCGGCCCTCAAAAAACAATACATTGAGAACAGCAGGTGTTGCAGCAAAGGAGTTTAATTATCAAGGACCAGCCAAGCAGAAGGACAGGAGAAATTTCTCAAATCTACCTTCCCAATAATTCAGAGGCTAGATATTTTAAGAATAATTTGGTGGGCTGGGACCTGGGGAACTGAAAAGATAGGCTGAGAATGAAATCACAGGAGTGTCTAAACTGTCTTTGCATAGCTGAGTCAGTTACCAGGAGAGGATCTCAGGACCAGGCAACATTTCTCTGTCTGCTGAAAAGCTAAATCTGAAAAATATCTCAAAGACCTGTTCTTTAGGTTTCACAATAATGAAGTTATCTGTGAGTAGTTGGGGAAGTTATAAATCTTGTGACCCCTGTTACACGGCTCTGGAGCAGTAAGCAATGTATAAAAAAGCAAGTTAAGCAATGCCAGGTAATTATTTAACCATGCCTATTCTTTAGCAAAGTTCAAGCCCTCACCGTAAGTCTAACCTTGTGACCTTTTGTTAGTATTTACAAATATGGTTTCCATTTACGAACGAGGATATCAGTTCAGAAAAAGAACTATTATGGCCTCCACATAAGAAGGAGCAAAAGCAGCTCAGCCTGGTAGAAGCAAGACGGACTCAATTATGTCACATTTCCCTTCTTACTGTAACTTTTGCAAAGGCAGTTTCAGTAATACTAAATATTTAGGTACTTTCCAAGTTTTGTCATCATAAATAATTCAGTGATGAATATATTTGCATATGAATTTCATTGCTAGTTCGAATTACTTTTCTTTGGGGAAGTTTCCTAGAAAAAGAATTATTAGGTCAAACAGTGTTTTTTTTGTTTGTTTTTTCCTTTTTGAGACCGAGTCTCACTCCATCACCCAGGCTGGAATGCAGTGGCACAATCTCTGCTCACTGCAACCTCCGCCTCCCGGGTTCAAGAGATTCTCTTGCCTCAGCCTCCCAAGTAGCTGGAATTACAGACAACGTACTACCACATGTGGCTAATGTTTGTATTTTTTTAGTAGAGACAAGGTTTCATCACATTGGCCAGGCTGGTTGCAAAAGCCTGACCTCAAGTGATCCACCTGCCTTGGCCTCCCAAAGTGCTGGGATTACGGGCCTGAGCCACCGCGCCCAGCCTCAAACAGTATGTTTTAAAAATATTGCCAATTTTATTCTCAAAAAGAAAAATCTTTTTGTCTTAATTCATATTGTTTATTGTTTGTAAATGGAGCATGTTCCCTATATTTACTAGTTAGTTGATTATATTTCCTACTTTGTAAACAGCCCATATATTTCCTTTGCTCATTTCTCTAGGGTCATTTACATTTCTCCTGCCAATATATTTGAGTTATATATATAAAGCATATTAAACCATAAACTACCACATTTGTTGTTTCTATGTCTTAAATATTATTTTTTTAAATAAGAAAAAAAAAATCAGAATGTAGCATATAATGAAGGTGGCGTCCTAAATCCCTTACTTCCCTAAATCGGTTTTGCTATCTTTTCAAAACATTTCTGATTATTCTCATCTGTTTGTTCTTTCAAATAATTCCTGGAATCTTAAAATTCACAAATAAAACAAAATCCATTGGGATTTTATTATATTAAACTTATAAATTTAGTTTATAATTAGTTTAGTTTTCCAGTTCCCTAAAATGGTAGCTATTCCTTTTTATTTGAGATATCTGCCTCAGTCATGTTTTGGTTCATATTTTAAAACAAACAGATAATGGCTTCAGTTTCTTCTTGTGATTCCTCATGGGTTGCAGTCAGATGGAAGCCAGAGCTGGAGTCCAGGCTCTGCTAAACTGATTATCCATGATGGCTTCCTCACTCATAAGTCAAGCTTGCCAGTGTTCCTCCCACGGCCTCTCCCTCCAACAGAGTAGCCTGGATTTCTTCTCTGGTGGCTCAGGGCTTAAAAGGTGGAGGCAATCTTAAAGCTAAGCTCATAACTGGCACAGTCACTTTTGCCATGTTCTACTGATCACCTCAACTCGAGATGGAGGAATCGTTACCCTAAATGGGGAGTGGCTTGTGCCAACAGGAAGCTCTGCCATCTTTGGAGATAAACTGCCACGTTATCTTTTATTGATCTTGGTGAAACTTTCCTCATTAAAGAATTTTGAATTTGTGTCGCTAATAATAATTTGTATGCTTTTTTCTTTTATGATTTATTAACTGGTTAGTGCTGATGTGAAGGAAAGCTATTGTCTTATTTATTCTAATTACTTCTCAGTTTAATATCTTGATTCTCCTCAATAGATAATTACACTATTGGAAAATAAGATGTTTTTCTCTTCTTCATCAATAGTTAAATATCTTATTTCTATCTCATGTCTACTGCCCTGGTTAAGACTTCCAGAACAAGGCTAATTGGAAGCAGCCTTGTTTTGTTTCTGTTGCATAATTTGTAAAGTACAAATACATTCAAGTTTTAAACTGGACATTCTTAAATTAACATACATATTTCCCAGAGCTATATTAAGCCACTTACTTTTATGTGTTGATGCAATACAAATGAATAGAAAGTGGGTTCTTATTCCAGATAAATTGAATTCAGGGAGGGGACAAGTAAACAAGATGAGGAAGAAAGTGTCTAATATATTTTAGATACTGCAGTATTTTTCCCTGAAATCTATAAACATCCAAAAATAAATCATAACCATAAAACATTCTCATGACTCCAATAAACAGCTAACATCTCAAAATAAATGTAAAATATTCTCCTTCCTTCCCAAGTTTGACTATACTAGGTGCAAAGAATCACTTCAAGTACACAAATAGGTAGAAGACTATGGCTCTTGTACTCACATGTGGCTGATAATCATATGGTGGAACATAATCTTCTGAGTACGTTGTCAGTGCATACCTAAGAGGGATAAGTCAATGTTTGAGGAAAGAATCACTTCAAAAAGAAAAATATTTTAAATTGTTATTGATATACACTTTACATGAAATAAAAACATTTCAGGAAGGATTGGCCCTAATCAAAATTTAAAATCCCTCAACTGCCCCAGCCTCTGTATATAGTATTACCCACCACCAGCAGGGTACCCCCAACTTCAATTTCAGCAGTCTCCCTTATTCTTAGGGAATATGTTCCAAGACCCCTAAGTGCATGTCTGAAGCCTCCGATAGTACTGAATCCAATTGCTGTCAGTTAGAACACATTTCCGTTCACGTTTTCTACCCAGAAATGTAGTGCCTTTTTTTATCTTAGCTAAGGACTTATCAAACATTATGGCCTTCGCTTTTGCAGTCTGAGGTACAATAGCAAAACTAGCATGAATTTTTCTTTTCTTCTTTATAATTGCAAGGATAGAAGATTTGTTCTTACCATAGGTCTTAGATACCTCAGCATACGATTTTTTTTTTGCTCTCCTTAAGTTGAGAACTTTCATCTTTAAGCACCTAAAGTGCTTAAAGGAAGCACTTGACAGCTTCTCTTTAGCATATCTGAATGCCTGCACCACCACTCTTGCACTCTAGAGCCATCATTAAGTAAAATAAGGGTTACTTGAACACAAGCACTGCAATACCATGACAATCTAATAATGAAGAAGGCTACTAAGTGACTAACAGCCAGGGACAGTAGACAGTGTGGAGACACTGGACAAAGGGAGGATTCATGTCCTGAACTGGATGAAGCCAGATGGCACAAGATTTTGTGGCACTACTCAGAGCCACATGCAATTTAAAACTTACAAATTGTTCATTTCTGAAATTTTCTGTTTAATATTTTCAGACTGCAGTTGACCTCATGTAACTGAAACTGTGGAAAACAAAACTATGAATAAGGGGAGACTACTATACCTCCAATTTAGCACCACCTACTACTCTCCTGTACTAGTGATATTTGTGGCAACCCAGGCTCAAGTCCCTGAGCTCAGGAGTTCTGCATTATAAGGATTATCTTTATCACCAACTTCCTGCCTCTATGAGCTTTTTGACCCACATTCTTTGCCAGGTGACTGCTGAAGAATAATGGAGGACAGCCAGATAGACTGAGATTACATAGCATCCCCAACCTGCACCCCATTAAACACACAGAAATGCTGGATGAAATACATCCATGCTTATTGCCCAAGGTCTACAAGTATAGCCAAGCCCAAAAGGGAAAGGGTGCTAGAGCTGAAGAGGATAGTCACTACAATGGGAAACCATAAACTGATGTGGCGTTTGAACTACACATCTAGAGTAAGAGACTTGGCCTTAGATTCACAGGAGGCAGAGAACTAAACTCCAATGATAACCAAGAATCTGTAAAGGCTATACCTCCATATAAAATAAACCAGAGAAACCTCAGCTAGCAGTCCAGAGAAACTTGCAAGAAAGTTTCTCTCTGCTTGAGTTCACGGTGGGAGAAAAATTATTCTCCTATGAGAAATTAAAACCCCACCGCCATTCCTGGCAATATTATGGGACTGGATGGCCAAAAAAACTCCTCTGAGTATTGCATACTGAAAAACCAGGGTAAAAGGAAATTTTAAGACATTTTAATGCATGGCTGAGCTGGTGAGAAAGTCACAGAACCCAACAAGAATCCCAAAATAACAAGTTCAACTTAGACGGGCTATTGGATACCCGGGTGGTAACCACCAATTCTTGCCAAGTTCTCAGGGTGTGATTTCCCGAGTAGTAGCAGCAGCACCTGGGAATAGAAATGCGAATACTTGGGTCCCACCACAAAACAACTAAATTAGAAACTCTAGGGGTGGGACCCAGCAATACATATCTTAGCAAACCCTTTAGGTGATTCTGATGTACGCTAGAGTTTGAGTACTAATAATTAAAACAACACAAATTAGAAATGTAACTTTCAAACCATCAAATGGTTTTTTTAAAAGACAAATCTAATAGGAGTCAGGAAAGGATAATAAAAGGAACAGGAGACATTATTTCTGCTCATAAAACAAATTAAAATCATAAAAATAAAATTAAATATCTTAGCACTTATAATAAAAATAAAGAGGTTAAACCTATCAGTGAAAATATTTTCTCAGACTTAAATTGAACATCAAACTGTATTTTTTTAAAAAAAAAACTCTTACTTGTCATGTTCGGTGGCATGTGTCTATGGTCCCAGCTACTCAGGAGGCTGAGGCAGGAGGGTCAATTGAGCCCAGGGGTTCTGAGCTATAGTGCTGTATGCCTATGGGGTGTCCACACTAAGTTCAACATCAGTATGGTGACCTCCCAGGAGCAGGACCACCAGATTGCCTAAGGAGGGGTGAACCAGCCCAGGTCAAAAAGGGAGCAGGTCAAAACTCCTATGCTGACTGGCTTAGTAGCTTGCACCTGTACTCTCAGCTACTCAGGAAGCTGAGGCAGGAGCATCCTTTAAGGCCAGGAGTTTGAGGCTTCCGTGAGCTATAGCAGTACCAGCCCAGGTGACAGAGAGAGACCCTGTCTCTAAAACAAAAACAATTTTTAATTACCAACTACCTGCTTTTATACATAAAATAAAATTACTTTCAAAGAAGCTTGAAAGTAAAAGTATATAAAAATATATACCAATGCATGGAAATTAAAAAATATACTTCTCAGTGACCAGTGGTTTAATGAAAAAATTAAGAAGGAAATTGAAAAATTTCTTAAAACAAATGACAATGAAAATACAACATACCAAAACTTAAGGGATACAGTGAAAGCAGTACTAAGAGAGAAATTTATAGCTAAGTGCCTATATCAAAAAAGAAGAAAAACCTCAAATAAATAAACTATTGATGCATCTTAGAGAACTAGAAAAGCAAGAGCAAACTGAATCCAAAATTAATAGAAGAAATGAAATAATAAGAGTAGAAATAAATGAATTTGAAATGAAGAAAACAATACAAAAGAATGATTTTTTAAAAAAATTGTTTTTTTAAAAGATGGAGTACAAACGATGACTGCAAACCTTTAGCCCGGGACTGCCTCAGAAGTAAAAAGGAGCCTGAAGACCCAAATTTTTGTAAAAGACAGGGTTTCACTGTGGTCTCGATCTCCTGACCTTGTGATCCGCCCGCCTCGGCCTCCCAAAAAAGGAGACAAAGATAAACAAAATTGACAAACCTTTAGCCAGATAAGAAAAAAAGGAGAAGACCCAAATAAATAAAAGGAGGAGACATTACAACTGATAGGGCGGAAATTCAAAGGATCATTAACTACAGGAAACTATATGCCAATAAATTAGAAAACCTAGAAGAAATGGGTAAATTCCTAGACACAACCTACCAAGACTGAACCATGAAGAAATCCAAAACCTGAACAGACTAGTTGACAGAGCAGGAGCATCGCCATCTGAGACAAACACCGCCATTTTAAAGTTCACTTTGATCAAAAACTGCCTAAATCCAAAGGGCATCAGCCTAATGGCTAAGGTCAGCATGATCATAAACCACAAATGACATCTCCAACCAGAAACATTCCAACCTTAAGATAAACCCCTCCCCAACTAGAGAGATGTCAGCCCCAAGATAACCTCCCCTCCGACCAGAGACATTCCAACCCTGCAATAAACTTCTTCCCAACACAGAAATATTCCAAGCCTACAATAAGTTTTCTAGCTCTGAACCTTTAAATACTCTTAGTCTGTAAGAGAGGAATGCTCCTAACTGAAATCGTCCAGAAGCCCCTCTCAGCTTTATTCTCCAAAATAAACCTGTCTTTGACGGTTGAGCCACTTTTTGTGTTTCTTTCCTCTTTAACTCTTACACCAATAACAAGTAATGAGATCAAAGATAAAAAATTCTCCCAGTAAGGAAAAGCCCAGGACATGAGGGCTTCACTGCTGAATTCTACCAAACATTTAAAGAACTAATACCAATCCTACTCAAACTATTCTGAAAAATAGAGGCAGAGGGAATACTTCCAAAGTCATTCTAAGAGGCCAGTATTACCCTGATTCCAAAACCAGACAAAGACATATCAAAAAAAGAAAACTATAGGCCAGTATCTCTAATGAATATTGATGCAAAAATACTTGATAAAATACTAGCAAACCAAATTCAACATGTTAAAAAAAATCATTCATCATGATCAAGTGGGATTTATCCCAGAGATACAAGGATGGTTCAACATATGCAAATCTATCAGTGTGATACATCATATCAACAGAATGAAGGATAAAAATCATACAGTCATTTCAATTGATATGGAAAAACTATTTGATAAAAGTTCAACATCCCTTTATGACAAACATCCTCAAAAAATTGATTAAAGAAAGAATATACTTCAACTAATGAAAGCTATATATGACAGACCCACAGCTAGTGTCATATTGAATGGGGAAAAACCGAAAACCTTTCCTCTAAAATCTGAAATACAACAAGGATGCCCACTTTCACCACTGTTATTCAACATAGTACTGGAAATATTAGCTAGAGCAATTAGACAAGAAAAAGAAATAAAGGGCATCCAAATTGGAAAGGGAGAAGTCAAATTATCCTTGTTTGTACATGACATGATCTTATATTTAGAAAATCCTAAAGACCACCAAAAAAGTATACTGATAAACAAATTCAGTAAATTTAGAACTGATAAATTCAGTAAAGTTGCAGGATACAAAATTAACATACAAAAATCAGTGGCAGATTGAGCGTGGTGGCTCAAGCCCCCAGCATTTTAGGAGGCCAGGTGGGTGGATCACTCGAGACCAGGAGTTCAAGACCAACCTGGGCAACATGGTGAAACCCAGCCTCTACAAAAATACAAAAATTAGCCAGGTGTGGTGGCACACACCTGTAATCCCAGCTATTCAGGTAGCTGAGGCAGGAGAATTGCTTGAACTTGGGAGGCAGAGGTTGCAGTGAGCCATGATCACACTGTTGCACTCCAGCCTGGGCGACAAAGAAAGACTGTCTCAAAAAAGAAAAAAAAAAAAAATCAGTGACATTTCTATTTGTTAACAGTGAACAATCTAAAAAAAAAAATTTCAAAAAAACTTAATCCTATTTACAATAGTCACAAATAAAATTAGATACCTAGGAATTAACAAAAGAAGTGAAAGATCTCTACAACAAAAACTATAAAACATAGATGAGAGAAATTGAAGAGAACACCACAAAATGGAAAAATATTTTATGTTCATGGCTTGGAAAACTCAATATTGTTAAAATGTCCATATTACCCAGAGCAATCTACAGATTAAATGCAACCCCTATCAAAATACCAATGACATCTTTTACAGAAATAGAAGAAACAATTCTAAAATTTATATGGAATAACAAAAGACACAGAATAGCCAAAGCCATCCTGAGCCAAAAAAACAAAACTGGAAGAGTCACATTATTTGACTTCAAATTATGCTACAGAGCTATAGTAACCAAAACAGCACGGTACTGGCATAAAAACAGACACATAGACCAATGGAACAGAATACAGAACCCAGAAACAAATCCACACACCTACAGTGAATTCATTTTTAAGAAAGGTGCCAATAACATACACTGGAGAAAAAACAGTCTCTTTAACAAATGGTGCTGGGGAAACTGGATTTCCATATGCAGAAAATGAAACTAGACCCCTATCTCTCATCATATACAGAAATCAAATCAAAATGGATTAAAGACTTAAATTGATTACGTCAAACTATTAAACTACTACAAGAAAACATTGGGAAAGATCTCCAGGACATTGATCTGGGCAAAGATTTCTTGAGCAATACTCCACAAGCACAGGTAATGAAAGCAAAAGCAGACAAATGGTATCATATCAAGTTAAAAAGCTTCTACATGGCAAAGGATACAATCAACAAAGTGAAGGGATCACCCACAGAATTGGAGAAAATTCTGACAAGGGATTAGTAACAAGAATATATAAAGAGCTCAAACAACTCTATAGGAAAAAAATCTAATAATCCCATCAAAAAATGGGCCAATGATTCAAATAGACATTTCTCAAAAGAAGACATACACGTGGCAAACAGGCATATGAAAAGGTACTCAACATCATTGATCATTAGAGAAATGCAAATCAAAACTACAATGAGATATTATTTCATGCCAGTTAAAATGGCTTATATCCACAAGACAGGCAATAACAAATGCTGGCAAGGATGTGGAGAAAAGGGAATCCTTATATATTGTTGTAAGAATGTAAATTAGTACAACCACTATGGAGAACAGTTTAGAGGTGCCTCAAAAAGCTAACAATTGAGCTATCATATGATTCAGCAATCCCACTGCTGGGTATACATGCAAAAGAAAGGAAATCAGTGTATCAAAGAAATATCTGCACTCCCAAGTTTGTTGCAGCACTGTTCACAATAACCAAGATTTGGAAGCAACCTAAGAATTCATCAACAGGTGAATGGATAGAGAAAACGTGGTACTTCTAGACAATGAAGTACTATTCAGCCATTAAAAAGAATGAGATTTTGTCTTTTGCAACAACATTGATAGAACAGGAGATCACTATGTTAAGTGAAATAAGCCAGGCACAAAAAGACAAATATCACATATTCTCACGTATTTGTGGGATCTACAAACCAAAACAACTGAACTCATGGACATAGGGAGTAGAATGATGGTTACCAGAGGATGGGAAGGGTAGTCGGGGCAGGGAGGGGGTGGTACACTGGGGAGGTGGGGATGGTGAATGGGTACAAAAAATAATAGAATGAGTAAGACTTAGTATTTAATAGCACAATGTGGGGACTATAGTCAATAATAATTTAATTGTACATTTTAAAATAACTAAAAGAGTATAACTGGATTGTTTGTAACACAAAGGATAAATGCTTGAGAGTATGGATATCCAGTTTTTCACGATGTGACTATTATGCATTGCATGCCTATACCAAAATATCTCATGTATTCTATAAATACATACAGCTACTATGTACCCACAAAGATTAAACATAAAATAATAAAAAACCAAAACAAAAATATATAAAAGTATACACAGTGCGATCTGAGAGACCAAAATAGACACCCCTTTATCAACTAAGACAGAACCTAAGGTTAAAAAAAAACAAAAAGTTACCTATGGTTTGGGGATTCAGGGACAGTTTGGCATTGCAAATTTCTAAATTCTCACTAAATATCCTAACAATAGGAGATGTCAGGCCAATTGTCCTAATTCTGACTTACAATCCAAATCACTGTGACTCTAACTGGATAGAGGACTGGCCTTACAAACTTTCTTCTCTGATAAGTGATTGCAGACCTTTAACCAGTTCCTGCCAACTGATTGAGGCTGTGCATAAACTGTCTTTGTGCCCTAAAGCTCACCTTTTGATAGGAAGAGCCAAATTCCACCTCATTTTAATGTTAAAACCCAGTCCCAAAGTGAACATAGGATGTATGTCATATACATATTTATCCATTACATACGCACACAGCTCCCTCATAAATATGTATAGCTTTTCCCTCGTCTCCTGAATATGCATGATTCAGGCCCTGTGAGGCATAAAACCCAACCTGTGCTTCCCCTTGTCCATGCTGGAGACTTTCTCTTCCCAGCTTCCAAACCAATATCTCCAATAAAGCTCTCCTTTCTACTATTGAGCCATCCTGGTGGTCTTTTGGTCAACAACAGCAAATATTAACCAAAGGAAATTGAATTCTTAAATTAATACCCTATGTAAGAGACTTTGAGCAAAAATTACTAGTTATAAAGATCATTATCTACTGATTAAAACAGCAAGTCATCAAGAAAGTATATAACAATCTTATGTCAACAAACCTAACAACATATAGAATATTGACACTGTTTGGATATTTGTCCCTGCCCAAATCTCATGTTGAGTTGTAATTCCCAATACTGGAGGTGAGGCCTGGTGGGAGGTGGTTGGGTCATGGAGGAAGATCCTTTGTGGCCTGGTACCATCTTCATAATAGTGAGTGAGTTCTCACACTATCTGGTCATATAAAAGTGTGTAGCTCCTGCCCCCCAACTCTCTTGCTTGCTCCTGCTTCCGCCATGTGACGTGCCTGCTCCCCCTTCACCTTCTGCCATGAGTAAAAGCTCCCTGAGGACTCCCTAGAAGCTAAGCAGATGCCAGCACCATGTTTCCTGTAAAGCCTGTAGAACTGTGAGCCAGTTAAACCTCTTTTCTTTATAAATTACCCAGTCTCAGGGATTTCTTTATTTCAATGCAAAAACAGCCTTATACAAATATGTAAGGCAAAAAAAGACCAGAATCACAGAAATAAAATGGCAAATCCAGTTATGCAGGAAGGTTGCAACACACATTTCTCAACCCTTTGGTTCCTTAAATCCACATATCTACATACATCCTCCAAAACTATACGGGTCAACAGTAAAGCAAATAAAACTACACAATTGCCCACAGGTAGAGCATAGTGAAGGATAGGGAATACCACAAACTTCAATTTACGTGTAGGTAGAACAGTCCAGAATCAGTAGAGTCAAATCAGAGCCCACGCTGAAACAGAATCAGGCAAGGATTACATGGAAGACAGGAGAGGTGGCAAGTCTCTAGCAGAGGTGGAACACAGAGGACAGCACCCACAGAAAGAGAATGCCCTTTTCTGATGAGGAAATCATGAGAACAGGTCTGAGACCAGAAGATCTGAAGCATGACTTTTCAAGGAAGTATCCAGGACCACAGTTATAGTCTTGGGAAGACACTGCTTCTGGAGAGGAAGGGGGCAACTAGAAGGTAAAGAAAAATAAGAAATAAAACACAAGAAAATAAGGATCCTAGGGCTATAAGACCGTATCACGATATCAGTAAACATCACTCCCTCCTACATTTTACCACCCTGGAAACGTGTCATTAATTAAACAAGCCTCACTTCACTGTTAGAACTGAAGAGGGCACTCTTGAACTAAGATATTGAGCAAACTGCCGAAAGTTTTCATTCCTCTGGGATAGAATGATCTATGATTGCTGCTAGTCCAGGAAAATCCATCATACTTTAAATGAACAGAACAAGGCAACATTACTAAGAGAAGAACACAAAAAATAAGAATAAAAACTAAGCTCATGAAAATTCTCCCCTGAAATATTCCTAGTCACAGAAGTCCTCCATTAGCACTTCTATTCAATAATGTACTAGAGAGCCTAGAAAACCCAGTAAAACAAGAAAAACCAGCAAAATCAACATCAGCAAATAGCATAATCGGAATAAAAAAAACAAAATCGTCATCCTCCATGGATGACAAAGTTGTTTACATTTTACAAAATGCTAGAGAATCTACAAATTGTAACAATAGGCAAGTTTCAGCAAGGTTGTCGGATAAAAGATCAATATACAAAAATAGCATAGCCATATACCTGCAACAAGAAATTAGAAAGCATAATCAAAGTAGGAAAATCCCATTTATACTTGGCAACAAAATATCTAAGTTTCCTATAAGAATACATATAACAGAAGATATATATGATTTATGGGGAAAATACAAAATGTTGTTGAAAAACGTAAAATAATTTATGTATGTGTGGAATGGTGGATATAATGATAGCAATTATTCCATCCAGAAAATTTAAAGCACTTCCAATCTAAACACCAATAAGGTGTTTTGTAGAACTTGACAAACAAATCCTAATAGTCATATGACTCCATGAAGTGCCAAAGAGTCAATATAAAAATAGACCAATTGAGAAAATGTAAAGAAAGCCTGGAAGCAGATCTGCTTAAATGTAGGAATTTGGTGTATGACAGAAATGACCTTACAAATTAGTAGGGAAAGAGTGAGTCACATAATAACCTTTAGTCTTATAAAAATATTACATATATGCATCTATATTACATGTATGTTACATATACATTTCTGTATGTGAATATATATGTAATTTCTAAAATTTTAGAGTTTGACATTTCATATATAGGTCTTGACTAAATTGTAATTTAAAACTTCTGTTCATCAAAAGATACTATAAACAAAGTTTTCAGAAAAGTCAAAGACTAGAAGAACATACTTATTATGAATCTAACCAAAAGGCCGGGTGCAGTAGCTCACGCCTGTAACCCCAACACTTTGGGAGGCCGAGGCAGGTGGATCACTTGAGGTCAGGAGTTTGAGACCAGCCTGGCCAACATGGTGAAACCCCGTCTCTACTAAAAATACAAAAATTAGCCAGGCGTGGTGGCGGGTGCCTGTAGTCTCAGCTACTCAGGAGGCTGAGGCGGGGGAATCACTTGAACCCAGGAGGTGGAGGTTGCAGTGAGCCGAGACCGCGCCATCACACTCCAGCCTGGGAGACAGTGCAAGACTCCATCTCAAAAAAACAGTAAAATAAAATGAAATAAATCTAACCAAAAGAGGATTAATAACATAAATCTAATCAAAAGAGGATTAATAACACAATTAATTTTTTAAAACCCTTTTTTTTCTTTTTAGACAAAATCTCACTGTGTCATCCCCAGACTGGAGTGCAGTGGCACAATCATGGCTCATTGCAACCTCCTCCTCCCAGGTTCAAGCAATTCTCCTGCCTTAACCTCCCAAGTAGCTGGAACTACAGGCACGCACCACCAAGCCTGGGTAATTTTTGTATGTTTAGTAGAGATGGGGTTTTGTCATGTTGGCCAGGCTGGTCTTGAACTCCTGGCCTCAAGAGATCCACTTGCCTTGGTCTCCCAAAGTTCTGGGATTACAGGCGTAAGCCACTGTGCCCAGCCTTTAAAACTCTTGCAAATCAAATTTAGTAATTAGTGAAATGCAAAGTAAAACAACAA
This sequence comes from Macaca thibetana thibetana, assembly GCF_024542745.1. Taxonomy (NCBI): domain Eukaryota; kingdom Metazoa; phylum Chordata; class Mammalia; order Primates; family Cercopithecidae; genus Macaca; species Macaca thibetana. The sequence continues at coordinate 82,270,291 of NC_065592.1, read as the reverse complement.
TGAAATGCCATGTAATATCTATTAGATTGATAAAAATTAAAAATCCCTATTTATGAGAATATGAAACAATAAATATGTACAAACAAAACTAGTGGCAATATCTTGCAAAATTGAAGGTGTATATGTCTTATTACCCAGCAATTCTGAATATAAAGAAAACTCTTTTTAAAAAAATGTTACTGTGAATTGATGATTTATAATTGTAATATTTATGGGGTATAAAGAAACTCTTACATATATATTCGAGGAGGCGTGTATAATGATAGTTACTGTGGCCTTATTTGTAATAGTGAAAATTTGGAAGCTAATGTCCTGCAAGAAAATGGATATATTGAATGGCTATATAAATCATGATAAACCATTTCTTTAAAAACTTACATTACAACTGGGTAATGAGTAGATGGGTGTTTGAAGAGTATTTTAGAAAATGAAAATATTCCATAATCTTAAAATATGTTTGTGTTAATAGATAACAGTGAACTTGCTTCCCTACCCTCTTCTCACTCAAAGTTATGACTCAAATGATATGCTTATCAGGAACCCCAGTAGAACACTGGAGAGTTGCTTTGGGCTGAACTATCCTGCAGGTCAGTATCTGGGTATCTCTTTACTCATGTAAAGCAGACAGAAACCTGTCCCTCCTAATTGAACCCTTCTCCCTCTCCTTATTATCACCTCCCAGCGCAGAGTCTGATACAAAGTAGGCAATGAGAAACATTCATTGAATAACTAAATCATTAAAATAAAATTAGAATATAAAGAGATATAGATTAACTACAATGAGTATGCATAGTAAATACAGGTGAAAGATCAAAACATTCAGTTATCTTTCTAGAAAGGGATTGTGGAACAAAATGGAAACTTTTATAATATTGAATGATGACTTTCAGCCAATTACTCACCAACTCTTTGTGATTGCCTCCTCCCTCCCTTGCCCCCTTAAAAAAAAATCCGAAGAACAGGACAACAATCAATCTTCAAGTGACAGAGAGTACATTACGTGCTCCCCAAATTTGAAATAAGGAGGTCTTTTGAGAATAAAAATATGGGAAATCAACATGGATCTTCCTCTAGATATTAGCTGTAGCAGAAAGAACAGGTCCATTAAAAGAGAAATGCCTTTCAGAGAAACTCCAGGAAGCAAGAGGTCAGAAAGACAAGGGAGGCATTATTTCTAGGCATTGTCTTGGGGAAGAGGTATCCTGGTTCACAAACAGATCCCCCTGGTTCTGGAAGCAGAGCTGGACTACATCAATGTCAATCCACCAAACCGGACTTACTGACAGCCAACAGTGACTTTAAGTCATTATCTGGAACCAGCAGAAACAAGTGTGTGCCAGGTGGCTCTGCTTTACCGCTCCCGTCCCTACTCGTGGCTGTTAGGTCAGGGCCCTCTTTGGGATTTCCTTTTCTTAATAGTAATCAATGGAAAAGGGCCACTCACTCTCCCATGACAGTAACTGAGGGATGTAACATCCTCCAGCCAGTGGAAGAAGTTGATCCTCAGAGGGAGGGAATAAAGCCAACAGGAAGAGAATCCCAAGTTTTTTCTAGTCCCGATTCCAGTAATCTCTGAAGCCAGGTTCTTCAAAGGACTTTCCCAAAGTTCCATGAGGCACTCCAGTATTCTTTTAATAAACTGTCCTTCTTGCCCAAGAAAATTTTAATTGTGTTTTTGTTCCTTACCACCAAAAGAATCCTATTACAATCAGGCCACCGAAGTCTAAGGCCATTAATCATTGTAATCATGTAACCAACTCCCCTTGCTCTGATTTTAAAGAGTGAACAACATTCTGATTATTGTTTGGCTTCCCCTATGGTTTTTCACAGAGAGAGAATGCCTTTTATTAGGCTGACATGACCTTCTGGTGTGCTTGAAATTTCTATTTCTCATAAATTAACTAATTAGAATTCTGATGTTTCTCGTGAATTTAATGAGCACGAGTTGATCTCCATGTGTCAGATAAATTCTGAAGTACTGATAAAAACAGGCTTTCCGGAAATGTAAAACTGAAGACCAGAAACCAGTAAATTCACTAGGATATGCCACACTGTAAGGATGCCGGGAAGTTAGGTGGCCGGCTTTCACCCTGCACCACACACAATTTGCTACGATTGCCCTCTTTTGTCTTTAACGGTTGTAGTTATGATATACTTTGTAAGGTAGAGTATAACGAAAGATGTTTTGTAAGATAAGAAAGGAAACGGTGTCTGATATTGGAGTTATCATAAAATTCATGGTATGAGTTAAAACATCGACAGCTGCCCTAACACCAGTGGTAACATGTGCGACTCGATGACAAGATGATGTACCCAAGCCCACAGAATCACAGCTTCTTAAGCTCAAAGGAACCTTAAAGATCAACTGTTTCTGTTTCTTTTCTGTTTTGTCTAGATGGGTGGCAGATATTTTATCACCCAGCTTCCTGGCAGCCAGAACAAGGGCATGTGACATGTATTCACCAAATCAGACAGGTCCCATCTAGGAGTCTGAATGTGAGTATGTGACTTAAAGAAGCAGGGAATTAATTTGGAGTTAATCTTATCACTGGCAGCAGTAGAAGCAGTATTCATTACTTAAGACAAACGTAGCCACAGCCGGTCATGGAGTCTACCTGACCCTGTGTTAAGGTGAGGGGTGCATTGTGCAGGTGAGACTGCAACTTACAACCACTCTGGAAATCTCTGTCTCATTCTTAACAGCAACCATCATTCAAAAAAAAAAAAAAACTTATATTGAGCTGATACAGACATCCCTGTCATTTCCTCCTACTTCTACCTGCTGAATTAGCCACAGAACAAATCCACAGCTGCTGAATTCCAGGCCTATTTTTAAAATTTTATTTCTTTATTTTTGAGACAAGGTCTCACTCCATCACCCTAGCTGGAGTGCAGTGGCCACAAGGAGAGAAGAGTGACTTTATTTTAAATGCCAATCCACCATGTAACTTCTAACTAACCCCAAGTTCAAGAATGCCTCCCAAATGTCTGACTGATGTATTACTCTTTCTGTAGGAAGACCTACTCATTGTAAGTTTCCTCCAAAACGACCCTTGTTGTTCTGGAAATCATAGGCTTTGACATCCATAGCCACCTACACATTCCTTCCAGAGCAATGATACTTTCCCTAAGATTTAAGCCCTGGGTCTGGGGATTTGCGATGTGGAGATCTACCTGTATTGTGGCCTCCCAAGACCATTCTTCTGTAAGTCTCCCTGCTTTTAAGTTCCCTTAAACTACCTGAAACCTATGACCTGGATTTGTCTGCCTCTTTCTTATTCCTTCAGCATTTGGGGGTCGCTTTGTATATACAGTTCTTTCACAGAACAGGTGATTCAAACTCACTGCAGACTTGAACTTCTAGGCTCAACTGATCCTCCCACCTCAACCTCTCAACATGCTGGGACCACAGGTATGAGCCATGTGCCCAGGCCCCAGGCCTACTTTTTAGAGATCAACCTCTAAGAAGCTAGTGGGTAAGAGGTGGAGAGGAAAGATGAAATGGAGGACAATTTGAATCTGATTTTAATCCTGATCCAAGCCCAGCATTTGCTAAGATCCCTAGATATGGCATGTAAAGCCCTTATCTCAGTGCCATACACATAGTAAATGCTCATTAAGGTAGAAGAGAAAACTATACTGTAATGATATTAAACAGTGGGAGGGTTACGTTTTAAACGGATTATTCAAGCTGCAGGTTGGAGAACAGATTGAAAGGAAAAGATGAGGCAAAGGAATCAGCTAGGATACCTATATTAGCAGTTGGGACTGGATCAGTAATCTCTCTTGTGCCCCAATCTCAAATATCCACATGCTATCTGATACTTGCTCTTCCTCCTGACTTCACTGCCTCAGTGAATGGCCCCACCACCCTCCAGTTGCCTAAGCCAGAAGCCTAGGAATCAATCTCAAGTCTGCTTTACCCCCATAATTAATCAATTCTCAAGTAGATGTCAATGACTCTTTTTTCTTTTTTCTTTTTTCTTATTTTTTTTTAGATAGATCTAAAATCTGCACCCTTCTCCGCCTCCACACCACCATTGCTTAAGGTCAGGCTTTTTTTACGTCTTGCCTTGGTACGTTCGAGACTGCAATCTCAGTTGCCTACCAATCTGTTCTCTGTTTTCTAAATACAAATCTGATTATTCCCACTCTATGCTCAAAAACCTTTAATACCACCTACATGATAAGGTCCGAGCTCAGCATGGCTTTCAGGTCCTGCTTTCTTAGCCCCAGCATTTCTCTCCAACTTTACCTGTCATCACTGCAAATTCTTGCTCTATGAGCCAAGCATGCGTCCCGTAGGTCCTGCTCCTCCCTGCTTTTTATTATTATTATTATTTTATTTTTATTTGAGACGGAGTCTCACTCTGTCTCCCAGGCTGGAATGCAGTGTTGGCAATCTCAGCTCACTGCAACCTCTACCTCCCTGGTTCAAGCGATTCTCATGCCTCAGCCTCCTGAGTAGCTGGGATTACAGGTGCATGCCACCTTGCTGGCTAACTTTTGTATTTTTAGTAGAGACGGGGTTTCACCATGTTGGCCAGGCTGGTCTTGAACTCCTGGCCTCAGGTGATCCTGCTGCCTCAGCCTCCCAAAGTGCTGGGATTACAAGTGTGAGCCACCACACCCAGCCTCCCTGCCTTTTTTGTACATCCTTCATCCTCTGCCTAGGGTGCCCTTCTCTCCTGTTGATCTGGCTGACTCCAACTCAGACTTTGTGACTCAGCTCAGGTGTTGCTTCTACCTAGAAGCCTTTCCTGACCTCCCAAATCTGATGCAGTGCTCCCTTGCATCATGTTCACCCCCAGTGTGTTGTGGCAAGTAGTCTGGCCCAATCAACACTTATTCCAAATTCCCTTCTCCCTTGTCTTTCTCTACTTAGAAGCTGAAAACAATCATGTAGCCATGGGTGGCCAAGCCACAGTTCGTGAAATAGATGTAGGATGAAGATCCTGGGGAGGGTTTCCCTTTACCTCTTTATTTTTTCACTTCTTTCTTTCTGGAACAGAATGGGGATTGGAGGCATAGCAACCATCTTGAGATTGCAAGGACAAAAGCTACTTAATAAGACTTATAAAGAAGAAAGACAAAAAGATCCAAATTCTTGATGACATTGTTTAAGTGCCATACCAGTTTTGGACTCCTTGCCTTTATATTTCATGCCAGGTGACCAAATAAATGTCTTAATTATTCAAGCTGCTATTAGTTAGGTTTCCTGTTACTTTCAGCCAAGCATATTCCTTGGCTGATACATAAGTATTAATTGGTTGTTTTTCCATCTCATACATTGGACAAATGAGCTGATGTCTTTTTCTATATTCCCAGCGCCTAACTCTTCTTAGTAAATAGTATGCACTCATTAAATGGTTATATTGAAAGAATTAACTCAGATATGTGGGACAAATGTAATTTCCTCAGGCCTAATACTTTTTAAATGCCATTTGAAAGAACAATATAAGATTTAAATGTTTGGGTAATAATTTAACTCTGTAACTGTCAAATACAGAATCAAATTAAATACAGATAGCAGCAAAGATTTCTGAAATTCTGGAAAACTCTCATTCCTGTGAAACCACCTCTGTAGCTCAAAGATGCATAGTACACTACTATTCACAGACATCCACTGAAGTCTTCATTTTAAGTAATTATAACTAATGATTTTCTATGACAACTACATAAACTTTAAATATTATGAAGAGTAATACTAGTTATGCTGGCTCTTTATTAATACACATGGGATTAAAGGAAATGTCAGGTTTAAATATAAATTCCACAGCCCTGATGTTTAAAAAATTTTTGCCACTCACTTTGGGCTTTTTAAATTATTTTAAATCAAGACTGTACATGTATAAAGTGCATGATATAATGTTTTGATACATATTTACATATTAAACTGTTTTTACTACAGTCAAGTTAATTAACATATCCATCTCCTCACATAGTTACCTTTCTTTGCAATAAGAACACTTCAGATCTACTTTCTTAGCAAATTTCAAGTATATGACACATGATTGTCAACTATAATCCTCATGCTGTACATTAAATCTCTAGCACTTATTCATCTTGCATGACTGAAGCTTTGCACCCTTGGACCAACATCTCTCTATTTCTCCCACCCCTCAGGTCCTGGCAACCACCATTCTACTCTCAGCTTCTATAAATTCAACATTTTAGATTCCATGTAAAAGTGAGATTATGCAGTATTTTTCTTTCTGGGTCTGTATTCACTTAGCATCATATCCTCTAGGTTCATCCATGTTGTCACAAATTGCAGGGTTTCCTTCTTTTTTTAAGGTGAAATAATATCCATCAAGATACTTAGGTTGAGTCTGTATCTTGGCAATTATGAATAATGCTGTAATGAAGATGGGGGTACAGATATCTTTACAAGATACTGGTTTCATTTCCTCTGGATGTGTACCCGGAAGCGTGACTGATAAATCATATTGTAGTTCTACTTTTTATTTTTAAGGAACTTCTATACTTTCTTCCATAATGGCTGTACCGTTTTACACACCCACCAACAGTGTTCAAGGTTTCCAATTTCTCCTCATGCTTGCCCACACTTATCTTTTGTCTTTTTGATAATAGTCATCCCAACAGGCATGAGGTGATATCTCATTGTGGTTATGATTTATATTTGCCTGGTTATTAGTGATGTTGAACACCTTGTAAAATACCTATTGGCCATTTGTGTGTCTTCTTTGGAAAAATGCCTATTTAAGTCCTTTGCTCATTTTATCAGGCTATTTTTTTTTTTTTTTTTTTTTTTTTTTTTACTAATAAGTTGTATGAGTTCCTTGTAAATTTTGGATATGAAGCTCTTTTCAGATATATGCTTACAAATATTTTCTCCTCATCCATAGGTTGGCTTTTCATTTTTTGTTTCTTTTTCTTTTTTTCTTTTTTTTGACGGAGTCTCACTCACTCTGTCGCTAAGGCTGGAGTGCAATGGCATGATCTCGGCTCACTCCAACCTCTGCCTCCCAGGTTCAAGTTATTCTCCTGCCTTAGCCTCCCGAGTAGCTGGGATTACAGGCACATGCCACCATGCCCAGCTAATTTTTGTATTTTTAGTGGAGATGGGGTTTCATCGTGTTGGCCAGGCTGATCTCAAACTCTTGGCCTCGAGTGATCCACTGCCCTTGGCCTCCCAAAGTGCTGAGGACGCCACGCCCAGCCTCATTTTTGTTTCTTTTGCAGTGAAGAAGCTTTTTTTTTGTTTGTTTGATGTAGTCTCATTTTTGTTTTTGTTTGTTTGCTTTGCTTTTGCTGCCTGTACCTTTGATGTCTGTCCAAAAAATCATTTCATTTCCAAGACCAATGTCAAGAAGGTTTCTCCCTCTGTTTTATTCTAGGAGATTTATGGTTTCAGGTCTTACACTAAAATCTTTAGTCCATTTTGAGTTGATTATTGTGCACATTGTTTTATTAGCTCATCAGTCCCCACAATTTGAACTTCTTACATCTCTGATAGATTAAAAATGGCAAAAACTATACCTATAGGCTTAATATCAGAAGAAATGACCATATAAGATGGTATTAAGAGATATGAAGGTTGTTTCAATTACCTATTGTTATGACTTAAAAGTAACTTAAAATAACAACTATTTTATTATCTCTGATTATTCTGTGGAATGATTAGCTCAGCCGGGTGGTTTATCTGTTCCATGTGATGTTAGTTAGAGCTACAGTTGTCCAGAGGTTTGATTGGGCTGGATGATCCAAGACAGTTCCTTCACATGGCTCCAGTTTGTTTTGTCTATTGTCTGGGAGCTTCACTGGAGCTGTCAAACACAAGCCTTGATTCTCCTCCATGTGGCTTCTCCATGTGTCTTGGGCTTCTCACAGCATTTCAGCTAGGATCTGAGAATCAGAAAGTAGAAACTACTATTTTTCTTAATGTCCGTACTCAGAAATCCAGGATATCATTTCTGCCACATTCTATTAATCAAAACCAGTCACCAGGCCAGCCCGGGTACAGAGGGCAGGCAAATAACCTCAGCCTCTTCCTGGGAGCAGCAGCACGCATGTTCAGGGAGGGAACAAAGTGCTGTGGCCATCTCTGCAAACTAGTGACCACAAGATAAATCATATAAGCCTACCTTCATAATGCTAGTTTTAGAGCCTCACTGAGCACACTCAAAACTACAAAGAAACCTGACTTTCCACTTGGCAGATATAACTTGAATGGCTACTGTAATAAAGTTAGACTCAATAAAGACCTACAGGAAACAAAGGATGGTCTGAGTCAGCCATCAGCCCATCGGGATGCCAGAACTTCAGATCTAACGGGTACTATATGATGTGCTTTCACATATATTTTCTTATCAAATTATTTGAATTACAATGCAAAGATAGTGATAGAATCGTTTATTATTACCTGCTGTTAAAATATCCTTTGCCAAGGCACACAATCCAAATTCCAAACCAAACTCATCAGGACCTGAGTCACAACCCCAAATACTAACACCAATATCCCACCTCCTCGGTCATTTGACTTCAACATACATCAGCTAAGGAGAGATATCCTATATGCAAGGATAACGCAAAGAAAAATTGCATTTAGGTTGACTCTGAAATTAATTCAGCAAACTTGCCAACTAGTAAGCCGTCACCACTCGTACCAGCCAAGCCATCCATTCCAGGAAATTCAGGTTGGTGATATGCACTCAGGTAGCATTGCTGCCTCACAGGGCAAAAATGTCAAGCCGGGACCTAGGCATGTCTAAGGAACCAGGAGCCTGGGTGGTTTAAGAAATGGAACATTTGATTTGAGAAATTTCGAAATGGATAAATAACTTTTCACCAATATTTCCTTTATAAGTTTAGTGCTTGTCATGGCTAATTTTATGTGTCAACATGACTGGGCCAAATAATGCCCAGATAGCAGGTAACACAATATTTCTGTCTGTTTCTGTCCATCTATTTTGCTAATCCAAAATAGAGTAGCTTTTGAATCAGTGGACTGAATAAAGATTTGCCCTCACCAATGTAGGTAAACGTCATCTAATTCATGAAGAGCCTAAACAGAACAAAAAGAGGAAGGGTACATTTTCTCTCTTCTTGAGCTAGGATATCCACTTTCTCTTGACCTTGGACATCTGAGCTCCTAGTTATCTAGCATTTGAACTCTGGGATTTACATCATCAGTCCCTCTAGTTCTCAGGCTTTCAGAGTTGAACCAGGAGTTACACCATCAACTCCCCTGGCTCTCCAGCCTTCAGACTCTAAGTGAATTGTGCCACTGGCTTTCTCAGCCCTGCAGCTTACAGAAGACAGATGGTAGGACTTCTTGGCTTCCATAACCACGTAAGCACATAATAAATCTCCTCATATATATCATATTGGTTTTGTTTCTCGGAGAATACTGACTAATCCAATGCTCAAGGCCTGGCCTGCCTAAATATAGCAATTATTCTCTCCATGTTTACAGAGGTAAGTCATGTTCAGGAAACTTAAGTGTGTGCCAGAGGTCTCTCAGTTGGCCTGTTAATCAGAGAAGCAGCACAGAAGAGGCTGTGAGCTTTGGCATTAAACTATCCCAGCTCAAATACTGGCTGTTATCCCTGGCCAGCTGTGAGAGTTTAGACATGTTATTTTCTTCTCTGTGCTTCTGTATTTCCCATCACAGAATGCGGATAATGATGAAACCAATTCATGGAGTTTTTGTAGGGAGTACTGAGTTAACATATATAAAACACTTAGAATAGTGCCTGGTACATAATAAGCATCATGTAAGTGTTTGCTTTTATCAGTATTAGTATAAGTTATAGAAACCCAACTCAAACTTAATAGGTTAAAATTAAAGGAAAATATCAGCTCATATAAGAAGAATATAATCAGAACTGTCTTTTCCCATACCTCTGTTTAACTTTATTTTTACACAGATACTCCCATAGAAGCGGGATGTCCTCTGTAACTTGCAACTGGAGAAGAAGAGGGCATCTTCTCTAGAACTCTAATAACTATCCTCTGAATAGCCTGGTCTGTATCTTGTGCCCAATACTTAGGCTTGTGGGGAGGTAGAAATGGGGAACAGAGTCAGCCATCCATAATATGGCCTAGTCAAATTACACTGAATAGGTGAGAAGATGTTGTCCAAAAGAAGAAAGCTGGCCAGACAAAAATGAAAGGTCCTACAATGAATAAGTTGGAGAATCAATAACTGAATTCAAGCCTGTCTCACCCTTATGGCCTTTCATCACCCAACTCTCCTCTTTGCTTATTTTTGTTGTTACCCTCCTCCTCATCTGTATTAGTTCATTCTCTCAGTGCTATAAAGAACTGTCCAAGACTGGGTAATTTATAAAGAAAAGAGGTTTAATTGACTACAGTTCAACATGGCTGGGGAGGCCTCAGGAAACTTACAATGATGGTGGAAGGCACCTCTTTACAGGGCAGCAGGAGAGAGAAGAGTGAGTGAAGGGGGAAAAGGCCCTTATAAAACCATCGGATCTGGTGAGAACTCACTCACTATCAAGAGAACAGCATGGAGGAAACTGCCCCCATGATCCAGTTGTCTCCACCCAGTCTCTGCCTTGACATGTGGGGATTATGGGGATTATAATTCAAGATGAGATTTGGGTGGGGACACAAATCATACCATATCATTATCACCATAGGGTAACTTTTTAAACTTTTTTCATCTGGCAAAATGTTCAACAACTCGGTAATATTTTACCAGGAGACAAGCCACAGCACAAATGCATAAGTAGAAAAAAAAATAAATTTCCTGTACTATACTTTGAGAAAAGAAAAAAATCCTTCTTACTATTTATATGTAGTCCCTTTCCTCTGAAGAGTGCCAAAGATTTTATAGATGCTAATGTCTCAGAGCGAGGAATAAAAGGGAAGAATTTAAACGATGGCCCAGGCTTGCTACTGCTACTGTGAAGTGACCACTCCACACACATATGGATAAGTGCTCTATCCCAACAATGAACACTTAACTGCCTGAACTACTTTTAGGCCTCATTTAACTTGCCCATTTATGCAACTATAGAAACTATAGATGCCTTTCTCCTAGAGCCATAAAATTTTAGAGTGGGAAAGGACTTTACAGATCATTTGGTTCAATCCCCTCATTTTGCAAATGGAAACAACTGGAGTCCAGAGAGGGCTATTAGGCAGCACACGGTCACGTAGCAGGTTTATTGCAGGCCCAGAAGTAGAACCCAGGTTTTCTATCCCTATTTTTCTATACCATGTTCTTTCTGTAAAAAGCAAACACCCTCCCCGCCCGGCCACGACCACACACAATTTCCAAAAGCTACTCAGTGATCCCAAACACTATTAATTTCTTTCTTCTCCCATTATGTGGATTACATAAATGTTTGGATGAATTGTGGAATCATTTATTATGAAATTTCAACAATATGCACTAATTACTACCACCAGGAGGCAATCAAATTTGGTGAAAACAACAAGGTACAGTAGTTAGGGCTGACTTTGTATGAGTTCTACCTTGGGTGCTTCTCCAGCCTCCAGTGGGAACTCAGTACTCCTGAGGAGCCCTCAAACTCAGGACCCCACGGACCTACTTCTCACACAGCAAATACGCTACCTGATGTGGAGCTGTTTCTGCAAACAGGGACAACTTTGACCTTTTCTTTTGAGATGAGGAGTAAGGAAAGGATCCATTTTCAGTTTTTTCCCTATCAAAAAAAAAAAAAAAAAACTGACTTCTTCTGTGGACCATTATCCTGGGACCACACATGTTTATATGTGTATATATTTTTTTTCCTTTCTTTTTTTAAAGAGAAAAAAAAAAAAGTGAAGTGAAGTGAAACAGTGGGAATAGGGAAGGAACTCTATGTGTATATTTAAATGAGGACTTCTGAGAAATAAGATCGTAACACAAAATTATATCTATTACTACATCTCCCTTTCAAAATTGGATCTGCTTGATACAGTTCTGGTTGTTGTTTGTTTTGCTAGTTTGGTGTCTGACTGCTTGTTTAATAGTTGTAGACACAGCCCAGATATTTGTACATGGAAAACCTTACTTCCTAGAATGAATTAGCTACAATCATCTGGTTCTGTGAACAAATCATAAAATGATTTTATATTAAATAATCAGATATACGGGGCCTTTTGATAATTAGTGAATTTCCATGCCTCGTAAAGTGTACTTTCTTTTTTTTTTTCCTTTTCAGCAGAGATGAGTTCAATTCCTGGATATCCTTGTTAACTTTTTTTTTTTTTTATTATTATACTTTAAGTTCTAGGGTACATGTGCATAACGTGCAGGTTTGTTACATATGTATACTTGTGCCATGTTGGCGTGCTGCATCCATCAACTCATCAGTTATACCTGATGTAAAGTGTACTTTCAAATTAAGTAAAAGTTACTTGAGAATGCCCAAGAATCAGGTAGGAAGGCAAATAAAAACTCTTAAATTGACTTGCTTACTATATTCACGTTCCCATCCACTTTTCCTATATGCCATAAAGGAAACGTGCCTCTTGTTACGTTTCTATTCCTCTGCTGTCTCTATCCATGTCGTGTAAGTTATCCATGTTAGAGACTCCCTACACATGCATTTGTATTATTAATAGTTTGAGACCAAACAGGCATTGTTGATGTCTGAGAGGTCTTTGAACCTCCTTGACTCTCACTCTGCCCATCACAGGCCACTGTCAGTTCCTTGGAGACTCACTGATGGGACTGAGACCAGCTCTCAAGGAAACCAATAGCTTTAGTTCTAGATAAGCTCTATCCAGACTCAAAGTCTATAAATTTCATTTTTAAAGTTTAAGTCTCTGATAATCACTTTAGTGTCATCCTAACTGTTCCCTATATTGAAATTTATTTTTCATCCATCTCCTCCATCTGTGATGCACGTGGAAGGAATTATTCACCGAGCCCTTTTCTTTAGTTAAGGTCAGGAGTGACAAGTTCTGGTGGTGTCAAACATTCTGGCTGTTCTGATTTTCAATTAGTGTCATTGAGATGTTTGCTACCCACTGATGGGGGAAAGGTGTTATGTCTTCTTCACACTGGTCCAAAATAAAGTAGGTGGGACATAGGTTGAGTTATGAGAAAGAGAGTCAGTCAAATGCCATTTCAGCATAATGGACATTATCTAAAAATTAAGATAAGTCCATCAACCTAATGTCTCCTTAATAACAAAGCTATACCTTATTCTAATTTTTCTCCCTTAAGAGGTAACCTAAACCTTAAATTTACCTTATGATTACAGTCTTTCTTTTATAAGTTGAAGCGTATTTTGGTCCATTGAGCAAACTCATTCTTATTCATTGCCTTTTAAAGTTGACATTTAACTTGCAGAGCTGTAGAGTTGGCAAGAAGCAAAAGATTATTTAATATTCAAGAGAGCAGATTCTAAAACACCACAGCATTCTACTGTATGAAACATTCTATAATTAGTGTATATTAACTGAAAGAAAGAATTACATATGGAATTAGTAGGGGCTGTTTGAAGGTGTTCATGTATTTATCTCCTTGTTAATACTCATGAATCACATAAAACAAATGAGTAATTCTAGCAATTCAAACTAATAAGGGCTGATTTTCTAAAAGAAACTATGTCTTCAAATGCATTTACCAAAAAGAATTGAGAACAACTTTTGGCTCTAAAGGCCTTGAACCCCTAAATCAAATAAAATAGGAATTAGCCAAACCCCCTTCTATTATAATTTGCTGTTCACCGTCGGAAATAATTAATCTATTAACTCAGGAGATAATTGTGGTGTATTTGCTGCAGGTTAGGCTCTCTTTAGGCACTGGGGACAGAGTTGTGATAGTCTTTCCCTTCAGAGCATTGAATTGAGCAAGAACAAGAAGAATGCAAACAATTGCAACAAATATTAATAGTGTTTGCATAAAAGAAGCATACAGTGCTCTGGGCACCCACAGTGAGGGACCTAACCAAGTTATTGGGGGTGGGGTGGCATTAGGTATGGGAAGGTCCTCTGGAGGAGGTGGCAAATCAGGTGAGACTTGATAACATCAGGGTTAAGATGCGCATCGAATCTTGCTTCCTCAAAAAGCTCCACTAAAACCACAGTAAAGAGACTTAAGAAAGTGTTTTTTTTTTAAACCCAAAAAATGGAGAATAGGAGAAAGGACAAGAGAAACAAATTTTGGAAACTCAAGAGAAGATGGACAAGTGGTTCCTGACTTAGAAGAAAGCTGAATGAATCCTAAGTCAGCAAAGGCCTGTGGGGAGAGCTATCTGAAAAGCAGGTGATGCTCCCAAGCTCTTCCCCCACTGCCAGGTAACTGCCCCTCCCCTTCCTTAGCAGAAAGCTAGAAATTTATTCTTCTGTAGGGTAAGAAAGTCCTTAATCAAAAACACAATTCAATTCAGTGACCATACATTATGCAGTATTCATATTGATGTCCCTGTCCAATTGTCTTGCTCACTCTAAGAACACAGGCACCAGCCCACTCTTCACCCTTCAGAAGGGAGACTGAAGAGGCTTATCTGGGAATATGATCAGCCCAAAAGGAGAGACTAAAATAGAGTCATGCCAAATAATGCTATTTCAGTCAACAACCGGCTGGACAGTAGGTACTATGAAGACTCCATAAGATAATAATGGAACTGAAAAATTTCTATTGACATTGTTGCCTTTGTAATATCCTAGCACAATGCATTACTCTCATATTTGTGGAGATGCTAGTGTAAACAAGCGTACATGCTGTTAGCTATATAAAAGTGGAGCACATACAATTATGTACAGTATATAATGATACTTGATAACAATAATAAACAACTATTACTGGTTTATGCACTTACTATACTATGGTTTTTATCACTATTTTAGAGTATATTTCTTCTATTTATTAAAAAAAAATGTGAACTGTAAAACAGCCTCAGACAGGTCCTTCAGGAGGTATTCCAGAAGAAGGCATTGTTATCACAAGAGATGACAATTCCATGCATGGTATTGTCCCTGAAGGCTTATCAGTAGCTCAAGATGTGGAGGTGGACACAGTGATATTGACGATCTGGACCCTGTGTAAGCCTAGGCTAAGGTGTGTGTTTGTGTCTTCATTTTTAAGAAAAAAGTTGTAAAAGTTAAAAAAAATTGTTTAATAATAAAAAGCTTACAGAATAGGGATATAAAGAAAGAAAATATTTTATACAGCTATACAATGTGTTTGCGTTTTAAGCTAAGTGTTGCTAAAAGAGTCCAAAAGTTAAAAAAAAAAAAAAAAAAGCGGCCGGGCGCAGTGGCTCAAGCCTGTAATCCCAGCACTTTGGGAGGCCGAGGGGGGTGGATCACGAGGTCAGGAGATCCAGACTATCCTGGCTAACATGGTGAAACCCCGTCTCTACTAAAAATACAAAAAACTAGCCGGGCGTGGTGGCGGGCGCCTGTAGTCTCAGCTACTTGGGAGGCTGAGGCGGGAGAATGGCGTGAACCCGGGAGGCGGAGCTTGCAGTGAGCTGAGATCACGCCACTGCACTCCAGCCTGGGAGACACAGCGAGACTCCGTCTCAAAAAAAAAAAAAAAAAAAAAAAAAAAAAAGCTATAAAGTAAAAAAGGTGCAATAAGCTAAAGTAAATGTCTTTTTGAAGAAAGGCAAATATTGTTGATGTATTTTTGACGTTTGACCTATCCAAATCTCATACTGAAATGTGATCCCCAGTGTTGGAGGTGGGGGTCTGATGAGAGGTGTCTGGGTCATGAGGGTAGATACCTCATGAGTGGGTTGGTGCCCTCCTTGCAGTAAGGAGAGTTCACATGAGATCTGGTAGTTAAAAAGACCCTGACATCTCCTCCCCTCTCTCTTGCGCCCTCTGTTGCCATGTGACATTCCTGCCTCCCCTTCACCTTCTGCCATGAGTAAAAGCTTCCTGAGGCCTCACCAGAAGCCAAGCAGATGATGGTGCCATGCTTATACAGCCTGTGGAACTGTGAGCCAAATAAACCTCTTTTCTTTATAAACTACCCAGTCTCAGGTATTCCTTTACAACAATGCAAAATAGACAAACAAAATTGTTTTACACATTTAGTGTAGCCTAAGTATACAGTGTTTATAAAGTCTACAGTAGTATTTAGTAATGTCCTAGGCCTTCACATTCATAGACTCACTGCTCACTCATGGACTCACCCAGAGCAACTTCCAGTCTTGCAGGGTACATGCATGGCATGTGCCCTATACAGGTGTACCATTTTTTATCTTTCATTCTGTATTTTTACTGCACCTTTTTTTATGTTTAGATATGTTTAGATACATAAATACTTAACACTGTGTTATAATTGCCTACACTGTTCAGTACAGTAACATGCTGTACAGGTTGATGGTCTAGGAGCAATGGATTTTACCATCTAGCCTCAGTGTGTAGTAGGCTAGACCATTTGGTTTGTGTAAGTACACTCTATGATGTTCACACAACGATGAAATCACCTAACAACACATTTCTTGGAACATATCCCTGACATTACACAATGCATGACTTTACTGGTACTAGGGTTTCTTTGAAATAATGACCCACCTAGATTCCTCCAGGGAATCTCCAAGGCAGTAAGCCTCACTCACAGGCTCAGAGCCCCATCTCTTAATCATGAGCAGAGGACTGATTAGCAGGTGCCTAAGGAAAATGCCTCTAGCGTGGAAGATGGATACCATACCAACAAATAAAAAACAGAAAAAAAGACATCTTGGAGAAAACAGAGTATGCATGGGGAAAGAAAAAAAATTTTTAAGCTATCATTAAAACTTTAACATCTTCAGATAGAAAAGGGAAGATACTGAAGTCATGAAACCAAAAAAAAAAAAAAAAAAAAAAAAAAAAAAAAAAAAATCCTACAAAAACAAAAGGATTCAGAAAACAAAAAGATAATTCAAGGGTAGAGTTGAAGAAACAGAGAGGAAAGTAGATCGTAAAGACCAAAAAGAAAGGCTGAAAAAAGACATGAAAGTTTTAGGATCAGGAAAAGAAATCCAACATTCAAATAAAGGATTTCCAAAAGAGAGAACAGAGAAAACACAGTAGGTCAAGAATAAAATAAATCAAGAAAATTTCTCTGAACTGATATGAGTTTATAAACTGAAAGGTTCACCATGTCCAGCAAAGAATTTAGTATGCATGAATCAATTACTGCTCTAATTGTTTGATGTCTATTAACTTGCTTAATCTTCATAACAACCCCATAATGCACAATGCAATCCTTAGAATTTTGTCATACTTATAAATGTATTTCCACATCACTTACTGTACGTAATGAAAGTTTATATTTAGAAAGATGAGTGGATAAGATTTTTTTCTTTTTTAGTAAGAATTCATGCTTCCCTGCCAAAACAGACTTATCTCTTATATCAGTAAAAATAGTCTCTTGCTGTAAAGTCAGTTCTCTTTGTTCATAGTAATGTTCTACGAAGTTGCTGAAACACTGAATTAGCAAATATTGAACCACTGATCTTAGGGGAAATGTAGGGTTAGGTTCCTGCAAGCCTCTGGTCACATTTTCACCACTCGATCAATATAAAACTTTGTTTAATGTCTGTTTCTGCTTAAAGACATCTTATTTTTTGATTTATCACCTTTGAACTTATGACCAACAACACTGCAACTCATGCCTGAATCAAGCTTGTCTAACACATGTGTTTTCTCTGAAAGGCACATCACAGCCTTCTTGCTCTAAGGAACATGGCAGCACTTCAGCACCACGCTTGAGGGATGTCTTAAACGAGATCACCAACAAAAAGCACAAGAGTTTGAAAAATGTGACACTGAATAGACTGTGGAAAGAACACGTTTATAGAATGAGAGCTGAAACAAGAAGGCAGGGCATCACCCTGTTCGACCTCAGCTGGGATGGTACATATCTGGTGCCTTCCCTTTTTTACCACTCTGCATATGTCCACAAATGACCATGACAGAACCACGAGTATTGACTTGGGAGATGCAAATAGGTAAATTTTACAGAGAAAAAAGATTTACAAATACAGAATCTGCAAATAGTGAGGATTTACTGTTGTATTATTATTGTTATTAATGCTATGCATGTGAATGGAGAAAATATTTGGTTAAAGGCAAATTGAAGATGTCATGTAAAGGGCATTTTGTTGACCTTGGCTCACCCTCTCATACCTTCACTTCTGCAAACAAACCTTCTGAATCAGGAAACATTGTGTACAATTGTAGCAGTTTAGGGACTACTAACATTTTGTTCCGATCTGGTGGATGTCTAGGAAAGACAGCTCCAAAACCTGTGGCAGGCAATCCGGTGACCCTAAAACAAGATAACATTTTTTAGAAAACTTATTAGAGTGTAATGTGTAAACTTTCAAACCCATGTAAAACTAATTTAGGGGCTGGGCGCAGTGGCTCATGCCTGTAATCCCAGCACTTTGGGAGGCCGAGACAGGCAGATTTCCTGAGCTCAGGAGTTCAAGACCAGCCTGGGCAATATGGTGAAGCCCCGTCTCTACTAAAAATTAAAAAAAAAATTAGCCGGACGTGGCGGCATGCGCCTGTAGTCCTAGCTACTCAGGAGGCTGAGGCAGGAGAATTGCTCGAACCCGGGAGGCGGGAGGTTGCAGTGAGCCGAGATCATGCCACTGCACTCCAGCCTGGGTGGCAGAGCAAGGGTCCATGTCAAAAAAAACAAAACAAAAACTAATTTAGGGTTGGATTTTTATGGTGATTACTTTTTAAAGAGTTTTCATGTTTGCAACTTTCATGAACTTTATAAAACAAAATGTCTCAACAAGTCAATGGAAATTTTAGCATTTTTGTCATTATTTTGACTGCCTTTTTCAACAATTACAGTATAAGACAAAGGCTATGTGTCATACACTTCCATGGGGAGGCACTGTGCCAGGATGCAGGATGACAGCTATGACGAAGAAAGAGCTTCTATCCTCAAAGAACTCTCTATTCCTGAGGAAATGCCTCCATATAAATAACTAGAATGCAAGTCCAACTGTCATGTAGGACATAAAATACTCAGAGGACAAAAATAGAAAAGCAATTAATTCTGATTAATGACAGCTTACCTAATTCTTACTGCATGTCAGGCAACACTTCTATGCACACTTCATACTTTATTTCATCTAAATTTCGTAACAACCCTACGAAGTAGATGCTTTTGTAATTCTCATTTTACAGGTGAACAAGCTGGGTTATAAACACCAAAAAACTTTTACAGTACATTGTAGAGCTGGGGTTCAAACCTGGATAGTCAGAACCCTGGTCCAGAAAAAAAAAAAAAACAAAACACACATATAAAGAGGAAACAGCATTTTAGCTGGACCCAGAATAAGTAGAGAGCTGATTGGTAAAAAATTGAGGAAAAGAAACTCCCAGACAGAGAGAGATCGGCATGAGCAGAAAGCATGGAAGCTTGAGACAAATGTGCTTGATGTGTTCCTTTAGTGTGGAACTGGGGTCACTATACTTTTTTGCTACTTATACAAGTCCTTTCTGCATGTCCATATTCTATAAGTAAAGAAAAGTATTAAGAATACCTTTCGATAATCCCAGAGCTCACTGTTTCCTCATTCAATAAGGCCTTGCTCTTCATTTCAGCCCATGCTGTGTTTAAACACACTTGTGACAACTTTTCATGTGTTTCTGATACCCACCTCTGGAAACATAGAAGCCATATATAAGAAAAATGAATTCTCACTAAAAATGGTCAGTTACTAAAACATGTGTTCATTGAAGTACATTCTGATTTTAATTGTTGACTCTAGTTGACATTAAAAATAAGTGATAGCTCATAGCTGTCAACTGTTTCATCATAAATATGTAAAAATAGCAATTACTGTATGCTATTGGGAAATAAAAAGCAAATTGGTATTTCTACGAAACAGAAAGAACTGCATTCAATTAAATATACTAACTCTACCTACTTTCTATTTCCTTCTTTATCCTTCTCAGGGTTGGTATATTTTAAAAACCCTAAGAAGGAAAATGTTTGTAGCAATCCCTTTGTAAATTACAAGGACTTCAGATATCATCATCATCATCATCATCATCATTATTATTCATTCTCTATCATAGAGCATAATTCAATTAATTACTAAGCAATTATTGCTATGTGGAAAATCTGCCAACTGTAAGATGTACTCAAACCAATTGCAGAAACATCAAGGGTAGCATCTCAGGGATCTTAGGAACAAAATTGGATGTCAGGGATTCAATGTTTTCTCCATACAAAACTCTAGAAGATCATGAAGCTGGAGGTTCAGAGCCAAGAACCAGAACTCATCACCAAGAAAATCCATTACTTTATCTGAAAGACTAGATTTCCCAAGATATTTATGAAGTCTCAGAACACATTACTACTACTAGATTTTCTGTTTCTTGTTTGTTTGTTTGCTTGTTTGTTTGTTTTTAAAGAGAGACCACTCTTTAGAAAACCAGAGCCTTCAACTGCAAGAGTATCATGGCTATAGTCTGACGCTTTGGGTCCATTTTGCTTTAGTAAAAAGGCTTTGCTGTAACTGGGAGTCCAGCCTAGTCAAAATCATTTTGATTAAGTCTCTGGTGCTGGTTCCCTGGTCTACTCCATGGCTCTCTAGATCCTTGGCTTCTCAGAGCACTGCTCTCTAAGACCTCAACCTCCTGAATTACTATCCTCCCAGCCAAATTTCCCAGCTTTGATCCATATACCCTTAGCTCAAC
This sequence comes from Macaca thibetana thibetana, assembly GCF_024542745.1. Taxonomy (NCBI): domain Eukaryota; kingdom Metazoa; phylum Chordata; class Mammalia; order Primates; family Cercopithecidae; genus Macaca; species Macaca thibetana. Next base: position 82,249,672 of record NC_065592.1, on the reverse strand, counting down.
TACTCTTTTTCTTAGATGTTCAGGCTCCAAAGTCAATGGTAGATGACACTACATTGGGTCTTATTTATTTTAACAGCAAAAAAAAAAATCTTTTGAGAAAAAATTAGTAGCCACCACTTTGTTTGAAGGGATAAGATAAACCAAAAAATTAAGCTTAGATTGCTTCTCAGCCTTTTGGCTAAGATCAAGTTTAAAAATTAAGCTTAGATATGCTCTGATGATTTTTAACAGTAAAATATTTCAGCAAATCAACCAACTCTTTGAAAATCATATGAAACAAAGATATTGCCAAACATAAAATAAAGGAGTAAAAGGAAACAGATAATCATAGCATTAGTGGAGCAGAATGAGTGCTTATTCTTTGCCAGACAATGTACTAAGCACTTTAAATGCATTATTTTAATACGTTCTCAAAGCAACCATCTGAGTGTTATGTATTAATATCAGTCATGGTCTCAGAAGGGAAAAACAATCAAATTGGGAACTGAGGAGAACTTAATGAAGGATCTCTTTATAAACGTATGGGAACCATTAAGCAAATCAACACTATTGAAGCACCCTGAGGATAGCAATAGTGGAGAACCTTGGGGGTGGAACAGTTACTGTAACTCAGAACAACCTACAGCTATAAAGTGAGGGTCACCTGATAGTTGTATCTTTCAGAACAGAAACCCAGCCACTACCAAACCATGGTCCTACAGGGAGGAAATCACAGGAATAAGTGTCCAAGCTCCCTCTCCTCCCACCTCTGGTCACCTGCCAGTGCCTCCTACGGGCCCATCCCAGTGGAAAGCCAGAAGGCAAGGAGCTCATTGCAGCGAACCCTAGAGGTCAGTCTCCTTGGCACAAAGCAGGGTGAGAAGAGTGGAGAGCGGACCTGGAGGTGCAAATGAAGAACACTTGGTATAATTTATTTCTGTTTAAAAAAAGGGAAAACTAAGGCTGGAAGGGATTAAGTAATGCCCAGGCAAATCAGCCAAAAAGTAGAAGCTCCACAATTTAAGACTCATGCAGTCTGCCTCATTCATTCATCCATCTATCCACATCTATTAAGTGCCAGGCATCATACTAGGTTCTACGACTAGATTTGCAAACAAACACCAGAGGCTATACTAGCTATAGCATAGTAGGTTATAGTAAATCATGGGGATAATGGTAATAACAGCACATGGCCAGAAACCATTCTAAATGTCTTCACATTAAATGCTTGTGACAACTCTACAATTCTCACTTTACACATAAGGAAATAAAGACATGAAAAGTTTGAGACTCTTAAGTTACAACCCTGTAAGTGGTAGAACCAAGAATTAAAGAGAAGCCATCCGACTCCAAAGACAACTCTTAACTTCCGTCTCCTGTATCAGTGGCAAATGTTATCTCCCAATATTAGACATTCCTTCTTCATCATCAATAGAATCCCCAAACTTTAGCTGGGTGCCTGGTGTTGCAGACCACATTTTTCAGATTATTTTACTCTTAGATACGATCGGTGACTAGTTCTGGACAATTGAGAATAAGTGGAAATAGTTGTTTCCTGGAAAGAACTTCCAGGAAAAGTCCTTCTGTTCTTTTCCTTCTTGCTGCCTGGAATGCGGACATAATGACTGGTTTCCAGCAGCCATCTTGAGTCCTACCCAAGGATGACAGAGCAGAAAACTGGAAGGAATTGGTCTCTGACAATACATAGAACCTTCATACCAGTCCTGCTATCCTCCAGACCCTTTACATGAAATAATACAACCCTATATGAACAGCCTCTGTTGATTTGCAGTGTCTGTTGCATGTAGGCAAACCTAATCCTACACCATCTCAATGTGAAAAAATCACTTTGGTGCAGAAATGTTCATAACCTGACATAAGGATGGTACTTCATAAAAGCACTTCCATATGTTTAAAAGTCTTTTGGGCTTTGTATATATGTATATCACAGACTGGAGATTGGCAATTTGGTATGTGAGATAGCTAAATTAGCACAGCACAAACTCGTAGGATAATCACTAAAATTTCCATTTAATTTACATAATAAAATCTAGCTTGAGACAAATGATAATATAGAAAATATCTAATGTATAGAGGAAGCTCATTTCATAATGTCATTCATATTCCCTGTTTTCCTGAGTATGGATTATTTTTAAATCCCAATTTCTATTCTTCTAGAATGAACTCTTCCCATATGTGCTGCACTTATGGGAAGAAAATTCAGTAGATACATAACCTGGGTGACTGGTACAGGGAATGAGGAGAACACTTATGACTTCTCCTCAGGTTATATATTTCAGGTTGACCAGACTGTTCCTCTGGTAAGATTCATTTTAGATAATCCCCAACTGACAATTCTTTCCTGGGTTCTTTACAGGCACCCAGAAAGTATATTCCTCTGACCCACAGTGAAGGAAGCTGTGTTGGTCCGTTTTCATGCTGCTGATAAAGACATACCCAAGACTGGGCAATTTACAAAAGAAAGAGATTTAATGGATTTACAGCTCCACTAGGCTGGGGAGGCCTCACAATCATGGCAGAAGGCAATGAGGAGCAAGTCACATCTTACACGGATGGCAGCAGGCAAAGAGAGAGAGCGCATGCACTTGTGCAGGGGAACTCCAGTTTTTAAAACCATTAGATCTCATGAGACTTATGCACTATCACGAGAACAGCATGGGAAAGACCTGCCACCATGATTCAATTATCTCCCACTGGGTCCCTCCCACAACATGTGGGAATTATAGGAGCTACAAGATGAGATTTGGGTGGGGACACAGAGCCAAACCATATGAGAAGCTCAGGTACTTCTCACATCAAGCTTTTCCCTCTGATGCCACAGGCTGCTTCTGGAACCCTCCCATCTGTAGCCTTTTGTCAAGCATGAGTGAGACCCCAGTGCATCAAGTTCCCTAGGTGGTATCATTGAGGCCCCACTCTCAGGGTAGAAATTAAGGGGATACACTTCCCACCCCACCCCTTAGAAGATTAGAGGGGTTGGATTCACAGCATGTACTCTTTCTCCAGACAACTCCTCCAACTTCTAAATTCTTTTGGCCAGATCTCTTCGATTTCAACCTTTTTTGTTTGTTTTTAAATCATCAAGGTGAATGAGACACCAAGAAGCTCAAAACTCAGTTACTGCCCAAATAATTTGCATGTTTGGCATGAGTGGGTTGGCATCTCACTTACTTAGAATAAAGGAGGAGTTGGCATCTATTATCTTAGATCTTCAGTCATAACTAAGGAACAGTCTTATTTTAGTCTGTTAAGCAGCATTCCCCCTACCAACTGTAGCTTTTCTGCACCATTGCCAAAAAAAAAACCAAAAAACAAAAAACAAAACAAAAGTTTGATTATCTTTTAAAATAATCACAAAGACCATACTTATTTCTCAGAAGTTTTGTCCTTGGAAATCCTCACTGTTTCACATCTAGGTTAACTCAGCAGTGCCATGTAAAGATTCTACAGGATCCAAGAGAGGCCTCTGAAAATGTAACCACTATTATTTTGAACAACTGAGACTCATAGGGTGCAATCAGAAAAATAATTGTATTGTTTTCTACAACTACCTCTTCAAGAAAGCTTTTGTGAACTTATTCCTTCTTCTTCTTCTTTTTTTTAATTTTTATTTTTTAGAAATAGGGTCTCACTGTTATCCATGCTGAAGTGTAGTGGCACATTCATAGCTTACTGCAGCCTCAAACTCATGGGCTCAAGCAATCCTCCTGCCTCAGCCTCCCAAGTAGCTAGGATTACAAGCGTGCACCACCACACCTGGCTTAGGGGATGCTCATTTTCCTGTCTCTAGCAGAAATAAATTTATAACAAGTCTCATTTTTTCCTGATCACTCTGAGATAACAAAACCACTTCTTGTCACAAAATAGTCTTAATTAAATATTTAATATTAGTAAAATAAGCACAAAAGACTCTTCTAATTGTCTGGGCAAAAGGAAAAGCAGAGCAGGTGGAGAAATAATAAATTATCCAACGCAGCCTACCCCTCACACCCACTTCCCTCTGCCTGCTTACCAGCCTAGAGCAGGCTATAGCTGGAGGAAGAGAAAAGCTTTAACTCTAAATGAAATCCATCATTTTGATGAGATATTTTAATTATTGAAATGTGACCAATAGGCTTTTTGTTATCTTAGATTGACCGTAAAACCTAAGGAAGCTGCATAGGATTTTGTCCAGGCATGAAGGAAGAACTGACTCCATAAAGCAGGGTAAATAGGCAGTGGAGGCAAAAAATATGGATGTGTGTGTCTCTGCATGTTTGTGCGTGCGGGCCTGTGTGTACGTACGTGCACATGATTGCCCAATTTAAGTCTCATTTGTTCAACATAACAGTTACACCTGCTTAAGCAGACTAATATACATGAAAAATTAAAGTCTCATTTCTGTAAGAGTTAAATTAGGGCATGATTACTGATGTAGAAAAGGAGCAGCAAATGCAAGTGATGGGATCAAAATGCTGGGTGGCCCGCTTTCATTCCCATCCCAAATGTCTGGAAATGACAGAGAAGATACTTGCTAGAATAAATAGACTCAGAGATGCAGCAGAAAACTGGGGAAGTACACTCAGTGGGCCAAAATTGATACAGAATTCCTAACACAGGAAAGCCAGATGTGATTGTGGTGATATTGGAAAAGCTGATCTAAAGTTGTTCCAGGAGAGAATGCTGAAACCTGTGACATCAACCGCAAGCTCCAAGATTATGGAGATGGGAAGCAAGAGGAGACCCTAGCTCAACAGCCTACTATCCCCAAACATCTTCCTTTCCTCTGCAGTGGCATTTAAAATTATTCCATTTATAAACATTTGATCTGTATACCCCTTTCAGGTGCTTAGATATGAATGCAAGAAGCATCTATAAGATTATAAGATTATACTGGTCAAAATACTATCCTACAATGTCAAAGAAAAAAATACTTGAACCAATTAAGTAAATAATTGAATTTCCCATATCTGGGATAATTATATCCTTTGTATCCCTTTTAGGAACATTAGTTTTCAAATGTGAAATTTTTATTCACTAAAACAGCTCATATTTAGGCTTATTTGGCTAGTCTTAATCTATTCATAAAACGAATGCTAATATACTTTTGTACTATTCATTTATTTGCCATTTTTAAATCCACACTGTCTGTGATGCTGTTAATATTAGCCTAATTTGCTCAACAGTGTTGTCCTGTTAGTTCCAAAAATGCCTTGGCATTGAGCCACTAGCTGTATAAGAAAAATCTGTTTAATGAATTGTTTATGTATTTCTTTGTTCATTTATGTCTGACAAATTCTCAGCTTCTATGACACAGCATCATATGTGCTCGGTACTTAATCCTTCTAAATTTATGGGATTCAACATGCACCCCTTTCTCAGAAGTGGTCTTTGTCCTCCCAGTGGCTCTCACTTTAGTATCAGCCTCACATGCTAGGAAGGTAACATAAGTGATTGTGATAGGGCCTTTGGTAGTGTTGTGAGGATCCTTGGGTGAGAGGCTTTACAAGTTGAAGCAATGATAGTAGACATACTCTTGATGATTTTAGTTTGCATGGAATTCACCCTGGTAGAGATATGTAGCACCTGAATAAAGTCCAGGTAAAAGACCATAGTTTAGAATGCTATTACCCACTAAGCTTAGAATAAGACAATCAGGGCAAGCCCAGTGGCTTGAATTACTGTTCTCTTGTGAATCTATTTCCCCAATGGCGTTACTTGGCCTCCTGAAACCTGAGGGACCATTGAAGTAGGAAATCAATTATCCCACCATTGAAACCTGAATGGTACGTTTCCAGATTCTGCCAAGAGATGGTTCCTTTAGGATTCAGCTCCAGAGCTTCAAAGGAAACCATACCCAAACCTCCTCCAACCCATTTCAGTTCAGGTGCACCTCACAGCATCCTGATGTTCTTAGCATCCATCATACCCTTTGCCACCATGGTTATGTGTTCCCATTTCCCCTAGGAACCTATGAGCTCCTTATATACAAGGACCAATTTTTGAATTATGTTTCCTACCCTAGCACTTAGCATTATGCGTGGCAAAGTAATGGGGCCTCAAAAAATGTTTGTTGAATGTAGAACTTCTTCCTTTTATCCTTTTCCCTTTCTCCCTCCTCCTCTTCCTTCCTACCTTCTTTCTTTGTTTCCTTCCTTCATCCCTTCCTCTCTCCCTTACTTCCTTTCTTGCTTCTTCCCTTTCTTCCATAAATACTTATTGAGCATCCACTATGTTCTAGGCACTGTTCTCGGAACTGGAGATAAAACAGGGAACAAAACAGATCAAAGTCCCCACTTTCATAGAGCTTGTATTCTAACAGGAGGTGACAAATGATTAACAACTAAATAAGTCTGAAATATGTCCAGCAATGTAAGTATCATGAAGAAAACTAAAGTAAGGAAAGGGGATAGGGAGATATGATAAGAATGGACTGCTCTTTTACATACAAAAGGGTAACTGGCTCATTGAACAAGTGGAACTTATAAGTAGGTACAATCAGAAAACAAACCTACTTTTCCTCCATCACTGCCCATCCGCAGTCATTTGGAGGGACTAGTTCTTTCTCACGCTCCTTGATTAAATATAAGACAGGTCCCAGGGCATTTCTGGTTACTCTCAGATAACACAAAACTTCTCTGGCTACTTTTGTCCCAAGAGGATTTTCACTGAGGTAAGTAAAATGCCAGTCCCATATAATAGTCAAAACTTTACACGTCATGGAAAGATTCTCATTCCTCCACCTTGGGGCTGCTTCGGCCTGGCCCACTATATTGGGAACAGGGGGCACAGTTGGCTTCTTCTCAATTATCCCACTTGGACTTCTTCCTTATTCCCCACCTCCCTCTATCTCCTTGGGGACTGATACCAAGGATGTGTGGAGATGAGGAAGACAGAGAGGTAAATGCAGGAATGGCAGAATGTAATCTTGCTTTGGTTTCCCCTGGACATGTTTATCTTTGACCCTCTCTGGCACTGGTGAATGTTCAAAGATGACTTTCTTGGGATGTTCTGGTAGACTTTGGGATCACCTCTGGGAACACTGAATGGCATGTCCCGTGATAGAAGATGCCTCTGGCTAGACTTAAATGTCTTGCCTTGGCTCCTGGAAACCCAGCTAGGCCCACCCATCTCTCCCTTTTTTCCTTCTACAAATATTTATTGGGCACCCACTATGAGGTGCTCTTTCACAGGCTCTGAAACGACGCCATGTCATTTTCTTCTTCCCCGTGGTCCACACTGGATCCACAAGAGGCACATCTGGGCCCGAGGATTCACACATCCTTGCTCCACCTCTAGGGGAGCTGGCTCCCTCTTTTCTGCTCTGCTTCCTCTGACCAGTCACCAGAGCCTTATGTCTAACTTCGTGAGGCACACAAGGGTCCTTGAGATGAGACTTAGAGCACACTTTTTCCAAAACTCTCTCTGTACTAACAAACTCCTCTTCAGGCTTCTTGCATTTCAATTATCTTGTATCCCTCATGTGAGTGGGAGCCAATTAGCACCATCTTCTTTGAGGATCTTGCTTAAGTGACCTAATTATTTACTTTGGCACATGAGGCTATTGTTCTGTTCTTAGACTTTTAGAGCCTTAGCCAAAATGTAGACAAAAGTAAGTCCCATTTTAAACTCTGCTACAAATAAATGATGCTCACATTAGCTCCTGCAGCAGCATTTAAGGACAAGGACACCTTCAATCAGCTAAATGAAAATGCGGTGGATGGACAAAGCAGCCATTCAGCAGCAATCTTACAAAAAAACCCAAAAATGTTAAGAAGGCATTCAGAAGGGGAAACAGATGGGAATAGGGCTAGCCAGCATGTGTGTGGACATAATTCAGGAAATAGGACAGAAGTTATGGCTAAGATGTAAGAAATCAAAGCCCCAACACATATGCAGTGAGATATACAATATCCAAGCCAGAGCAGAAATAATCAGGTCTATTTTCTACAAGGAAGGTGCAGTATAGTGGGGTAAAAAGGCCAGCACACTAGACGTGGAAAAGTTTGGTACTCCAAGAGGCAGTTTGGAAAAGTCTCTAAGATCTTAGCATTTAAAGCCAGAGAATAACAATGGATTTTAATTTGTAATACACTTTCTAGTTGTTTGACTTTTCACCAGTGATTAAGCGTCACTTGTTCTCAGTCCCCTCATCTGTCCAATGTGGATCAGGTATGAGACCTGCCTGAAGAGCTGCCCAGAGGATGAAATGAAACGTTTTTAATGGAACCATCTTGTTGAATTGATCCTATTGCATCAATAGGATGCAATCATAAAGGAATTTCATTTTAATCAGACTGCCCCTTCCCTCCCACAGCAAGTTATTTCCTTTTGTTTAATAAAAGTCTTAGGCAAGTCTCTTCTTGGCCACTGCTGTCCCTGCCCCAAGGGCAGTGTACTCCCTCTTTCTGCTGTGCCATATCAGGCATGACTTCTAACATTTAAGTTTTTAAGCATGTGCCTGGACCCCATGTCCTCTAAATTCCAGGACATACATATTAATCTCTCTGAGTGGTTCCCTTGAAACTCCTCTCAACTGGAGAAAGAGGGGCACAGGACCCACAACTACATGAATCCTTTTTTAATTCTTCAGTCCCTTGTCTTCAAGGACATAACTACTCATATTGGTTTAATCTAATTTAGTCTCTTAGTAGGTCCTGCCTAGATGGCCTGGATTCTTGCTTTAAGGCATGTGGTTCCTGCCAACTATCAAGAGTGTCTTTAGGTCCTTATCAAAACTGTGTGACAACAGGAAGATGGACTTGCCCATCCTCTTGCTACATCCAGCCTCATACCTGGCATGTGAAGGTGTGGGGGCTCAGTGCCAGTATCCCCTCCTTCTCTTTACTCTTGGGACCTTGGGTGAGTCATTTAAGATCTGCAAGTCTAGGTTTAGAACTAGAATAATAATATATTTCTCGACAGCTTTATAGCTTTGTTGTGAAGAATGAAAAACAAGATTGATGAGCCAATGCTTTATACACAGGAAGTCGATAGGGAAAAATGTAAATTGCTATTAAGATAGAGAATAGCAGTTCCATCAGAAATAGTGATTCCTCAGTCTATTTTCTTTCTATTGAATACACATTCCAGATCTGGCAGGTGAAGGACAGGGTTTCAATGGCCATCAACAAAAAGACATACAGACAGTAAATACTACTATTTATTTACACATTCTCATTAAACCTGAGGCTTGACCACTGTAATGCATGTAATATTGGGGAAGGAACGTTTGTGGCTCCTATACCTCATACCCCACTTCATCTCACATCCTTTGTGATATGAGGTATAGGAATACCCAGAGACCAAGAGCATTTTTACATAGGAATCAAAAATGAATGTTTTTAAGGACCAAAAGTTCTTTAAAAACATTTTTTATATAGGAATCAAAAATAAATGTTTTTTAAGGACCAAAGTCTCTAAGTGCATGCCAAGTAATGCCTGTCTTGCCTAACTTACTCTTGTCCTGACCACAGCCCCATGCTGAAGAAAGCAAGGTGAAGCTGGGTTTGTGGGGGAATGGAGCAAGGTGGATGCTGACTGAGTTGGGCATCACACTGCAGAGCTCCATCCACATGCTGGCTGATGACCCATGAGGCAGCCTGATGCAAAGGGAAGAGGGTTGGGTGGAAACTGAGGAAATCATCAGATTCCCCTGAGATCTGGGCTATGGAGCAAGAGGTAAACCTGAGCAGAGAGAAATGGAGATGCCAAAGAGACTCTGTGTGTGCATGTGACACAGAGAGGTTGGGGTGGCGATGGGGATGCCTTGCTTTAGAGCTGTGTTAGTTCCTGCAAGTTTGCTCATTCCATATCCAGGCAGCTGTCACTTTACAATAAATCCCCATTCTCCAGGTGATCCTTATTACTCTCTGTCCACTGCAACTATAAGAGGAAAGGAGGAAATGGCGCTGCCATGCTAAGCTAATTTGTCCTCATTACCTTGTAGAATGGAGAATCTTCTAGAACAATTTCCAATGCAGAATTATGCATCTTTTTACACTTGCCTCATTTTAAATGCTGGTCTAAAACTAGTCCAGCTTTGGGGGGCAGAATGTGACACAAACCCAATCTTTTCATCACTTGTACAACCACCCTCATCAAATCACCAGCTCTTCATGCCCAAGGCCATCCTCTAAGGCTAAATTGTCTTCAGCTAGCCCCAAAGTTCCTGACATTGTAGGACCCAATTTGCGGGTCTCCTAGGAGTTGAGCTCTTGCCTTATGCTGACTGGACAGACACCTATGTAGCCAAGTAGTAACCTGCTCACCTCAATTCAAACAGGAATTACTTATGCCATAAATATTCTGCTTGTAACTAGATTGCACAAACATTATGAGACTGTTAATAGCACGTTTTAGTTACTCACAACTCCACCAGCTTAAGGTAAATACAAAAGACTTGAAACCAAAGACCTAGGTATAAACTCTCCCTCTTCCACTCCCTAGCTGTGTGACTTTGAGTAAGTCGCTTAGTCTTTAGCAGGCTCTTTCCTCTCCTCTGTGAATTAGAGATGGTAATACCCACTTCGCAGGGTTATTATGGAGGTGAAAGGAGACATCTAACAGGATATTGTCACTGTAGTGACAACAGCATTATAGCAACAGGAACAATTTCCTAGGCACTTTTATGTGCCAGGCACCATGCCACGTACTCAACTTGCTCCATCTCATTTAATTCACCCAATCACTTTATAAGATAGGCACATTTTACAGGTAATGTAGCTTCAGCACACAGTGACTAAGTCATCTAAGTAACTAGCACTGTTAACGAGGGATGGTGCTGCACAAAACACTCCTCCTTTAACTTTTTTCATGTTTCACTATGACAAAGATTTCCGACTTAAAACAAAGTAATAGCAATTACTTACTGGGGATTCATCGGTTCCAAGTCGCCGATATGTTGAATGACACAGCTTTTTAACTTTCTCAGGACCCTCTATATCATAATCTTTGGGAAAAGCTTCTCTGTCACGGTGCCTTAAGAAAAAATTAGGAGTACATTAAGAGATGAAGTTTATTTATTCTATATTGCATTCAGATTTTTAAAAACTATCCAATGAAAATTTTCTATATTTGCAGCATTATTTTAACTATAAATTTATTAGATTTGTGACATATAAAGTATTTTCCATCTCTTTTCAAGTAATGCTGAGGCTAATTCCTAAAAGCAACCTAGCATAAGTAATAAAACTAATAATATCACCCAAACAATACTTCTCAAACATAGTAATAGTAATTACTCAGTGATTCCAATGAACTGAATCTTATTTAATAATGTAGATTAGTTTACCAACAGTAAATTCTAAAATAAGACATGGTAATATCTTGGAAAGGCAACCTTCCACTTTAGAAATTCTTTCTACCATGAATTTTAATTACAATTTTTTTCAAAACAAGACAGTAAAGTATTTGCCCATATTGATTTATAACCCGTGCTTCCTGCTTCTAAAGAGGCAATAAAGGAAGCTGATAAACATGAGGTAGAAGAAAACAGTTCTTAAAAATGTAGATGGAAGAAGGAAAAAATATACCAAACATCTTGATTAAAAGAGTGATTAAAAATAATAAGAGACAGGGCACAGTAACACATGCCTGTAATCTGAGCACTTTGGGAAGCAGGCAGATCTCTTGAGCCTAGAAGTTCAAGACCATCCTGGGAAACATGGCAAGACCCCATCTCTACAAAAAAATACAACAATCAGCTGGGCTTGGTGGCATGTGCCTGTAGTCCCAGCTACTTGGGAGGCTGGGCTAGGAGGATCACCTCAGGGAGGTCAAGGCTGCACTGAGCCATGATTGTGCCACTGCACTCCAGCCTGGGCAAAGAATAAGACCCTGTCTCAAAAAAGAAAAAGAAGAAGAAGAAAAAAGGAAGACGGAAGAAGAAGGTGGAGGAGTATGAGAAGAAGGAGAAGGAGGGGGAGGGGGAGGGGAGAGGAAGGGGGAGGGGAGGGGAAGTAGTGGGGAAGAAGGAAGAAGGGGATTTGGGGCTAGAGAAGGAAAAAGCAGAAGTGGCTGGCAACTGAATAAGCTATTTTTAATAGAACTTTCTTGAGTGAAATACAGGAAGCTAAGACTAAGCACCCCTCAGAAAGTACCTTGCTTTAAGGGATACAGGGCTAGAATTCTTTAGAGGACACTCAAGTACCCAATAATTCAATCATTCAGCTATTTGTTTATTCCGCAAATGTTTTAAAATTCCTACTATATGCCAGGCACTTTGGTAGGTGTGGGGGATGCAGTGGGGAGTGAGTCTGATGGAGCCCCTGCCTTCAGTTGCTTGCAGTCTAGATAGAGAGACACAAAAATAAGAAAAATCTACAACATGGTAAGTGTGGGTAAAAACCTAGGGAAACAGAATCACTTCCCTTAACCTAGATTGGGCACCCAATCCAAAGGGCATCCAAGTCATGAGGCCCTTTAGGACCTGACCCCCTTCCCCATTCCCACTGGACTGGGACTCAGCCCCTGCACTACATTCCCATTAACACCCCTGCCTCCCCACCTCTGAGCATGATAGCAGAGCTCTGTAGTAGAACCCAGCAGCAAGGGAGCCCAGGGTGGGGTGGCAGGCAAAACACCACACCTGAACGCTCTTCTCTCCTCACATCTGAGCATCAAAGTGCAAAACACTAAATGCTTTTTGGTAACCTACCAGCATTTTATGAGATCCTAACAGGAAGCTTTCACTTAAGTCGTCAGGGGGGATATTGGACAACACAGGCTCAACCAGGTCCTAGCTGTTTGGCCTTGGGCAAGTCACTTAACCTTTCTGTGCTTCCATTTTCACATATATAACATGAGGACAGAAATAATAACAATACCTTTTAAGATCTTAATATGAATTAAAATTTTTTTAAAAAGCAGAAAACTCTTCATATGCTGTAAAGCATCACAAACATCTATGTATAGTGAATACTAATTGGGCTCCAAAATCTGGTATACACTGGAACTTAGTTTTACCATAATTGAACTTAATTTTTCTTCCAAGCTCTCATTTTACCAAGTGGAAAAACCCGCATATTGGTCAATCCTGGATTTCTTCCAGCTCTGAGGGGTTTGTCTGGTGCCACAATGCCAAGAATCCATCTTTGTTGCCATCCTTTCTCCTTGCTTACATCTGCAGAAATACTCTCCTTCCCCTGTGGTCTTCTTTTACAGATCCATGCAGGTCTCCATCCTCCTGGCCTTGCCACACAGCCTTGTAGGTAGACTGGTGCTCTGCTGTAAGGGTGCCACTCTCTAGCCCACCAGACATCTTCCAGTGTCTCTCTCCACCTGGGTTCCTGGAAACCCAGGCACCATCCCTGGGTTACGTGCCTGACCCACCAAACAGATAGTGTTTCACCTCTCCAGCACTCTGGGCTTGGGGACACGTGGGAGCCCCAATCTTCAACAGTTCTGAAAACATTACCCTGGGAATAGGGGGTGATGGGGAGAGGCAATGACAGGTCCTGATATGGTTTGGCTGTGTCCCCACACAAATCTCATCTTGAATTGTAGCACCCATAATTTCCACGTGTCATGGGAGACACCCTGTGGGAGGTAATTGAATCATGAGGGCGGGTCTTTCCCATGCTGTTCTCATGATAGTGAACAAGTCTGACAAGATCTGATGGTTTTATAAAGGAGAGTTTCCCTACACAAGCTCTCTCTTGCCTGCTGCCATGTAAGACATGACTTTGCTCATCATTTGCCTTCCACCATGATTGTGAGGCCTCCTCAGTCATGTTGAACTATGAGTCAATTAAACCTCTTTCCTTTCTAAATTACCCAGTCTAGTGTATGCCTTTATTAGCATCATGAGAACAGACTATTATAGGTCCCATCTGGCTCCAGGATTTCCAAAATCTTAACTCAAATTCAGGATCCCAGACAAATTCAAACATTCTCAGCTTTTTCTCTGGCCTTCTCCTTTGTGTGTCCATGAATTCTTCATTTGCTGTGGAACAGGGTGGCTTGGCTCTTCATGCTCCCAAATCTATCGGGCTTATGCTGAGACCCAAGTTTTTGAAATCCAAATCCAATAATTTGGCTCTTTCGTTACCTGCTGGGCCATTCTTCCCTGAGGCAATAAAACCAGAGTACGTCCCTACAGCAGCACACAAATGAAGGGGAAATATACCAGTAATATTTCAGCGTATTTGCCCCAGGGCCCACCTCTTTATTAGACACGGAAGAAGGCACAGAACCCATACTAGTAGAGGCCTACAAAATAACTACTTTTAAATCAGAAATATATATATACCTGTCTTCACAGCTTGGATTATACCTGTCTTCACACCATCAGTCAAACTATCATTTTAAACTTTTTTTTTAATGGAACAATGGGCCTAAGAAAGCAAAGATATTTATGGTCTGTGAAAGTCAGTATGTGGCCCTAATGATCCTACCATATACTTTAGCTTTCATGATAACTAAATTCTTACAAAAGATGCAGATATGTTCTTTTTTCATATAGCAACCTTAGATAGCAGCCAAAAGCCTAACATTAAAACCATGGATCTATAATAAGGGTGTTTCTTTGGGGGACTGAGCTAATGTAACTGGCATTTCCTCGTGCCTGCTGGCTGCCCACGGATGCTATGCCCACAGCCTGTGGGGCTCTGAGAGATTCACAGCCCAAAATCTGCCCCTACTCCCAAGAGGCTGCCAGCCTAGCAGAGAGAAATATACATGTTTAAAAATTATAAAATGTATAAAATACACTGTATGAAACATAGTAAAATATATAGACCCAAATAAAATATAAGATATGCCTTTACTATATACTCTCTCTATAATACATATTTACCATATATAAAATGATTAAGGCTTTCTAAAGGAAACAGGAGACTGAATTAATTCTCTGACTTTATTACATTAGGGGAACAGTGGCCTGTGCCTTGGATTTCCTGAGATGAACTGAGAATCATAAGCTGAGGAACTAAATGAATCAACAGATTGAGAGTCTCAAATGAAAGGTGACATATAAGTGTAAAATATTGTTAAGTGTAATGATAATATCTACAATAGGCTTTAGCTGGGTATTTTTAAGCACTTCGTCAAAACCAAGCCTTATAACCTTTCTGTGATTAAAATATAATATATACATACATAAAAATAATCACGGTGCAATAATATATATTTCTTCTAGCTTCATTCTTCTTGCTACCTGCATTTGTTTAGTCATCAAATGACTTGCCATGATTTTTTATTTGTTGCAATGAAAAATTCTGCATGAGAAAAATAAATAAATGTACTAAAATAGAATTTAGAATGCCTCTAGAGTAGTAACTTTCAAACTCTTCAACTACAGTCCCCAGTAAGAAAAATGATGCATCTTTTTTTTTTTTTTTATATGAAGTTTTGCTTTTATTGCCCAGGCTGGAGTGCAATGGTATGATGTCAGCTCACTACAACCTCTGTCTCCCGGGTTCAAGTGATTCTCCTGCCTCAGCCCTCTGAGTAGCTGGGATTACAGGCAAGTACCACCATGCCCAGCTAATCTTCTGTATTTTTAGTAGAGACAGGGTTTCACCATGTTGGCCAGGCTGGTCTCGAACTCCAGGCCTCATGTGATTCACCCACCTTGGCCTCCGAAAGTGCTGGGATTACAGGCATGAGCCACTGCATATGGCCAAAAAAATGATATATCTTAATCCAGAATACATATGTGCATTTCCATGCATAAAATTGAAATCAAAATTTGTCCAGACATGGTGGCTCATGCCTGTAATCCCAGCACTTCGGGAGGCCAAGGCAGGTGGATCACTTGAGGTCAGGAGTTCAGACCAGCCTGGCCAACACAGTGAAACCCCATCTCTAGCAAAAATACAGAAAATTAGCTGGGCACGATGGTGCATGCCTGTAATCCCAGCTACTCGGAGGGCTGAGGCATGAGAATCACTTGAACCCAGGAAGCAGAGGTTGCAGTGAGCTAAGATCGCGCCACTACACTGTAGCCTGGGTGACAAAGTGAGACTCTGTCTAAAAAAAAAAAAAAAAAGGAGAAAAAAAATTGAAGCCAAAATCTGACAGTCTTTACCATCATAGGAATTTGGATACTTTTTATTCCTTATATTTTATTTTTTTAAATGTCATTATTAATCCACTGAATTCAGTTCACAATGCATTAACGGGTCATGAAAAATATTGCTCTAGACCAGTGGTTTTCAATCTGGTTGGAGAAGGGGATCAATCTGTGGCCTCCACTCCCACCCCAGAGACAATGCAGACATTTGGCAATGCCTGGAGACATTGATGGGTATTACTTCTAAGGAGGAGAGCACTACCAGCGTCTAGCGGGTAAAGGACAGCAATGCTGCTAAACATGCCACAATGCACAGGACAGCCCCCATCCACAGAGAAGTATCTTGCTCAAAATGTCCATAGTACCAAGGTTGAGAACTCCCTAGAGAACAGCTGCACCCCAGACTCTCAGTGGTTCCCACACCTAAGTGCTTCATGGAGCAGCCAAACTTTCCCCCAAAAAGGATGGGGCCAACATAAGGCTGCCAACTTTTTGTTTTGACAAGAACATTCAAAATAAAATAACCATCTATCACCTTTCATAAGAAGGCCCGTAACATCAACAATCAGTAAAAACAACCTCACAGTCCTTCAAACCGAATAGATTCAGCTATCTGAAAATCTTGCTACATTGAGTTGCAGGACTGAACAAACTGGAGTCCAGAGCTACAGGTCAGGAAGGTCCCGCAGCTCCCAGAGGCTGCCCCAGGCCGGAGGGCCCAGCTCCCCATCAGCAGAGGAGAGGGTGGGGTTTGGTCATAGGATTATTCTTACAGGAAAGGAAACAGGCTACACTTTAGGTTTCTGTGGTTGTATGTTTATGTGGGGCAAGGGAAGTGGGAGGTTGCAAAGAAACCAGCATCTTTGTCACTGCCTCACCTTTCACATTGTTTTATAATTATCCATTCACGTATCAGCCTTCTTATTTGACAGAAAGCTTCTTAGACACAGGAATTATTTTTTATTCATCTTTGTGATCTTGGTGTGACACATTGTAAATGCTCATTAAATCTTAAATGATTGACTGATGGATTGATTAAATGAATGTTCTTACATTTTGTTACTGTCACCTTAATATAAATGCGGAAAGCAAAGACTTTCAAACGTGTCCATAAAAATGAAGAGCATCCTGGCTCAGTCTGCAAAAGCACATGTAAAGAGGGAGTAATTATGCATATAGAGATGCTAGTCCTTTGCAATGCTAACTTGTCTCCAGAGGAATTATAAAACTACTTGCTGAATGAGAAAACTTTCAACATACATATGCATAACACTGATTGCAAAGGGGTTTGAATCTGAGCAATAACTGATATGAGAACAATGAAAATCTGAGCTGAATTCTAGCTTCTGGTAACTTGACAAGAGACGCACTTTTCTTTGCAGATTTCAAAGACGTTTAAAATGTTTAGTTAAGACTCCAGATGGCAGAATATATTAATTTTAAATTTTAGAATTATTAATGTAGTTCACAACCATGCCGTCAGCTATTGTATTTTCTGATGTAAATCTAGCCCAAATGAGAAGCGAAAGATACCTTTTCTGTTAGATTTTTATAATCATCTGCTATCTAGAACTTTAAAAGAAAATTACCATTGAGAGTCAGCTATATTTCCTAACACATTAGAAACATAAAACTGATAGAATCAAAGACTGCAACGAGACATTTGACAATCCTCTTTGAAGATTTCATGGGCAAATGATTTACATGCCAAGGCAGTGTTAGTCGGTGGCATAGCCCTCAAACTGACAAATGAAGACTTCCAGATGTATTTGCAGAATCATAAAGAAAATCTTATGTTCTTGGGAAAAATTGTGACATTTCAGACTTATAAAGAAAGACTTTGTTTTTCTTTGTGTCTCGTGCTGTATGTGATCTGTGCATCTATAACCATGAAACCACAGAATTTGAAACTTAACTGCACTCAAAAGGAAACCATCTGATGGAGGCAGTTAAGTGAAGTCATCTTCTTCACTCAGCATATATTGAGTGGCATGTAAATAAGACCTATCATTATTATAAATTTTCTTCATAGAAAATCTTCAAAACAGGAGGCCCTATGGAGAATATTGGAAGGAAACAAAAGGAATACAACAGTTGAAGGCTTTGTCTGGCATAACAGTTTAAATGTTAAATAAATGTGGTCAGTCTGATTAACTGCCAAACACATGACTTTGAAAACAGCTGAAGGGACATGTATAAAATAGGGCAACACTACAATTGATAATCCCACCTGGGATACTTTTAGAGGGAAATAAGATGCTAAGTACACCAGGAGTGGTGAAAAAACGGACTATCATGGTGAAACGAGGGCAAGTACGTTCTGTCACCCTATGTTTAGACAACTGGATCTCAATTATCTTCAAATCCCAGGACACTTCTGAGTTTCCTTGATCCTCTCCTCCAGAAACAACTTGGAATAACTGGCTGAAGACACTGGGTGGTGGAAAAGTAGGGCTAAAGGGGGAGTTTTTAAGGGGCACTGTACATTAGTAATTACTGTAGTCTGAAAACACCTTGCAGATTTCCGGCATGGAGTGACATGGAGATCAGCTTGCCTCCCTCCAAAACAAAAAGCAAAGAAACACTCAATTACCTGTGTAAGCTCCTATTCCAATAGTCTTAATCTACTGGCTTAAATAATTTGAATTAATTATTCCAGAATAACATTAAAAGATTACATTATGTCACCTTAAGATCTATTTTAAATCACACTTAGTGATTCCATGAGCTGTGCATATTGCATAGATAATACAAAGTCTTTTGGTTTCAGGACAATCTGTTTCATTTACTTTAGAAAACAAATAAGTTTTTCTGCAGGAATAAAATCTAGAATTCAAACAGACTTCCATAAGGAACATAACTACAGAAATACACATTTTTCCCTTTCCTCCTAGAATTCATTCAAAAACAGCAAAGGAAGTGAAACAATTAAAAGCAAATAAATGTTTAGCAAAATCACAAGTTATCATCCCCAGATTATAATATGTACAAGGGCCATTAAAAGCAGCCAGAGTCCAGCTGAGGCCAAGTAGAAGAAGTGCTGAGAAGAGATCAACAAGATTGCACAGAGGTGGGCCTCTTGGAGTGCAAACCAAGTTACATTTCCCATGGCTGCACAGATAAACTCTTCCTCCGGAAGCAATGGAAAATGTTAGATTAAATATTATTATATTTTGACCAGGTGCAGTAGCTCACACCTGTAATCTCAGCACTTTGGGAGACAGAGGCAGGTAGATTGCTTCAGGCCAGGAGTTTGAGACCAGCCTGGCCAACATGGCAAAAACCCGTCTCTACTAAAATACAGAAAGTTAGCCAGGCTAGTGGTGCACGCCTGTAAATCCCAGCTACTAGGGAGGCTTGAATCCAGAAAGCAGAGGTTGCAGTGAACTGAGATTGCACCACTGCACTCCAGCCTGGGCAATGAAGTGAGACTCAGTCTCACAAATATATATGTGTGTGTATGTGTGTATGTGTGTGTGTGTGTGTATGTATGTGTGTGTGTGTGTAGAGAGAGAAAGAGCAGCATGTAAATAAGAGTATTACATACTTTTAATGTGTTGGACATTAATGGAGAATTTTCAGACCAATTTTTTGGGTGAAAGCTAGAACCAGAGGAGTAATTAGAACTTCAAAACACCAAACCCACTCCCTTAGGGTGTTTACCAATGTTATATAAGGGTAATGGCTTTAGGTCCAGAGGTTCAATAATGTTAGGGCTACAGGGAGCTCCAGAGCCCATCCTAGGAAGGGAGTTTTACAAGAAGGTCTTCTAGATGTGATAGACATTGTGCTCACCAATATATTTTATCCTTCTTTCCTGGGAATGCAGGAGGTGAAAATTCCCAGCATTTGCAGTTAGTAAGGCCATTTGACTAGTTCTGGCCAATAAAATGAATATACACAGAAATGATATGTGTCATTTCTGGGCTACGACAGTGGAAGCTCTTCTACAATATTCAACTCTTTCTTTCCCTGAAATGACTTTCTGAAATGTCATTTCTTTCTGAATCAAGCTGATTCAATCAAGCTGATTCTCGGAGTGTCTATGTGGAAGAGTGCCCACCTTCCACCAAAAACCTACAGCAGACATTGTATGAACAGAAAATCAACCTTCATGTAATACTCACTGGAATCTGGGCTGGAGGGTGGGGGGATGCTGTTTGTTATCATAGATTAAGCTTAGCCTAATCTCACATAGAAATTAGTATCAAAAGTGGGCTATGGGTGCTGCTGTCACAAAAATAAAAAAATATATATGGCATTGGCTAAAAGCCAGGCAGGATAAAATAGGAAACTGGAAAGGCCAAACTTATAGCTAGAGAAAGTGAGAAGTCAAATCATATACCTCCTGAGATTGAAAAAAAAATTGGAAAACTGTTAGTTTTGTGTGTGAATTGCTATTGGTTGTGTTTTCCAGGTATTTACAAAAGAGAATGAGATGAATTCAGGAAATAATTGACTGGGCTTCAAGAAGAAATTAAACAGAAATGAGAGATTCCAAAAATCTGGGGCCTTGAAATATTAAAAGAGCCAACAACTTTTAGATCCCAAACAGTAAGAGAGAAAACTGACAAAGACTCTTTTGAGACAAAGGTCCACTAAGGCTCTGCTTTGCAGCAAAGTTCATCCTATTGTTAGGCCCTCCCAGTAAATTCAGATACATTAGAGCTGTCAAAAGATAAAATTACAACAAGTTTAAAGAATGACTTGGCTTTTATTCATGATTCTAGCATCTGGCAACACCTCATTCTGGAAAACAGAATGAGTTGAGCAGAGGAGGTTGGCTTTATAGATAGAAAAGGGCTGAAGAAAGCAGAAACAGAGAACAAAAAATGGATTGGCTGCTTCAAAATTCCTTTCCTGATAAGGTTAAAACAAAGGGGACTTCCTTACTAGGCTGACTAAGGTAGACTGCAGACTCCTGGTTTTTTCGAAAACTGGTCTGTTTCAAAATTCACTTTGATTATGTGGCACTTAGCACAAGTGACTCCATTCCGGCTTGGTCTGGTCTACTGGGGCCTAGTGCGGGAAGCTGGTTCAAAACAATGGCCTCCTATAAACTTTGTTTAACAGAGCAAATATCTAATTAAGGAAATGGCCAAACAGAAAATTCCAAGGTGTCTGATTTCTGTGACTACATCAGTTTCAAAGTGAAATTCAAGGTGTTCTAAAGAGAAAAGGTAAAGAAATACAGCAAGTCTGAGAACTCTATCTAGTTTATATAGAAAGAGTTGAGGGTGA
The DNA here is from genome assembly GCF_024542745.1 of Macaca thibetana thibetana. Lineage (NCBI taxonomy): Eukaryota > Metazoa > Chordata > Mammalia > Primates > Cercopithecidae > Macaca > Macaca thibetana. The sequence goes on along the minus strand of NC_065592.1, from coordinate 82,228,437 downwards.
GATTACTAGCATTTGGAACAAACTGAATTCAAATAAATAAAAAAGTACTGTTTTTGAGAATTGTACTTCCAAATAAGCCAGGAGTCTACATTTGTAAATCCTTTGACTGTTCAATATTTAAAATATCCTTTGGTTCCCCAACATCTGGAAACAGAAAATGAACCAATTGAGTTGAACACAGGAGATGCAGGTAGTCCAATATCCACTGCAGGCATAGAATAATGGAAAAGCAAAGATCACACCAGGGCGGAGCCAAGACCACAGAGAACAACAGGAAAGAGAAACTGCTCCCTGAGAGCTGAATCAGGGTCTCATCAAAGAGTATTCCTGACACCAGGGTAGAGCTTTCTAACAAGTCTGCTTGCCGCAGACAAATGACAACTCTGTCACTGCCATCCTTCTTCTTTCTGAGTAGGTGTCCCTATTATACTCATCCTGTCTCTGTCCCAGCACTGCACAGTTGACCCTTGAACAACATAGTTTGAACTATGCAGGTCCACTTACACATAGGTTTTTTCAATGAAAGTTACACTGGGTGTGACTGCTTCTCCTGCCTCTCCTTCCACTTCCTCCACCTCTTCCTTGCTGCCTCATCTGCCACCTGAGACAAGAGACCAACTCCTCCTCTTTCTCCTCCTCCTCAGCCTACACAACCTAGTCAATGTGATGACTTTATAATGATCCATTTCCACTAAATGCATAAATATATTTTCTCTTCCTTATGACTTTTTAGTAATGTTTTATTTTCTCTAGCTTATTTTATTGTGAGAATACAGTATATAATACCTATAACATACAAAATATGTGTTAATTGACTGTTTATGCTGCCAGTAAGGATTCCGGTCAACAGTAGGCTATTAGTAGTTAAGTTTTGTGGGAGTCGAAAGTTATATGCAGATTTTCAACTGCACATCTGGCCAGCACTCCGACCCCCGTGTTGTTCAAGAGCTAACTGTATATTGGGTATATCAAGTGGGGAGGACAAAAATCTGGATTTTTTTTCCCACAGGTTTTTGAACCAAGAAGAACCACAGTTAGTCTTGGTAGAGAAACTATGGTATAACATGAGCAGATCCTGGATTTTGACCTACGACTAGATGGAATTTGGGTCATTTTTCTTGGGCAAACATTTGGGTAAAGGGGTGAACATAGACTGCGTGTGGAAAGAAGAGTGAAAGCAATACTTATGACTTGCCTACAGAATACAACTTCCAGTGCACATGGGACTTTTAAAAAATAAAGATAAAATATTTCAATATATTCAAAAAATATAAATCATAGCTCCTGACAACCATGCAATAAAACTAGAAATTAACAACATTTTTAAAAATATCCTTCTTTGATCTGGAAATTTTTAAACACTTAATCAAACAACTCTTGAGTCAAAAGATCAATGCAAATTAAATTGCTTAATTTCTCAAAAGTGCAGACAAATTAAAACACCACTTATAAGAATCCATAGGATATAGCTAAAGCAGTACCCAGGGAAAAATCCAAAGCTTTAAGTATTTAGATCACTAAACATGAAAGAAGGAAAGCAAATAAATGAAACATCTAATGCAAAAGCATAATAAAAGAACAAGCAAAACAAAAGAAGTAAGAAGAGCAGAATAATTCAAGATAAAAGCACAATTAAGTGAGTTAGAAAACAGAAGAGAGGCCAAGAAAAAAAATCAGTAAGTAAACAAAATAGACAAGCTCCTAACAAACCAAGAAAACAAAATAGAGGGATATAATATCCATACAATGACACATTATTAAGAAATAAAAAGAAATGAAGTATTGATAAAAACTACAACACAGATGAACCTTGAAAACATTATGTAGGTCACCAAGGACCATATGTTGTATAATTCCATTTATGTGAAATGCCCAGAATAGGCAAATCCATAGAGGCAGAAAATCAATTATTGGTTGCTTGTGGCTCGAGGGCTGAGGGCTAGAAGAGGTTTGGGGTGAGGGATAAAGGGAGTAGGATTTATTTTGGCGGGGGGTAACAAAATGTTCTAAAATTGATTGTGGTGATAGATGCACAACTTGGTGAATACTAAAAGCCAATGAATTAAATACACTTTAAAAGGGTGATTTGTATGGCATGTGAATTCCATCTTAATAAAATTGTTAAAAATAGGATATAACCATCAAAATAGAAGAAAAACACCTTAATCATTAAAGATTACTTTCCATAACTCTATGCAAATATACATGGAAAGCTAGATGACTTACATGACTTTCTAAGAAAAACTATTTCCTAACACTGCTCTCAGTAGAAGCAAGAAGTCGAAATAGACTATTTCCAAAGAAGAAATAGAGACAATTATCACAGAGCTGAGAGTTATTCCCCAAAACAGTACTAGTAGGGAAAAAAATTGGTATTTGTGCCTGAAAGTCCAGCAGGACATTTGGTATGCCTTGACCTGCTCATTTGTCAGAGTTATATGGGCAAGGACTGAGACAAGGAGCAAGACTTAACACATTACATTTGCCACACTGACTTTGACATGCATGGAAACCAACCAGTAGTGGTTCCAAATTACTTAAGTTTATTATAAAATTGTTTTACACGAAAAGAAAAATTCAAATTAAAAAACCATGCAGTCTTTCCAGGCTAAATTTTTCTAATAATTGACATAACAACTAATCATTTGTTAGAGGTCTGGGTGGGAGGTCACAGTATCTTAACCTCTGAGAGACTGCCTGCAGTGGCCCATTGTTGCCTATTGACATGCATCCCCTACAAGGAGAGCAGGTGCCACTGATCTCTGAAAGCTCGGGGTTCTTATACAATCCTGAGTGGGGAATTCCCTTTCCGTGACTGGATCTATTATGAGTGTTGCTGTTCACACCCTTGCTATAAATGGCCATATGCAAACTAGCTAGCCTTAATGTGTTGATGGTAGATACATGTTAGCTCTGCTGTTCTCACCCATCTGGCTGTTATTATAGTTTATGGATATGTAAATTAGGCTTCATATAGATAGATGGATAAATGCTGTTAAGATGCTATGGCCACCTCCAGGACTAAGAGTCACAATTCTTACAATCACACATTCTGCATCACAAGATACCAGTCATTACACAACAAAAAATGCCCACACATATTTCCAAAGACTCTTGGGGAAAGGGTAGTACTGCCCTTGGTTGGAAACTAAAGCACTATACCTTAGTTCTCCTTGGGGATCCTAGGGACTAGGTGAATCTCCTCTGGAAAGCTTCCCTTGTCCAACAGGCCTACGTTAAATGCTCCTCTTGGATGCTCCCTGAGCAACCTGCTTACTGCTAATCATAACACATATCACAGTACATTGTAATTGCTAGGGTAGCCCTCCCCACTCCTGTCCCACAGTAACCTCTAACATCCTAAAGGCAGGTGGGATGTCTTAGTCATGGTCAAATTCTTAACCCAGCAAAGTGCCTGCAACAGAGCAATGGATTCATAAATACACTTTTAATAAATGCCGTTCAAAAAAGAGTCCTTCATCTAGGAAGAAGATAGTGAATAAAAGCTTAGTGCTTTTTAAAAAAAAGCTTATTTAATGCTTCTGGATCCTTACTGAGCAATTCAGTTTTTCCAAATGTTTAAAAAATTGTGACAAGTTATTTATTCCTATATTTTAATTTCAAAATAGTTTTTCCTATCACTATCTATAAAAGGAGGCTAAATTATTTGCAATGAAATTTACTTTGCAATAGATAAATGGTATTATGTTAATTCTTCCATTTAATTGAACCTGGAACAATCTGATTGGATATTTAGTAGCTTACCAAAGAAACATATTATAATATTTCTGCCAATTAATTCTCTTTGTTAATGCATCACAACTTAGTTAAATATAAAAAGAAAATACGGCCGGGCGCGGTGGCTCACGCCTGTAATCCCAGCGCTTTGGGAGGCCGAGGCGGGCGGATCACAAGGTCAGGAGATCGAGACCACGGTGAAACCCCGTCTCTACTAAAAATACAAAAAATTAGCCGGGCGCGGTTGTGGGCGCCTGTAGTCCCAGCTACTCAGGAGGCTGAGGCAGGAGAATGGCGTGAACCCGGGAGGCGGAGCTTGCAGTGAGCCGAGATCGCGCCACTGCACTCCAGCCTGGGCGACAGAGCGAGACTCCGTCTCAAAAAAAAAAAAAAAAAAAAAAAAAAATAGAAAATACATAGTGTGACTAATAACAATTAAAACATAATTGTATTTCAAGTGAAATAAAGGAAACAGTAATAAAGATTAATGTCTATCAAAACCAGTAAGAAGGCTGGGTGCAATGGCACACATCTGTAATCCCAGCACTTTGCGAGACCAAGGTGGGAGGATTGCTTGAGGCCAGGAGTGCAAGACCAGCCTGGCTATTAAAGGAAGACTATCATCTCTACCAAAGAAAAAAAAATGTTTTTAAAAATTAGTCAAGCATGGTGGTGCATGCCTATAGTCCCAGCTGCTTGGAAGGCTGGGGCAGGAGAATCACTTGAGCCCAGATGTTTGAAGTTACCACAAGCTATGACTGAGCCACTGCACTCCACCCTGGGTGACAAAGCGAGACCCTGCCTTTAAAAAAATAAAATAAGAATATTTAAATGTATTCATAACTTTTGTAAAGCACTCCAAAGATATGTTTCATCTAATCTCTACACAGGATTTCTGTTTTCAGCCCATTACATCTAAGATAAATTTTAAAAAATTGCATTGAGTAGGTAGGTACAAGTTGGCTGGGGAGGGAGAGTTTAAAGTCAAAATAGCATCAATTGTAGGAAGTCTCCCAATATATTAATGGGTTATGTTCTAGACGTTTGCTGTAAAACTGAGGGTTTGGAATCTGCTATTCCTTCTCCACCACAGTAACTTTCTCTAGGACTGCCAGCCCAGCACTCTTTCCTTCTCCTGGGTGCGTCCTCCTTGTTCGTGGCTCTTGGAGAGCTACCATATTTCCATTTGCCCTTGCCCAGCCAGATGACTTCAAACAGGTACTTGGCCCAGGGAAAGACATATGGCCTGAAATTTGTTGAGCCAGAACTGAAAATACCTTAAAGCCAATCTTTCTTTGTGGGATGAAGATGTAAGTTATACATTCCAGAACTGCAGCAGCCATGTTTCCCATACTCTTCCACAACAAGATGAAGCAAATTCACAAAGAGAGAAGGGAAACACAGACCTGGTGCATTTTCATCCTTCGTTCCAGTTGTTCCTAAGGCCCAGCTTACCCCTGCCTGTCTCACCTGGTAATCAATCATCCAGGAATATCCTGAGTTAATTCATTCTGTTTTCTTAGGCTAGAGCAAGCTGACCATCTGTCACTTGCAACGAAAAGACTTCTGACCAGTACCCACAGAAAATGGTGCCAATGGGGATGAGTTCCCAGGGAAACTCAGAGAAGTGTATCTAACAATACTAGTTATAGTGCCACAAAACCTCCTGAGCCCCAAGTTTGGGCTTCTCAGTGTGAACCTCTCCTTATCAAAATGTCACTAAGCTGCACATTCTTCTAACTTCCTCCCCCAACCACAACACGCTTACCTAGAAAGAGATAGTCGGTAAGGTAAATGAAAGCAAGCTTGGTGAAAAAGTACTTCGGACTATCTCTGAGAGGAAAGACTACAGCAGCATTACAATAAGGAGAGGACTCTAATGGCTCCCACAGCCCAGTTATGAGTCGGGTATAAGGGTAGGGGTTTGGCTTGAGGCAGAGGTACTTCTGTACAGCAAGGATCTTTCCTAATCCAAGTTTGCCTGTGTGGTGAAATGCCTCTTCTGTATACTTTGCCTTACCAGGGCTCATCTTGCATGTAAAACAATTTTATTTTTGTAAATGCCAGTTAAGTTGAGCAAACTTTCACACAAAGGTCATGGCACAATCATTCTATAACTATCCATTTTCAGAAAAAGAATTTGACTGGAATTTCTTAAAAGAAAATAGCACTGAAAGAAAAATGTAGTCAGGGCAAAAGGAGGCAGAGTCTCCTGGATTTCGTCTTGAAAAATAAAAAAATATAGTGCTTTCCCCAAAAACTACTATATCCAAAAGCATTTGTAGGTAATGTGCATATGTTGAGGAATGAGAATGTAGGACTAGATTAAAAATAACGATGGCGTAGGATCCACCGTTGTAGAACACAGACGAGAATGAAAGGGTGGTTAAACCAAATGAATGTGAATAACATCATGCTTTTTACCCAACATAAACTAGCAATTAAAAAGATATTTTTAAAAGGCTCATAATAAACCATGGAGGGTGACTCAGATGCTGAAAGAAATGAAGTATTGTGTCTAAATTCTGATCCTTTAGAAAATGTTTGCATCCAGGTAAAAGCTGTAGAAAGTGATATCACAAATTTTAAGTAATTTTACTTTATTCTTATTATGAAAATACATGTTTGTTATGGAAAATGTAGAAGTAGCAAAGAGAAAAAAGAAAAGGAAAAATAACCCATAAATCCACCATCCAGTAATAAATATCATGTTACATGGTGAATATTTTTTCACTCTCTTTTCAGTGAATATAGACTCATATATTTTATTTTATTTTATTTTATTTTATTTTTTGGAAACAGGGTCTGTCACCCAGCTCTGTCACCCAGGCTGGAGTGCAGTAGCTCAATCTCAGCTCACTGCAACCTCTGCCTCCCAGGCTCCAGCGATCCTCCCGCCTCAGCCTCCCAAGTAGCTTAGACCACAGGGGTGTATCACCACACCCGGCTAATTCTTGGTGTTTTTTCGGTAGAGATTGGGTTTTGCCATGTTGCCCAGGCTGGTCTCGAGCTCCTGGCTCAAGCAATCCTCTCACCTTGGCTTCCCGAAGTGTTGGGATTACAAGCGTGAGCTACTGTGCCCGGTCTAGACACATATTTTTAACCAAAGAGAGAATTCCAGTACATATTGCTTTTTTATACTTAAAGAGATTAATTTTTCAAATATTAATCTTTGTACTTTTCTCTACTGAGCCACCCTTTAAAATAACTTTTGCTCTAATAAATCAGAGATACCCACTTTTGCTTTGGGAAGAATTAGGACTGTTTCACCAGAAATCTGAAGAAAAAATGGAGTATTATTGATTAACTTCTGACTGACAAAATGAAATTTTTGAGTTCTGAGTGAGATGTTTTCTTGAAAGTCAGGCATTATTGAGAAACAAAAGGACTTCTAAATTCCTTAAGCTTCTGTTAACAACAAGAACCAGAAGCTCTCAAACATACCACAGGGAGGATGACTTTGTCATTAATCTTCTGAAGAACACTTTAGAAACTAAAAGAGGAGCTTTGGTAAGTCTCAAGCCAATGGGAGTAAACCATCCTGGGCAAACCATGGCATCCTCTCGCCCTCTCTCCAGGGCATTGAGAGGGAAGTTGAGTTGAGTGTCACTGGGCCAGCTGCAGGCCACCATGTTGAGGGTAGAGATGCCCCACCTCTACCTGTGGCTGCAGGGTGACCAGCCTAAGTCAGGGGCTGTGCGAGGACGAGCCTGATAGGTATCTGCAGTCCCCTGCAAGAGATCAAGTGGGACTGAATCTGGAGGCAGAGACACCAGTTCTCAACAAACCAACAGGATCAGCCACAAATTCGGCAGCAGCATGCACAGCAGTTGGACCACGATGAGGCGAGCAAGGATAAGGACCTACAATAGATCCGGAGGCCTCACTCCTCCACCCCCACCCAAACGTCACATAACCTCAGCCCCTTGTACACATACAGATGGTGTTGGGGGAAGGAGAAGGTGGAGGAGGAAGGACTCAAGGAGTGGGCACTGTTCTGAACGAGACTATTTTAACCTAAAACAAGCTGTTAAACTAAAAGAGACACAGATAAGCTTTAATTGGCATGTTTGAATTTTTCTCTAGTAACCAACAGTTGAAAAGTTTGAGGATTGGTTTTAGAAAATAAATTTTATATATACATCTGAGTTGTGTGCATATTTCTAATTCTGCTACCCGCTAGAGTGAATATATTTCCATGTTCTTAGCCTACTGTTACATCATCTTAAATGCCTGCATGATATTATAATTTGGAATTTTTTAAAGTATAAGTTGAGAAATAAAAGTATCTCTTTAAAGTGTAAATATCATTCGTCCCCACATTAACTCAAAACCTCATTAGTACCTATCAGTTCTTGATGGTATGACACACACTGCAACGAGGAACAGCCCAAACTTAGCTCCCATTTAAAAATTCTTTACTATTTTAACAGAAGTATATGTTATACCCTTCTAAGGTCATTTCTACAGAGGTGTCCAAACATACTTCCATGTTATGTTATTGCATCAAGAGCATGGCTGTGAAAATCAGCCCTGGTTTGAGTGAGGATTTTGTACTACACTGTGGTCTTTTACCTCAAAGCCTCATTAAAATATAAATATAGGGCCTCAGCATGCAGTACATTTTGGGTTTCTGTCTTTATTCTTTCTGCTCATTTGCTCATTTATTTGAGAAACATTAATTGAGCACCTACTGCATTCTTATCCCTTGTCCTGAGGCTTGCCCTTCTTTCCGCCTTCTAACTATAGATCCAAAAAAGCCCCTTTAAAGCCTCTTCTCTCCCCCGTCAAATTTTGTGTTGTTTGCATGGAAACCACAGAACCAAACTTAAAAATGTGTACAAATTAAGAGTTAATAAGCTTCTGATTGAGGGCCTGAGTCTATGTTAAAGGCAGAAAGATGAAGGCTTGATAGAAAAGAAGCCCTTGTGGATTTCAGCAAAAGGACAGGCGGCAGCATGTGGTTACCAAGGGGCCTTATTATTTTTTTTCTTTGCTTTTTATCATAGTTCTCGAATGTGTTTTGGAAATGTAGAAAGATGGGATTGCTGGCTAGCAAAGCTCTGTGTAGCACAAGCTTGGTCTCCAGTGACAGGAGGAACTCTAAATGCTTCCAGGTTAGTACCTGAGAAAATCATTCATTAAATACAAGAAGAATGACACAGCAAATTAGAAAATTCAGACACTCTCTTTTCTATTTAAGTGCACTCATGATATCCAGGTGTCTTGGAATTGGGTGCCCCTGTGAACGTGAAGTACCTTAAATACCTATAAACTTCCTGTTCAAACAGTGCAGTAGGGTAGGGGAAAGTCTGAAGAGCTTCATGGAAAGATTCCACCCTTTAATTCTAATTTATTGCCCCAGCCCAAATGATTTTGTGTAAAAGTATTTAAAACTACAAAATTCCCTACCCCACAATTATCACCATATTTCTCTTCCCTTTTTTTCTGTTTATCTTTCGGGTTTCTTCCTATAGGGGACAGGAAGTGAAACTCCCAGGCTCTTTAATTTGGGGCTTAGGCAGGGAAGAAAAGTAATTAAAATCACAAATACATAAAATTAACCTGAGTCCTTAAAACTAAATGTCACCATGGAGACCAGAGCAAGAACTGTCTCCATGGAGATCCCAATGCATTTGTTTTGCTTTAAATTATTATCACTTGTTCCCAGATTTCAATTTGGCCAAGGAAAAGATAAATATGAATGAATGAATATAAGAATTAGCCTCACATGAGAGAATTTGTTAAGGGTAATTCTAAATTGTTGTGATTCTTAGTATTTCATCATTCCAATGAGTGGGAAGATATCCTAACAGAAAATATTTCCCCTTAGTTCAGTTCTAATGGAATCACCTGATGATATGGCTCCATAAATGCTACAGGAATTAGTGGGGTAAAATAATTCCTAGAAAAGGCATCTCTCACTCAGAAGCATCAAGGTGTGATGAGGGTGATATGACTCTATCAAGCACTTCAGTTGCAAGGCAGAGGTGGCTCTTTGGTAATGTTTCATCCCAGTAACAGATGAAAGGTATCCCCTAACAAGGATTCTGGATATAGTACTTTATCACGTCTATTATACACAACTGTTTTTAATATGAGTAATGAGGTCAAATAGCTCTGTATCACATGCCAGATAAAGAGAAACACAGGGAAAAAATCTAAATGTTTGAACTGTTTAATCAGAGGAAAGTCAGAATTTCTCCCAGATACAGATTTTGTTTTGTACATATGTGTACAGTCACTTAACTGATTGAATACTCTGTTGAGAAGCCATGCAAATGGTGTGTTTATAGATATTAAGTGTTCATCAGTTAAATAAGAAATCACTAATAAAAGCTATTAAAATTTAATAAAAATTTAATCTATCATAAAACAAATCAATAGAAAGCTAACAATTATGACCAAAATGCATAAAAATAAGTCAATGACATCATTCAATTTAGAATTTTACACAACCTGAATTTTTTTCAGCTTTGTAGGACAGATCTTGGTGACTGGCTAGATGTGGAAGAACAAGTATGCCAGCAATACAGTCAGCACAGAAAATGCTAGTGCTTCTCACATTTCACAGTTAATTCTTGCTATCTTTATATTCTATAAAGTTGCCTCGAACACTCAATTAGCAAATACAGAAATACAAGGTTAGGTTCCTGTGAGCCTCTGGTCACAATATTTTTGTCAGTCAATCAAGACATAACCTTGTATTATACGTGTTTCAGTTTAAAAACACCTTACGTAACGTGTATTGTTGATTCATTCACATTGAAATCACTGCCAACTGCACTATAATGTTTTTTTGGAGATAGACTATAAAATGTATTGTCACAACTCAGAGTTAAATAAAACAGGTTTTCATTAAAAATCTAATGTAACAGTTATAAAACTTAAAATCTCAATAGGGATAATTATAAAAGCTATCACAGATACTCAACAGGAAACTTCAGAAATTATAATTATTTTGCCATTTATGTTTTACTATTAAGTATAATTATTGTGTTTCTTTTTTTATTATACTTTAAGTTCTAGGGTACATGTGCACAACATGCAGGTTTGTTACATATGTATACACAAACTGCACTATAATTTAAATCTGAATGAAGCTTTCTAATACATGCATTTCCTCTGTAAGGATGCATGATGCTTGGGGCCGTTTTACCATATAGCTAACAAAAAGCACAAAATGCAAAAAAAAAAAAAAAAAAAAAAAAAAAAAAAAAAGTCGCATTAAATAGAACATGGAAAGGATACTTGTTTACAGTATGAGAGCTGAAACAAAAAGGCAGAGCATTGCTTTGACCTCAGGTAGGAACATGCACGTTGGGCAACTCAATTGTTTTTGGTCGTTTTTGCTGCTCTGAGAATGTCTACAAATGACCACAAAAGTGCATCAAGTATTAATTTTGACTTACAAATAAACTGTAGCACGTAGGTGAATTTACAAACACAGAATTCAGAAATAATAAGGATCAACTGTATTTGTCCACTATTGAAAAAGAATTCTGTTTCCTGAGGGGCTGTCCTTTACTATTCCACTGCACTTGCCTATTCTTTTTTGTCCCCTATCCTTAGTTGAAAACCTTGCTCAGGAACCACCCTGCCCACTGCACCATTACCTTTGTTTCTTATAATCATCTTTTTTGCAAAAATCAGATGATAATGAATTTATTGATATTATTCTCCTTTACTGCTGTCTGGAGCTCCTTGGGGTCAATGGCCATGTCGTAATACATATAACTAACTTCTACTGTGCTTAATATGTGGCAGGCCATGTGTTAAAACGTGTTTCACATATCATACCTCATTTAATGTTACAATAACCCTGTCATCCCCATTTTACAGTTGCAGAAACAGGCCCAGAGCAGTCAAGTCACTTGCCACAACACACAGCAAGAGAGTTAGTTTTCAAACCTAGAGCCCGAGTTTTAACCATTATGCTATGCTAAATCAATAGTGTTAGCTACTGATATGGTTTGACTCTTGTGTCCCCACTCAAATCTCATCTTGATTTGTAATCCCCACATTGGGAGGGACCTGTAGTCCCAATGTGTCAAGAGAGGGAGGTGATTGGATCATGAGAAAATTTTCCCCATGCTGTTCTCATGATAGTGAGTGAGTTCTCACAAGATTTGATGGTTTTATCAGTGTTTGGAAGTTCCTCCTTCACCCTTCTCTCTCCTGCTGCCTTGTGAAGAAGGTGCTTGCTTTCCCTTTGCCTTCCACTGTAGCTGTAAGTTTCCTGAGGCTTCCCAAGACCTGATGAACTGTAAGTCAATTAAACTTCTTTCCTTTATAAATCACCCAGTCTCAGGTTTTTCTTTATAGCAGTGTGAAAACGGACTCATACAGCTACCCTACATTATTGACAACTTATGATTTTCCAGGAATGATGCTAAATGCTTTACAACAATTATCTAATCGAATCCGTTTCTCTATCTCTATGTCCCCAACATGTAGCAAAGTGCGTGACACACAAATGTTATGTTGGGTTGAATTTAAGTCTTCCTGTTCCCCAGCCTTCCTTCCAAAACCAATGCATGATATCCCTCTATATTTTCAGCAGCGGCTGGAATGACTTACAGTGTTCCACTACCCTTTTCTCCTCACCAGGTTCCTCACCTTCTTCTCATTTATGTTCTTCTGTGGTTTTGCTATTGATATCTGTAACTTTCAAAATGGAATTTTCAAAGTAATAGTAGTGCAGCAGAGAGCAGAAGCACTGTCCCTTTGCAAAAGGTCTTTCTCTTTAACAGTAACTTCTAGTGGTGATTTATATTATGACTTAAATCTCTGTGGGGTAACAGAATCACAGAAGAGCTAAGTGTTTTGCTTGAGAGCTATGAGGTAAGCCCCATATGAGGCTAAAAGAGGATTTTCTGTTTCCCAGTGTAGCTTTGGATTCCAAATCTGTATAACCTCTCACACTAAGTTCAAAGGAGGAAGAGAGACAGTTTCAGGGTTGAGAAGTAAAAGCAGAAAAGTAAACTTGTTGGAAAGCAGGGAGTTAATTTGAGGGAAAGAATTTGAAAAGTCCTAAAAGTTTCCACTATTCTTCCAGTTTCTCTTTAAGAGAAAGTGAATTTCCAGGTCAAGGTCTAAAGCACAAGAAGTAAACCAAATGCTTCTTGGGGCCAAGCAAGAACTTACATGAGGGAAGTTCCTAAAGACAGAACAACACCCATCTTAAGGCGTAGCCAGTGCTCAGCTCTGGTGCATTCATAGTTTCCCAGAGAAATAAAATCCTCCCTGGCCAGGACTTTTAAATTTTCAAATATATAACCCTGGATTTATTGTGAATCTCCTAGTTTTAAATGTGGCCAACTAATTAAAATGAAAAAAATTAAAAAGTAAACAGAGATTATGCGAAGCAATGTCTTTTGGTCTTAACCAGTGTGAGATGCCAGTTTGCAGTCTCTGGCCAGAAAAGTCCTTGTATGTAGCCTAGAAAATATGAAGGGCCTCGTTCAAATCACTCAATGTATGCCCTACCCCCAGAAAATGGCAGCCCTCGAGGCTGGTCCTCTAAACAGGCATCTCCCTCCTGCTGTGCCCCTAGCCTCGAATTCCTTTTATGAGTAAGTGCCTGTTTCAGAAATGTGCTTTCCAGGCCTCTGATAGCACCTGCTTTTCACCCCCTATTTATACACACCCGCTCTGTGCGAATGAGCTAAAACCTCAGGTGGCCGGGGATTTGGCTGCTGCATGGTCCAGTGTGTGTGTGGCTGGGAGCTGCCCCTGGAAGGCTTTTCTATTTCCTCCTGCCTGCTCCAACCCTCTCTCCCACTCTCCCCATCTCTCCTTTGAAAATACTTCTTTCACTTTTTTTCTCTCTCTTTTCCGCCTTCCCACTCCTCTCTCGTCTCACCTTTTCCTCACCTTTCTTCTCATTTCCTTCTTTCTCTACCTTTCTCCCCCATTTTTCTCATTCTTTTTTCTGTTTCCTCTCTCTTCTCCACTCCTGTCCCCTCTCTCTGACTCTCCTTTCCTTTCCTGTTCTAGCCTTTCCCCTCTCTTTCCTTCCCCCAGTACCCGGGATCTTGGGAGGGGAACCTCGCTCACCAGGAATACACCAACACCGGCTTCGAATATTTCTTGTGATGGGAGCGAAGGGTCAGGGAGCCCTTGCGCTCCACCAAGTCCAGGGGTCCGATCTCCAACCAGTGTTGCTTGCTGTCGCACCAGTCCTGACAGAATCTGTCAAGGCTTTCCATGGCAGCCCTCGAGGTATAGACCTCTGAGGAGTTCTCTATGCACCTGTCCTGCCCTACTAGACCGGAAGTACCAAGATTTGGCGTCTCTTATCTCCTAAGCAACCTGGGGCGGGGCCAATGGAGGGGCGGATCCAACCTGACGGCCAAACGTTTCCTAGACGTTGTCGTTACTGATAAGAAACTACGTTTCCCAGAATGCAGCGAGGGTAGCGACCGGGCTACATAGGTGATAAAAGGCGGAACTGCATCCTGGGATCTGCCGTTTCGCCTGTCCACCCGCCAAATCTTAAGAGTGGCTGGGCGCAGTTATGGGGCAGTGGTGGGTCAGTTAAGTACCAAGGGAAGAGCAAATTCCCTGAGCCCCGAGTGGGTCTGTTTGGGCTGTTTTTAGAGAAGTTCTTTTTTTTTTTTTTTTTTTTTTTTTGAGACAGAGTCTCACTCTGTCACCCAGGTAGGCTGGAGTGCAGTGGCGCGATCTCGGCTCACTGCAACCTCCGCCTCCCAGGTTCAAGCGATTCTCCTGCCTCAGCCTCCTGTAGCTGGGATTACAGGGGCCCGCCACCAGGCCGGCTAATTTTTTGTATTTTTAGTAGAGACAGGTTTTCACCATGTTGGCCATGCTGGTCTCGAGTTCTGACCTCAAGTGATCCGCCCGCCTCGGTCTTTCAAACTGCTGGGATTACAGGCTGAGTCACCGCGCCCAGCCTTTACAGAAGTTCTTTCTACCGTCCATCATCCATTGCCACCACATCTTCTGCTTACAAGTTATTTATAATAAGTTTGACTAAAAGAGAACAAGAGAGCATCCCCTGAAACCCAAAGTATGTCATTCTATACAGCTTTCTCACCTGCGAAAGAGGAGGAGCAGACTCATGCAGCAAATCACCTAAAAAGTTTGAGGATCAAAAAGTCTAGCTCCAGTTTCAGATCCTCTCTCGACCTTTCTGAACACTAGTTTCTTCCTCTGAAAAACGAAAGAGGGAATGGGACCGTAGAGTGGAGTGGGCACAAGAATCGCAAGTTCCTTCAGGTTATGATGCTGCAAGACTCTAGGTACAGTTTAGGACTCTGGGCATTCAGATCCCCAGGACTTGTCAAGTTCTCCTCATTGAAATTTTTGATATTTTGTGACAACAGAAATTCATCACATTTTTGTGCTGTGTGTTATATGTGGGAAGGAGATTTCAAAAAGATTGCCTTTTGAAATTATTGGATAGCTGTGTTACAGAAGAAAAGACATTTTATTTCATTTTTGACTTTCCAAGAAAAGAATATGTAACACATCAGAATTCTTCTCTCCTCCCTGGCCTTAGTCGAGTACTTGAGGGGCATTAAAGGGCTTCATCCTTGCAATCACTTACCCAGCATAGTCCTTAATACAGATATCTTCAGTGTTGAATGAATGAATAAATGTTCATTATGTTTGATTACCTTAGATTTACTTTCCAAAAGTGTCTTACTTGAAGAAGACCACATGTACACAAAGAATCAAACTTTAAAACAGAGTAAGAGACCATTCACACTACAAATAGAGTCTTTGGTTTATAAAAGATGTGTTATAGTGCTTCCATAAATAATGAGGCACTCTTCTGTATCAGATGGCACAAATTTGATTACATATAGCTACTAAGTGGTTTTCCGTGGTCTGTGGTGCATAATGTGGGTGCCTGTGGTGTGCTATGGTCTCTATTTTACTGACAGCTACAGTTAAAACATATTTCTTAAAACCAAATAAACAGTCCACCATCACCAGCCAAGTGCTAGGAGAGGGCTGACTGCTATTTTAGCCCATTTCTTCTAGGCAGAACGAAAAGAAAAATATAAGTTAACTTTAAAAGGGGAAATATGATCCCCGTCAAGCTCAATTCTGTCCAATCAAAGCACAGCATATTGATGTTGCTCCAAAAATATTATCATCATTGCTGTCATCTGTTCATGTGTTCATTTTACTTACGTTTAGAGTGGCGGTAACATAACATATGTGCAACCAATATGTCAGATCTCTGCAGACAATTTCACTCAAAGATGGAAGCTGCCCAAGGCCAAGCTCTTTCCACAGTGCATGAGTGCCCCAGAGATTTAAAAGCTTTTCAGCACACCAAGAAGCAATAAGTTAAGAAAACATGCAAAACAAACATAGCTTGTTATTTCAGAGTTCCTTAACCCAAGCCGACCACCTATTTGAGTGTGTGACTATGTTTTTTGTTATACTCACTTTTCTGTTTGCATCAAATTTATAAACTTCATTGTCTTCTGTGTCTACTGAATACTTTTCAACATCCTTGTCCTAGGATTTAGGATATTAATTATGTGATATCCTCGAGTTTATGGGCATTTCATTTTCTTTGTATACACCAATACATACTGTAGAATTTTGGTTTCTTGATTCTTTAGCAATAAAACAGGAATAGAACAGCACTTATCGCAGAGGTTTCTTAATAGAACTATATAATATAATAAATACATTAAAAGCAGGTAGCACAGTGCCTAATAGATGCTCAGTCCTCACTTAAATTTAAACTTCTGCTGCTAGTATTACTACATCCTGACTTTGTCTTTATCATTTGTAAGCATATCCTAAAATGTGGTGGGGCTTTTTGTGCGGCGTTTCCTATACTTACTGTTTTCAACCTTTGTTTACTAGCTCTTTTTAATGAATATCTTTTTTATTCTAGTTTAATATGAAATTTAATAGCCAGGATCAGAAAAATGTAGGCAAGAAATTTGGATATGGTACCACTGATAACGATAACTTTGCATTTCCTATATTATTTCTCTTCAAGACTATAAATAAGTTTTATACTTTATAAATGTTAAATCACTGATCCTCAACATACTTGAGTTGTCCCTGTTTTCTTCAAACTTTAGCAAACCACTGAAGTACAGAGCTTAAAGCAATGCCTTCTATTTGTATTAATTCCTTTGTGCTGTAATATCCTTATGGTGAGAAAATTAGAGCTCAGGTGGGGGAGGAACTGGGACTTTTCTGTAAGATAAGTGTAGGCAGGTCAACTCAGGAAGTGAGCTTATGCTAATAAATTTCCTTATTAGCTTTATCAGATTCCTGAAGAGATTGCCAAGGACTGAACAGGACAGCAAACCTAAAACAGATGTAAACCAACCAGATGTAAACGTCTATGGGGGCAAACCTCTTTGCCATCTCCTTTCCCTTCCTGTCTTGATCTGTGCTCAATTCCTGGAAAAGCCCCTACTCAGGATCTCCTAAAGTCTCCAGTAGCTCCAGTAGCATGTTTCCCTCCCGCCCCCATTAAATTTACTTCTCTCTATCAAATGTCTTTCAATTATGCTGAGAGACAAGAATTTAACATTGCTTAAGAAAACTGATTTGTACTATCTCTATGTCAAATCCAGTTTAAATATGTTAAAAACTCCTGTTTAAATTGTATAGCACTCAGAAACTTAAAACTCAGCAGTGATGTCCTAATCAAGGATTGTATAGTATTTTTTTTTTTTTAACTACTCCAGGAATAGGGAATTCCTGTTACTCACCTACATATACATCTATGGTTTCCCTTTTGAGTATTCTTTACAAAAATTTGGAGTCCACCTGCTATGTCAAAATGAATAAGAGGTTCTTGCTCAGAAAAGGGGGATTGGGAGAAACTGGGGATGGTGAGGAACCAGACCTCCCCATCTCCAGCTCCCCACATCCCTATTTTCTTTCCCCTCTTCCTCTCCCTTCTTCTTTTGCTTTTTCCCACTTTCCCCTTTATCCCTTACTTTTCCATGTCTTACTCCTTTTCTTCTTTCTTCCCTTATTTCTCTCTCTCCTCCTCCTCTCTGTCTCTCTGTTTCCTTCCTCTCTTCTTACAACTTTGAGAAGTAGTATGCATTTTGGAGTCAGAATCTATCACTGAGAACCCAGGTACAAATCAAATGAAAGAAAAATAATCAGACCTAGAAACCAAAGCCAAAATTTATATGAATAAGTTTATGTCTCACAACTCTCAAAGGAATCAACTTGAGCAAAACTTCAATCTTCTTTCCTTTCCTGTAACTGTAACTACCAAAAGTCTTTTTTAGAATGATTTTAACCTTGAGTATGATTCCTCTGTGCTTCTAATTTGGACTGTGAATCAATTCGGTATCTACTTGTCCTTAAGCCATTATCACTAACTAGCATTGATTAAGTGCTGACATGCAACAGGCATTATTTCTGGAACTCCTACTGCCAGCATGGGGGATTAATTTATTAAATATTCAGTGTATACTATAATTCAGCATTTCCTTCATTTTAATATCTAGTCCAGCCAATAAGTGAAATACCTTGACAGAGTTATTCACAATTATTATGATAAATTTTAATGCCCAAGATTAGTAATGACATACTCTAGCATAAAGGTAGCTGAGGGACTTTGAAAATATCCTATAAGTTGGAAATCCTTAATTATTCCAAGACTGAATATCCATTTTCATAAAATATTCTCATCAGTTTCTCCCCAGTGCTGCTTTGCTTTTTGAAACCTTCATTGTTGTTATTGTTGTTGTTGTTGTTGCTGTTGTTGTTGAGATGGAATTTGGCTCTTGTTGCCCAGGCTGGAGTGCAATGGTGCGATCTCAACTCACTGCAACCTCCACCTCCCAGGTTTCAGCGATTCTTCTGCCTCAGCCTCCCTAGTAGCTGGGATTACAGGTGCGCGCCACCACGCCTGGCTAATTTTTTTGTGTTTTCAGTACAGATGAGGTTTCACCATATTGGCCAACCTTCATTGTTTATTAGCAGCAAGAATGAGACAATTTAGCTACCAGTTAAGAGTTCTTATGAAAGGAGTGGTACTTGAAATTAAATTCAGTATGGTTGTGGCTTTCTTTGTTCTTTGTGGTCTTTAGTTTGGTTGAAGGAACCTCATCTCTCAGGGAAAAAGCTCAGAGAAAATCAGGGGGTGGGGCAGGGGATCTTTTCTACTCTGAGAGTGATGGAAATTTGCCCATATCCCTGACAAGCCCTGCCACCAGCCATGTGGTGAGCAAGCTGGTAAGGAACTGACCGAGAGGCTTTCCCCAGAGGGTCAGGTGTGAGCAGACAGTTCCGGTTTGCTGCATGCAACAGAGGCTGTTCTAGGATGAGGATACCTAGTCACCAATCTGGGGGTAATGGAAGGTTCAGGGAAAAAGCTGGAAAATTTATTGACCTTGTCTGAAAAAGAAAAAAGAACAAAAGGAAGTGAAATTTTACCTGCTTTTAGGGTTGAATTTTAAGTAGTCATCTAATTGCTTTAATATAAATGAGGTCCAGAGAGTTTCCAAGTAAAAAGATAATTTCCAGTTAAAGTTTCTATAATAGTAGTGACTCAGCTTTGTTTTTTTAAGAGATGGAGTCTTGTTATGTTGCCGAGGCTGCACCTGAACTCCTGGGCTCAAGTGATCCTCCTGCCTCAGCCTTTCCAGTAGCCGGCACTGTAGGCTCAAACCACTATGCCCAGAATTGAGCTAGTATACTCTTGATGACAAATGAGAGAAAGTTAAACTAATTAGGTCAAAAAGAGGAATTTTTGGACTTACATAACTGGGAATTCCAGGGGTGTGTCTGGTTTAAGCATATCTGAATCCCAGGGCTTAATAATGTCTTTGGAATGCTGTTTCTCTATTTCCTGGTTCTGCTTTACTTTTTGGGTTAGCTTATTCTCAACCAAGCCCTCTCCAAGATGGCCATTGACTTACATTATTCCCTAACTCCCCACAACATAAAGCACTCCTCTTCCTTCAAGCTCCAGCAGAAGTCTTGGTCACTCGTTGACCTGACTTGGCTCGTGCGATCTACTCTGAAAATGTCACTAGAGTCAGGCCCAGAGGTAATGTGGTACTTTCCCCAGCTGGGTCTGTGTCATGAGGTTCTCTTTGAAGGATGATGCCCACTCTTTCTTAACAATCTGGACTGAAAGTATGGAATTGGACTACAGGGAAAAATAGGTTGCTACTTCCAAAGTAAGGGAAAGTGTGCCTGACAGGCAAAAATAATAGATACCCGCTGCAGATAGTAACAATAAGACATCCCATCCATGTATCACCTGATAGAATACTTTCACATACACAGCAGGTCCTTGAGTAACATCATTTTCATTTCATTCAATGCCATCTCATCATAATGTTGATGAGAAAAACAATTGCTTGCCAGCTGGGGCCATATCTGTGTGGAGTCTGCATGTTCTTGCCATGTCAGCGTGCGTTTTCTCCAGGTACTCTGGTTTCCTCCCACATCTGAAAGCTGTGCAGATTAGGTTCATCAGCATATCAACACAGCCTCATTGTAGGTGAGTTCAGATGGGTTCCAGCCTTGGCCTTGAGCTGCTGAGATACGCTCTGGCCTTCTACAGCTATGAACTGGAATAATCGGGTAAATAATTATCATACTTGCTTGCTTGTTTGTATTAATCTTTTTTAAATGTATATCTAGCTCATTTTTATATTAATGTTTAATATTACAGTGTTTATGGTCTTTATTAAGAAGTTTGGTGATGTTTTTGTGACCTGAAATATGCCATAAGAATGTAACTCATTTGTATTGATTCACTTTTGGTAAAGTTGGTTTCATCACAGCTCCTTTTCACTTAAAGTCACAGTATTCAAGAACCTGGTGACAATGCTGAGTGAAGGCTTACCGTATTCTCTTACTTGACCCTCACAAAAACTATGCATTGTATTAGGTTCTCCAGAACCAATAGGACATATATAGATATATAAAGGGAGATTAAAATGGGAGTTGACTCACACAATTATGGAGGCCGAGAAGTCCCACCATCTGCTGTTGGCAGCTGGAGTTCCCGAAAGCCAGTGGGAAAATTCAATTCAAGTCTGAAGGCCTGAGAACCAGTGGAGGCAATGGTGCAACTCCCAGCATGAGTCCAAAGGCCAGAGGATCCAGGGAGTTGCCAGTGTAAGTCTTGGAATTCACAGACCTGAAAACCAGAAGCTCAGATATCTGAGGGCACAGGAAGACAGAGAGAGAGAATTTGCTTTTCCTCTGCCTCTTGGTTCTATTTGGGTGTTCATTGGATTGGGTGATGCTGGTCTGCAATGGCAAGGGCAGATATTTACTCAGTCTACTGAGTAAATGATAATTTCTTCCAGAAACACCCTCACAAACACACTCAGAAACAATGTTTTACCGAGTATCTGAGTACCCCTTAGCCCAGTCAGGATGACACATAAAATTACCCATCACAGATACACAGTTGACCCTTGAACAACATGGGTTTGAATTGCACAGATCCACTTATACGTGGATTTCTTTTCAGTGAGTTACACTGAGTGTGCCAGACTCTCCCCTTCCACCTCCTCCACTTCTTCTACCTCTGCTGACCCTGAGATAGCAAGATCAACCCCTCCTCTTCCTCCTCTTCCTCAGCCTACTCAAGTGAAGACAAGGAAGATGAAGACTTATGACAATGCATTTCCACTCAATAAATAGTAAATGTATTTTCTCTTCCTTATAATTTTCTTGATAACATTTTCTTTTCTCTAGCTTACTTTGTTGTGAGACTAATACATATGACATACAATATATGGGTTAAGTGACTGTTTATGTTATTGGTGAGGCTTCCAGTCAACAGTAGGTTATTAGCAGTTAAATTTTGGGGGAATCAAAAGCTATACATGGATTTTTGACTGCACAGAGGGCTGGCACCCCTAACCCCACATTGTTCAAGGGTCCACTGTACATTGTCATTTCTATTTCTAAGGTGAGTAAACTGAACTGCATCTAGTAAGCCAGTCCCACATTCTTATCTTTGGACTTCAAGGAATTTCTCATTCTACTACAGAAACCACACTTAAATACAGAAACACACACACACACACACAAAATATATATGATCTGTGTAGAAGTCTGTACATAAGATTATTTCCTCATAGCCATTACCTCTATGACTTTTTTCTCTTGTGCGTATGTGATTACTTACCACCTAAGGCATTGGTCGCTGGTCAATTAGCAGAATGTTTCTAAAGTTCTTACCTTGTTAATTGCCTCTAAAATGATAGAATTCAACTTTCCCAAGGCTTTCAAAAAATATGGTCGAATAGCTTGAGTCTTGTCCTTTGGCCTTGTTACTTGGTATCAGATTTCCTTTTTGTCCTGAAGAACACCTGACCTACAATCTGCCATTCTTTGCTCTAATCCTGTTTGTGTCTAGATTGATTTTTCTTCTCTGGATAATTTCACCCCCCTGTGGTGTGTCCATTGTCCCTCACAGGACTAGAGGACTCAATTCTTTCTTTCTCAGGATTCTATTGTCTCTCTAGAATTTAAAGATGGTAAAGGGTAGCTGAATTTCTAAAACATTTCAATCCGACATTTTTATACCACAGTGGAAGATTGTATGCTTTGTTTTCTCCAAAGCTATGATTTTAAAACAAGTATGATTTCATTTTCATACAAAATTCTAAGGAAAAATATTACTGAGATCTCAATGTCCTCTGCAAGAATATTCAAATGCCTTATCCAATTGTATGAAGAATTTGTTTTAATATTAAAGGAAATGACCCTGAAATATATTTTAAGTTTTATTATGTAGCTCATGCCATGCCATCTCATCTCATTTACCAGTGTCTGTTCTATTTAGTTTAAAATGAACTAAATTCTTACTCCTGACTGAACCTTATTATTATTTAAAAATGCATCATATTTTCTCCCAGTGTGGATATGCATGAAGACAGTATTTTGCATAAAATTAATTGCCTTTTTTCTTGACATATTACAAGGATGACTATTTTGGAAGTAAAATATATTAACGATTACTCTGATTCACAAATTTGAAAGGTTTCTTCAATATTGACACAAAGTTTTCTTTTACTATAGTCAGAATGTGGGATAAATACTTTTTCTAGATGGCTTCAATGTCTTATTTTTTTCATCTAAATATAGAGAGAGTCATGGGAAACTAGCCTAGAATCTGAGCACTGGGAGAGTAAAGGTTATTTGATACAGCATCTTAGCCAAAGTATAATGGTTGAGGATACGTATTCCGCATCCATATGAGTGTAGGGAGGACACATTCCACTCACAAAGGCAGCCTATGTCAATTTATACAAGTTCCATCTTTTATTGAGCTAAAATGAACCTTCTTGGTAGATCCACCTGTTTATTCTACTTTTGGAAGGCTAAAGATAAGTCTTATTTCTCTCTCGTGAGGTCCTTTTAGATATGTGAAGAAGAGTTCACATGCTTTCTCTTTTTTTCCAGATCAAGTAAGCAAACCTACCTGCTCTTCGTCTTTATGATGACAGGCACCTCTGGATGTGCATCACTTTGGCTAAGATCCCCTTCAAAAGTGTTTATCAGAAACACTTTTGTGTTTCTGAAAAGTATGGGGCTACTGTCTTCCATGCACTTGATTCTGTACTTTTACTAGCATTGACTAAGCAAGAAGGAAGGAAGAAAAGATGGAGGAAAGGAATAAAGAGAGGAATGGGGCAATGGAAGGTAAGGGAAGACAGACAAACTGAAATCAGAGCACAGAAAAATGAACAAATTCAAAATAAATAAGACTTATTTAAAATAAATGTATTCTCCAAGGCTAATACTAGGATCAGACCCACCACCCGGAGACTAAGCTCTGGACTTCTGGCAAGCTTGGAAAACTTATACGAAGTCCTCCAGCTTGAAGCTAGGGACATTTTGATACGGGACGGGGGCAAGGGAGGGCTGGGAGGAGAAGGGCACCGTCCTTGGTGAGGGCTCCACCCCTGGGCCTATGCCTACAGACCTAGGTGAGGACACGCATTTCTGTTTTCATGCCCAAATGCTGCATTTTCCAAGACCGCCCTGGTCCGCCATACCACATCCTGTGCATATAAAAACCACAAGACCCTAGCGGGCAGAGACACAAGTGACTGGACATTGGGAGGAACACACCAGCAGAAGAACACAGAAGTGGTTGGATGTCAAGAGGAGCAGAGGAGCAGAGGAGCACACTAACAGGCACTGACAGATGGCAGGTCATCCACTTCTGAGCAGCCCAACTCTAGGGGAAAACCATCTTCCCACTCCACTCGCCTTCTGGCTCCCCATCTATCTGCTGAAAACTTCCACTCAATAAAACCTTGCACTCATTCTCCAAACCCATGTGTGATCTGATTCTTCCGGTACACCAAGGCAAGAATCCTGGGATGCAGAAAGCCCTCTGTCCTTGCAATAAGGCAGAGGGTCTAATCGAGCTGATAAACAGAAGCCACCTACAGAGGGCTAAACTGAAAGAGCACCCTGTAACACACGCCCACTGGGGCTTCTGCTGTGAACATTCACCCCTAGACACTGCCATGGGGTCGAAGCCCCACAGCCTGCCCCTCTGCATGCTCCCCTAGAGGTCTGAGCAGCAGGGAACCAAAGAGGTGAGCCACGCCCCCATGGTGCGCCCTGCATGGGGGACAAGGGAAATTTTCCTGGTTTATTTTGAAGGGGTCTATGAAGATACAAATCCTCTCTGAAGCCATGTACCCCCAATCTAGACCCTCAGGAGTCCCCCAGATGAAATTCAACAAACGTGAGCTCACAAGAAAATGTTGCTAAACTTAGAGGGAAATAAACTAGGATGAGCAAAACAATAACAACAGAGGTACATTCCCCTCCTTCCCCCAGTTCAGATGTATGAATTATTAGATGCAGAACGTGAGATAAATCTGAATGGAAACTCTAAAGAAACAAATCTTGGAATAATAAAATAATTTTATCAAGCAATAAGACACTATCAAAAATGGTCAGAATTTTCAATATTTTGGTAGTTTCTTTCTCTCATCATGGAAATCCTCTGAAGCCGTAGAAAATTGAGAAAACAAAAATTCAGATTTTGGTAAAATTAAAAGAGACTCAAAAACATTTGTAAAGGCTACTGAGTAATTGTGTTCCTTTGGGAGTCATGTGGCAGTAAATAGAGAGAAGCCTAAGAATGATGTAAAAGCCACACCACTCCCCCTAAGATTTCCTGCCCTAAACCAAGGGATAGGAATATGTTGCATACTACGTCACCGCTGTGATTATGTCACAGTACATGACAAAGAGGGTTTTGCAAATGTAATTAAGAGTACTACCGAGATGATTTTGAGCTAACTAAAAGAGAAATTATCCTACTGATTCTAATCTAATCATATGAGCTCTTTGAAAGCAGAGTTTTCTCTGTCTGGTGGCAGAAGGGAAAGTTAGAGAGGTTTGAAACACAGAAGGGTTCAAAGTGCCATTTCTAGCTTTGAAGATGGGAGGGTCATGTGAAGGACAGGAGAGAGGCCTCTAGAACCAAAGAGTAAACTTCAGCTGAAGGCTGGCAGGAAAACAAAGACCTCAGGTCCACAGCTGTAAGGAACTAAATTCTGTCAGCAACTGAAATGAGCGTAGAAGTGGATTCCTCCCCAGAGCTTCCAGATAAAAGCCCAGTCCAACTAAAAGCTGCATTTCGGCCTTGTGAGACCCTAAGCAGAGAACCCAATGAAGCCTTTCCAGACTTCTGTCCTATAGAATTGTGACCTAATAAATGTGTGTTGTTTTAAGCCATTTCATTTGTGGTTATTTTTAATGCAGCAATAGAAAACCAAAATGATATTTCAGAAAGTAGGGTTGGTTTAAAAATTGTTTTTGAAGATGATGAGTAACATCTTGAGGTACAGAAACTGTCCCTAATGAGCAGAAAATGGATTAGGAAAAGAGGTAAATATTATCAGATGGCCCCCTTGTGATTGACATAGCAGAAGAGGAGGGCTGTCAAGAATTGACTAGTGCTGGCCAGGTGCGGTGGCTCACGCCTGTAATCCCAGCACTTTGGGAGGCCAAGGCGGGCGGATCACGAGGTCAGGAGATCGAGACCATCCTGGCTAACATGGTGAAACCCCGTCACTACTAAAAATACAAAAAAATTAGCCTGGCGTGGTGGCGGGCGCCTGTGGTCCCAGCTACTTCGGAGGCTGAGGCAGGAGAATGGCGTAAACCCGGGAGGCGGAGCTTGCAGTGAGACGAGATCATGGCACTGCACTCCAGCCTGGGAGACAGAGCCAGACTCCATCTCAAAAAAAAAAAAAAAAAAAAAGAATTGACTAGTGTATATACTCTAACAGCACGAATGAGCCTATGTCTTGTACTCTTTGCCAAAAGATAATATTTGTATTATTTTCATCAAGATAAAATTATATCCTTTGTGCTATTTTAATTATTTTGACCTTGAATTATCCTTGTTTGATATTAATGTTGCAACATCAACATTTTGATTATTGGTGATTTTTCCTAGTGCATCTTGGCTTATCTTTTTATACTAAGCCATCTAGGATTATTAGGATGGGTTTCATTTATAGAGAGAGTATAATTAATCTTTGCTTATAGAAAAATGTTCAAACCATTTCTTTTGGTTGTGATAATTTATTTTTTGTCTAATGACATCTTTTTCTTGTTTTTCAATGTTTTCTTACTTTTATTTCTCTGTAGTTTATAGACAAGCCTTTAATTGCTATTATATTTTCATTACTCTTAAAAGCACACATTCTATTTTTATTTTTCTAGTAGTTCCTATGAAGCTTTTCACTTTCTTTGATCTGTACTTCTCTATATTAAGATCAGGAATGAAATGTTACCTTTTGACATTATGTAAGATGGCAGTGCTGAGAACAAGGTATGACATCAACAAATGCTCATTCTATTAGACTGAGTTGAAATTAGTTTTTCTCAATCTCATTGGAAATTATTTGAAACATGGGATTTGTACAACATCTCAGACAGCTCAGAGAAAAAAATAAGCAATATAGTCTCTGATAATGCAAAGAGAAATACTTCTAAATTAATAGTAAGAAAACACTGCCAAAGTTTCATTATTTTTACTTACTATTCTTTGTTGAGAGCCATCAAAGTACTACGTTTTTTAATGTATGTACAAAAATAAGTTTGGTAGTTGACAATCAATCTCTCTTCCTGTTCAAACAAAACCCAAAGCAGAACTATTAGTTCATTTACCTTCAAATGCCTTTTGCTTTTTTCTAATCTAAACTCGCACACATTGAATGTAGCAGTACCTCCACAATTCCCAGAAAGTTTCTAAGCACCTACATGTGGCATCCTGTCCAAGGTCAATTTGACTGTCAGAATATATTATCTCATCAAGCCGTTCAGCAAGTTGTGCACCTCATCACTATGGCTCCACAAATAGTTTTATTTGAGCGATACAGTCCTAAATCACCTAAATCTGAGAGTAATAAAAAACAGTTTCAAAGATTCACACAGTAGTTTCATTAAGGTTTCTAGATTAAACATGATGGCCATGAAGGTGGTTTGGGAGAAAAAACAGTTGTCACTTCTGTTTGCCTTTCATTTCTTGCCCATGTTCCTTTTTGAACTGCAGGATAAGCTGTATAGCTGACCTAAGGCTTTCTTACCATGAGTCTCAGAGGCTACAGGGAAACTGACCCTATTCTGGCTCTGTAGTGTTAAATTTAAGAGTATGTGTACTTGGACCAGAATCCAGTAGTCTGGAGAGACCAAAGGTGATAAATGAGGACTGTTCATGCCTAGGTTTACTGTACTGTATTGTATTGTCTCTCATAATCATTTTTTTGTGTTGTATTGACAGATTGAATATACAAATGAAAGATGACCAGACCACACATAAAAACAGACCCACAACCTGTAACAACCTGCCCAGGAACTCAACCAGCCCAGGAAGCCAGCCTGCTGTAAGTCAGACCTGTAGAAAGTCAGACTACTATCTCCACTGACAGTCTTGAAAGTCAGACAATGCTTCCCAGAACAGTCAACCCCAAAAGGCCAGGACTTTGATGTAGGAGATCAGCAGGACTTGTCCTCTAAGCACAGTCATGACCCTGCTGATAAAACAAGATGTAGCAAAGAAACTGACCCAAACCAACCAGGACTAGGAACTATAATACATTTACATAAGACCCGCCAGTGCCTTGACAGTTTACAAATGATGCCATGGTAATGACCCACAAGTTGCCTTATATGGTTCTTGGAACTTGTCGCCCCTTTTCCAGAAAGTTTGTAAATAACATACAATTAAGAGTGGGTATAAATGTAGTTAGCCAGGAATTCACAAGTGCTAGTCTGGTCCACTGTACCTATAGGGTAGCCCTTCTCTGTCTATGGAGCAGCCATTGAGGTGTACACTGTTTCTCTAATAAATTTGCTTTCTTTCCCTGTTGGCTCACTCTTGAATTCCTTCCTGAGAAAAGCCAAGAACCTTCCCAGGCTAAGCCTCAATTTGGGGCTACACCGGCATCAGCCTAGTGACCATGAAGGGATGAAGGAACAAACACAAACAAGACAAATGAGACAAAGGGACTCAGTACAGGTGGGAGCTGTAAGTCTATAGGGCTTTAATGCTATAGAGCTGTGCAGCAGTAGCCAAAGGGTCTTTTCAGAGCCATTATCTTTCCTGGTGACTAACAGGCTGAGGGAATCTGAGGGAAATCTTCACCCATAACCCAAATTAAAACTGATAGGCACCAACTGGCTTCCATGGATGGCTGAGTCTCTCTTTTGTTCCCTGTTGATATCGACCTTTCTGGGTGAATGAGGAAGTGGAAACAGGACCTCTGCCTTGATAATTTGTTGTCCCCTGTCATTTAGGTGGCCCAGAAGGGAGCATGACTGGCATGCTTTTTTTTTTTTTTTTTTTTTTTTTTTTTTTTTTGCTCTTTCTCTCAGATCTTTTTTTTTTGCATCTCTAACAGCCAGCCATTTTACTTTTACACCAATTTCATTGTGGTATTTGTGGTCTTTGCTGTGGCTATGGGGGCAATTGTTTGTTTTGAGAGGTTCTCCCGTTGTACTGATTATGGAACACCACAGTCACACTGTTCTGTGACCCCAGTTATGTTAGGTCTTGGGCCTTTGTGGTTCACTGTTGGCCAACCCTTGCATGCCCCAGGGTTTTGGCATTTGGGGAAAGGACCCTCGTTGGCCATTGCTCCTGGTTTTTTGGCAGTAGGCACACTTTTAGCATTGTTCTCCTTTGTCATACTGCCCATTTCAGTCAACACTTTCTTTGCTTTTTGTGGAATTCAGACTATGAGAATTCCATTACCCTCTCCTTCTATATCTTCCTTGTTAAAACACCTCTTTTGTTATATTCCACTTACTGGTAGAAGCAGTCACCACTCCACTGCCCAGTCGTATCTTAAATTCACTTTTGTCATGTCTTGCTAACTGTATTTATG
Source organism: Macaca thibetana thibetana (assembly GCF_024542745.1). Lineage (NCBI taxonomy): Eukaryota > Metazoa > Chordata > Mammalia > Primates > Cercopithecidae > Macaca > Macaca thibetana. Next base: position 82,199,326 of record NC_065592.1, on the reverse strand, counting down.
CCCCCTTTGCAAGAATTGGTGGCAATTCCCCTACTGACCTTTCTTGAGGAAAAGGGAGCTGGCTAACTACATTCCCTTTCCCTGAAAGGGAAAATAAGTGACCTCTCGCTAGACTTAGAAAAACTTCTGCATCTAGTACAGATCCTTGCTAAACATGGGGACGACGCCAAGCATCCCAAGGGACTCGCTGCTAGGATGCCTTTTAGGCAATTGGAACAAATTCCAATTAGACAGCACAAAGTGAAAGAAACTCTTTCTATTGCAACACCATTTGGGTTCAATACAAATTGGGAGATCAAGAAATTTGACCTAAAATGATACTATTTTATAACTGGACTTATTCTGTAAAAAGGAAGGAAAGTAGGGAGAAGTTCTTTATGTACCAGCTTTTATGGCCCCTTACCAGGATCCTGACTTAAGGGACAACTGTAGGATTTGTGTGGCTCATCTCACTTCCAGTCACAAAGAAGCCACACCGGATATCCCAGATAATCTCCTCCCAGTGACTCCTCTCGGAAGGCCCATGCCTCCTCCCCAATGCCGAGCCTCCTCAGTTCCCCAATTCTGAGGTGGCTCCCATCCAAGGTTACCAAATACCTCTCTTCCTTATCCAACTAAGCCCAGCCTGTAACCACTGTTGCCCAAGGAAGTAAGTCCAAGCAATACAACCAAGAGTAGGTCCCCATATCAGCCCCTAAAACCAAGCCTGTGTCCATTTCGAGAGGTGGAGATGTGGGGACAACAAGTATATGTGCCTTTTTCTAAGTCTGATTTGGCTTTATGCAAAGAGAAATTTGGTGAGTTTTCAGAGAATCCAGGGAAGTTTGTAGAAGAGTTTATTAAGTTGACCATGTCTTTTGACTTAACTTGATGTGAGTTGCAAATATTATTGTCCACCTGCAGTACTGTAGAGGAGAAACAAAGGGTTCTGCGTACTATCTGTGAATATGTAGATGGAGTGGCTGCTCATAACTAAGGCCATGCCATTTACTGTGTGAGGGGAGATCCAGTTCCAGATCTGGACCCTCAGTGGTATTACCAGAGGGGTTCCCAAGACCTCAAATGCTAAATCACATGGAAACATGTTTAATTGAAGGTATAGAAAAGTATGTGGTTAAGCCAATCTATCATGACAAGGTTAGATAAGTAACTCAGGGGAAGGACAAAAATCCCACTCTGTTTTAGCGCTGTTTGATTGAGGCCCTCAGGAAGTATACAAATGCAGACCCAGACTCCCGAGAAGGGCACAGTCTCCTGGGTATGTATTTTATTATTCAACTTGCTCCTGACATTAGGAGGAAGCTGAAAAAGGCAAAAATGGGACCTCAAACCCCTATGAGCCAACTCTTAAAGGTGGTCTTTGGAGTTTACAATAGAGACAGGGCCAAAGAGGCAGAGAAAACCAAAAGAAATAGCCAAAAAGCACAATTGTCTGTGGCTGCCTCAAGCCCCTTGCCACCTGAAGGTTACCCATCCTGAGTAAGTGTAATGAGATCAGCATCTGGAATGCCCAGATGAGAGCCCTCAACTTGCCGGCCCTTGGGCCAGAATCAGCGTGCCTTCTGTAATCAAGAGGAACACTGGAAAAGAGACTACCCCGGGCTCCAAAGGGAGCCTGGGCCACCCAAACCCATAATGGCCAAGATAACGGAGGCTGACAGGGCCTGAGGTTCCCCTCAGCTCCCACAGGATACCTTACCATCTCCACAGAGGAGCCTTGGGTAACCGGTAACCCTTGATGTGGCAGGTAAGAATACTGAGTTCTTATTGGATACAGAAGCAGCCTTCTCAGCTCTAACCCATTTCTCAGTGACACTGTCTTACTGCTCATGTACCATAGTGAAAATTGATGGCCAGCCAAAAGTTAAGAGATTCACATACCTCTTTGGTTGCACCATGGGGGACCTTGCATTTCCCTACAGGAAAAAGAGCCTTAGTTCAGAAATAAAAAGACATCCTGGCACTCCAGTCCCCTCAGTTCTTACTTATGCCTGAGTGCCCTATTTCTTTACTGTGAAGAGATTCACTTTCCCAATTATAGGCCAAGTTCAGTTTGGAAAGCCTCATAAAAATGTAACAGGCTGGAAACGGGCACTAGTTCTAGCTCTAAGTGCTTGACTTAATAGAGATAAAGAAAAGACCTGCCTTCCTTTGCAAATTACTTCTCAAGTAGACCCCTCTGTTTGGGACATAGAGCTATTAATATGGTATTAGCTCTGGTAGAACTATTAATATGCCCCCAGTCAAGACTACTTTAAAACCCAATGTTGATTATCCACAAAAAACAATATCCTTTGAGACCCGAAGCACAACAGGGTATACAGTCCTTCATATCAAAGTTTCTGAAGTATGGACAATTACAACCCTGTAATTCCCCATGTAACACCCCATTCTGCCTGTAAATAAACCAAATGGGGAATACAGATTTGTTTAGGAACTGAGGGCAGTTGATGAGGCTATAGTCCCACTCCATCCACTAGTTCCTAATACTTACACAATATTGGCCCAAATCCCTGAAGGTGCTGATTGATTCACAGTATTAGACTTAAAGGATGCTTTCTTTTGTATGCCTTTACACTCAGACTCCTAGTGTATTTTTGCTTTTGAATGGACTGATCCAGATGCTCATGCTACATCTCGGTTTACCTGGACTATCTTTCTCTAAGATTTTAGAGACAGTCCCCTTCTCTTTGGAAATGCATTGGCAAAAGAATTAAGAAAACTACAGTTATAACGGATCCCTCCTACAATAGGTGGATGACCTATTAATTTCCAGCACTACTAGAGAAAACTCTGATTAAAATACACTTCAAGTCCTTAATTTCTTGGGAAAATAAGAGTATCAGGTAGCCCCCAAACAAAGCCCAAATTTCTTTCCAAAGGGTCAGATACTTAGGGTATGGGTTTCCTCCTAGGACAAGGACCCTAGCTCAGGAATAAAAAGACATCCTGGCACTCCAGCCCCCGCAGTCTAAGAAAGAATTAAAAACCTTCTTGGGAATGGCTGGATTCTGCCAGGTTTATATTCCTGGTTTTGAGCTCGTAGTAAAAAACTGTTCTATGACGCTCTGAAAGAAACGACCATGAGTTTTGAAATTGGGATGGAACCTGCCAACAGGCATTTCTAAACTTAAAAAAACTAAGAATAGCCCCTGCTTCGGGACTCCCAAACTTAGAAAAAAAAACTTTCACTTTCTATATGGCTGAAAAACAAGGGACAGCTTTTGGTGTTCTAACTCAAAAGCTCAGGAGTGATCCTGGACTAGTGGCTTACTTCCCTAATCAGCTAGACCAGGTGGTGGCTGGGTGGCCAGGATGCTGGTGAGCTGTGGCCACCACCACTGTATTGGTAGAAGAAACCAGTAAGTTTACATTGGGACAATTAGATGTCATGAACCCCATCAAGTACAGGGGGTCTTAGAGGCAAAAGGACATCAATGGCTAACAGGGGGCCAGTTACTTAAATATCAGGCCCTCTGCTTGACACCCCAGATGTTACCCTTAATGTATGTCAAGTTTTAAACCCTGCTACCCTGTTGCCAGACCTCACGTCTCAAGAAACAGATCCCCAACTCATTCACTCCTGTGTAGGAACTGTAGCACAGACCTACTCTAGCAGGCTTGACCTCACAGATGAACCCCTGCCTAACCCCCACATTGCATGGTTTACAGATGAGAGTAGCTTTATTCACGAAGGAATGAGAAACTCAGAATGTGCTGTAGTCAGCCAACAAGAAGTTGCTGAGGCCAAAGCTTAACCTCCGTAGACTTCTGCTCAAAAAGTGGAATTAATCTAATTTAGGAGTCTCTGGCTGAGAAAAGACTTAAGAGTCAGTATATTTACTGATTCTAAATATGGGTTCCTGGTATTTCATGCTCACACTGTCATATGGAAAGAAAGAGATAACCAACAGCTAAGCAGTCCCCCATGAAACATCATTCTGAGATCTCGGAACTTTTAGGTGCTGTCCAGATCCCAAAACTAATGGCAGTTGTTCATTGCAGAAGACACCAAAGGGAGACACCTCTATTGTTAAGGGAAATGTCCTGGCAGACAGAGCAGCCAAGGCCACCGCTAAAGGAAGATTGGTGCTACTGGCCACTGTACTAATACCTGATACTCCACCCATGTCAGTGGTATCATATTATACACCTGAGGGAATTAAATGGGCAGAACAGCAAGGCTTATAAGAGCATTCCTCTGGGTGGTTGCTATAAGGCAACAAAGTCTCCCTGAGGCTGAGCAACAGAAAATAATTAAGCTTTTCCACAACTCCTCACATTTGGGATGGGATTCTCTATTTAAATTGGTTTCCCAAATATTCCTGGGGAAGGGACTATTCCAGGCTGCAAAAAGGATCACCAGGGCCTGTGAACTCTGTGCTCATAACAGCCCAGAAAGCCACCCCATGCCCCAACCCCTGCTCAAACCTATGTTAGCACCAAGAAATATAACCTGGGGAAGACTTGCAAATAGATTTCACCCAGATGCCATTTGCTAGCACTTGTAGACACATTCATCAGGGAGATAGAAATGTTCCCTACAAGGACAAAAAAAGCACTGGAAGTGTGCAATTCCTTACTTCAGTCATTCCAAGGTTTGGATTATCAAAAAGTTTGCAAAGTAATAACAAACCTTCATTCACAGCAAGGGTGACCCAGCCTTAGGCTTCCTCAGTCTTAGGCATTACCTATCATCTTCACTCCTCGTGGAGGCCTCAATCCTCAGATAAAGTAGAAAAAGCCAACCCTGTTTCAAAAAGGACATTAACAAAGCTCCATCAGGAGACCTTGGAGGCCTGGGTTTCTCCCCTACCTATAGTTCTCTTGCACATAAGAATGGTTCCGAAGGGAACATTAAAGCTTAGCTCATTTGAAACGATGCATGGGAGGCCCTTTTTAACTTCAGACCTGCTGTTTGATGAGGAGACACATAGAATACTCACCCATATTATCAACTTAGGTCAGTTTCAAAAGGCCCTTCAAGATTACGGAAATAAACTATTGTTATTTTCCACAAAGGAAAAGAATAGCATCCCTCTTCCACCAGAGGACTTAGTCTTACTAAAAACTTGGAAAGAAGGATCCCCTGAGAATCAATTACCACTGAAATGGAAGGGCCCCACTGTTGTGAAACTTAAGGTAGTCACTAGCTGGGTACACCTGTCCAGGACTAAACCTGTTTCTTATGAATCTCTGGAGACACAAGAGGAGGACACCATGACCTATACTTATGAACCCCTAGAAGACTTAAAGCTGTTGTTTCACAAACACATAGATAAATAGCATGGCAAGGAGGAGTATGTGCAGTAATAAACCACACCTGTTCTTATGTTAACAATTCAGGGTTAGTTGAATTGCAAATTCAAAAGATATACCAACAGGCTACCTAGTTACATAATTTTAATAACTTTAATAACCCCACCACTCAAAATATCTGGGACTTTGTCAAAGGATACTTACCAAGTGTGATGTGGGTTTTTTTTTTAACATTTCCTAGGCCTTTTACTAGCTATCTTATTACTAATCTTTGGCCCTGGCTTATTTAACCTCTTTGTAAAGTTTGTGTCTTCTAGATTACAACAATTCCATGTGAGTGTGATGTTGACAGAAGACTTCCAACCCATCCCATCTTCTAACTGAAAAAATAAGGAATCCTGCCTTTGGGTCCCTTAATTCAGGCATCTAGAGATTTTTTGGGTGTCTTTTTTTTGAGACGGAGTCTCGCTCTATCGCCCAGGCAATACCAGGAGTGCAATGGTGCAATGTTGGCTCACTGCAACCTCTGCTTCCCAGGTTCAAGAGATTGTCCTGCCTCAGCCTCCTGAGTAGCTGGGATTACAGGCACATGCCACCATGCCCAGCTAATTTTTGTACTTGTAGTAGAGACAGGGTTTCGCCATGTTGACCAGGCTGGTCTCAAACTCCTGGCATTAAGTGATCTGCCTGCCTTGGCCTCCCAAAGTGCTGGGATTACAGGCATGAGCCACTGCACTCAGCCTCTAGAGATTTTTTTACTTTTCCAATGCTAGGCCGGGCCTACACTCGTAAAATTAGCAGGAAGCAGTCTTAGAAGACGGACTCCACCCTTCAACAAACCCTAAAGATTAAGGAGGAGTATATCATCTCTGAGGGGGAAATGAGGTGGGAGATTAGGAGATCAACTTGTTTTCTGAGTACCGGTCACCACCCTGCTGATTAAAACAGGATGCAGCAAAGAAACTGGCCAAAACCAGCTAGAGTACACTCACTGTTGCTCTAATAAATTTGCCTTCTTTCACTATCAGCTCACTTTTGAATTCTTTCCTCAGTGAAACCGAGAACCCTCCTGGGCTGAGTCCCAATTTGGGGGTTCACCCGCATCAACTTGATTAACTGAGTTTCCCTAATTTTTGTCCCCAGCATGCCTACAGCTGTCCCATACCCGGAATTATAATGTGTTTGCATAAGACACTCCCACTAGCACCATGACAGTTTATAAATGAGGTTGTGGCAATGACCTAGAAGTTACCTTATATGGTTCTGGGAACTCCTCACTTCTTTTCCAGACAGTTTGTGAATAACCCATCCCTTTTTAGCATATAATTAAGAGTGGGTATAACTAGCCACCAATCCATGAGTGCTACTCTGAGCCACTCTGCCTATAGGGTAGCCCTGCTCTGTCTATGAAGTAGTCATTTTCCTGTTCACTGTGGCTCTAATACATTTGCTTTATTTCACTGTCAGCTTACTTTTCAAATCCTTGCTGAGTGAAACCAAGAACCCTCCTGGGCTGAGCCCCAATTTTGGGGTTTGCCATCATCAACTTGATAATTAGCTGACAGTTTCGTAATTTTTGTCCCCAGCGTGTCTACAGCTTCCCCATGCCAAAACCCTCCAATCCAAGCATGCTTGAAGTCTTCTGTTTTTTGCAGTCCTATGCCTGCCTTTGAGTTCTCTGCCAAAATGCAACTGATGGTGGCTGACTCCTTTGCTACAGCAAGCTTGTTCTAAATAACTTTTGCTTGTTCTCATTTGGTTGGTCTTCAGTTACTTCCATGGTATAAAGCTAAGTTTAATGGGTGCTCCTGGCTCCAATGAGGTGGTCCCTAGCACATACTCAGACTAGCCTACTTAGAGAACTAATCCAGGGTTAGGTGTAAGTATAGATGTAAAGAGAAAGATCGTTTAGTCCCCAGAATGACTGATTATGGCTTTTACTCAGATTTGTCACCTGTAACTATGCACCCTGCAGTGAGGATTTTAGAAGAATAAACTTCCATCTGTCCTGAATGATGTTGTTGATCTTTATAATGTACATCACAACTGTGTTGATTTCCTTTTATATCCTTTAGATAAATAAAACCTGTTTGATCTACCCAAGGAGTATGTGTCCAGTGTTTCCACCATTTTGAGCTTACAACTGACATTGGTCAATACTATGGTCATACACTTTTCACTTTTCAGTTCGGGTAGGTAGGGATTATATATTTTGGGGATGAATATAGAGACTTTTGTCTTCTGTCCATGGGTAGAATTTATAAGTAGATGGCTGCTTATGGTAGTATTTCTTAACCTGGGGCCAGGTATCATTTAGGGGAGAAAGGGCATTCTAGGCAGAGACAACAGCATTAGAAAAGGCAAGGAGGCAGGAAGGCACAGAGCAAGGTGATGCCTCTCACAGGCCTCTGAAACATGCCATATGGCTCACATCTAATTTCAAACGCAAGCTTTCGTCTTCTACAGGCAGAGGAATTAATGGAAGAAAAGACTCTGAAACAATCAACTGTGCCCTAAGGGGAGCCTTCTTAAGACCACTTATTTCTAGGTTCTCTTGCACTAAGGAGGGCAAGCGACATCATAGGCTTAGCTTAGCCCCAAGACATCACCTTCTGGATGTTGTTCTCCTTCATTTGCACTGCACAAGGACCACAGTCACATTTGACTCTTAAGTGGGACTTTGACACAGTCAAGATGTTCATTTTCAAAAATATGAGACCTAAATAAACAAATATTTTCAGAGGGAACATTAGCTAAAACAACTATTTGCTAACTATGAATGTCTACTTCTCTCTCTCTCCGCATTGACAATTTCCTATTTGATATTAATCACAGTTGCTAATATTCATCCCATCATCCATAATAGAGCTCCCAATTCCAATTCCATAAATTTGCATATATCATTCCATAACACAATTTCCTTTTCTTCCCAAGATTTTTTCATCTTATCTTTGTATCATGTAGAAAATAGAAAATAGGGAGGGAAGGAAAGAAGGTAAGAAGGAAGGAAGGTCACAAAGAATACTAACATCACTGTTAATATTTGTATTAATGATCTTTTTATTGTTATGTAATGACAATATATACACCATTTTGTAACTTTTTTGCTCAACAATATATTTTGCACAACAATAAGTTTACATTTTCCATGTCATTAAATATTCCAAATATAATACTTCATGACAGGAGAACATTTCATTGTTTGAGTAGTCCAAAAATATCCCCTATTGTTAGATATCTATTATTTCCTATTCTTCATTATTATAACAAATGCTCCATTAACATCCTTCTAACTAAATATTTTCATGCATGCATAATTATCTCTATATGAAAATAGGTAGAAACTGAATTTATGGATCAAAAACTACGCACATCTTTATGACTTTTGATCTCTATACCACATAGCCTTCCAGAAAGGCTGAAAGAATTTATACTCCCTCCAGTAGTGCCTGAGTATACTAATTTTCCCAAATTCTCTTTGTTGTTAGATATATATATATATTATATATATATATATATATATATATATTTTTTTTTTTTTTTTTTTAATTAAAGACAGGGCCTCACTATGTTGCCTAGGCTGGTCTCGAATTCCTGGGCTCAAGTGATCCTCCCACCTCAGCCTCCCAAAGTGCTGGAATTACAAGCATGAGCCACCCGTGTCTGGCTGTTATGAACATTATATTTAAGAAGGTCTTTTTCCCCCTTCTTTGGCCTTTCTTCCCTTTCTACTTCTTGCCAACTATGAACACAATAATATGCCAAAGTTGTACTAAAAGAAAGGTTTGTTTGTCTTATAAACATTTCATCAAAAGCTCCCAAGGAATAGTGATACACAGAATCCGGAGGATGTGACTTCTCCAGGATAGATCAGGGGCTTTGTAGGGAAAAGCAGAGTAATACAAAAGATCTGAATGGGGACAATGAGGAAAAATAAAAATTGGCCCTTGGTTATTCATCTGAGAAAGACTCTCTGTGGAGCAATAGGTGACTCGGTTGGAGAAGTCAGTCGATGTTTGCACCATCTTCTGGATATTATATTCAGTGTAAACTTTATCCCTGAACCCCAGACTTACGTATGTAACTACCTATTTTCAGGTTTTCACTTGTTTAGATATTTATCTCATCACCACATTACCAACATAGAGTGCATTAGAGAAACCTATTCATTCTACCTCTAAAATAATTTGGTCCACTTTTCTCCAAATTACTCTCATCTCCCATCTGGCTATTGACTCTAAATTGTTCTCCTTGCTTCTACAATCATTCTCCTCACAGCAGCCAAAAGGTGATAGTCACCTCGTCATCTCCCAACTTAAAATAATCCAACAGCTTCCTATAACTCTTGCAATAAAACCACAACTCCTTATGAGGCTTATAAGCCATTACACATGAAGGGGATCCTGCCCACTTTTCCAACACCATTTAGCAGTACTCTTTCCCTCTATCACTCTACACCAACCATACTGGCATCATTTCTGCTCCTATAGCATGTTGAGTTCTTTTTCACATTAGAACTTTTGTTTCTGCTGTTTCACCTCCTTGACCAGTCTTCTCCTCACTCTTTATGTGGGTAGCTCTTCTCATTTATCATGTCCAATCCCAGAAAGTACCTCCCTGACTACCCAATTTAAAGCTGCCCCCACCCACCAACCCATTTACTTTCCATCACACAATGCTATTTTTTTTTCCTTTATTAGAAAACTGAAACTACCTTTTTATTTATTTGCATGCTTGGTTACTGTCTTCGTCTCTAAAATGTAATCTCTGTGAGTCCAGCGACTTACTTTTCCCTGACCCATTGTATCTCCAACACCTAGTAGAATGCCTGGCACATTGCTGATGCTCAAAGAATGTTTGATAAATAGGTAAACAGAAGGTATATACCACATTTTCATTCTGGTAATAGGTTTTCTTACATGCACATACAATCGTTATGGGTATAACCAGGGGGGTACTTAATTTTAAGCAATTTTTTATTTGTTGGTAAAAGGGAGTGTGTCATTCTTTGAATATCCAAAAATCTATTTAATCATTGTCCCTTATTATTGGAAATTTATATTTCACCATTTTCACTATTATAAGCAATATTACATATGTAAATTTGAAGCTAATATATAATTATTAAAATTACTAAAGTGGCTTTGTTAGATTAAAATTTTTTTATATATTTCATTAAATTTCCCTCCAGAAGTATTAAAATAATTTCTTTTCCATCAGCAGTGAACAAAGTTCTCATATCTGAAACATCAGATTGCATTCAGCTAAAAGGAACAGAAAACTCTAATAGAAACCAGTTAATAAGGGGAAAAAACATCGCATTTGACAAAGGACCAATGGAACAGTTTTCAGAACTGCTGGATTCCATGGCTTGATGGTGTCATTTTTCTTTTTGTACTTTGCCCTGAAGCTGACTCCCCTCAGATTTACAGGATAGCTGAACAGCTCTGGGCTGTACATCCCAGGAAGGCCATAACCAGACGTAAAAATAGATCGTCTTTTCTGGTGTTTCCTTCCTAGGATGAAGAAGTCTTTTCCAGAAGCTTGACAGCAGACTTCCCTCAGGTCTCATTGGCTGGAAATGGGTGACATTCCCTCTCCTAAACCAACCACTGACAAGGGGACTGGGACTAACAGGAATTCATTCTATCTAGGCCTAAACCAATCTGGATTTTACCATAGAGCAGAGTCGCATGGGTATTCCACCAGTGAGGAAGAAGTTACGGTGAGGTGGATTTGCAGTAGACAAAAAAATTGAGTCTTAACATTAAAAAAAAAAAAAAAAAAGAAGAAGAAGAAGAAAAAGAAAAAGCAAAAAACCTTGATAATTTGGTGAAGAACTACTACTTAAAATTACACTTTTTTTTCTTTTTTTCACAGAGTTGTCCAGGCTGGAGTGCCATGGTGTGATCTCCGCTTGTTGCAACTTCCACCTCTTGGGTTCAAGCCATCCTCCTGCCTCAGCCTCCCAACTAGCTGAGATTATAGGCATGCGCCACCACACCTGACTAGTTTTTCTATTTTTAGTAGAGACAGGGTTTCACCATATTGGCCAGGCTGGTCTCGAATTCCTGACCTCAGGTGATCCGCCCACCTTAGAGTCCCAAAGTGCTGGGATTACAGGCGTGACCCACCATGCGTGGCCTTAAAATTGCACTTTTTTGACTAATAGTTGGTATTAACATTCTTTTATACATTCTGCTAACTTTCTATCCTCTTTTGTTTTGTTTTGTTTTGAGACGGAGTCTTGCTCTGTCGCCCAGGCTGGAGTGCAGTGGTGCAATCTCGGCTCACTGCAACCTCCGCCTCCCGAATTCAAGCGATTCTCCTGCCTCAGCCTTCCATGTGGCTGGGATTACAGACATGCACAACCACGTCCAGCTAATTTTTGTACTTTTAGTAGAGACGAGGTTTCACCACGTTGGCCAGGCTGTTCTCAAATTCCTGACCTCAAGCGATGCGCCCACCTCGGCCTCCCAAAGTGCTGGGATTACAGGCGTGTGCCACCATACCTGGCCACTTTCTGTCCTTTTTTAATTCCTTTGGGAGAGCTCAACTGTTCTTGGTGGCAGTAAAAAAGCAAAGAAAAATAATAGAAAAATAATCCAAGTAGCAGGCTGATATCATTACTAAAAACTCCAGCTAGTTTATAAGAGCCATTATTTTGAGCAAATGCCCTCTACATTTCCAATTCCACAACTTTCCTCCTAAGCACACTCACCACTAGTAGAACAAGTACAGCAATATGAATTCAAAAAACATTTATTATTTGTATTAACCATATCTTTATCAGCAGGAGAATCAAGAGGACTGCAGCTCCCAAGAAGCTCCTGAAGTTTCACAACAACCCAAGAGCATTCTCTTGTGATTTCATATTGTAATCTATGTCCCAGGCCTCTTACAACCTCCTCCCCACGCTTCCCTTAAGGTAGAAAAAGATATGACACATGGCTCTGGCTCCAATTACACTTGTTTGCTTAGGTATTTTCTATTCTAATATCATTAACTTGATAAATCATTGATGTCACTGAGAATGGATATAAATAGATTAATCTAATTTTACCATCAGCTTCATTAATGTGAACTGCACTAACCACTGCAATCTCTCCTTATCTTTATCTGTTTTCTTCCAATATTTCTATTTCAGTTACTAATTAAACATACTTTAATTATAATAACTAGATAATAATACATTTCCCTCCTCTAAAGAAGATTTCCTTTTTGAACAATAATACTTGACTATTTATTGCATTCTTTACCATTTGCTTATTGGTATGTGGGCTATTTACATATTAGAATTTTCTATTATATGTTATATGGGTTACTAGATCTTTTTCACATTATTTTTCTGTCTTTCAGACTTGATTAGAAATATCTATCCATCCATCTATGGACAGATGTAATTATTTTTCTAGGTATGTATCTTCTATTAATCTATATAGTTATATTAATCTAAGTTCTTTTGTTAATTAGAAAATATATACCTTCTACATATTCTCTCTATATCTCTATTAATAGAAGATACATAGATTAATGGAACATATATATCTTCTATTTATAGCTATAGATATATAGATGATATACCTTCTATTAATCTTTTTTTCTTAAGATTTTCTGCCTTGGGGTGACATGTTTAGAAAGGTTTCTCATCCAGAGATTAGGTATGTATATCCACTCATTCTTTTCAAGGATCTTAAACCTTTTAGTTTTACCATAAATGTCAGCTTTATTTATGTATTTATATATTTAGCTAATGAAAACTTTTCAAATACCAACAAAAAAATTATTGAGGCAATACATTAAAGCTGACATGAGAAATGAGGGCTTTCAGGCAGGCCTTTGTCCTATTGATGGCATTCTTTTCTTTCACATTTATTTACTTACCTGGATGACATCATCATCACTCATAGCTACTACATTCACACTGATGACTACCAAATCCAAATTTCCAGTCCAACATGTAAAGGAATTCCCCCAGTCATGAGAAGTAGAAGAGAATCAAAGAGTCAGAGGAAATGAATTGAGACCCAGGGACAAAATAACTGAAGGGAAAAGATGAATGTTCTGAATGTTGGGCTGGCACTGCCATTCAGCTTCATTTCATTAATCTTCTGTTTGCTCTGACCAAGGTCAAAGTGAATCCAGCTTTAAACTCCTGCTGCAAGAAACAAGAATGCTATCTGGAACCACAAAATTAAAACCTGCAGGAAGGACTGAGAAAAGGAAATATTCATGGCTTCTTCTCGAAATATGCACTGGATGGGAAATCGGCAATCAGGATTTTTGTAATGATTAAAGAATATACATCTACTTACCTGTCATAATTCATGAACTGAAAAAGAGGGAAAATGTGTTCAAGAGTCATTTCCCTCTGAGTATGTCTTATACATCTACTTTTTTCATAAAGAGATTGCTATGCTTGCCATTACTTAAAGAAAAATTATATTCTATTCGAAAATTAAAATCAGCAAATTAAAAAAAGAGAGACAGAAATGAGTTGGGCTCATTTTCCAGAGATAAACCAATGAAATTTTAAAAAGCTTCTCGCACAGTACTCTGAGAGTTTTCTTAGAAGTTGATTTAAAAGTGAGAGAATTCAGGATACAGGTGTTTTGGGTTGTTTTGTTTTTAATAAATTACTAATCAGTTTAGGATCTTCTATGTGTTCCATGTGTCAGGGGAAATTGACAATTTAAAGTGAGGAAAATAGACACCTCAAAAAAGTTAAAAGGGTCAGAAATGACATTGGAAATCATATTTTCAATTTATAATTTTGGTATTCCTTCTTCTCCTTTTACCATAAATTTCTCATTTTCTCAGATTTTGTAATAAGGCCAAATGATAAGCTGGTTACAAACAGTTGCAAAGGCTTGGTAACATTAGAGCATTAAGAAGATAAGGTCGAGGCGACAAGAAAATCATAGCAGGAACAAGTTGTCATCATAACCATCCATCTGTTTAATCAGGGTGGCTTTGAGCCAGAGAGAGAGAGAACTGTAAAAAGCTAATGTGTGACACCCAAAATTCTAGAAACAGCTTTCCTGGATTTAAAAAGAAAAAAAAAAATTACTTCTGACCACTCTCTTAAAGGAAGGCATGCAGTGGGTTGTGGAGCTCAAGGGAAGAACATGGGCTTTGTTATGGTGCAAGTCCCAGGTCTGCCACTTATTGTGGACTTTGGGCTAAGCCACTTCTCTAAGCCTTGCTTTCCTCATCTAGACAATGGAGAAAAAGAAAGTAGCTACCTCACAGAGTTTCTCAGAATTAAATTCAAAAATATATTCAATAGTATATGTAAAGCATTTAGCAGAGTGCTGGGCACAAGGTAAGCAGAATAATGATCTCTTGCTGTGGTTTTTGTCACCATAAGGAGCACAGATAGCTCTAAGACATTTCTTCATGGTGGCTTTAGTTACAGAAACTAATAGCCAACTTCTTTCCAATTCTTTGCTCTTAAATCAAAGAGTAAACCCTGATGTTTTCTCCATGATGATAACAGAATTTGAGGACAGAAGGAAGTCTGATTTAATTTGATGTATAATCTTGAGTCAGCAACTTGATCTCTTTGAATTTGATTCCTTGTTTGTGACTCGAGGATACCAATAAGATCACATGAAGTTTTTTTGAGGGCTAAATAAAGTAGATAGGTAAGAGATGGAAATTTTGGCATTAAAGCCTCTGTAGACTCAAAAAGTCCATACAATATGGGTTATAATTACTCGTCACTCCACATGCATGTGTAAAAGTGGCATTACTATTAGCAAAGCCTCATTGTCTTCCCACTATTTTTCAAGGCTTATTTTCTCATAGCCATTTCTCTTTCCGATTCTGGACTCCTTTATTTGGACCAAAGCAGATAACAGGTGAATAGCCTTTATCTGTTCATTGGACATAATAGCCCAGGATTCTGATATGCCATGATGATTCCTGTTCTATGTGCTAACCAGACAATTTCAGCTACTAAGAAGCAGAACCAGTTCACAATCTTTGAACTCTCCAAGGGTATAATATCAATTTCTCATTTTTCTTTGCAACCTTAGCACAGAGTCTAACACTAAGAATTAACTCTAAAAAAAGTAGGTTAGGTTGGGCTATGAGAGCCGTCTGTGTCATGAGCAAGAATCCAGATATGTCTTCAAGGGGTGATAACGAGTAAGTCAAAGCTTTTAAGCAGAGGATTAACACTATCATGTTTGTGTATTAGAAAAATCACTCTGAAAGTTGTGTAGAAGTTAGGAGGAAGTTTGGCCTGCAGGTATGACCTGCATAATCAACATAATCAAGGAAAGGGAAAACAGTCTAAGAACTCTGCCTAATTAGGAAGGCAAGTATTTAAAATATTTTTAAAAATATTTTCATCAATATCTTTAACATTTGATTTAGTTATGTTTAATAATATAATAAACACCTAATAGTTACTGAAAATTAGAAAATACAGAGAGGGGAAAAATTAATTATCCATATCCTACCTCTCAGAGATAAACTATGTTTTGGAATACAACTATCTGCAGATTTTTTCCTGGATGTGTGTTGTATGTATGCGGAGAGAGAAGAGGAGAGAGAGGGAGGATCAGATATGAAAACAAATAAAAACATTTTTAAAATCAGGAAAAGGAGGATCCACAGGTAGAGGTAGACATATGAGGAAGAATTCTTACAGGAGGTTAACACATACAATCCACAGTTGGTAAGCTGAGAACGCCCTGAAGAACTAAAAGTAGACACTACGGGCAGTGGGCCTAGGAGTGGGAATAAGAGTGACAGACTTTACTTTAAAAAAAATAGCTTGAGATATAATTCACATGCCATACAATTTACCCTTTTAAAGTGTATAAATGAATGACTTTTAGTATAGTCACAAAGTTGTGCATCCATCACCATAACGAATTTTAAAGTTTTTCATCACCCCCAAAAGAAACCCCACCCAATTTAGCCACCACCCTCCAACTACTCTCATCTCCCACTCAACATTAGGCAACTTCTAATTACTTTCTGTCTAAATAGAGTTATATATTCAGGATATTTCATATAAATAGACAGCATAATATGTGGTCTTTTGCAACTGGCCTGTCCCATTTAGCAAAATGTTTTCAATGTCCATACATGTAGTACTATAAGACTTTACTTTAAATTTAAACCTTTCTGTACTAGTTTACTTGATTTTGTTTATACTATTGGCATTTCTTGCTTTTATAATCTAAAAATGGAAAAAATATATTTTATGCATATTGTTAAATACCAATATGATAATTGCTTTCTGCAATCTGTAGTTTTCCCTTCAAACCATGTGACAAATGAGAGCGATTAAGATCTAGTAAGCCAGGTATTGTGCTAAGTACTTCCATGCATCGTTTTAGTTAATACGCACAAAAAAACTTTGAAATATTATACTTATTTTATAGAAAACTGAGGCATTTTATAGATGAGGTCACAGAGTTAGTGAGTTGTAGATCCTAGATTTTGAAACCAATGAGTCCACCTCTAGAGCCTGCATTTTTCAGAACAGTAAATATAGACGCTTTGGCTTTTTTTTTTTTTTTTTTTTTTTTTTTTTTTTTGAGACAGAGTCTTGCTCTGTTTCCCAGGCTAGAGTGCAGTGGCACGATCTCAGCTCACTGCAACCTCTGCCTCCCCGGGTTTGAGCGATTCTCCTGCCTCAGCCTCCCAAGTAGCTGGGACTACAGGCGCCCGCCACCATGCCTGGCTAATTTTTTGTGTTTTTAGTAGAAATGGGGTTTCACCGTGTTAGGCAGGGTGGTCTTGATCTCCTGACCTCGTGATCCGCCCAGCTCGACTTCCCAAAGTGCTGGGATTACAGGCGTGAGCCACCGTGCCCGGTCACCTTGACATTTTTTAAAAGTATTAGAAGTTAGAAATGTAGACCTCAATCACATAAAATAACTGTAGTTATACAGAGCACTTTGTCTTTGAATAAAACATGATGTTTTTCACATAGTATAAATAATTTTAAAGATCAAAGCCAACAAGAGAAAAACATTATCAGTGATTTCTATAGACTGTGAGAGGACTTTACAGGCTGTTTTTAGCTTTCCCATAGTACATTTAAGATATCTTTTGAATGTAATGGCTGAGTTACATGTAACCAGGCTTTTCAGAGATATTCTATTACATAAAGCAAGATACCCCTGAATATGTACAGTTGCTCTTTTGCGAAGTACAACACTAGAAAATTATGCTATCTTTGCCTAGTTACAGAGAGAAAGTTTTTCATCACCCCCAAAAGAAATCCCACCCAATTTAGCCACCACCCTCCAACTATTCTCATCTACATCTACATCTCATCGATGTACATCTACATCTACATCTACCTCCAACTACATCTCATCGATCCATAACCATCGTATTTCTTATCCTCTTAGAATGAAGGGATATTCATAGATATTAAAAACACTCCCAAGGCAACAATTTTGAAGCAAAAATATAAATCAAAATATTTAGCAATTCTGTGTTTGTGTTTGTTATTAATCCATATTGTTCTGTTAAGGCTTCCCTTTTGGTAGGACTATTATAGACTGAAGAATGAGCTGCTGCTCATGCATGACTCCATATGGCAAAAAGAACCATGTTCAACGAATAAAATTAAGCCATCTGTGGTGGTGTTCATTTTCTTCTTTTAAACTGGTACTTTTAATGGTAAGTCATTAAGATATATAAATATATTTCCCCTTTATTAGATGTTCTCTTCATTTTAAAAAACTGTATTTAACTGGCAAAACTTGCACAGTCATTTGTATTTTTTATTTTTGATGAATTTTCATGACCATACAGCTGCTTCTCCTTCAAAAGCAAAATGCCGTAATAGTAAAACTACCAATTCTATACCTATTTCTTTCTGTAGAAAAGGTGAAAATGTCATTACAGGCTTTTACATAGTTTTTCTTCCAACTTGTTTCTGTTACATTCTAGAAATGAACAACAAAAGATAGAATTATTAATACCTGGTTCATTACCAAAGTGATGAAGTTGTCACTGCCGAGCAATGCTCAAGGGACATAATGCATGCAAGGCTATGTTTTTAAATAAAGGTTCTCAGAACTGACACAAAGTAGGTATGCAATAAAAATACAAGTTGAATGAATAAATGGAGGAGCAAATGAATTAGAATCATGGTTCCTAAATCCAACTTTCGGTTTTCCCTTATTCTTGAGAAAATATATTTCCTGGACATTGCAAGATGTTGGAATTGTATGTTTATCTGTGGGACAATTATAAAAGGCATAACATACATTGAGAAAGAAACAGAAGGAAAGTTTGATATAATAATGGTTGAGAATTTTCAAAATTGATGTTGGCACAAAACCATAGATCCGGGAAGCTCAAAGAACAACAAGCAGGATGAATTCCAAAAAAGTCTGTACTTAGATATTTCTTATTCAAACTGTAGAAAATTAAAGACAGAGATAAAATCTTGAAAGAAGCCAGTGGGGGTGGGGTAACATGTTACCTATAGAGGAGCAAGAATAAGAATTACATCAGATTTCTCTGTTCAGAAATCATGCAAGCAAGAATAGAATGGAATACAATATTTAAAGTGTTCACACACACACAAAAAAACCCATCAACCTAGATTTTGTATCCAGTGAAATTATCCTCCAAAAGTGGAGGAAAAATAGAGACTTTTTAGACAAATAGAATTTGAAGGAATTTGTCGTGTTAATAGAAACTCTTCAAAGAGCAGTAAAATAATATAAGTCAGAAACTTGGATCTACACAAAGGAGAAGGCTTAGAGAAGGAATAAAATAAAAGTAAAATAAAATCTTTTATTTTTCTTATTCTTAACCTAAAAGCTAAGTTTGTTCAAAATAGTAATAATAGCAACATTGCATTCAGTGATTATAACTTACATATAAGTAAAATAAAAAACAGCAATGTTACAAGGGATGGGGGACAAATTGGGAATATACTGTTATGAGGTACTTGCACCATACTTTTTTATCTTTTTCTTTCTTTCTTTTTTTTTTTTTGAGATGGCATTTCACTCTTGTCACCCAGGCTGAAGTGCAATAGCACAATCTCAGCTCACTGAAACCTCTGCCTCCCAGGTTGAAGCAATTCTCCTGCCTCAGCCTCCCAAGCAGCTGGGATTACAGGTGCGCACCCCCATGCCCAGCTAATTTTGTGTTTTTAGTAGAAATGGGATTTCACTGTGTTAGTCAGGCTGGTCTCAAGCTCCTGACCTCAAATGATTCACCTGCCTCAGCCTCCCAAAGTGCTGGGATTACAGGTGTGAGCTACCACACCTGGCCACTTGAACCATTCTTTAAGCAGTAGACTTTGAATAGCTGTAAATAGATATTTTACACTCTAGGACAACCATTAAAATTTTTTAAAAGAAGTATAATTGATATGTGGTATATTCTCAATGGTATCCTCCCAAAATTCATAAGTTGAGTTTTACATCTAACCCTCAGTACCTCAGAATTTGGCTGAATTGGCAGATAGGGCATTTAAAAGGGCAATTATGTTCAATTGAGAGCATTAGGGTGACTGCCAATCTCATATGACTGGCGTCCTTAGAAGAAATTTGGGCACACGAACAGACACTGGGATGTGTGCACACTGAGGAGAAACCATGTGGGGATGCAGCAAGATGGCAGCCATCTGCAAACAAGGAGAAAGGCCTCAGAAGAAACCAACCCTGCCAATGCCTTGACTTTGGACTTCTAGCCTCCAGGTGCGTGAGAAAATAGATTTCACTTGTTTTTAAACCACCCAGTCTATGGTATTTTGTTATGATAGCCTTAGCAAAGTAATACTAAAGAGGGGAGAGAAAATGGAATCATATAAAATGTTTCATTAAAACCACAGAAAGCAGAAAAAGAGAGAAAGACAAAAAAATAATACTAAAAGCAAAGAACAAGGGTAACAAATAGAAAACAGTAACAAATATGGTAGATAAAAATCCACCTACATCAATCACATTAAATGTTAGTGCTCTACTTTTAAGCTTCAGTGGTCTAAATACAGAAATTAAAAGACAGTAGTCTCTGTCTTTTACTCGGTAATCCACTCTGTCAGAGTGGATTAAAAAAAAAAAACACCCAACTATGTGTTTACATAATTATGTTGGATTCTAACATGAGAAAATGTATGCAAATGAACTGAAACAATGGAAAAAGGTGCATAATTACTAATAGAGTAATGAAAAAACCCTTAGGTGGAAGAAAACTTACAAGATTATATATTCCATAAAAACTGTCCTTAGTGCCTAGTATGGTGGCTGGAACACAGTTAGTGCTCAACAAATACTTGTTGAATAAATATCTGAATTTAAAAATTCAAAATAGTCAGCAACCTAATATGATTATCCAGCCACCACCACCACCATGAAATCAGTCATCTACTAGAAAAAATCAGTTATTCTTCAAAATAGCTCATTAAGTATTTCTGTGCCCTCGCCTTGTGTGTTCTTCGGAGCTTAGTGTTTGCATAGCCTGCTATGTAAGGAATGTTTAGAAACAAAAAGAAATTTAAAAAATAGGACACAGAACAAACACTTTCAACTGTAATCTCCCTTCCCATCCTTTCTCCATGTTGAGGTGTGAAAGAGGGAAGGTCAATAGCATCAGACAGACTTTTCTCCTATAGGAGTGATCTTAAAATATGTCCATATATACACACACACACACAAATGATGCCTCAAAGTACTTCATGGAGCTTGTTAGTTCCCTTATTTTTCTTGTAACACAGTCCATCTAAATGCTGGTAAGAAAGGGAAGAATCTAGGAATTAAAAATAAAACCAGTTTTCCCTATCTAGGCAATTCATAGGTTTCCAATGTTATATCTACCAGCAAATATCTAGAATAATGTACACTATTTTTAAAACCTTCTCCTCTATTAGTTCTTTAAAGTTTGAAATATCCTAGGCTAGAAAATTACTTATTCTAAAGGTTTAAGTTCTTGTCTGTTTTAAAGACAGTACAGTAGTTTCCCCTTATCCACAGGGAATACATTCCAAGACCCCCAGTGAATGCCCGAATCTACAGAAAGGACCAAACCCTATATGTCAATGTTTATTCCTAGATATACATACCTATGACAAAGTTTAATTTATAAACTAGGCACAGTAAGAGATTAATAATAATTAATAATAAAATAGAACAATTATAACAATATACTGTAATAAAAGTTATGTTCTCTCTCTCTCTCAAAATATTGCAATACCTTTGACTACAGTTGACCACAAGTAACTGAAACCTCAGAAAGTGGAATAGCAGATTAGAGGGGGCTGCTATAGGAATGAATTGAGAGCTTGCTTGTAAAACTCTGTGCTTGCATTTAGAAGGACAAATCTAGATTTTTGAAAAGGCATTTTAGTCCTAAAAGCTACATTTGGCTGCTCATATTAACAACTCTGTTTTTGTTTTGTTGTTTTTTTGAGACGGAGTCTCACTCTGTCAACCAGGCTGGAGTGCAGTGGCATGATCTCGGCTCACCGCAACCTCTGACTTCCAGGTTTAAGTGATTCTCCTGCCTCAGCCTCCTGAGTAGCTGGGATTACAGGTGCACGCCACTACGCCTGGCTACTTTTTGTATTTTTAGTAGAAACAGTTTTCACCATGTTGGCCAGATTGGTCTCAAACTCCTGACCTAAGGTGATACACCCGCTTCATCCTCCCAAAGTGCTGGGATTACAGGCATCAATTAACTACTCTTATAATAAAAACAAAGGAATTGAATTGCATGACATTAAGTACTAGTTCAGGTTTGTAATTTAAAATGAAAGAGTCTTAGTTTACATAGTCAAAAAAGTGTCAGAGCAGTTTGTATTTATCCAAATATGATTTCTGAAATAAGTCTGAAATATATTTTGTTTAAACAAGTTATGTCTCCTTTATTAGAATAGTACTAATTTAGAGCTTTTAATCTTTCAATCAGTGGATAAGCAAAAGTTTCCATTTGCTCTATTTCAAAAGAAATTATTGCTATGCAAATTAGATTTACATCTTAATAAAACTGTAGGCGGATAAGGTTAGTCTGCTTTAAAAACAAGTTTTGGGGATCAGGGTCTAGGTTTTGGTCATCTTTGTCACCCCCATGGACTGCCATGCCTACAGCAGATACCCAACAAATATTGTTCAATTGAAATACATCATCAAATAGATTATTTATGTGAAGATAGATAATGTTAACCGTAAATGAACCTCAACTTTTTATTGCATCAAGCTAAAAATGCTTATTTAATAGTTCCAGCTGCCAAATATAGAGTACATGAAAGACATAATATCATATTGAAATTACTTCTACAATTTAGGTTTATCGCTAGTCAGACTGACTCTCCTTAATGAAATAATTTTTCTGTAAGTTTTAAAGAAGGGTGTCAAATTAATATTTAAAATAATTTTACTCATTCTTTTTGAAAAAAAGTTTGTGAAATAACACTTTTCTTGTGGAAAAAGAAGAGAGCTGTCAGCTCTGTTAGAGCCAGTAAGAAGGAAAAATCCTTTCTTGGTATTGGTATTGATGTTTCTACTGAGTTGTCACTGCCTTACAGACTTACCCAAGGATTGTAATAATAAAAAAAAGGATTATAAGAAAACTACATTACTTGGTTATATTATTGGTATATGGTCTGGTGGCTCAAATATATGTCAGTCATTAATGACAACCAAAAACCTATGGCTCAAGTATATGTCAGTCATTAATGACAACCAAAAACCTAACTCACTCTGACACAGATATAAATGGATATGGACTTTTGGGGGCTGTGAGTACAATGTGGTTGGAACTACTCTCGGTCAAAATTAAATCTCATTAAAAATGTGAGAAAAATTATTAAACCATTTTAACTGAATTTTAAATATTTCATTTAAACTTTCTTGAAAAGAACATATTCATTATAGAAGATTAAATTTGCTCAAGTAACACATAAAGTCATTTTAACTACAGTTTATGAAATATAGGAATTTTAAAGCAAATAATTATCATGGGACTGTATGATTTTGTAGCATTCATTAAGATTATTTCTTGTGCATGAAAAAGTTCTGTAAGCTAGTTTTCCACCTTACATTAAAAATGTAAGATACATCTGTCTCTTATATTTTTGATTAAGATACATCTGTAGCTTATATGTTTAGTTCAATATACATTTCTTTGCTAAGCAGCAGTAAAAAAAATTGAAGCAAGATTTTTTTGAAGTCATGCTATATTCAATATTCATGATTCCTATTCATTATAACTGAACTGTAGAAACTGAATGTTTTTTCAGAATCTTTTCCCCAAAAGTATTCTATACTCCCATGAGAGGTTTTCTGTCTGCTCTTTTTCTCTTTCATTAGAGAACAATGTTGACACCATTTTCATGATGCCATTTTCACCAGTTCACCATATGACAAGCTAAGCTTCACTACATACATTCTTTGTAGCATGGAGAAACCACACAGGCAGAATGCAATTTATCATGGTGAAAATATAGCCTGTTATAAAATTAAAAAATATAATGCTCAGTGAGTCTTTGTAAGTCTATCATACAGGAAATTTTATATGTATTAGCTTCCAATAAAATAAGAAAAGTTGGATAAATTAATGAGACAAAATGTAATTTAAAAATCTGAGGAACATTGCATGTATTGATGGTAATTTTGTCACTCAGTCTAAAATGGAATAAGGGAATAAGAACTTCAGAATTCTATATTACAGTTTTCTTTATAGTAATTCACTATATCATTAATAAAATATTTCACTGTAGTTTAAGCATATAAGTAAATTAACATTCCTCATTATAATACCTCATCAATAGCTGATAAACAGTTACTTAAGCTAAGAACTCTATAGTTCCTAAATCATTGCTTATATTTATTAAATTATTCAGTAAAGAAACACCTCTAGGCCGGGCGCGGTGGCTCAAGCCTGTAATCCCAGCACTCTGGGAGGCCGAGACGGGCGGATCACGAGGTCAGGAGATCGAGACCATCCTGGCTAACACGGTGAAACCCCGTCTCTACTAAAAAATACAAAAAAAAAAAAAACTAGCCGGGCGAGGTGGCGGGCGCCTGTAGTCCCAGCTACTCGGGAGGCTGAGGCAGGAGAATGGCGTGAACCCGGGAGGCGGAGCTTGCAGTGAGCTGAGATCCCGCCACTGCACTACAGCCTGGGAGATAGAGCGAGACTCTGCTTCAAAAAAAAAAAAAAAGAAACACCTCTATTATTTTATGGCCCAAGATTTTTTCAGAATCTCATATGTTGCTAAGAATGAAACATCTTTTCTGCAAATAAAATACACTGTTATAATGCATACACAAAAATCAACTTGTGTTTAATTAGGAATTAGTGAATGACGTGAAACAAATAAAAAACACCTCAGAAAGGTCATTGTATAAATTCTGGATAGAAATCTCTGCTGTCTTAATGTGGTATATGGTAAGGTTTCTTAAATGCCTCACTTTTTTAAGCTAAAAATCCATCAACTAGTGATTTGCGGCTTTGTGACAAATTTCCTTTTCATGTGTACTTCAAATGAACCATTGTACCCAATGACAATATGACTTCACAAACTTGGCAAACATAAGAGAATAAAGACCACAATTTAAAAAAAACCTAAAACTAAAAATCAATCCTGTCTATAAAATATAGGACCCCTTAAAAACATGTAAGATGTTAATATTTTCTTTACATATAACACAAAATTACATTTCCCATCCCTACTTCCAGCACATTGTAGAGTATGAGAGGCTAAAATGGTAAAGGAAAAATATCCCAGAGAACTTAAGGTCCTAACACAAATTTTTTGTTAGAGGTTTATATCCAGTGTTATGGTTTGAATGTCACCTTCCAAAAGTATGTTTTGGAAATTTAATCCCCAAAGAAACAGTATTGAGAGGTGGGGCCTAAGGGAAGGTGTTTAGGTCATGAGGGTGCTACCCTCATGAATGGATTAATGTCAATTATAAAAGGGCTTGAGGTTGCAAGTTCAATCTCTTGATCTCTCTCACCCTCTTTTTGCCCTTCTACCATGAGATGACACAGCCATAAGGCCCTTGTCAGGTGCTGGCCCCTTGGTCTTGGACTTCCCAGCCTTCAGAACCATAAGCCAATAAATTTATTTTCATTTAAAATTACCCAGTTTGTGGTATTCTGTTTTACCAGCATAAACAGACTAAGACATCCAGGGAACCCAAACTGTGAACTTGGTTAACGGTGGTTTCAGACTGGTGGTGCACCAGGTACCTGGAAGAAGCAAAAGCAAATCCTTTCATTAAAAAGGTATTTTCATCCTGGGCTTTCAAGAATCCCCCAAAATATTTATTCAGGGATAATAAGCACAGAAGGCAGAAATATCATGAGCAATAAACAACCA
The DNA here is from genome assembly GCF_024542745.1 of Macaca thibetana thibetana. NCBI lineage: Eukaryota > Metazoa > Chordata > Mammalia > Primates > Cercopithecidae > Macaca > Macaca thibetana. The sequence goes on along the minus strand of NC_065592.1, from coordinate 82,173,747 downwards.
AAACGAGAATTTAGGGAAATACATAAGCAAAGAATTTGGATATTGGAATTATTATATACAGCTTATAAAATAACTATGCTTAGTCTACTTGAACAAATAAAAAGATAACCCTGAAAGTATTTTCAAAAAACAGGGAGTTCTAAAACGAAACCTAGTATATTTGTAGAAAAACAAAAAAGAACTTGTATAATTTAAAAATAATAAAATTTAAAACTCTAAGTACATTAAGCATTGCAAAGGAGTAATTTAGTAAAACGAAAGACAGGACATATAAAATGATTCAAAATGCAGCAAAAAGAAACAAAAATATGAAATATATGAAAAGAATGCTAAGAGACATGGAAAAAAGGTGAAAAATTCCAACATTCTTTTAATGTGAAGGAAAGGAAAAAGAGGAGGGCACAGAGACAATATTTTAAAATATATAGGCTGAGAGTTTTATAGAACTGATTAAATGCACAAGTTCTTTAGTTTAAAAAGCCTAGTGATTTCCAAGCAGGACAAATAAAAATAAAACCATAACTAGGAATATTATACTGATATTAAGTATTACCAAAGACAAAAGGGAAAATGTTAAAATCAGTCAGAAAAAAAAAAAAAAAAAAAAAACTAGCAGATAACTTTCAAAGGAGTTATATGCTGATAACTGACTTCTCAGCAGAGAAAATATGAGTCAAAAAGACAGTGAGATATTCTTCAATATGCAAGGGGAAAAAGACAGCCAAATGAGAATTCTAAACTCAGTGAAAATACCTTTCAAGAATAAGGATGAAGCTAGGTGACATCAGTAAAAATGGCAGAGTAAAGACCTCCAAAAATTCTTTCTCTACATAAAAGCAATGAGCAACAGTGCAAAAATTGACAGAAATTTCTGAATTTTTCAGAATTCTAGAAATTAACCAAATGCAAAACTATAGGAAATATTTACTCAAGAAAAACAACTGAAACTTGATAAGAACAGTGAGCTTTGTGTTGTTGTAACTTACCCTATTCTTATCCTTCCTTCTCAGCTATTCAGCACCTTGAAAATGAACGGCTCACAATCATAGTGAAAACCAGCAGCCGGTCAGGCACTGGAGAGGGAAGAATAGGGTTAAGCTTCCTTCAAAGCCCTGTTTCCAGAGGGTTGTTGTTTTATCTGTTGGTGGTTCCCTGGAAGACCACATCCACAAATTCATCTTTATTTAATCTGACTCAGAGCTCATTTAGTGTAAACAGCTGTATCCTTAGGGACTGCATTAGTCTGTCTTGCATTACTACAAATGAATACCTGAGACTGGGTAATTTATAAAGAAAAGAGGTTTTGCAGGCTGTACAAGCAAGGCACCAGCATGTCCTCAGCTTCTGGTGAGGCCTCAGGGATCTTACGATCATGGCAGAAGGCAAAGGGGGAGGCAGTGTGTCACACGGCAAGTGAGGGAAGAAGAGAGGGAGGAGGAGGTGCAAGAATCCTTTAAACAATCAGTTCTCACATGAACTACCAGAGTGAGAACTCATCATTACCATGGGGAGGTCACCAAGCCATTCAGGAGGGATCTATTCTCATGACCCAAACACCTCCCACTGGGCCACACCTCCAAGATCAGAAATTATATTTCATTATGAGATTTGAAGAGGACACACATTCAAACCATATATGTTGTTTGTCAAAAACAATTAAGGGCAATTGCCTAAAATTGTATACAATGGTTGGGGCTACAATAGGCTAGCCAAAAAGGTTAAAAGGAAAGTCTGGGGAATTAGATGTCCATAAGAGATTCTGAAAAGCTTCAACATTTTCTTGCAATCTAGAAGGAAGAGCATATATTTAGGACTGTGTGAATACTCAGGAAAATCCTGAGAAGTTTCAACCCCTCTCACTTCTGGCTAAAATGGAGGCTCTTTACAAGGAGAACATAAAGTTTAACTTTTTGTTAACTGCCTGGATGACTGTTGAAAGCATGCCACCACAGATATATAAAATCTCTTAGAAAAGACCTGGAGTCTTACTGGTTGCAGGCATTTAAGAAAATCCCTATCCACCAATCATTACTTGATTACTAACTTAGCTAAGCAGAGATTTCACTTCACTGGCAACACATAACAAAGAACACAGACTTCACCATATCGATTTGGAAAAAATGCTAAATAAACAACTATCTACTACAAATAGCAGCAGCCAACAACAGATCCTGAGGAGGAGGAAGAATTTGATTTCCAGAGTTTTCATATTACATTATTTTAAATGTCCAAGTTTTGACAAACAAATAATTATAATATATACAAAGAAATAAGAAAGTATGGCTCATACACAGGGGAGAAACATAGTAATATACTATCCTTGAAGAAGACCAAATGTTGGACTTGCCAGACAAGTAATTTATTTATTTATTTATTTCAGACAGAGTCACACGCTGTCTCCCAGGATGGAGTGCAGTGGTGTACTCTTGGCTCACTACACTCTCTGCATCCCAGGTTCAATTGATTCTCATACCTCAGCCTCCAGAGTAGCTGGGATTACAGATGTGAGCCACCACGCCTGGCTAATTTTTGTATTTTTAGTACAGATGGGGTTTCATCACATTGGCTAGGCTGGTCTCAAATTCCTGACCTCAGGTGATCCTGAGGTCTGCCTGCCTCTGTCTCCCAAAGTGCTGGAATTATAGGTATGAGCCACTGCACCTGGCCTGACAAATAATTTAAATTAGCTAATTGAGGCCAGACACAATGGCTTGTGCCTGTAATCCCAGTACTTTAGGAGGCTGAAGTAGAAGGATTACTTGAGGCCAGAAGTTTGAGACCAACTTGACTAATATAGTGATAGCCTATCTCCACAAAATCTAAAAAATTAGCCAGGCATAGTGGCACATGCGCCAGTCCCAGCTACTCAGGAGGCTGAAGCAGGAGGATCATTTTTGCCCAGAGCTTCAAGGCTGCAGTGAGCTATGATTGAGCCATCAGACTCCAGCCTGAGCAACAAAGCAAGACCTTGCCAAATAAATAAATAAACAAATAAATAAATAACTTAAGAAAATTATGAAAACAATGTCTCACCAAATAGAATTTTTTTAAATAGAAATTATAGAAAAGGAACAAAAATCTTTGGACTTGAAAAGTACAATAACAGAAATGAAAATTTCACTTGATGGGGTCAAGTAAAGACTTAAGCAGGTAGAAGAAAGCATCATGAACCACGAAGATAGATAAATTGAGATGATCAAATCCAATGGATGAAAAAATAATGAAGAAAAATAAATGAAACCTGAGACCTGTGGGACATCGCCAAACGTAACAACATAAGCAAAATGGCAATCTTTGAAGGAGAGAAGAGAAAGGTGTAGAAAGAATAGTTGAAGAAATAATGACTGGAAATTTCCAAAATTTGATGCAACTATTAATCAGCACATACAATAAGCTTAGTAAAATTCAAGAAGGATAAACTCAAAGAGAGCCACAACTAGAAACATTATAATCTAATTGGTGAAAGTCAATAACAAAGAGTAAATTTGAAGGCAGCAAAAAAGAAGCATCTCATCATGCACAAGGAATCCTTAATAAAATTTACAGCCAATTTCTCATCACAAACATGCAAGTCAGAAGGCAGTGGGCAGACATATTCAAAATACTGAAAGAAAGATTATCAACCAAGAATCTCATTATCCAGCAAAATTATCCTTCAAAAATGAAGAAAAAATTAGGAACTTTCCAGATAAACAAAACTGAGAGAATTTGTCAGAAGCCCACCTGCCATACAAAAAATACTAACAGGAATCCTGTGGCAGAAAATGAAAGAACACTAGATAGCAGCACAATCCACATGAAAAAATAAAGAGCATCAGTCAAGGTAACTAAATAAATATAAAAGGCTACATGCATGTATTTTTTGGTGTGTAACTATTTTTTATAAAATCTATCTAATTTTCAAAACAGCTCTATAAAGGAATGATTATAATTAGTGTTGTTGGACAGATAATGTATAAAGATGCAATTTGTATGACGATAACAACACAAAGGAGGGAGGAGGAGATGAGGATCTATAGGAGCAAAGTTTTCTTAATGTGATTGTAATTATGTTGTTACTATTTTAAATAGATTGTTATAAAATTAAATTTCAATTGTAATCCCTAGGACAATCACCAAGGATATAACTCAAAAAATAAATACAGTAAAAGAAATGTCAAGGTAATTTAAATGGTACGCTATAAATTATCTTGTAGACAATTGGATCATTTTTTAAGTCTTTTCTTTCAATCTCTGTCCTTTAATTGGAGAGTTTCTTCTATGTACATTTAATGTAATTACTGATAAGGAATGATTTATGTTTGCCACATTTTGCTATTCGTTTTCTATGCCTTATGTCTTTTTGTTCCTCTAGTCCCCCATTACTGCCTTTGTTTGTGTTAAATAGATATTTTATAGTGTACCATTTAAATTACCTTGTCATTTCTTTTACTGTATTTATTTATTAAGATGGAGTCTCACTCTGTCGCCCAGGCTGGAGTGCAGTGGTGCGATCGCAGCTCACTGCAACCTCCACCTCCCAGGTTCATGTGATTCTCCTGCCTCAGCCTCCCGAGTATCTGGGATTACAGGCATGTACCACCACGCCTGGCTAACTTTTTTTTTTTTTTTTTGTATTTTTAGTAGAGACAGGATTTTGCCATGTTGGCCAGGCTGATCTCGAACTCCTAACCTCATGTGATCCACCCACCTTGGCCTCCAAAGTGCTGAGATTACAGGTGTGAGCCACCACACCCAGCCCTACTGTATTTATTGTTTGAGTTATATTCTTGATGGCTGTCCTAGGGATTACACACACTGCAGTTTGGCTTGCAGGAAGCCCCCTCCTTAGGAGAAGGGGAGTGTACCATATCAAGGGACCACCCCATGGAACAAAAGAACCTGAACAGCAGCCCTTGGAGTCCAGATTTTTTCACTGAAATAGTCTACCCAAATGAGAAGAAATCAGAAAAGTAGTTCTGGTAATATGACAAAACAAGGTTCTAAAACACCCTCAAAAGACTACAGTAGCTCCCCAGCAATGGATCCAATCCAAAAAGCTATCTCTGAATTATCAGATAAAGAATTCAGATGGTTGATTATTAAACTACTCAAGGAGATACCCAGGAAAGGTGAAAACCAACTTAAAGAAATTTTTTAAAAATACAAGATATGAATGAAAAATGCTCCAGATAAAGAGGTATCATAAAGGAAAAACAATCAAAACATCAGGAAATGAAGAACACACTTAGAGAAATATAGTCAAACAAGTAGAAGAAAGAACGCTGGAGATCAAACACAGGGATTTTGAATTAAGCCAATCAGATGAAGGAAAAAAACGAATTTTTAAAAGTGAACAAAGCCTCCAAGAAATCTGGGATTATGTTAAACAACCAAACCTAAGAATTATTGGCATTTCTGAGAAAGAAGAGAAATCTAAAAGTTTGGAAGACATATTTGAGGGAATAATCAAGGAAAACTTCCCTGGCCTTGCTAGAGATCTAGACATCCAAATACAAGAAGCTCAAAGAACACCTGGGAAATTCATCTCAAAACGATCATCACCCAGGCACATAGTCATTAGGTTATCTAAAGTCAAGACAAAGGAAAGAATCTTAAAAGCAAAAGCATCAGGTAACCTATAAAGGAAAACCTATCAGATTAACAGCAGATTTTTCAGCAGAAACCCTACAAGTCAGAAGGGACTGGGGTCCTATCTTTAGTCTCCTCAAACAAAATAATTGCCAGCTAAGAACTAAGCTTCATAAATGAAGGAGAGATAAACTCTTTTTCAGACAAACAAATATTTAGAGAGAATTCACCACTACCAAGCCAGCACTATAAGAAATGCTAAAAGGAGTTCTAAATCTTGAAACAAAACTTCAAAAACCAAATAGAATCTCCTTAGAGCGTAAATCTCACAGAGCCTATAAAACAATAACACATACATACACACAAACAAGGTATTCAGCAACAACTAGCACAGTGAATATAACAGTACCTCACATCTCAATACTAACATTGAATGTAAATGGCCTAAATGCTCCACTTAAAAGATACGGAATGGCAGAATGTACAAAAAATCCACCAACCAACTATCTGCTGTCTGCAAGAGACTTACCTAACACATAAGGACTCACATAAACTTAAGGTAAAGGGGTGATAAAGGTAGTCCATGCAAATGGAAACCCAAAGCAAGCAGGAGTAGCTATTCTTATATCAGACAAAACATGCTTTAAAGCAACAACAGTTAAAAAACCCAAAGAGGGACATTATATGATGATAAAAAGGATCAGTCCAATGGAAAATATCACAATCCTGAATATATATGCATCTAACACAGGAACTCCTACATTTATAAGACAATTATTGCTAGACATAAGAAATGAGATAGATGGCAAAACAATAATAGTACAGGACTTCAATATTCCATTGACGGCACTGGACAGGTAATCAAGACAGAAAGTAAACAAAGAAACAATGTACTTAAACTGTACCCCAGAACAAATGGACTTAACAGATACTTGCAGAACATTCTACCCAACAACTGCAGGATATACATTCTATTCACCAGTGCATGGAACATTCTCCAAGATAGATCATCTGATAGGCCACAAAATAAGTCTAAATAAATTTAAGAAAATTGAAATTATATCAAGTACACTCTCAAACCACAGTGGAATAATATTCTACGCAAATGGAATAACACATCTGGACATAGAAGTGTTTGTTGCATATATATTAAGGATTATGATATATTCTGTTAGACTGATTGTTTTATCATTATGTAATGTCCCGCATTGTGTTTTTTAACTGTTGTTGCTTTAAAGTCTGTTTTGTCTAATATAAGAATAGCTACTCCTGCTTGGTTTGGGTTTCCATTTGCATGGAATATCATTTGGAGTTCCAAACTCCAAGAGGAACCCTCAAAACTATACAAATACATGGAAATTAAACAATCTGCTCCTGAATGATATTTGGATCAACAATAAAATCAAGACTTCTGAGACATGGGAAAAGCTGTGCTAACGGAAAAGTTCATAGCATTAAATGCCTACATCAAAAAGTCTGAAAGAGCATAATTAGACAATCTAATGTCACACCTCCAGGAACTAGAGAAACAAGAATGAACCAAACCCAAACTCAGCAGAAGAAAAGAAATAACAAAGATCAAAGCAGAATTAAAGAAAATTGAAACAAAAAAATACAAAAGATAAATGAAACAAAAGCTGGTTCTTTGAAAAGATAAACAAATTTGATAGACCATTCACAAGAGTAACCAAGAAAATAGGACCAAATAAGCTCAATTAGAAACAAGACAGGAGATATTACAACCAATACCACAGAAATACAAAAGATCATTCAAGTCTACTATGAACTCCTTTATGTACATAAACTAGAAAATCTAGAGGAGATTAATAAATTCTTGAAAATATAAAACCCTCCTAGATTAAATCAGGAAGAAATAGAAACTCTGAACAAACAAATAATAAGTAGTGACATTAGAACAGTAATTTAAAAACTGCCAACAAAAAAAGTCCAGGACCAGATGGATTCACAGCTGAATTCTGGCAGTCAAAGAAGAATTAGTACCAATCTTAAAGAAACTATTCCAAAAGATAGAGAAAGAAGGAATCTTCCCTAAATCATTCTATGAAGTCAGCATCACCCTAATACCAAAACTAGGAAAGGATATAAAAAAAGAAAACGACAGAGACCAGCCTGAACAACATGGAGAAACCCTGTCTCTACTAAAAATACAGAATTAGCCAGGCAGGGTGGCGAATGCCTGTAATCCCAGCTACTCCGGACGCTGAGGCAGAGAATGGCTTGAACTCGGGAGGTGGAGGTTTCCATGAGCCAAGATCGCGCCATTGCATTCCAGTGTGGGCAACAAGAGTGAAGCTCCATCTCAAAAAAAAAAAGAAAGAAAGAAAAGAAAAGAAAAGAAAAGAAAAAGAAAACTACAGACTAATATCCCTGATGAACATAGCTGCAAATATCCTCAACAAAATACTAGCTAACCAAATCCAACAGCATGTCAAAAAAATAATATACCATTTTCAAGTGGGTTTCATACCAGGGATACAGGGATGGTTTAACACACAAAAGTCAATAAATGTAATATATCACATAAACAGAATTAAACACAAAAATCATATGATCATCTTAATAGATTCAGAAAAAGCATTTGATATAATCTAGCATCCCTTTTTGATTAAAACCCTCAGCAAAGTTGGCATAGAAGGAACATATAAAAGCCATCTGTGAAAAACCCACAGCCAACATTATACTGAATGGGGAAAATTTGAAAGCATTCCCCTTGAGAAACGGAACAAGGATGCCCACTTTTACCACTTCTATTCAACACAGTACTGGAAGTCCTAGCCAGAGCAATCAGACAAGAGAAAGAAACAAAGAGCATCCAAATTGGTAAAGGGGAAGTCACACTGTTGCTGTTCACTGATGATATGATTGTATACCTAGAAAACCCTAAAGACTCGTCCAAAAAGTTTCTAAATCTAATAAATAAATTCAGTAAAGGTTCGGGATACAAAGTTGATATACATAAATCAGTAGCTATATGCCAACAATGACCAAGCTGAGAATCAAATCAAGAACTCAACTCCTTTTACAATAGTTGAAAAAAAATGCTTAGGAATATACTGAACCAAGGAGGTGCAAGATCTCTACAAGAAAAATTGCAAAACACTGCTGAAAGAAATCAGAGATGACACAAACAGTTGTAAACACATTCCATGCTCATGGATGGGATGGATGAATATTGTGAGAATCAACATTGTGAAAATAACCAACTGCCAAAAGCAATCTACAGATTCAATGTAATTCCCATCAGAATACCATCATTCTTCACAGAACTAGAAAAAGCAATCCTAAAATTCATATGAAACCAAAAAAGAATCTGCATAGCCAAAGCAAGACTAAGCCAAAGGAACAAATCTGGAGGCATCACATTACCCAACTTCAAACTATACTACAAGCCTATGGTTACCAAAGCAGCATGGTACTGGTGAAAACAAGGCATGTAGACCGATGGAACAGAACAGATAACTCAGAAATAAAGCCAAATACAGCCAACAGTAAAGAAAAACATAAAGTGGGAAAAGGATACCCTATTCAACAAATAGTGCTGGAATAATTGGCAAGCCACATGCAGAGAATGAAGCTGGATCCTCATCTCTTATCTTATACAAAAATCCACTCAAGATATATCAGAAAGTTAAATCTAAGACCTGAAACCATAAAAATTCTGGAAGATAATATCAGGAAAATTATTCTAGACATTGGTTTGGAGAAGGAGTTCATGACCAAGAATCCAAAAGCAAATGCAACAAAAACAAAGATAAATAAATGGGACCTAATTAACCTAAAAAGCTTCTGCACAGCAAAATAATAATATTAATGATAATAATAATAAGCACAGTAAACAGAAAACCCACAGAGTGGGAGAAAATCTTTGCAAACTATGCATTCAATAAAAGACTAATTCCAGAATCTACAAGGAACACAAACAAAACAGCAAGAAAAAAAAAATCCCATCAAAAAAGTAGGCAAAGGACATGAATAGACAACTCTCAAAGGAAGTTAGACAAATGGCTAACAAACATGAAAAAATGCTCAACACACTAATTATCAGGGAAATACAAGTCAAAAACACAGTGAGATACTACCTTACTCCTGCAAGAATGCCCATCATTAAAAAATTTAAAAAAAAAAACAGATATTGCGTGAATGTGGTACAAAGGGAACATTTCCACACTGCTGGTGGGAATATAAATTGTACAACCACTATCAAAAACAGTATGGAGATTCCCTAAGTAACCAAAAGTAGAACTATCACTTGATCCAGCAATCCTACTACTGGGTATCTACCCAGAGGAAAATAAGTCATTATATGAAAAAGACTCTTGCACATGCATGTTTACAGCAGTACAATTAACAATTGCAAAAATATGGAACCAGCCTAAATGCCCATCAACCAATGAGTAAATAAAGAAAATACCACATATATTTATATATATGTATTATATATATCTGTGTGTATATATGTGTGTATGTATAAAGAAAATACCACATATATTTATATATATGTATTATATATATATACACACACACACACACCATGGAATACTACTCAACCATAAAAAGGAATGAAATAATGACATTTGCAGCAAACTGGATGGAGCTGGAGGCCATTATTCTAAGTGAAGTAATTCAGGAATGGAAAATTAAACATGGTGTGTTCTCACTTATAGGTGGGAGCTAAGCTATGAGGATGCAAAGGCATAAGAATGATACAATGAACTTTGGGGTCTTGGGGGAAAGGGTTGAAGAGGGGTGATGGATAAAAGACAACACATTGGGTACAGTGTACACTGCTCCAGTGATGGGTGCACCAAAATCTCAGAAATCACCACTAAAGAACCTTTCCATGCAACCACCTGTCCCCCCAAAACTATTGAAATAAAAATTTTTGAAACGAAAAGTAGCCAAAAAGAAGAAACTAGAAAAAGTAGTGGAAACTAAATCCAAAGTAAATGAAAGGAAGGGAATAGTAAAGATTGAACAGAAATAAATGAAACAGCAGCAAAATAGAGAGCCTGTTATTCATTCTGCATTGCTAGGGCTGCATTCATGCTATTACAGTAGATGTGAGTAATTGGAACAGAGCATATGACTCACAAAGTCTAAAATATGTCCTATCTAGCCCTTTAATAAAAGGTTTGGAAGAATTCTGGTTTCTGCTCCAACATGTAAAAGCTTCAAAGTCTTCACTCTCATCCTTACAATAAGACAAAAGGTGAAACTGAAAATAAATTACTTTTCTGAGACCTGTTAAAAAATTAAGGTCACAGAACAAAATGCCACCCAGAAATCTAGAGAGAAGAAAATACAGCTGATATCAGCTTGCCTGGAGCAGAAGACATTGAATCCATAAACTGCTATGAACATTTAGTGGTAATCTTGACCAGCTGCTGGAGTCTGAGTGTGGACTTGCTCTAAACTGAGAAAATCCCTGGGGGCCCAGTCTTAGGGGTCTCCCATACTTTTATGTATTTTACTTCCAGGAACCATACCAGGCTTTCATAGAGATGACCCCAGAACAACACCCTCACATTTTAGTCAAGGGGAGGGGCATGTTGAAACATACCCAAAGCAATCTTCATAATAAGAACCAGTGCTCCAAGTGAAATGATGCTACCAGGTCTTTTGACAAAAGAAAGGGCAGGTACCCAATCCCAGCCCCCTTAGCTTCCTTATCTCACCTAACAGGAGAAATGTAAAAGGCTAAGAAGCACTACTGAAGGTCAAAGTCCAAGGACTCAGACCCACTAAATGACTTAGAGTTAATCATAAAATTATAGATTCCTCTCCCACAGGACCTTACCACCACACCTGCAAGGCTCCAGTTTATACCAATAGATTTCAACTAAAAAAGTGACAGGACACAGATTCCATCTAAGAAGTTCTTAGGAAAACCTAAAGATAACAAGGAAGAAAAATACAAGTACACCTGAGGAAACTGAATCCACTGGCACTTACGGTTTCAGCAAACATTAAACACAGCCCAGCTCCTGGCCACATTATAACTTTTCTATTATCCCACACATTATACCCAGTTTTTAGCAAAAGACTACAAGGCAAGCTAAAGGTCAAGAAAAAGCAGTCTGAAGAGACAAAGCAAGAACCTCCATCAAAACTACATCCTGTGGGAGGGGGAGTGGAGGAGAAGAATAATGAAAATATTCTGGCTGGGTGCAGAGGCTTAAGCCTGTAATTCCAGCACTTTGGGAGGCCGAGGTGGGTGGATCACCTGATGTCAGGAGTCTGAGACCAGCCTGGCCAACATGGCGAAACCCCGTCTCTACTAAAAATACAAAAATTAGCCAGGCGTGTTTTCAGGTGCCTGTAGTCCCAGCTACTTGGGAGGCTGAGGCAAGGAGAATTGCTTGAACCCAGGAGGCAGAGGTTGCAGTGAGCCAAAATCGAGCTGCTGCGTTCTAGCCTGGGTGACAGACAGTGAGTCTGTCTCAGAAAAAAAAAAGGAAAGAAAATATTCTGGAATTAGGGTAATGGTTGTGTAACCTTGTTAACACACTAAAAATCACTAAGTTATATATTTCAGAGGGTGAATTTTATGTTTTGTGACTATCTTAATTTAAAAAATAATTTTAAAAATACTTACATAATTATTTATAACTTTTTCCAAAATGAAGGTTTTCCTATATTCTCCATGCTCACACAATTGGTGAAAAATAACATCAAATTATAGAATAAAATATATCTATGGTAATTGTGAAAATTGATACATTTTAAGAATTATGATTCTTATTACATTCTTTGCTACTCATAACATGAACAATAAAAAAGTAAATACATTGTCTCATTTTTTGCATTCAATACATATATACTTAATATCTGCCTCATATAAGGAACTGTACCATGTTGTTGGGTTACAAAAATGAATTTGACAACCACTTCAACTTAGAAAAAGATATTAGAGATTTACAAAAATAACTGTAAAACAAGGTCATATATAAAAAGTGCCAAACAAAGGCTATACAAAGTATAGTGGAGTCCAAGATTATAGGAGAGCATTTCTTTTTCTTTTCTTTTTTTTAATTATTATACTTTAAGTTATGGGACACATGTGCAGAAGGTGCAGGTTTGTTACATAGGTATACACATGCCATGGTGGTTTGCTGCACCCATGAACCCATCATCTGCATTAGGTATTTCTCCGAATGCTATCCCTCCCCTTGCCCTCCACCCTGCGACAGGCCCCAGGTGTGTGATGTTCACCTCCCTGTGCCCATATGTTCTCATTGTTCAACTCTCACTTATGAGTGAGAAAATGAGGTGTTTGGTTTTCTGTTCCTGTGTTAGTTTGCTTAGAATGATGGCTTCCAGCTTCATCCATGTCCCTGCAAAGGACATAAACTCTTTCTTTTTTTGTGGCTGCATAGTATTCCATAGTGTGTATGTGCCATATTTTCTTTATCCGTGGTGTATATGTGCTACATTTTCTTTATCCAGTCTATCGTTGATGGGCATTTGGGTTGGTTCCAAGTCTTTGCTACTGTGAATAGTGCTGAAATCAACATATGTGTTCATGTGTCTTTATAGTAGAATGATTTATAAACCTTTGGGTACATACCCAGTAATGGGATTGCTGGGTCTATTTCTGATTGTAGATCCTTGAGGAATCACTACACTGTCTTCCATAACGGTTGAACTAATTTACACTCCCACCAACTGTGTAAAAGTGTTCCTATTTCTAGGAGAACATTTCAAACTGAGGTGATTAATGAAGGCTTCATGGGAAAGGTGGCAGTGGAATTGGGTCTTTGTTTGTTCAGCTGACTCAGCACTACATTTGCAGTGCTTACTGTATTCAGGAACTGTACCAGGTGCCAGGGAAACAACAATAAAGATGAAATGGATTATCTCATTTTGTTATGTGATAAAACCCAGAAGTGTAGAAGCATATATATGTGTGTGTGTGTGCGTTTATATATTTTTGTGTAACTAAAACAATGTGTAAGTGAATAAGAGCACTCTTGAAGAATGAGTAGATTTCAACAAAGAAGCATAAATGCTTTCAGTGGCTCCAACTCTTCAGATTTTTTTTTTTTTTTTTTGAGACAGTCTTGCTCTGTCACCCAGGCTGGAGCGCAGTGGTGCAATTTTGGCTCACTGCAACCTCTGCCTCCCAGGTTCAAGCGATTCTCCTGCCTGAGCCTCCCAAGTAGCTGGGATTACAGACACGTGCCACCACACCCAGCTAATTTTTGTATTTTTAGTAGAGATGTGGTTTCACCATGTTGGCCCAGCTAGTCTTGAACTCCTGGCCTCATGATCAGCCTGCCTCGGCACTGCCAAAATATGGCCTCAAGGTTCCTCATGATTAGGCCTCTAAATTCCAGGTGACTTCCCCTACTTTTTCTTTGTTACATTTATACATGTAGGTTATTCTACCCTTCCTTATTGTTTCCCATCCTTTCCTTTCATCCATCCATCCATTTAAGTACTCGGAGCCCACTATATTGCAATGCAATGTACACAGTGGTACATAAAATAAACAGGACAAATACAGTTCCAGCCCTTGTGAAGTTTACATTCTGTAGATGGATAAACATATGGAACTAATTAGACAACTGTTTAATTGCATGTGATATATGCAGGAGTCTATGAGAGTATAATGAGGGCTTTTACTCACTTATTACTTTGAGGGATTTAAGTTTATGTGCAGGAATTAGCCGGCAGTACCCTAGATACCTTGCTAGACACATGCACCACAGTGAATGGAAGATAAACCCTTAAAACATTCAAGGGCCTGCCACCTTAGTGAAGTTTCTAGGAGTCTATTAGCTGGGGCATGGCACAACATTTCTACCAAGGTGAAGGGCAAGTTGCTTCATCTTGCACACTCTACCACTGTGAAGGAGACACACGGGACACTTTGGATTCAGATTGTGATATATACCCTAGTTGAATGTTCTACTTTGAGTCACTTACTGAGTAACCCATAGATTTGAATGGATTCCAGAGCAACAGAAGCTTCTGTTGCAGCTCTAAGCTTCTATGCAAGCTGATCTTGGGCCATATGACTCAGCAGACTGAATGGTGCTGAAAGAGCACATTGAAATGTTCTAACAGCAGCAAATAAAAAATGCCATGGCAATACCCCTTGGGTTTTGGGGGAAAAGCCAACTCTTTTCTGTTGATAAGCATTATACTTTTGAGAAACAGTTCTGGGGTTGCTGCGGGGCCCCCAGGACTGAATACCTGACTAAGAAACACTAACTAGTCATGTGACACAAACTGTCCATAGAGAGCTACGGCGTTACCTGACTCAGGACCACAATGCTGTAAAGAGATATACAAGATTATGCTCAAGCAGTTTCCAAAGACACAAGTTGCATGAGCAAATGACCCAGACACCCTCAGTATCAGTGGGTTCTGCATTCCTGGGTTCAACTAAATGATGATCAAAAATATTCAGAAAAAAATAAAAACATAATACAGATTAAAAGAATCAATATAGTATCACAACCATTTATATAGCATTTACATCTTACTAGGTATTTTAAGAGGTCTAGAGATGAATTAAAGTATAGGCTGGGCGCAGTGGCTCACGCCTATAATGCTAGCACTTTGGGAGGCCGAGGTGGGTGGACCATCTGAGGTCAGGAGTTTGAGACCAGCCTGGCCAACATGGTGAAATGCCGTCTCTACTAAAAATACAAAAAATTAGCCAGATGTGGTGGCACATGCCTGTAATCCCAGCTACTCGGGAGGCTGAGGCAGGAGAATCGCCTGGGCCTGGGAGGTAGAGGTTGTAGTGAGCCGATATCGCGCCATTGCACTCCAACCTGGGTAACAGGGGTGAAACTACATCTCAATAAATAAATACATACATACATACATACATACAAAGTATATAGGAAGATGTGCATAGGACATATATAAACATTGTGCCATTTTATATAAAGGACATGAGTATGTATTTTGGTATCCACAGGGATCCTGGAAATAATCCTCCACAGATACAGAGGAATAACCGTACTTACCCCTATTGCATTGATATCTCTCCCTCAATTTACATGTATGGCCACATGGAGAATTCTCTATGACATGTGACCGAGGAAGAGAAAATTTGGGCCTCGTTTGGTTTCCAAACAGCTCTCCACAATACGTTGGTACTACCCAAAAGTGGATGGCTTTAGCATGACAGTCTCACTCAGAAATAGTCTTTAATAACTGAGAAGCGAGATTCTCCAAGTAGGCAGAACTTCACACTGTATATCTAGCAGTCCACTTACACTAAAAGAAGACATGGCAGAGGAGTAGATCAACATTGATTCATGCACAGTGTCTAACAGTTTGCTTAGATAGTCAGGGACTCTGGTATATTTATGTGACCGTTAATACCGCGTGTCAATTTGATTGGATTGAAGGATACAAAGTATTGATCCCCTGGGTGTGTTGGTGAGGGTGTTGCCAAAGGAGATTAATATTTGAGTCTGTGGGCTAGGGAAGGCAGACCCACCCTTAATCTGGTGGACACAACCTAGTCAGCTGCCAGCGAATATAAAGCAGGCAGAAAAAACCTCAAAGGACAAGATGGGCCTAGCCTCCCAGCCTACATCTCTCTCCTGTGCTGGATGCTTCCTGACCTCAAACGTTGAACTCCAAGTTCTTCAGTTTTGGGACTCGTACTGGCTCCCTTGCTCCTCAGCTTGCAGATAGCCTATTGTGGGAGCTTGCAATCATGTAAGTTAATACTTAATAAACTCTTGTCTCTCTCTCAGTATATATATATATATAAATAGGATGTATTATATCCTATAGGATATATATCTCCTATTAGTTCTGTCCCTCTAAGAGAATCCTGACTAATACAATGTATGAACTAATTATACAGGAATTAGCAAAATTTGGTAATTGATGATAAAGAAGTTTGGGGAAGAGGTATGAGGAGAGACCTTTCTGGATAGGCATAGATTCTGGTGTTATTTATGTTCCATATGAATGCTCAAAAAAGGCCATCCATTGCAGAAAGTGTTCAATAATCAGTACAAAATGTTCTATGGCTAATACTCAGCCTCTTTCCCTAGCCACGACAATGTTTGCTTTATGGGCTCATGAAAATAGTGGCCATAGAGATTATACTATGCACAATAATTCAGGTTTTATTCCCTCTCCAACCCCCATGCAAAGCTGATCTTGTTAGAGTCATTGCTAGGTGCCCAAGCTTTCAACAGAAGGGACCAAAAGGAACCAACAAGCTACCTGATGGCAGGTTGCTTACGATGGATTCTTCCATCATCGGGACAGCAGTTTGATGTTTTCCTGCCCCAGTTTCTTCTTCATTACTATCCATAGATATACTGAATGCCTTGTTTACTATCATGATACCTGATATGGTTTGGATATATGTGTCCTTTAAATCTCATGTTGAAATGTCATTTCCTACCCCATTAATATATACATGTAACTACTATGTACTCACAACAAATAAAAATGAAAACAGTTTTTTCAAAAAAGAAATGTTGTCTTCAGTGTTGGCGGTAGAGCCTGGTGGGAGTTGTTTGGATTGTGGGAGGCAGATCCCTCATGAATGGTTTGGTGCTATCCCCTTCATTAGGGAACTCTAGCTCTGAGTTCACATGAGATCTGGTTGTTTAAAAGCGTGTGGAACCTCCCCCTTTTCTCTCTTACTCCTGCTCTCACCATGTGAGACACCTGCTCCCTTTTTGCTTTCTCCATGATTTTAAGCTCCCTGGGGCCTCCCCAGACACCAAGCAGATGCCAACATCATGCTTCCTGTAAAGCCTGTGGAATCACGAGTCTCGTGATTCCACAGGCTTTACAGGAAGAAACATTATTCTTCAGAGACAGTTTCAAGGAGAAGCATGTACAGAGAACCAACATGAGGTTTGACACACTTCTGGGTGAGTTTCTTGAGAAACACTTGAGTAGGTGCTATAAAAAGGGCTGGTAGGAGCTTCCTAGAGGTTCTTGAGACTTGCAGTAACTTCTGGACAATTAAACCTCTTTCCTTTATAAATTACCCAGCCTCAGGTATTCCTTTTCAGCAACGCAAGAATAGCCTAATACAGTACCCCATTTAACACATGATAGGTTTTCTTTTCAAGACAGGCAAAGCACCATCTTCTATCCCATATTCTCTTCTGCAACATGACCTTCACACTATCCCATGGGACTTCCTCCATTCCCTTGATTCTGGGGAAGTACTGTGACCACTTTGACCATTTTAATATTGCAAAACTGATGCTATGCCCTTAACCAACCTAAGCTCTCATTTCCTGCCTTTTGGAAGCTAGCTGCTGTGTATCATTTCCTGAGCTCACTCCGCTCTGAAAAGCCCTGGAGCACGAGATGCCAGTTGAAAAGAGAGAACAAGAAGCACCATGGCACCAGACATGTGAGTAAAGAAACAATCAGACATCTAGGCCAGTCAAGGCTTTTGATGACTTCAGCCCCAGCCATTATCTTTCTATAACCACATAACACTAACAACTGCCCAGTTGGTCCCAGTCAATCCACAGAACTGCCAGAAATAATAATGTTGTTTTAAGTCACTAAGCTTGAAGTTTGTTACACAACAGTACATAACTAGCACACCTAATTTTTGACCAGTGAATTCATTTTAAAACAAAAGGAGCATAGGAATAGGGTTCATACCCATGGGATTCACTGACCATTACATACCCCACCATTCTAAAGCAGTTTACTTAATTAGGCAGTAGAATGACCTATTGAAGTCTCAAATACAGTGCTAGATTGGACAGCTCAATGTGGGTTGTGGTGCTGTCTTACAAGATCGATATGCAATCTGAAGCACCATCCAGTGCCTTATGTCATATTTTCCATAACCAGAATACATATATCCAGGCACCAAGGGCAAGTGGCTTCTCTTACCTTTACCCCTAATGAATCTCACAGTTTTTTTTCATTCACCAAAGCAAAATAAGTGAACTGTACTGAATTGTCTGTTGGCAACTTGGGATTGTCACCCAGGCATTATCATTACCTCTTTCTAAATTCTCCTTCATAGCGTAGCAGAGTTTGCTAGTAAGAACACAAGATTTGGAAAGCAGAAAGAAGAGACCATTATTCTTCAGAGACAGTTTCAAGGAGAAGCATGTACAGAGAACCAACATGAGGTTTGACACACTTCTGGGTGAGTTTCTTGAGAAACACTTGAGTAGGTGCTATAAAAAGGGCTGGTAGGAGCTTCCTAGAGGTTCTTGAGACTTGCAGTAACTTCTGGACAAGGTATAGCCACCTGTTTTATTGCTGAAGACTGAGATATTTGACGACAGTTCCCCTGACTTTCTACCTCACCCTTCCAACAGGTATGTAAGCCTCGAATGACTTATATTAAACCTCTTTTACTTAGAATACAGAGTGTGACTTGTTTTCCTGACAGGACCTTAACTGATATACTTCATAACACTTAAGTTTTTATTCTGCAAATATATTTAACATTCAGCCCAAAAAACTGTTCACGTAGTACAATAAAGAACACAGAGTATACAGAATGGGAAAAAATTGTAACTAGGCAGTCACGTTCATTGTTGTCATTTGGGTAACCACCATCCTGAATCTGAAATCACTTTACAAACGTTGTAAGGTTGGTAAAAGTTATTAATTTGGCCTTCTTTCAATTCCTCAGACATGCTAAGTTAGCTCTTCTGTTCTTAGGCCTTCACCCTAATGTTTCACCACTGGTGAGTTCTTTCCCTGCTTTTCACAGGGCTGGTTTCTTCTCATCTTTCAGGTTTCAGCTTAAACATCACCACCCAGAGCAGGCTTCTCTGACCACAGCCTCCAAAGCTATGTCCTTACCCTGACACTTTTATCATCTATCACGGTACCCTGCTTTCTCCTTTTGTGCCATTTATTACAATTTTTCATTATATATTTGTCTGTTTACTTGAATATTGTCTATCTCTTCTATCAGACTGTAAGTCCCACAGAAGGCATGAACCATGTCTGTTTCTCTCACCATTGAATACTCAGCAGCTAGCACAATGTCTAACACACAGTATCACTCATTAAAATTTATGGAATAAATCAAATTGTTTGGCGTCTTGTCTTCTCAGGGATAGTGTTTAGCCTGTTCCTCCTATAAACCCAAGAGATTATCTTTTGTACTGCCCTTTTTGCACATGGATGACTCAGAGGACTTATCATAGAAATTAAAGTGCTTAAAGTCAGAAGACATCATTTGGAGTCTTATTCTTTGACATTCCTTCTTAAAATTCAGACTATCAGTCTCTATAAATATTATACTGCAAGTTAAGAGCATAAGTCAAATAACAAAAAAAGCTCATCATTTCCTATGGGTAATTTTGACCTGGTGTTAATATTTTGCAGACGTAGCTTAAAACATAGAAACAGAAAGAAACTGAAATGTAAGGTATATTAGAAAATTCCTGAATGGAAAAATTAACTTTAGAAGGGAGATAAAAGGAGGTATAGCCTTGTCTTGCTTTTAGATAGTTACTGAAGAGGCTTCAGACTGAACCTCTACTGTGGCCAAAATGGAGTTCCTACTCTTTTTCTAAATTTCCAGTTATGTTGGAACCTGTCTATGGCTTTCACCTCTGTCACAGTTACATTGAAAAATATACAGGAAAAAAACTTAAGGATGTACTCATATTTGTATACTTCAAAAATTTAGTCATCCATTAAAAGGCATTATTACTAAGAAAATTCTTACGACAGTCTGACATCTCCAGTACTGTACATGAGAAACTAATCGCATCATTGAGATACCCATCTCCTTAGCTGTTTCTATATGCACATCCTGGAATGGCGCTTTCTCTCTAGACATTTTCTCCTGTTCTTTTCTAAAGATGACATAATGAGTCTCCTGGGCCTCTGTGGTAGGAAGGAAGAACAGGGCAAAGGAAAAGGATGATATTTTGGAACTATCAAATAAAATAAAACATCACTTAGCAACAAAAACCATTTATGTAACTGATATCCTCATCCCTGTATCTTCATGGGTTCTAACATCAGCATAAACTGGTCATTTAAAGTCATCTTCATTATTATCATCTTGATAACATTACGTACTTTGTCAGCACAGAAAAAGTTCATGCTTTAACTAGATTAATTATAATTGCAGTACAAAAATTCTCTTTAAAAGTGTTAAACAAGTTTCCTATTGAAATTATCTAGCTTAGCCTTAGTTTACTATTATGTTTTAATATGGATTTACTAGTAATGACACTTTCTTTATTCATAGAAATGAATAATAACTTGAACAGTGCTTCTCAGTTTAAAGATGCTATCACATGTATTTTCTCATTTTTATCCCAACAACTGGAATAATAAAGAGCTAGAAATATCAACTAATTATAACAATAGATGCACTACCACGCATGAGTGGTTTTGTATATTTTTCAATAGTTCTTGAATATATAGTAAGTCATACTTGGGGAAATAAACCAACACACCAAAGTGAAGAGTATACAAATGTCCTAAATTTAATGTACATATCTTTTAAAGTATATTTATTAAATTCTATTACTTTTCTTGAAATAATCTTTAAGAATTTTTTTTTTTTTTTTGAGACAGAGTCTCACTCTGTCGCCCAGGCTGGAGTGCAGTGGTGCGATCTCAGCTCACTGCAAGCTCCGCCTCCCGGGTTCACGCCATTCTCCTGCCTCAGTCTCCCAAGTAGCTGGGACTACAGGCGTCTGCCATCACGCCCGGCTAATTTTTTGTATTTTTAGTACAGCAGGGTTTCACCGTGTTGGCCAGGATGGTCTTGATCTTCTGACCTCGTGATCTGCCCGCCTCGGCCTCCCAAAGTGCTGGGATTACAGGCGTGAGCCACCATGCCTGGCCTAACAAAATTTTTAAAGATGATCATCATTTCTGTTGATTTTTCTTAAGAATTCATAAAATACATCAATACTGTGGCTTCTTGGTTAATATTTTGTTACCCTTCTCCTATTTCTTTGCTAGTAAGTTCTTAAATTTTAGATTTTAAGATAGTGGATAGGGCTGAGGTCTGGCAAAATTTAAGATATAGGTAACCACAATGACAATAAAATAAGCCATTCAAAATTGAGCATTACTTTTTTTGAGATGAGGTCTCGCTTTGTTGCTCTGGCTGATCTTCACACCCCTGGATTCAAGCAATCCTCTCAGCCTCCAGAGTAGCTAGGACTACAGAAGTGTGCCTCTGCACTTGGCTACTTAATTTTTGTAACGGAGGAAATAAGGCTGTTCTTTCTGTAATAATAGCTAGCATATGGTAGAGCATATGTAGTACTATTTGAATTCTATTTTGTAAGATGTTATCAGAAAATGGGATTCAAATAAAAATAAATGGAGTGATAAACAACATGTCAGTAATGTAAGCAGAATAATACAAAGCAAAGATGGAAACAGATGACAAGACATCTTAATTTCTTCACAAAAGTCATTAAAACTACTTCACTGTCCTCCTTCCCTCCAGGGCCCTCAAGACATACATTAGGTTTTTCATTGTAAAAGTTTGGGATATCCAGAAAAGTATAAACAATATATATTTATTGGTCTTAATTATCTCAATTCTATCATACGGAGCTAATCATTGTTAACATTTTAGTTTGTAGCCCCCCATCTATTTTATATATATGTACAATTATATCTATATTATGTACAAATTATACTGTATAGGTGAAATTAGGATTATATTGTATCGTATTTGTATTTGGTACTTGTTTTGGTCATTACATATCCACATTTTCCTCTATCATCAATTAGTCTTCTAAAATAACAAACGTGTGGTTTTTGGGAGTGGGTAGGAAGACTGTCAAAATATATTCACAACCATGTAAATGATAATAATAGATATGATCACTTAAAAAAATCAATATATCTGTAAGAAAGTATGCACATGAGATAGCTGGCTAATTAACAAATATATCAGCTCCTTATTAATATATACTTTAAAAAACTTTTCTTAGGCCAAGTGCAGTAGCTCAAGCCTGTAATCCCAGCACTTTGGGAGGCCAAGGTGGGTGGTCAGCAGTTGAGGTCAGGAATTCGAGACCAGCCTGGCCAACATGGTGAAACTCAGTCTCTACTAAGAACAATTAGCCAGGTGTGGTGGCGTGTGTGTATAATCCCAACTACTCAGGAGGCTGGCACAGGGGAATTGCTTGAACCTGCACCACTGCACTGCAGCCTGCATAACAGAGTGAGACTCCATCTCAAAAAAAAAAAAAAAAAAAAAAAAAAAATCTTAAATTACAAGTGTTACTTTGCTCTTTACATTGCATAGTCAAATTGTCCTATGAAAATACCTCTAACACTTTGGTATATATTCTTCTATTTATAATGTGATTTTCAATTATCTAAATAGCATCTTACCACATAAATTCATAATTTAATCAATCCCCTTTCATTGGGCATTTATTTACTGTATTTTATTATCAATAAATGAACATAAATCTTGTTCTTCGACAAAATCACGCTAAATTTATTATACCCTATTCTTGTATACATATATATATCATTATTGAGGATTCATGAATTTCAAATCTTAACTTCTTTGGACTTCAGTTTTCTTATCTGTAAAATTAGAGAGTTGGTTCAGAGTTCTAATTATGCTCCCTTTCTTTTAAAAAAAATTACTATAAAGAGTTTTCATGTGGAGAGGGCATACACAGAATCATACAGAGGAATTCTGTTTCTGAAATACCTGTTTTACATCAAAATTTGGGGACAAAGTTTGCTTTTTTCCCTGTTAAATAAAGTCTTTGGGGGAAAATCATTATTTCTGAGTGTGCTGCTTTGATCTCTGCCTCCAGAAATTGGGATTTATTTCCCACTGCCATTAGGATGCAAGATTCTGATTAAGAAAACTTACTAAGTTTAAGAATTTTAATTTAAGAACTGGTCTTACATTCTTTTTTTTTTTTTTTTTTTTTTTTTTTTGTAAGCAGCTCCATTTATTTGAGTAAATATCTTGTAAATAAATCATTGGTAAACAATACAAAATTAAATACATTTTCAAAAGCTTGCCAGTATACGCAAAATTCACAAACATAGTTTTTTTAAAAAAATTAAATATGTTCAGAGCACCCTTGATATAAAATGCCTGACCCCCATCCTTGGACAAGGCCATCTGGAGACATCTTGTGGTAGGTGGGTTTCTGTGGGAGGCAGCAGGGCATTCCTGGAGGGAAGGAATTTCTACTCTCACCTATTACCCATCCCACATCCCATCTGAATTTTGATCCTTCTCCAAAGAGCTGATAACTGAGAGGGCTAGAACATACCACCAGGCCTAGCTCCAAGCACAGGGATCAGGGTGCACAATTAGGGCCAGGAGCACCCAGAGTCCTCAACACAAGCCATTGAGAGAAGCCAGAAATGCAATCTCCACACTTCCAAATCAGCAACATTGGCTCCTAGAGCGACTGTCTTGAGAGAATGTGAGGCTTTCTCACCTTGACACTTAACACTCGGTTTACACCCACTGGTCTGATGCTACCCAGGCACAGAAGCTACCAGAATGTATTTCTAAGGAAGAAGACACTCGATCTGCTAACTTTTTTTGATCTGCTTTCCTGGAGACAGAATAATACACAGTACCCGGTGGAAAGCAGACGATTCATTTCCACACAATGCTTCCTTTTTCCAATGCAAAATATCACTTAGCTAGAGTGGGCATTTCTCTAGAAATCAAGTTAGTTCTTCAAATTAAGGGTTCATACAACTTTAAAAGACCACAAATGAGACAATAAGCACATGACCTGGCAAAGCATCCCAACCAATGAAATAATAGAAATTCCATAAATTAAGCCCTTGACCAACTTAACATTTCTGTAGTGTAGCACATTAAAATAACGGATACACTGAATTCTTTCACTTTGGTGCATAAAGTGAATGTTGAAGTCAGCAGCACTCAATGAAGAATGCCTAGTGACCTCTTGAAAACACGTGTGCTGGGACCTCCAGTTAAAGGACGACCACGGGTTTATTCCATCCATGTGAAATATAACTCACATCAACATTTTAACTTAGTTGTGTGTAGATATATACAAGTATGAGAAATTTGACAGCTGAGTCAAATGTACAACTTAAGAAAAAAATATTACCAAACTACTTGTAAGAAAACTATCTTCCCTGTATCATAAGGTACTAAACATCTGAGTCCTTGCAGAAAACGCAGCCTGGCACGGCCCTTCAAGTGTCCACCTGCTTTGATAACCCTTGGTTGGGCTGTGGCTAGAGTCATGATATCTTTGCTATTAAAATATTACATTAACAAAAACCTTTAAAACCAAAAATGGAACGCTCTTGAATAAATGTCTAATAGAACCCCCCACCTTCACACCAAAAAAAGAAAAAAAAACAAAAAACAAAAAACGTTGTTCATAAGGACACCTATTATTTCACAAAAGTCTTCATGAAGTACAAATCCCAGGACCCTTTCTTCGTTTCCAGGAGAGTTCCACCCTGTTCCAGAATCATACAGTCTTCTTCTGTGGAGGGCTCAGTTTCCTCATGCCTCTTATCCGAGAAAGCAGCTCTTTGATAAATTCCTCTGTTGGTTTGTAGCAGTCTACAAGAGCTTCCTGTAATTTTGAAGCTCTCTCTTCATCACTGTCTGCATCAAGAAGATCATCAATGTCAATTTCTACCTCTGGCATTTCTTCTTCAATCATGGCAGAAGGGGAAGCAGGCACCTTCTTGACAAGGCAGCAGGAGAGAGAATGGGTGGTCTTACATTCTTAAACAGGATATTTAAAGTTGCCTTTTGCCTTGGAATCTAAACACACACATTCCACTCTTTTCACTGTTTCACTCCAGAACTTGTTATTGGTTAAAGTTTGTTTGGTTTTACTAACTCTTTTCTTTTTCTTTTCTTTTTTTTTTTTTTCTTTGAGATGGAATTTTGCTTTTGTTGCCCAGGCTGGAGTGCAGGGTGCAATCTTGGCTTGCTGCAACTTCCATCTCCCGGGGTTCAAGCGATTCTCCTGCCTCAGCCTCCCAAGTAGCTGGAGCTACAGGCATGCACCACCACGCCCGGCTAATTTTGTATTTTTAGTAGAGATGGGGTTTCACCGTGCTGGCCAGGCTGGTCTCGAACTCCTGACACGTGATCCACCCACCTCGGCCTCCCAAAGTGCTGGGATTACAGGCATGAGACACCGTGCCTGGCCGATTTTACTAATTCTTAAATCTGTCCCACCTCACTGGCTACAATTTTGTGAAACTTCTATCTCCTTTTTTTTTTTCTTTTTTTTTAAGATGGAGTCTTGCTCTGTTGCCAGGCTGGAGTGCAGTGGCGCGATCACCACTTACTGCAACCTCCTCCTTCCGGGTTCAAGCGCTTCTCCTGCCTCAGCCTCCCAAGTAGCTGGGATTACAAGCATGTGCCACCATGCCCAGCTAATTTTGTATTTTTAGCAGAGACGGGGTTTCACTGTCTTGGCCAGGATGGTCTCGATCTCCTGATCTCGTGATCCTCCCGCCTCTGCCTCCCAAAGTGCTGGGATTACAGGTGTGAGCCACTGCGCCTGATCCTATCTCACTTCTTTTGCAACCAGAAGGCCAAGTCCAGCCTTTATAAACATACCCACAGGAAATACTGACCACTGAGTATAGTAAATTTATATTTTTCGTTTATATTTCTCATTCACTTTACATGCAATGGATAGTTTTTAGTTTTACAATCATAAAAACGACCACAAATGCTCCGCATATGTTCACATTAAACACACCATGAACTTGTTCTTTTTTTTTTTTTTAAGTTTTTTAAGATACAGATTTCTTTTTTTTTCTCTTGGTTTTTTTAAGACGGAGTCTCGCTCTGTCCCCCAGACTAGAGTGCAGTGGCGCGATCTTGGCTCACTGCAAGCTCCGCCTCCCGGGTTCATGCCATTGTCCTGCCTCAGCCTCCCGAGTAGGTGGGACTACAGGCGCCCGCCACGCCTGGCTAATTTTTTTTTTTTTTTTTTTTTTTTTTTTTTTTTGAGACGGAGTCTCGCTCTGTCACCCAGGCTGGAGTGCAGTGGCCGGATCTCAGCTCACTGCAAGCTCCGCCTCCCGGGTTCACGCCATTCTCCGGCCTCAGCCTCCCGAGTAGCTGGGACTACAGGCGCCTGCCACCTCGCCCGGCTAAGTTTTTGTATTTTTAGTAGAGACGGGGTTTCACCGTGTTAGCCAGGATGGTCTCGATCTCCTGACCTCGTGATCCGCCCGTCTCGGCCTCCCAAAGTGTTGGGATTACAGGCTTGAGCCACCGCGCCCAGCCAATTTTTTTTGTTGTTGTTGTTGTGTTTTTAGTAGAGACGGGGTTTCACCGTGTTAACCAGGATGGTCTCGATCTCCTGACCTCGTGATCCGCCCGCCATGGCCTCCCAAAGTGCTGGGATTACAGGCGTGAGCCACCGCACCCGGCCAAAGATGCAGATTTCACGGGTGGAAGAATAAAACTGAACTAAAAGCAGCCAGATTTTTCTACCACAGAGGAGCAAAAGAAAACCGGATACACACAAATTTTAGTTATGGCATTTCAAAATCCTAAATAAACTAGAAAGCTCGTTTTTCCTACAAAAATTTATTTTTGCTGTTATGAGCAAACCCTGTCAGAGTCTTGATACTTTTTTTTAAATTCCAAAATTGACGCAAAGGCTACCAAATGTAGTAGAAAATGAAATCGAAAAATTTAAAAACGATTTCATTTCTATTTCCTACATCCAGATGGCAAATAACTTTTCCTTCACTTTCCTTTGTCTTCCTTTAATAAATTTAGGAATTTTAATTAATGTTTTTAAAAAGGGCTGCTTTCAGGTTCAGAGACCAAAATTGGCACAGTTAGAAAGGAGGTCACCAATGCGGTCAAATAGGGACTCGCTCCGCCGCAACGCCTCTGGACCTCTTCATCTCTCTGGCTGGGAAAATAAAGCGGACAAGCTCTGAAAAACGCCCAGGACTAGACTAACTGTTAAGAGGCCCTGCACCCTCAGTTGAACATTCAAGAGTGCCCGCGGACCTGGCCAGGGGTGTTCAGGCAGGTGTCTGACTCTCGTGGAGTGTGTCTTGAGGTTCCCTTTCTCCTCGGTCCCGAGTGGCCTAAAAATTAAAATAAGAAAATCGGCGGCCTGAGAGAACTTTGCAAACACACGTGCAGCATCTTCTCTGACGCTTAGAAAGTCCGTTACTCGCGCGGAGGCGAACCCCTCCACTCACTGGGAAGCCACCAGCCCTACCTAACGCCACGCCCAGGCCGCCGACAGGCTGACCCGGAAGTGCTCGGCGGCGGCTGCGGCGACGGGGGCGCGGCCTAGCCGGCGCACCCGCGCGCGCGCTCTCCGCGGAACTCCTGCTGGCGGCCAGGCTCACGCGGAGGCGCGCCCGAACAGTCGCGGCCGCCGCCAACATGGCCGAGACCAGCGAGGAAGTGGCGGTGCTGGTGCAGCGGGTAGTGAAGGACATCACTAACGCCTTCAGGAGGAACCCGCACATGTGAGTCGCGCGCCTCCGCCACCTCCGAGGGTCGTCGGGAGCGGGCGGGGGCGGGGCCAAGCGTCCACCCGACCTCGGGCGGCGGGCTGACCACGGGTGCTGGCCCACGCGCCCTTCTAGGGAGGAGGCAGAGCCGTGTCGGGCGCCGCTGGCCGGGCTTTCCGCTACCGGGACGCGCTGGCGGACGAGTCCCTAGAAGTGACCTCGAAAAATCGAAACGGAACGACTTTCTCTCTCCCTTCCCACCTTTTCATAGGAGTTCACGAAACTCCAAAGACTTCCCCCGTAGGTCCACATCCTTCCTCTGTTTAAGGTACACGGGCGCACGCAACAATGTGGGTCTGTGCATACCTTGTAAACACAACTCTTGAGATTCATCCCGGTCATTGGCAAGGGGGTAACCGATCGTCTTAGTCTTAATGAGCCCTAAACCCCTCAGTTTACTAACTAAGGGTGGTTTGAGGCTGCTTTTGACTTTCGCCTTACTTGCCACAAAATTGTAAATTGACTCCGATAAAACATTGTGTTTTGAAGGTGAACGGAGCATTCTCAAGAGAAGCTTCTGTGGGCGCGGTGTGGAGTCTGGGATAATGCAAATGAAACCTCGATACTTTTTAGCATAAGCGGATTCATAGTTACAAGGAGCATGTTAACTCATTTTTATCCCAGCACTGCTGCCCTCTTTAACGGGACACTGCAGAACTGACACATGTATCTCTTCCGCTTTACTTGAAGTACTCTTGGAAGATACCACAAGAGTCTACTTTTTGTAACACTTTGCTTTTGTGTAACAAGTGAAAAGAAAACTATTAGAGAGAGAGATCTCCATTATACAAAGGTGTAGGGAAGAAGCAACAGTGTACCTCCTTTCCCATACCTCTTCCTCCTCAAAGAAAAGAAACATGGCATTCAGTTCTGCATTATTTTCACTTTAGTTGTTTTTGGAGTTTATTTTTACTTTTATTCTTTAGACTGGAACTCAATTTTTTTTTTTTTAAGTATTCTAACAGGTTCAGCTTTTCTGCCTAAAAAAGTTGCCAAACTTGTATCTTACCAAAGTGTTCTTTTCCTCCAAGGAGATGATTGTAAAAGAGTTAAGAAGCTCTCGGATGTTTGCTCCCTTGTGGCACAGAATTGGAGACGTGCAACTGTGCCACATTAAAAACAAAACACTGCTGGCCTCAAAACACACCTGCCACCTCTGACAGCATCCACTTCCCTCCCCCTTATGACTGCTGCCTTTTTCAAAATGAGAGTGTTTGGAATGATTTCCTGGCAGTATCCATAGTGGTTGCTGAGCCTTCTAAAGAATGCTTTGATGCCTTGCTGTATATCAGTCTTTCGATTTCTTTTTGAGAATGGGAGCCTTAGTGCAAGTAAGAGACAACCTCAAAAAAAAAAAAAAAAAGTTGGACAAATCAAGAGTGTATTTTCTCATCACTGGTATTATTTTTCTAGAAGAAATTACAGCAGAGATTAGAAGTCTAATAAAATATATCGTAATCATCTTATGTTCTCTTCTTTGAGGTAGACTAAAAGAGCATCATTATATTTGAAGAAACCAAGATTGAATGTTCATTGGCTTGGCAGTTTAACAGTGCAGTTTGGAACACGTCCCAGTTCTTGTGGATCACATTTACGGAAACTCTTAAAGGACTTTAATGCCCCTCCCTAATCCTTTTTCTACTGTGAAACCTCATCAATATATTCTCAATGTATAATTTATTAGTAATAAGGGTTTGGCTCATTCGAGATTTAAAACTTTGAGATAAGTTGGATATTCGGAATAATGAAATGATTTGTAATATGGATCTTAAACATTTGAATAGCTTACCTCACTGTTTAATACTAGTCATCAGCTATATTTGAGTACATATTCCCCACAGTAAAACTATTTTCAATAATATTACTATGCATCTTTTTAAGTGCTTTATAATTTGGGTTTTTGAAAATTGCCTGCACTTTCTTCCCTTAATTTAGCCCATTTACTCCCAAAATAAAGAGGCTGTGTTTCTTTTCTCTTTTTAAAAAAAGCATTGTTTATCTGTGACATTTGTATCTAACTTTACTGTATCTAATTACACATTCAGTATTATAAAAGTTTCCTTCTCCAAACTTAAGGTCGGTTGTAATTTTATTAGCCAACATCTACTTCATTAAATACACTGTTTGTTTATGTAGAAATATTTAGCCAGAAGGAGTTGAGGATGCAGTGGTGAGATGTGGGTGTTGTTACTGTATGATGTGAATAGGTACCTTCTCAGCCTCAGTGTCCTCTTGATCTTGTGAGGCTGATGAGAACACAGGAAAATCACCTCACACAGTGGTACTTAGTTGCCACTCAATAAATATTAGACCTTCCCTGAATCTCTGTTCCTCACCAAAAATATATTGGCCAAATAATTGGTGAATATGAAGCACTTTATAAACTGGATAATACTATATAAATGCTGTTTTTATGGTTGACTCTTAGATAATCATATCGGATTCTCTAAAACGGTAAACTTGACCTAGGGATAGTCTTTAACTTAGTGTATGGACCCTGTGCTAGTGTAGAAGACAACAGTTTACAATGTAAATAGTCATGTTAAAATTATCTTATTCAGCAAGTTACTGTTTTTTCTATTAAATATTGAACTCTCCCTGTTTATGAGGTGTTGTGGGTACCATCTTTACTATGTGAAACAAGTTTAAAATACAGTTCTTGAACCCAAGGCACTAACAGAAATTTATGTAATGGTGGAAATTTTCTATGTCTGTGCTGTTCCCTATGGTAGCCACTAGCCATGGTAGCTTTTGAGCAATTGAAATGTCCCTAATATGGACAGGAACCAAATTTTAAATTTTATGTAATTTAAATTGATTTGTACGTAGTGGCTCCATGTGCCCAGTGACTACTGTAATGTGTAGTGCAGGTGTAGATGAGACCTAAGACCAACTGCATGAATAGTAAATTAACACTCCAAAGTAGTTTATAATAAAAGCTGGATAGCAGCATGGTGAGCAAGTGCTATAGGAGTCTAATAGAAGTGGAGAGGAGGCTGGTTATGTCTGGGATAGGGCTCTAAGTGGAAATGGGTTTTAAGCCGAATATTAAAGTCTGGGTAGGATTTGTAGTCTCAGCGGGAGCCAGAGACCTCCATAGGGAACAGTGAATTGACTTAAGCAAACTGTGACTGAGAAGGTACAGTAGGGCCAGATTATGGAAATCCTTGACTCTCATTTAATTTCTTTCATTCCATTTATACATTCTGCAAAAGATTACCTCTGTTTGACAGGCACAATGCTGGTCTCTGGGTATACAGGGTTCAAAGCTGGGTGGCTTAATGAACAAACCAGACATGGTCCCTGTCCTAATGGGATGTTAAGCAGTCAACATACAGATTATGAAAAGAGTCAGAAAAAGTAAGAAGGGTACTTAGGTTAACAACATGGAGGCCTAATTTAGAGTATGAGGTCAAGATAGTTCTTTCTGAGGCAATAGCATTTAAACTGAATGAGACATGAGGGGTGAAGAAAAGCTGGCTCATGGATGCACACTTCTAAGGCAATGGGTAGGCACCAGTGAACATTATTTAATAAAGAATAATGAAAGGCAGTTTTAGATTGTCTGCAAGGTGAACTGAAGAATAGAAAGCCAGAGTCTACTGGGCTTCTTGTATCTGATTTTTATTTATTTAAATAATAGTGTAGTATAGTGTAAAAATTTGAGTTTAGAGTTTGACAGTCTAAGCTGTCAAACTGGATTTGAATCTTTGCTTGTCATTTATTAACTGAGTAGACAGACAAGACTCTTCATCTGTAAAATGGGATCAGAATTCCTACTTTATGAGATTATTGTGCAGAATAAAATAGTATATGTAAAACCTAACCGTGCATGGCAAATAACAAACAATAAACAGTAGTAATTTGTGTAGCTTTTTCTAAATAAGGTCAGTAATATAATTTCAGTGAAACATTAAGTTGATAATCTTTGGAATTAATGAGAAAGCCTATAAGGTTTCTGAAGTATCTAAATCACCAGGAGAATTTTAATTATCAATATGCAAGGGTCAGTTCATTTAGATGTTTTACTAGCTTTCCTTTTTGGTCATGCTGGAAAGAATTCCATTTCTTTTGGGGGGTGGGAGCAGAACAAAACCAAAATAACTACTGTTTAGATTTAAAATGTTTTTACCATTTCCTGAATCCTTGGACTGTTTTCTGTTTGGTTGCTCCACATTACAGGATTCAGTTTTAGTATTTGGGTACCATCCATCTCTCCCAGAAGGTAAGCCGGTTGATACAACTTTTGTGGATAAGTGGCTGTATTCTAGTTGGTGGTGTTTCTGAGAAGTATAGATAGGACAAGCTATCTAAACATGAGGAACAAAGTCAGTATCAGTGTTACATGAACTGTGAACATCATCTGGAAGCCAGTGAATGGATCCCCATTGTGATGTGAGGCACTCAGAGAGATGTATCATAGTGTGATCTTAAGTAAATGTGCTGGTTTATTCCACATTGCTCTGCCTTTGGAGCAGCCTGTGGTGAAGGTAACCTAAAAAGTGAGTACCATTAGAACTTGATTGCCGTCCCAAACCATTATATCTTTAAAAATCCTACGATCTTCTTAGTTATGCAGGTAATCGAATACCTTGTTAAATACTAGGAATATAAATGGCCAGAAACCTCACAATGTAAAAGAGTGAAATTTATTGGTAGTGAAAGAGTGCAAACATTGCTCTCATAAGACTATTTTGTAAAGAAATAACTAGAGATATGTTTGATATTTATAGCACATTCATTGCAACCATTAAAAATATCAAAATTGATTATGTGGGAAAATATTTAATGCGGATTGCTCAGTTTTTTCCCTAAAGTATTATAGAATATGTTCAATATGATCCCAGTTTTTGAAAATACTTAGGAAAAAAGGATGTATACCCAGCTGGGCACAGTGACTCACACCTGTAATCCTGACACTTTGGGAAGCTGAGGTGGGAGGATCACTTGAGGCCAGGAGTTTGAGACCAGCCTGGTTAACATAGTGGGACTACATCTCTCTCTCTCTCTCTCTCTCTCTCTCTTTCTCTCTCTTTCTCTCTCTCTCTCTCTCTCTCTCTCTCTCCCCATATATATGTATATATATATAAACTTCTTGAGCCCAGGAGTTGGAGGCTGCAGTGAGTGAGGATTGTACCACGTCACTCCAGCCTGGATGACAGAGCAAGATCCTGTCTCAAAAAAAAAAAAAAAAAGATATATACCCAAACATGTTAATAGCTAAAGAGGGATTGCAAGTGACTTTTAGTTTTTGTTTTTGTTTTTCCTGAGTTTTCCCAGTGTTTCTTGAGTATAGAATTAGAACTTAAATTTACAGAAAAATAGAAGGGATTGATCTAAATCCTGTTTTGCTCTTCGTTCTAGTTTCGTGGGTTTAGGCTAAGAATTAGGAGGTCCCGATTCTTAACTTAGCCACTAGCAATATGACCTTAGGTAATCCTCATAAACCTCACTGGACCTCAGTTTCCTCATCAGATTAAATGACAGAGAAACGCAGTCCCTTCCAACTTTAAAATGATTCTGGAAGGAATCCTATTCGAAATTGGCTAGAAAAAAGTGGACTGTGACTTATGGGATGAGACACAGAAGTCTGAAGTCAAACACACTATTATTTGGAAGCTTACTGACCTATCTGTCTTTACAAAGTACATGTAATGTGTTTTAGGAAGCAACATAACACTGTATCTTAGGGTCACATAACTTGACAAAGGCTTAAATTCTTTGCCTCGGCTTTCCATTATCTATTAACCAACACACTCTACTGGTGGACTAAAGGCTCTTAAATGGATTAATGGTACTGTATTTCATCTTTGCCTAGCATTTTGTAGTTTGCCACTTTCTTCACGTGACATTATTTGGTTTCCATAACAGGCAGGGAACATACTATTCCTGTATTTCAGATGAGGGTACTGATGGCAAGTGACTTGCCAAATTCTCATTGCTTGTCAGTAGATAGCATGGAAACTAACTAGAACTCTGGACTTCCAATCAAGTATATTTGTCTTTACACCCTACTACCTCTTTTCATGTGTTTTCCCCCTAGTGCTTTACATTATCTGTTAAGACTGTTTTTATTCTCCTTACATGAAAATAGCTGCTAAGTTTCTCAGTCATAAAATTTGAAAGCTGGGTGAAATCTAGCCCATTTTCCTTACTGGAGATATAATACAATTCTACCATTTTACAGATGAGGAAACTGAAGTCTATAGAAGCCAAAATGACATGATATTGATATGTATGTATATGTGTGTATGTGTATATATACCTATTTCCATCCAGGACTTGGACACATGCTGTTTTCAGTATACTTTATTAGGAGAAAATCAGAGATAATGTTTTTTTAGAGGGTCAAGAAGTGAAAACTATTAATTTGAATATTATCACTAAAGTACAAGGATAATCAGCTTTTCAGGAAGCAGTTATTGGGTACCTGCTATATCCAAGCCATTCTTATTTTATAAAGTATTTCTTGAAAGAACAGACAGTCAAAGCAGTGTGTTTTTTTATTGTGCCAGATGGCTCTTTTCTGTAGTTTAGATACCAAATTATTACTTGGGCATTTTAATCCTAGTTTAATTAGTGAGCAAGATAGGTTTTTATATTGTGAATTTAAGTTAAAAAAAATCCCCCCAAAAAACAAACCATACCTGGAAACAGGATTCTTTTATTCTTGTTACTATAACATTTATATTGTTGAATCTTGCAGTTCTTTGAAGTGTTGTAAGTAGATTATTATATCTCAGAGAACAGAATTTCCTGAAATAATCACATTGAGTTTATTTACTTATTTACTTATTTATTTTTACTTTATTTTTTAATATTCTTCATGTAGTAAAACACAAACATCAGAAAATACCAGAGATTCAGTCATATATTAGTCAAATATAGCCAGATATGGCTAGGGGTCATAATAATGAATTAGATAGATTTCAGGATACCACCAAATAGAGATGCAAAAATATATTTTGAAATACTGGGCATTGACCTCAGGTACTCTTTCAGCTTTGTCCATATTCTTCCTATAGGACTTTGTTTATATTATTGGAGTGGTAAAGTGGTAACATTTTATTATGGATATTGACACAGCTCCCCAGCAAGACTTTAGCTCTTTGAAGTCTGAGACCACTTTGCTTTATTCTTTTTGAATTTTAAAACCTAACAAAGTACCCAGTACATTGTAGTTAATCAGAAAACTTATGATAGTATTGATATAGTATATCAAAACACTTTTGAGTCAACTGAGCCAATTGTAAGGATAAAAGCCCATAGATCGCACAGCCTTCTTGAGAGTTAAATTAGCTTGAAAGAATTGTTAGTGTCTTGCAACCCCTAAGATACCCTTTTTATTGATAAATCCCTGTGTCACTAATGAAGTGATCAGTAGAAAGTAGATTACCTCTAAGCTATCCAGTTTAGTTTCCAGGAGGGGTTTGATTTTAAATCCACAGCCTCCTACCAATTTGTGATAGTGGCCGAACAAAAAGACAGGGTGTTTCTCCTACTTTGTAGTTGAACCAGTTTCCCTCTTTTTAGGTCTATCAAACCACTGTGGTTTTGGTAAGGGGATGCCAGGGACATAATACATAATATCACACACAAATTCCGAAAACCAGTTCATCATTCTGCTTTTTAAAGACATGTTTAAAATATCTATATAGACACTGTAAAAACATTTATTTCAACTACTCTAATTGTTAAAAAGTTTCTCGTTATTCATTAATTAAACAGAGGACATTCTGATTGAGAAAGGATCCTTTGTGTAGGCAAGAATTATAACTTCCTTTAGAGTTGAAAGGCATGTGAGTGTGTTTTGCACACATTTTTTATGTTTGCTGGTTCATTTACTAAGTAAGTCAAATGCCCCACATGTTGTTTATTAAATCTCTGCCTTTAATGCAGATTTTCAGCTTAAGTTGAAGTGGATTGAGGGATATAGATGCTACCACAGATGAAAATGATTGAATTCTGAAATGTATTTTGTGTTTTAACATTTGGGTGATTTTTTAATTCAGGAAAGTATAAAGAAGAAAAAATGGCCCAAAATCTCACTGATAAAATAACTTTTTTTGATTCTTTGTTTCTGGTCCATATGCATTTATTAGCAAGCAAGCATAAACACATTTGTTAACATTAAAAAAATAGAAATACATACAAGTTATTAGATAATTGAAACTGTATAAAAATAAAATCCTTCCTTAACACCTTTCTCTCTCCAAAAATGTCTTGTTATCCTTCCAAGACAATTTTTAATGCATTTATATATCTTCTAAAGAAATTATACAAAAGAATTTGTGCTGTACACTGTGTTCAGCATTTTGCTTTTTTGTTTTTCTTTTAATATATCTTGGCAACTTTTTTAATATCAGCATATGCAGATCTACCTTATTGTTTTTTAATGGCTTGATTATGTGGATGGGCCATATTTATTTTACTAGTCTTGTATTGATAAACATTTAGATTGTTTCTAGTTTTGTTG
Source organism: Macaca thibetana thibetana (assembly GCF_024542745.1). Lineage (NCBI taxonomy): Eukaryota > Metazoa > Chordata > Mammalia > Primates > Cercopithecidae > Macaca > Macaca thibetana. The sequence continues at coordinate 82,137,209 of NC_065592.1, read as the reverse complement.
CAACATTGCAGTGAACATCTGATTCATATATTTTGGTATGGGATAATTTCTGAGCAATTGAATTGCTGGATCAAAGGTATGTTCATTCAAAATTTTGAAAGACTTTTTTTTTAAAGTTACCATCCAAAGGCAAGACCAGTTTTCACTCCTGTCTACAGAGAGTACAGCATACTCGTTTTCCCATACCCTTGCCACTATTAACATCTACCAATCCCAGTAAGTGAGCTAAATAGTGTTTTCAAGGAAGGGGGAAATATGTGGGGTTTTTAAAATACTCTGAAATTAGAAAAATGTTGAAAAGGTTAGTATTCTTATTTTTAATTCTTTTTTATGTTTTACATATTAAGAGATGAAATTGGCCTGATCCCATGTCCTGAAGCTAGGTATAACCGGAGTCCCATAGTCCTGGTTGAAAACAAACTGGGTGTGGAGAGCTGGTGTGTCAAGTTCCTTTTACCATATGTCCACAACAAGCTCCTTTTGTACAGAACAAGAAAGCAGTGGCTGAACAGAGACGGTAAGTATGAATCATATTTTCTTCTTTTAGTTTTTAAAAGCGACACGGAATATACTAGGAAGAGCCCTTGTCTGATCAGTGCCAATCCAGGTTGGCATTCCTGGATTCTAGTTCTGGCTCTTCTGTTCACTGTCTCGGTGGGTGCTAACCTTTCTGTCAAGTGAGTAGTTTGGACTCACCTGTACAAATTTTACAACCACAGTGATTATATGGAAGCCCTCAAGCAGAATTTCAGGGCACCTCCTGTAACAAGAGCAGTTCAGATTTTATCTGTTTATTTATTGGGGTCATTTGTAAGATTTAATTTGAAGGAAAATAATCTGAATGTCACTGAAGAAGACTCTAGTCCCTACAGGCTCAGTCTCTGGTTTCTAAACCTTTAGTATTTTATAGGCAGCAAAACTCATTTCCATAGCAGTCCAGATGAGATAATGTAGGCATGATGGGATGGTAGTGGTATTGTGAACCAGCCCAGTGATTTATGGATGCGCCATTCCGCTGCAAATTCCAACTGAGCTCTGGCCCTTTGTGTACTGTTCTTGTGCTGAAATGAGCAAAACAAAACTATCCAGCATTTGCTTCTTCCATTTCTCTCAGACAGTTTTTTTTTTTTTTTTTTTTTTTTTACTGCATCAGACAATCCCTAATCATTCCATCTGGTCTCTTTTCTTGGTGTTCTGCCATATTTAGCCTCCATGTGTACAAATTCTGTTTATCGTTGTATGCCCACCTCAGGTCTCACTTTTTGGGAGAAGACTCATTTAACACCACATCCTTTACTGTTTTTGTAAAGCTTCTTCCCCTTCCCTCGTCCGACAGTACCTTCAAAAGCGCTCAGTATGCCTGGAGGCTGATTTTGAATAAGAACTTTGTTTCCTTGAGAATTTTAGTTGCCAGTTTGGTAGCCATTACCAAGGGTCTACTTATACCAGATGGTGTCCTGAGTACTGTGGGGGATAAAAAGATGAATAAATACATGGTCGCTTTATTCAAGAAGCTAACAGTTGAGTGACAGACAATCTCTTTGGGGGTGAGAGATGTAGAGAAGAGTGTTGCCTATTGTATGACATACTGATTTCCTTGAATTTCTCTCACACTATCTGTAACATACTGTCATTAATTGGTTAATAACACTTTTCCCTTTTTAGACCATAGAAAAAGACTCTGAAGGTTTAATGAGCAGTGGTTTCTATTTTCTGTGTGACTGTTTCACTCAATCCTTTGTTATATATTTTCTTATTAGAAGGCTGTGCCTAAGTTTAGTCATAGCCCAAATTTATGGCATAAACTTTTAAGGCATGGGTTTAGGGATAAACTTAAAGGTAAGCAAGTTTATCTGTTGTTAGACCCTCTTTAATTCTGCATTCCATCACCGTGCTGTAGTTTTCAATGACACTGAGGTAAAAAGTAACACCATATGGTGCCATCAAGTTATTTTTTGTCAAAGCCGTATTGTTTATGTTCTGGTGCACAGAAATGTGTAATCGAACCAATGTATAACTAACTTTAGTTGGGGGATAGAATGATTATCTTATAGAAAAGAAACTGAATTTTAAAAAGTGAGAGGCTATAGTTGCCCATTTATGTATGCTAGCTCAACCTACCCTCTTTCTGTGGTCTTCCAAGTCCTCTTCATTTCTCTTGTTTTTGTCTTTCTGGACGCTGTATTGCAGGCTTTGCTGTGTCTTCTTACCACGTAGTTTTAATAGGCTCAAGAGGAACCTTGCAGAAGATCAAATGGTTAAGCTCACTCACACAAATAGCTGGCGTCTAAACTTTGAATTCAGATGCAACTGTGCACGTGTACGAAAGCAGCTTTTGATTTGATCCTAGCCTGTGTCCTCATGGAAGCAGTTTTTGATTTCACTATTTTGAGGGGGATGGATAGTATGGTATCACATACTACTCAGGTTATATATTGTATTATCAGTAAATATAAGGAAGTGAATTTTGGGTTTGACAGAAAAATATATCTGAAAATGCTGAAAATAAAAGAGTATTCTGCCAAACTTATGAACTGAAGCAATTAGAGCACAGAGGTGAATCTTGCTAAGAAAAACATGTCAAAAATGTTAGGAAAAACCAATTATTTCATTAAAATGCTACACCTTTAAAACTGTTATAGAGAATATACATATAAGAAGGCCCAAGTGAAGAAAGCTGACAATTTCAGTAACAGTTTTTGAATGTCTGTCTGTGTGATCAATCATGCCAGAATCCTAGGCATCTACCTAAAAATGTATTCTGCAAATGAAGGTGACCTTTACTCCTGGGATAGACTTTTTTCTTCCTAACCAAACTGAATTCTTGTTTTCATTAACCTGCTGAATTCCTTAGATGTTTAGGAATTATCCCTGTTTAGTTAGTTAGAGATTGACTTTTGTTTGTTTGTTTTTTAAGTCTGCGATAGTAATACCCACATTCAGTTTGGGAGAGGACTGATTCTGTAATTCTGATGTTTGAGAAATCCATAACAGAAATAAGAAGCAGGAGGGAAGACCACAGCATTGGAGTTCTTTCTGGACAGAGCTCTCTGGTGCAACTCTTCAGATGTGCCTCCTGCCATCTTTTCTTGCTCCTCTCTCTTTTCCACAGCCCTCACTTAGTCTGTATCTGAGCTCTCTCTTTAAAAGCTATCTTTTGCGCTCCATTTCTTTGGCTGACCAGGCCTTCGTTATTTCTCATCCAGACAAATTTTATTACCTCATAACCGGTCTACCCAATTTCCAGGCTCTTTTGTGACCCATGTCCATCATGCCAGTAGCCAGTCATTTCAGACATGCTTGAACAGCGTTTCTTAAAAACAGTTTGACCGACGCTTTTCTGGAATACATTATATGCTCATCTTATTTCATGATACACACAGGATCAATGTAGAGTTGAAACTCCTTAGCATGGTATTCAAGGCCCTTCACAGTCTGTCCCCAGTCTTTCCTCCAGTTTATATTCAGCATCAGAGGTTGCAGATTCTCAACTTGGTGTGGCTTGTATAATGTCTTAAAAATTACTTTTTATTAGTTGGATAAATCTGATTTCTGTCTTCATTTGAAAAATCATAAGGCTTGGTTGAGTATACGACTTTCTACCTGGCAACAATTGGCTGGGACATATAGCCTCTACTCTTCTTAACTGGGCACGTCTGTTCCAGTTTATCACAGCCTTTTCAAGCTCTTGAGACACTGTGGCAGAGTGTTAGTTGACACTTCTTGTCAAATTTCCTTTGGTGCTTTTTTGACATTCATTTGAACCCTAGAAGCATTTATGTTAGCAGCTATTTGATACATATGTTCATTGCAGCCACAAGCAACATTCTTCCATTCTTTGACTCTATGTGTACTACTGCCTTACTTCCATGCCTTTGCTGAGGCCAGGCTCATGTCTTAATGTTGGCATTATCAGTGTGGTTGCCAGCACATGCACGTGCATGCACATGCACACACTTAACACTGTGAAGCCTTTTTGACTGCTTCAGGAAGCAAAAATTATTCTCTGCTCTCTTATGGGAGCCCTTTATTCAGATGGCTTGCATAATAGTATCCCTTGTCACACTGTATTTTAGCTGATTATTTAAACAACCTTTTTCCTGGCTGGAATGTGAGTTTATAGGAAAAGGGATTGTGGATCATTTTTGTTTACTCAGAACCTTTACGTGTTCAACAGACATTTGTCAAATGAGTAATAAGAGTTTGTAAGCAAGAGGTTTTAGCTTAATCTGGCTATTGATTCCGTGACTGTGTGCTATAATGAACAAGGCCTCTCTGGTGTTTACCATATAGCTTTACCTCAAGCTTCACTTCTTGTGGTAACCTGAATGTATTTTGGAGGAAAAGAATTACTGATTCAAGTTGGCCTTGAATTTATTTCTAGATGCACGAAAACCTTTCTCTGTTAGAGACAGTTGTCAAATCCAGTGACCATTACCAGGTGACTACTGGCCTTGGGCCATTTCTAGAATGCAGTGCAGCAAGAAAAGCATATTGATTTTTCTCCGACTTCTGTAGCATCCTTTTATCTTCTCCCTGTTATAGCTGAAATTTAGCTACTTTTCTATGTATAATGTGCCCCGATTCTTTTTCTCCCTGTGACATGACGATGGGTTAGGCATATATTGTAGTGTGTGTAACAAAGAAACATTTATTTGCTGGTATATGTTCTAGTGTTTGGAGAGAGACCTGTTTAATTTCAAGAGACTTTCGAGATTTCAATAGCTCATATCTTTTTGGTGAAACTGCAGAGGAAATGGTATATTGTTGATGAAATTGAGAGAGTGAAATAGTTACAACCGTTGATTATACATGTTCTTTTTCAGGTCTTTGTTTCAGTCCTGATCTGCAGAAGGCAAAGTAATTGCCTGTAGTGTGGTAGAGTGAAAGAGCATCTGCTTTGCAGGACAGCAGACCTGGATTTAAATTGAACTCGTCAGCACACTGAAGTCACTTAACAATGACTTAGCAAATTACTTAACCTCTTTCTTCCTATTTGCACACCAAAAGAAGGAAATACTAATCAAGACCTCAGAGGGTTGTTGTGAGGATCTCATTCTTTAATTATGTCTGATACTTCTAATCTAGTTACTTCTCCTAGTCCTTTCTCATTTCTGTCATTGCACTTTACCCCTATCTTTTATATCAGACTAGAATCTTTACTGAAGGAAGTCTTGTCTGAACCTAAGTCCTGAATGAGGAAGTTTTAGCAGTTTGTGAAAGAGGAGAAGAGAACGGCTTGTGGTTGTATATGTTACTAGGTACCACTGATGGTGGTCAAGGCTGTTGATGTTTTAAATTCCAAGACTCTTAAAAGTCAAAAAGTATCCCTCTGCTCAGCAGTCACTGCTTATCCAGCTTAGGAGGTTCTTTTGCTCCCTCTGGAGGCATCCAGTCCCAATATCATTTGTGGAACTGGACTAGGAAATACAGGCTTTGTAACAGGAATTACCATTCAGTCCTTACTGTATGTCAGAGACTGTACTAACACTTCAAGGGTTTAGTCATCTAATATCCCCATGATAGCTCCATCTTACATATGAGAAGGACAGTAAGGCCTAGAGAGATTAAGTGATTTGCCCAAGAATTCCCAGTAAGTAATGGAGCTGGGCTGTGTCTGAACCCGGTAGCTGCTGTTGTTCTTTTAGGGAGGGACCTGCCAGTAGAGGAAATGTTACTTTGATAAGTCTTCCTGTATCTTCACATAACCATAAAATGAAAAGCGGGGACTTAAGTACTTGCTGTGTCAGTTTTTGCCTTGTGCTGCTGTACAGAAGTCTCTCATGGAGGATGAACTTCTTGTCTTATGATGGAGGGAGGAGGGGAATTGTGTTAGAAGTACAAACAAACAGCAACTACCATTGGTCAGACATATTTTCTTTAATGTAAAAAGGGAGATTCCAAGGGACTATGCCAATTTACCTAGGTAGAATAATCACTTTTTAGAAAATTGTAGATCTCAAAAGAAATTCCAGAGGCTTTCCCATCATTTACAAACCTTTCCATGTAACTACTTGACTATGAAGGGTTTTTTTGTTATTGCTGCCTATTTTACAAGTTTGGAAATTTAGACAGTTTTACTAAGGGAACAACCTCCTCATTATTCCAGACTTCCTTACTTATTTTGAAAATACTCATTTCTTGGTCAGTTAGTGATGGCGTTTAAGTGAACAATATATTGAATACTCACTATGTGTCAAAAAGCTGTGGAGAAGTGGAATGAATTTCATTGCTCTCAACACCATGAGGTTGATGTTACTATCCTTGTTTCACTGAGGTTCCAAGAGGTTAGGTTATGTAGGTAGTAAGTGGAGAAGCTGGGATTCAAACCCAGGTAGTATGGCTTTAAGGAAGGCTTATCCTCTTACCACTCCTTTGTGCTGTGGTCAGACATGGAGCTGCTTTTGACCAGGGACTGTGCTTACTCATCTTCAGCCAGCTCAATACCTGACTTATTGTAGATGCTTACAAAATTTGTTGAGTGAATGAATAATTTGAAGATGTATTAGAGAGGACCTGCCTGCAAAAAATTTATGGTCCAATTAAGAGGACAATATTTATCTAAGTAACAAAAGTAAGATACACACAAAACAGAGATGAGGCCAGGTGCAGTGGCTCACACCTGTAATGCCAGCACTTTGGGAGACTGACGCAGGCAGATCACCTGAGCTCAGGAGTTCAAGACCACCCTGGGCAACATGGTGAAACCCCGTCTTTACTAAAATACAAAAAATTATCTGGACGTGGTAGCACGCGCCTGTAGTCCCAGCTACTGGGGAGGCTGAGGCATGAGAATTGCTTGAGCGTGGGAGGCAGAGGTTGCAGTGAGCCGAGATTGTCCCACTGCACTCCAACTTGTGCTACAAAGTGAGCCTCCATCTCTAAGGAAAAAAAAAAAAAGAGATGAAAGATTTTTTCCAACTAGGTAGGTTAGGAAAGGCTTTAAACATTTTTTTGTTAAATATTAGGAGATGGGAAGACATGAGGCAGAAAGAATAGCAAGCAGGTAAATCTGAATTCTGTTCAGAGAAAAGAAGGTAGGCGGGTAGGAGGTGTGTTCATAGGATAGTGGGGTTTGACTCAGGTGGAATGTAACCTGTGAGGGAAAGTAATGGAAGGCCAAGCTGATCAGGAGATTGAGACCAGGTTTCAGAAGGCTTCATTTCCTGGTACATTTTACCACTACCTTGTGTTGTAGTCATGCTCTGGTATCCATAATCTCTTGGAGAGCAAACTGTGTGTGAAGTTCCATGCATTTTTATCTTTGCTCATACTTTTTCCAGTATGGTAAGGTGGTGCCATGACCACTTTATTTATTTAGTCTTCCATGTATAATTCCACTAAGAATTAATTGCAGCTTTTTTGGTGGGCCCCAAAATGTGGTTTATGTTTCTACTTCATAATTATTTTGTCTTATATAATTATTTGTTTATATAGTCTCTCCAACTTGAGGATAACCTAGAGGCAAAATTAGGTCTTATTTATCATTACATTCAAGCACACAGTCCTAAGGGCCTACTTTAATCTTTGACCATAGTCAATACTTGGAATATTTATGGATTTAAACTAAATAGTGTCATAGAATATTGTATTTCTTTTTCTTGATAAACATTTAGTGCCAAAAACTACTAAAAGTAAAAAAATGAAGAGGTTAATTATTCTTCATAGGCATAACGTGTTGTAATGTATGTAATGACTTAGAGGTCAAAATAAATGTGTGCTGATCCTACTGTTTGTTGCTAGTTGGAATTGAATATTTCAGTATGCTCACTAGGAATGAAATCATGGGCCCCAAGTAAATGTTAATCTCCTATTAAGATAGAATAAAATAATTGATTTTATTGTTAACTAGAGTATTTTAAAATGACTATAGGATGTGTTTATGTGTATTTGCTCTTAGATATTAAAAAGTTTATATTTTACTTAAACACTGAAAATGTCCCAATTATTATGGGCAGACATTTTGTTTGCAGCATAATTGACTTGTTGGAAACAATTTTGATGTTGACTTGGCCACATGCTAATTGGGTGACTACGGGCAAATTGCTTAAATTGCAGAATTTCAGTTTCCCTATCTGTAAAGTGGGATAAGAATATTTTGGATTGTGATTATGAGGATTTAGTGAAATAATATAAAATGAAGTGCTTACTGCGATGCCTCATACACAGTAATGCTAAGCAAATGGTAATAATTATTTTTATTATTTTATTACATGGCATTTAATAAGAGCTTGATAGGGTTGCCTTAATTTAGTACTGTGCCCCTAGATAGATAACCTTAATCCTAGAATTCTTTTCAGTTTTAGTAAGACAAAGACAATATGTCTAAACTTTGCTAATTTTGTTCTTTCAAATACAGGCTTATGGTGCTTATTTGAATATATAGGAATTCTGTCAAACCATGGTAAATAAATAGCTAATGAATGTGAATAGCCAGTTCATAAGATGAACTATATGTAATAAACAATGAAAATGTTCCTATTAGCAAATGTAAATTAAAATAAATGAATTTGTAATTTTTTATCTGTCACATTCATTTTTAAAAATATATATAGGTCAGTTATAGGGACATAAGTACACTCATGTTCCTTTTGGCAGTATAAATAGATACAGTCCATTTTAAAGACAATCTGGAAATGCTTAGTAGGAGTCATACTGAGTTTTATGTTGTTTTGACATAGTAGTTCTGCTTCAGGAAATATATCCCAAGAAAATAGCCTACAAGACAAAAAGTTTGTTTAAAAATGTTTATAGTAGTATTATTTATAACATTAGAAACAAACAGGAAACAGCCTAAAGAGTAAGGTAATTGATAGTACATAGGACTAAGGGATTGTTACGCAACTGTTAAAAATACATACTGTAGTAATATAGGAGGATACATATGAAATAATAGTGAAATATATAGAACAAAGTTGTACATTTGTCGTTGCTATACCTATGTAAAAATACGTGCAAGAAAGGATAATTTTTGCAGGAGATTGTAAATGAATTATGTTAAGTGGGTTGGATTCTGAGTGATTTTTTTTTTCCTTTTGAAAATTCACGCACACCGTCAATACTTGAGATATTTGTGAAGTTAAATGAATAGTGGCATAGAAATTTTGTTTCTTTCCTTGGTAAATATTAAATTAGTACCAAAAAGCACCAAAAAAAGGAAGAGGTTAATTAGATTATTCCTTATAGGCATATTGTAAGATTGTTTGTGTCAGCTTTTAAGAGAGTTACACTTACCAAAAGTAGGAGAGGGTCTTGAGGGTAATCTTCATATCCCTGACAGCTTAGAAGAGCGTATTTATTATTAAAGTTAGTATGACATGAGATATATATTAGTATAATGTGAGAGAGAGAAAGAGAACCTTAAAGAATGAGAAGCCAAGCTTTCAAAGGTAGGACTATTTGTTTTTAATATGACTTCTCTTTATTTTAGAACTGATAGATGTCACATGTACCCTGCTGCTTCTAAACCCAGACTTTACCACTGCATGGAACGTGAGGTATGTCATTTTCATTAGTGATATGATAAAGTTTGTCCAAATTTCTGAAGACATATTAGCCCCATAAGTTGTTAGCTTTTGAAAACGAAATATAAAACATCTTACACTTATTTCTTCTACCTATTCTTTATATCTGTGACAATTCTAAATATGCATTTTGCCCCTTTTTGTGTAGTGATGTCTTCATAAACTTTCTTGCCTGAAATATAAATTGTCATGTTGAGTTACAGTATACTGTTTGTTACATGCTTTTATTTTTCCTTCATTTTTTGGGGTGGGCGAGTAATGGGCAGTCGGCATAACTGGTTGGCTTGTGAGGCATATAACATTATATCACTGGTATTTGAGAAGCACTGCAGTGTAGTGGAAAGTGTATGGGATGAGAAAGAAGGGAGTCATGCTTGACTCTGGCTTTTTCCCTGAGTAGCTGAAAGGATGGAATTGCCATTTACTGAAATGGCAATGTCTGGAAGAGAAGCAGATTTAGGTAGGGGGTGCTTGTTATAGGTCAACAGTTCAGATTGGGACATGTTAGATTTGTGTCCAAGTAGTTGTATATTAATTTAAAGTTCAGGAAAAAGGTCTGGGCCAGATGTAAACTTGGCAGTTACCAACATATAGATGGTTTTAAAGCCATGAAACTGTTTTAAGATCACTAAAAGAGTGGGCATAGCTAGAGACAAGAACCAGTTCAAAGACTGAGCCCTGAGACATTCTAGTTTTCTAGGGTTGCACAATCCAGGACAGTAGCCACAAAGCCATATGTGGCTATTGAGCCCTTGAAATGTGATTAGTCTCAACTGAGATGTGCCACAAGTGATAAACTGCACATCATGTTTTGAAGACTAGCAAAAAATGGAAATATCTCATTAATAATTTTTATATTGATTACTTGTTGAAATTATAATATTTTGGATATATTGAATTAAATATATTTATACTTGTGTTTAATATAGCTGTTAGAACATTTTAAATCATATATGACTCGCATTTATGACTCACATTATATTTCTATTGGACAGCACCGTTCTAGCATTTGCAAGATGAGGAAGAATCAGCAAAGGAGACTTTTAGGAAGGTACCATGAACTTAAAATTCAGAGCTTTTTTAAGGGTAGGGACCATGTCTTTTTTTTTTTTTTCCCTTTGTTTCCTTAGCATCTAACTCTAGTGCCTGTACATAATAGATATGCAGTTTGCAAATTGGGCACAGAAATCAAATTCAGTGAAAAAAAAATCAGAGTAATAGGGAAGTAGGAATGCCATTTTTATTCATGTTCTTATATTCCTCACCTATAGAGAGGAATTCAAAACTCCTTCAACAAAAAAATTCTCACTAGCATAGCATGTATGCATAGATAGGTACATACACACACACACACACACGTGTATACCTATGTGTATACACACATGTTATTCATTGTATATCCTATAAACCAGTTGAGCATAGGAGGAAAAAACCTGGTCTTAAGATTCATGGAACTTAGTCCTGTTTCATCAGTTAACTAGCAGCCGACTTTGAGTATAACTTCTGATTCTCAAGAGTTTTGTTTTTTTATCTGTGAAATAAAAGATTTGAATTAGGTGAATTTTTTTATGATTCTATTAAACTTAAAAAAAAATATGTGTGGTTTGTTCTTATGAAGGGAAGTTGCTCCATAAATCGAACTTGAGGGGTGTTTATGATGGTTCATCCTGAAAATTACTCTAGTTAGATGATTAGTAAGGTTTTGTGCTAGATGAGTAGAAAGGGAATCTTGATTTTTTAAAAATCCTTTGTGGATATTTCTAGTAAATTTTAATATGTATTAGTAAGATTGATTGACATATAAAGACATCGAATCATAGGTACATTCTGAACAACAAACTGCTAACTTCATAGTAAACTTCTCTAACCCTGTACGGTCTCAATTGCATATCAAATACACAGAACTTTATTTTTAATTGTTAGTGGATCTTTTCTATATTAATCCTGGAAGGCATTGAGTGATTTTTGACTGCATTTTTCAAACTGCTAAAGGATAATGCAATAGACGTCTAGTTCAATTTGTGGATATTGCAATCTTAGGGGAAGGAAATAGAGGCAAAAATAAGTTTCTGAACTAACCTCCTGTGATTACAGTGAGTGATACACATAATTTAAAATTTTAGCTGGTTATTTTTTTTTAAAGAAAGAAGACTGCTACTTTTTTTTTTGCTTTGAAAATTGGTGATTTACCTGATGAAAGAGGTTGACTTAGTAATAATGTCCTATTTTCTTCATCAGTCTCTGTACTTAGAGTAAGCAAAACACCTTTGAGCAATTAGAATAGTTGATGCCAAACTCCAGTGATTCATGTTCTGTACTCATAGCCTATTGGTTTAAATTGGTAACTTTATTTAATGCAGATTTGATGTTTGGTTCTGACATTTTGAGCTAAGAAACCTGAGCAAGTTACTGAACTTCTCCAGGGTTCAGTTTCCTCGTCTGTAAAATTGAGGTATTTGGCCAGGCGTGGTGGCTCACACCTGTAATCCCAGCACTTTGGGAGGCTGAGGTGGGCAGATCACCAGGTCAGGAGATCAAGACCATCCTGGCCAACATGGGGAAACCCCACCTCTATTAAAATACAAAAAATTAGCCATGTGTGGCAGCGCTCACGTGTAGTCCCAGCCACTTGGGAGGCTGAGGAAGGGGAATCGCTTGAACCCAGGAGGCAGAAGTTGCAGTGAGCCGAGATCGTGCCACTGCCCTCCAGCCTGGCAACAGAGCAAGACTCCGTCTCAAAAAAAAAAAAAAAAAAAAAATTGAGGTATTAGGGAAAATTTTTTTATAGATAAAAAACGATTATGTGATTGCTATTAACTTTACCACCTATCATATTTGTTTATTGTCTCCTATTTATATATTCATTCATTTCAGTGGGCTGATGGATAGCCATTTGATACTCTGGGGTATAATCCAATACTATGTTATTTATTTTGTTGCTGAAATCATTCCAGCTGTGGCCACTGGAAGCTCTTTCGGTTGCTCCCCGTGTCCCTTTTTCATATCCCACCATATATTTTTGAGCACTTCCTTACTTTCTGGCTCTATAAGATGCTCCAGGCTCATCTTGTGTACTTCCTGTCCTGGTCCTAGAATCAGCCATTTCTAACATCATTAAAGAATGGTATTAGAAACCAAAATGTGGGTGCTAGAATTAAATTGTTTTTGAAAAACTTGTTTCATCAATATCCAACACCTACAAATGTTCAGTACTACCCCTAGCAATGTTTATCACATTGATATAAAAATTTTGCTTGATGCCATCGGGTGATCTTTTTTCAGTGTCCATATATTAACATTGATTGAGGTTGTTTCAAGCTAAGATGTCTTCCCAAAAATGCTGCTTAATTCAAAATAAAGATATTACCAGAGTGCCCATATTTTTTTTCTTTTTCTTTTTTTTAAATTCTGTACCTCAGTGGTCACCCAAGGGAGTGCCCATAAGTTAAGAAACTTTTTCAAAACTCAGTTATAGGGTAAGTGCCTCTTTTTTGAAGAAAATTTTGATTATCTCCCTTTATATATGGGAATAAAGGTAGGCAGTTATAAATAATAAGAGGTCTTAAATTTAGCAAATGGAAATTAAGCCTAATACAATCAATTCATTATAGTAGTTGTTTTTTAAACTTTAATGGGCATCTTTTTTTTTTTGAGATGGAGTGGCACTCTATCGCCAGGCTGGAGTGCAGTGTCACGATCTCGGCTCACTGCAACCTCTTCCTCCTGGGTTCGAGTGATTCTCCTGCCTCAGCCTCCCAAGTAGTTGGGACTATAGGTGCACGCCACCATGCCCAGCTAATTTTTTTATTTTTAGTAGAGACAAGGTTTCACCATGTTGGCCAGAATGGCCTCAATCTCTTGACCTCGTGATCCACCCGCCTCAGCCTCCCAAAGTGCTGGGATTACAGGCGTGAGCCACCATGCCCAGTCAATGGGCATCATCTAAAGAGCTTGTTTTAAAACGTGTATTGCTGTGCCCACCTGAGTTTCTGACTCAGTGGGGTCTGGGCTGAGGCCTGAGTTCTGCATTTCACGTAAGTTCCAGATGATGCTGATGTTGCAGTCAGGGTTCACTTTGAGAAACATTGCTCTCAAAAGTGGTTAAAATTACATAGAGCAATATTTTCCTCCTTTTACTTTATAGATATCCTGACTTACTGTATGAACAAAATGTTACTGATTTCAGAAGGAAAAGAATCCAAGACTGCAAAAGCAATTGGCTGTTCCAAGAAAAAAAATGTATTTTATATATATATATTTTATATACATAATGACAAATTGGTTTCCTGAACATTGAAGGAAAATAGTTGTTTTCTTTATGAAATAAAACTTTATAAATAGTATGTCACTGTTGGAAAGAAAATGTATTGTGGTATTTAGAAATTAAATTCATCTAAGTAGATATGGTGTAAGAGCTGGATTCTGGTTTTCTCTGGCTTAAACTTCTCTAAAATAAACGAATTATCAGCCCTACCACAGGAAGGACATTTTAAGATTAATAAATAATAACAAATGATCTGATTTTATTATAAAATTGTAGATACATTGAGAATTCAGTGAGAGTGTAATGTCAGCACTTATCAAAAACTTACCTGAGAAATTAAACGTAAATTGTATTTACCTGAGAAACAGGTATGGAAAGCTCTTGTATGACATTCTTTATATAGTTGGTCCTCTGTATCTGTAGGTTCTGCATCCATGGATTCAACCAACTGCAGATAGAAAATATTTGGGAAAACTATTGCTTTCTGTAGTGAACATATTCAGACTTTGTTTTTCTGTCATTAGTCCCTGAACAATATAAGAACTATTTATATAGCATTTACATTGTGTTAGGTATTATAAATAACCTAGAGATGATATGAAGTATATGGGAGGATGTATGTAGGTTATATAGCAACACATTTTATATCAAGGACTTGAGCATTCGCAGATTTTGGTATCCGTGGGAGGTCCTGGAACTAAGCCCCAACAAGATACCAAGGGACAACTGATTGCATTGAAGCTTTGGTTGGGCTTGAACAGTTTTAAAAACAACCAAAACATTACATTGCTTTTACTTCTGCTTATATTAATATTTTTAAAAGGAATGGCCTAGTATATCAAGGGCCATGTAAGTATTTTACCCTGTTGTTAGCTCTTTTGGAAACTTATCCAAAGTAAGAATACAAAAGAAAGAAGTCATGAGCACAAAGCTTTTCCCCCCCACCCCCCCCCCGATTTGTTTTAAAATAACAAAAAGTTTGAAGCAACCTGAATATCTAACAATAAGGGAAAAGCATAGCTACTGAATGAAAACTATTTGATCATTTAAAATGTTCATTACAAAAATTATATAGAATCATGGGAAAATTCTTAAGATACGAGAGCAGGATATACAATTATATGTTAAAATGTATGTGTGATAGGGAAAATTCAAAAATAAAAAATGGTAATTTGGTTAGAATAGTGATTCCCCAACCATATTGTGTTTGTTGTATGTGTGGTTTTGTAATGAAATAGATGATGTCAAGTCCTATTTAGGAAACTAGACCAATTCTTGATTGGTATTGGATTTGCCCTGTAGATACGACTATCAGGTCTCATAACTTTCGGAAATGAGATAGGCCAGAAAACCCCTTTGCCCTCACACAAATAGCTAACATTTCACCTGTTGATTTAAGACCTTCTCTTTCTGCTTATTAATTTGTTATATTGGGATTATGAGAATACATTCTTGATTACTGCATGTCACATTTATGAGTGTTTTGTATCCCAGAGTGGCTTGGGCTTTTTTTCTTTCTTTTTTTGTTTTAAAATTCTTAGACATTCACTTCACAATGAGGCTATATTAAAAGCCATGTAGAACCTTTGGCTATAAGAAAAAAGTAATGTTTAATTTTTTTTTTTTTTTTTTTTTTTTTTTTTACAGGAAAGAGCTAATCCTCTCTGGCACTTTAAATCCAATTAAGGATTTACATCTGGGAAAACTCGCCTTAACTAAGTTTCCAAAGAGTCCAGAAACTTGGATTCACAGGTGTGGTTAACTTAAAACATAGTACTCTTACTTAGGATTCAGAATGGCTGGAGAAAGAAACATGACATGTGAGAGGCAAGGTTACGTATTGGTTCCAGAGCATGAATTCTGAAGTCAGGTTACCTAAGTTTAAATCTAGGCGCTATATAACTTGCTACCTAAGTGTTCATGGGAAATTACTTAACTCACCAAGCCTCAGTTTTCTCGTGTGTAAAATGAGAATAATAGTTACACCTGTCTCATATAGTTAACAGTCAAGTTTACATGAGTTAATGTATGTAACACTCCCACAGTGCCTGGCACATATTAAATAATAAATATTAGCTATTATTAACTCTTTGAAGCAGTTGTGGAGATTGCATTTATAGATACTCAACTGTAATGAGCAACATGGATTTTAAAAGCATTTGGTTATTTTCCTGGTAAAGATGGTGGTGGTGATGGTTGTGGTTATTAAAATTAACTTACAGAGAAAGCTAAGGGCAACTGAGGTGAATGCTGTGTACGTTGCGCTAAAGTTGCTAAAAACCATACATGCAAAGAACATTTTTAGGTTAAAAGCCTGGGACAGATAACCAGAATGCAATTTAGGTCTCTCAAAATCCTGGCCACCTGGAAGCATCTTCCTGATGAATCCTGTGTAACTACTCTTATTTGATCAAAGTGGGATGGTGTGGGCTTGCTGGTCAGGACCAATAAAGAAGTTACTCTGAAATTCTCAGTTTATTAAGCCACTCTAATTTTTCTTAAATCCTGGGCATTTTTAGGATCTTATGTCAGTGCAAGGTGTTTTAGTGGTAATCATGCCTTTAGTTAACATTGCAGGTCAGCTTCTTCCAAACCACATAGTCAGTTGTATTTTCTTCATGACTAGAAATTGAGGTAGTATACCACAGAAAGGTGTATGACTGTGTGTATGGGGGTTTGGAAAGGGATGGTGGCAGGGGAAAGGAACTGTCAAATATGCATCCATCAGTTTATTGCCTTGTCTAATTTTTTTATCAAGCAATGTTTTGTTAAATAAATTCCATTATTTTAAAATGACAAAATGAGTTTTCTTACTTAGTTTCCTGTACCTTTGGGTTTGAAATCTTTAGTCTAAAAAATGCTTTTGTATCAGTAAATTATTGGTACAAACGAAACCCATTAAGTAGCTTGAAACACTATTTAGTGTTTTTTATGTAAATACATGCTAATGCAAATCTTAAATAGACAAAGGGAGAATTTGTGGTTAAGGATATTTTGACACCTCCTTAATGGTTTAATGAATTGTATTTGTTACTTTCCAGATTTTATACTATAAATACAGAATTTTGCTGAATGAAAGCTATCAGAATGCAACTTCTTGTTTGCAAACAAATGCACATAGGGTGAGGCATGCATATATAATTAAAGATGTGAATCATGACTCCTTGTAGTATTTATCAGCCATTAATTTATAACCTCTTACCACCACCACCACACACACACACCAATTGCCTTTACCTGTCCTGGCCAAGTGGAGTTTTGGGATTGTCATTTTAGAAGTAATGACATTCTCTGCATTACAGATTTTAAAGTTTTTTTAAATTTTCCTGTTTATCCATTTTCCACCCTTCATCCATACTGCTAAATTTAATATCATCGTAAACAAAACAACCCCTCCCCATCTCCAAAAATCTGGACTTATAAACAGGTATTATTTTGCATTGTCTCTGAATGGAAATTAAATTAGGGACAATGAAAACTGGTTCTTTTTCTCTCTGGTTTATGTTCTTTCTGTGTTCTCTTTCCCACATGCTACCTTAACAGGCGATGGGTGCTACAACAGCTAATTCAGGAAACCTCCTTGCCTTCCTTTATGACCAAAGGAAACTTGGGAACAATTCCCACAGAAAGGGCACAGCGACTCATACAAGAAGAGATGGAGGTCTGTGGTGAAGCAGCAGGGAGATACCCAAGCAACTATAATGCTTGGTCCCATCGCATCTGGGTTTTACAGCACTTGGCCAAGCTAGATGTCAAGGTAGGGATATTATTGTCTCCTGGGCAGACTGCCTGTCTGCCCTTAAAATCTTCTGGTAGTAGTTCATCCTCAGAAGAGCTTTGAAGGAGTAGAGAAACTGATGGTCTGGCAACTTGAGAGAATCGTGACAGCTGCTACCTCTGGAGAAACCCTGTAATTAAATGAAAATCTTGCATTCCCCACCAGTGCTGTTTTTGGCAGTCTTAAGGCTAGTGCAGTGGTAAAGCAAAGGTAGGTTTAACCAATTGAGGAAGATTGAGCATAACTCAATTTATCCTGAAACAGGAAGGGATTATTAAGCCTTATAGAACTGGAATTGCTATTTCTTGGTAGTGTTTGGTTATGTGACAATATACTAAGTCAGCTGGCTGTCTTTTCACACTTTCGTCCTCTGAAAAGAGGGAGAGGAGGGCAGGGAATAGACGATCTCACCCAGGTGTTTTTAAAATTGGCTGAGCCTGTAAATTACCTGGGGATTCCTAAGTCCCACTCCAAGCCTACTAAGACAGAATGAGGGTCGATCTAGAGATCAGTATTTTCCACTGACTCAGGGTTATTTGAATGCAGAGCCAGTTTGCAAACTCTCACAGCCTAATCCTTTCAGTTTAGAAATGAGGAGATGGAGATTTCCAGAGAATTTTAATGGCTTAGACTTAGCTACAGTTGTACCACTTATTATTCATCAGAATGAGAGCCAGGTGTCCCTTTTGCTCCTTCTTAATATACTACAGTGTCTCAGGTTTTTCTTTTCTGATGGTGTCACAGTGCCATAAGAATCTAGGGTGCTCATCTAAAAAGCTTCTCAGGCTTGAGACAGTTAAAAGAGGTCAAGTTGAAGATCGAAGTGCCCCAGCTGGTGCTTTCAGATAAGTGGGGAAGTGTTACATAATTTTAACTTACCACCCTCTTCTTCCTACATCCCTCTTCCCATGCTCCCATTTCCCTCTTTGTTTCCTGGCGAGGACAAATAAGAGACTTTTTACTTCCAGAGGATTTTAAGCCAATAATTCTGGAAGAGAAGCCTTCCACTTCCAGTTTTTGTGGCTTTGAGTTTCAGGAGGGGTGGCCGCCTAATGGAATAGAAAGAGCAAAGGCTTCAAATCACATCAACCTAGGTTCACATTTTGGCCCCACTAGCTATATGTGGAAAGCAAGGTTTTATTGTTTTCATTTATAAGATAGGGACTCTACTGTCTGCCTCAGTGTATTATGGTGAGAGTTAATTGAGTTAATGGATGTAAATTACTGGGCATCTAATAGAGGTTCACTCAATTTTAGTTCCTTTCTTTGTTCCTCTAGAGATAGAAAATTGGCTGCCAGTTTGCTTGATCAACTCAGTGCAGTTTATTCATGAAAAAGTATAAAACCCATCATACCCACCAACTGTCCTGTATACTGGGTATGGCAGTAAGACAAAAGTGTTTGCTCTCAACAAATTGAAAATCTAGTGGAGAAAGTAGACCAGCAATTACAAAGCATCAGAATACAATGGGAGCACAGAAAAATGGTTCTTCATCTAGGATGGGCTTGTTGGAAATAGCTGCCGGGGGAAGGAAGATATATTGAGTCGGGAGGCGTGATTACAAGTTGTTTGGTGGGTAGTCTGGGATATGGAGTGCTTGGTGGTCATCTCAGATCTATGACTTGATGGTGTGTGGGAAGAGGAAAGAGATATGAGGAGGCTTGGAGATAAAAAGGAAGGCACAGGTTGACTGAGAAGTCTTTGGAAATTTTTCTGCCGTGATGTGAACCTTTTCAAGTGGCATTTCCATAAAATCAGGAACAAGGGGCCAAAGTGAAATTCTTGGTTACTTGAGACTATCTGGTGGTAAGGATAACTCATTAATGGTGAGCTCAGCTGCCAGGGTCCACTCTTGGGCTCAGATGTCATCACCCTTCCTTGACCTGCCCTTGGAGGAGGACTTACCATTCTTCCATTCCCCACTTGCCACTGCAACATCTCTTGCTCTTGTTATCAGTAAGGAGTCCTAAATTTACCAAATCCCCTTTTTGTTGTTATAAGCCATTGGGCCCACCTAGAACATTTACTGCTATGCTTTGTCTATTACAGGAAGTAATCACAAAAATACCAGTAGTCTAGATCAGCTTAAAAATATATATGAAATGAGCGGGCATTTTTTAACTTAAAAAATTGAAAATGACTTTTTAAAGTGCTGGCCTCAAGTATTAGTAAGAGTATGAAAATAAGCATTATTCAAATTGTTATAATCTTACTGAAGGGCAACATGGCAGCACTTATCACACTTTTTAAAATAGGGTGTTATTTTTAGAGTTCTGCTTCCAGGAATTCATCATAAAGAAATAATGGAAAATGAAGTATGGTAGAATGATTAGAGGCTTCACTCAGTGGTCATGCAGACCTGCTTTGCATTCTGGCTTTACCACCAATTTGCTGTGCAGCCTTGAGGAAGTTGCTTAGCCTCTTATACCTTCAGTTTTCTCATCCGGAAAAAGAGGGTGACGATAATTCCCATCTCACTGAGTGATGCAAATTGAATTGGAGGATTCATATAAAGTGGCTATCAAAGTGCCTTAACTAAGTGCTCAATAAACACTGGCTATTAAATATAGAAGTTTGATGTATAAAAGTAGCATTTATAGTAGTGAAAAACTAGAAAATCTGTAGCCCTTCAATAATGAGGGAGTTGTTACATTACAGTCCATCACTTTGGAATATTTTGTTATGACTAAAAATTATATTTTAGAAGATGATTTAAAGGAAAATATTCACAATAGATTATATTAGGGTAGGCCTAATATTATTATTTATTTATTTATTTTTGAGACAGGGTCTTGCTCTGTCGCCCAGGCTGGAGGGCAGTGGCACAGTCTCAGCTCACTGCAGCCTCCACCTCCCAGGTTGAAGCACTTCTCCTGCCTCAGCCTCCCAAGTAGTTGGGATTACAGGCACCCACCACCACGCCCGGCTAATTTTTTAATTTTTAGCAGAGATGGGGTTTTGCCATGTGGGTCAGGCTGGTCTTGAACTCCTAACTTCAAGCAATCCACCTGCCTCTGCCTCCCAAAGTGCTGGAATTACAGGCATGAGCCACCGCACCCAGTAGCCTAATACAATTTTTAATGTATTTATTAGCATTGAATGAGACTGCAAATACTTTAAAGTGTTTGGAACAGTGCTTGGCACATGATAAATGCTCAACAGGTATTTATACATACACACAACAATATTATAGATTTTTTTCTTGTATTTTTTATAAAAACATTTTCTAGTCAGAAAGTTAAAGAATAAAGATTGATTAAAAGTAGTATGGGGTGGAATTATGACACTAATTTTCTATTTTATGTTCTCTCTGATGTCTGCATGCTTAAACAGACATTTAAGTAAATTTTAAAATATTTATATTTGAGGGTAGTGTGGCAGGAAAGACTCATAGTCAGGTAGTTTATTACTACTGGCAAATTACAAGTTAATATAGGGCTTCACATAAAAAAAGCACATATAGTCATTTCTCCAAAAAAAACATACCCACGTCACCAATAAGGACAGGAAAAGATATTCAACATCTTTACTATTAGGGAAATGCAAATCAAAACCACAGGGAGTGAGATACCACTTCACAGCAAAATATGGACAATAATAAATGTTGGTTAGGATGTGGAGAAACTGAAACCCTTCTTTATGGCTAGTAAGAATGTAAAATGGTATAGCCACTGTGGAAAGCAGTTTGGCATTTCCTCAAATAATTAAACATAGAATTACTATATATTAATAAAACTACAGTTTATATATATCATATTCTTGGAGAAAAACATGCATTACCATATATGACACTGTAATTCTACTCCTAGGTATATACCCAAGAGAGGTGAAAACACATTCCATACCAAATCTTGTATAAGAACATTAATAGCCACATTATTTATAATAGCCAAAAAGTAACACCTCACCTGAGGAATGGAAAACAAAATGTGGAATATCCATGCAATGGAATGTTGGCCATAAAAAAGGAAGGAACTATTGATACATGCTGTAATGTGGATGAACCTTGAAAACATGCTGATTGAAAGCAGTCAGATTCAAGGCCACATATTGTATGATTTCATTTATATAACATGTTCAGAATAGGCAAAACAGATTAGTGGGTACCAGAGGCTGGGGAGGAGGGAATGGGGTATAACTTCTAATAGGAACAGGGTTTTGTGGGGTGGTGAAAACGTTTGAAATTAGATAACAGCAATGATTACACAATTCTGTGAATATATTAAAAAACACTGATTTTTTTTTTACTTCAGAAATGATTCTAAAGTACATTAGAGAGAATAAAGCTTAAAGAATACCTGAGAAATTGTTAGGAAAAACGATAAGGAACACTCTACCATTAGATACTTAAATGTTTAATAAGACAGAATAATTAAAATTGTGATGCTATTTCAAAAATAGACTCAGTAATGGAACAGAATATAAAGTCCAGAAACAAATTCCAGTACATAATATGTACATATTCACTAATGATGAATATGGCATTTCACATAATTAGAGAAAGGATTCCTTGTTCAATTTGTGATGCTGGTAAAATTGATTGACTTTTTAGAAAATAGAAAGTTAGGTGTTTTTTTTTTTTAATCTAAAATACCAAATTGAACTTTAAATGGAATAAAAACCTATATGAAGAAAAAAGAGAGTCACATTATGCTAAGTGAAATAAGCCAAGCGCAGAAGGATGAATATTGCATGGTGTCACTCATAGGTGGACTCTAAACAAGTTGAACTCATGGAAGTAGAGAGTAGAATGGTGATTGCAGGAGTAGGGTTATGGTAGGGAATAGGGAGTTGCTGGTTAAAGGGTACAAAGTTTCAGTTAGGATGAGTAAGTTCTGGAGGTCTAATGGTAGAACATGGTAATTACTGTTAATAATGTATACCTAAAGATTTCTAAGAGCGTTATCTTAAATGTTCTTATCACAAAAAATAAAATAACCTATGTGAGGTGATGGATATGTTAATTCACTTGATTGTGGTAATCATTTCACAGTGTATACATAAAAACAATATGCCGTACATCATATATATGTGTGTGTGTGTGTGTGTGTATATATGTATGTATATGTGTGTATATATGTGACATACACACATATATACATATATACACACACATATACATATATATACACACACACACACACACAATTTTAATTTGTCATTTACACTTCAATAGACCTGAGGGAGAAAAGAAAAAAAAGAATTTTACTTGACTCCAAATCTTTAAAAAAAAGAAAAGAATTTTAAAAATCAGTTGCAGTAATATACTGAAATAATATTTACAACACATATGACAAATAGAGACTTAGTATCTTTAATATGTAAAGACCTCTTACAAACTCATAAGAAAAATAATGACTATCACAAATAGTAAATTAGACAATTCATAAAAGTAGGGAATTAGGCAAAATAGTTCATAAATGAAGAAACAAAGGAAAAGTAATCACACAAGAAAAGATATTTAGCCTTAATGATAATTAAGGAAATGTAAATTAAAATGAAACGTGATTCTTATTAAATTAGTGAAGATTAAAGTATTGATGATGAATTTAGGAAATAAGCATTAACATGTACTTCCAATAGGAGTATAAATTATATGGCCTTTCTGCAGGGCACTTTGACAGTATGTGCTAAGAACCTTATAAAGTTTTTTTCTTTGTTCCAGCAAGTATATTTCTAGAAATTTCTCCTAAATAATTAGATATGTACATAGATTTATATATGAGTGTTACTTAAACAAGAGTAGAAACAAACAGGGGAATGGTTAAATTCTGATAATCCTGAGGGTGAAATATTTTACGAGTTAAAAATTATAAAATAATATTTAATGCCATAGGAATATATTTATAATTGAAGTGGAATAAAATTAGTACAAAAGAATATCCCAGATTTTTGTTAAAAATAAACTCTGTGCATGTGCATACATAGAAAAAAACCTGAAAGATTTGTTTTATGCCAGAATGTTACAAGTAGTGATCTCTGGCCAGCAAAATAATGGATTTTTGTTTGCTTTTTTATATTTTTGCGTATTATTGGAATTTTCTATATTGATCATTTTGTATCACTTTTATAATCAGAAGAAAGCCCAAATGTTATTTTTAAAAGTTTACAGGACCTACAGCATATGTATTTTTAGTAGTCTTTCATTTTTAACATGTTATCCCTCTTTTTCATAGCCCTGCATCTGCAGTTTTCTTGTAGTTTATTTACTCACTTACTCATGTTTTCATATGGAAATAGGAAAAGGAAGATATTTAAGGTATATCACATAAAGGTCATTTATCCCATCAGTACCGTACATTAAAGCCATATCTTTATATAGTATCTTTAGATTACTTAAAAGTTAATTGGATCACTTAAAAGTAATTGCTGTCTTTTTAAAAAAAAATCATTCCCTATATCTTTATATCTTTTTATTCTAACAAGAAAATGCCCTGAAATTCCAGTTAAAGTTTCTTCTTTCATTTAATATGCATCTTTATGTCTTAGGGAAAAGAATATAGTGGATTTTCTCTTTAAAACCCTAATAATTTTTTTAAGAAAGTGATTTTGTTGAAAATATATGTATATTTTTTTCCATTTTGAGATGGAGTCTCGTTTTGTCACCCAGGCTGGAGTACAGTCGAGCAATCTTGGCTCACTGCAACCTCTGCCTCCCAGGTTCGAGTTATTCTCCTGCCTCAGCCTCCCAAGTAACAGGGACTACAGGCATGCACCACTGCGCCCTGATAAGTTTTGTATTTTTAGTAGAGACAGGGTTTCACCATGTTGGCCAGGCTGGTCTCCAACTCCTGACCTCAGGTGATCCACCAGCCTCCCAGAGTGCTGGGATTACAGGCATGAGCCACCGCACCCAGCCAGAACATCTTTTATTTATGTGCCATTTTTGCCTCAAAAATAATAAACTGCAATTTTATACATAGAAATATCCAGTTAGAAATAATCTAAATGTTTTTCATATTATATAAGTTCACGTTAAATAAGTAGAGTACTCTTTTCAATCCATACTAAGAAGCCATGCCAAAATAAAAAAGCTGCTGTATTATAGCCAGAATGTTCTACAGGTTTACTTTTCAAAAATGTAATAAACGTAAGATTAGTTTTTATTTCAGGTAGGAGTTTATCTGGTGCTATTTTTTGCTCGCCTTTTAAAATCAAATAAAGATACTGTTTTCCATTTCTCAGAGACTTGCCAGCTCTAACCTCTGTAATAAATTTAGGTGGCTGTGAATAAACTCATTGGAACTTAAAGGAGATGTTTAAAACATATCACTGATACAACTTGACTGTCTTGGCTGGAAGTAATCTTACTCCTTTATACTATTTGCCTTATTTATTAAATTGTTCATTCATTCATTTCATAAAATATTTATGTATCCACTCTGATGTCAGTAGGTATAGGAGGATTGAAGTATCAAATAGGAATGAATAAATATCTTAAAGCCCTCACTCACTGAGTTTAATGGGAATGAAGAGATGCACTGAAATTCTTTAATAAATGTGATGCAATACATAAGTACTGTGGGGGTTCAGGAAAAGGAAAGATTCCCGGGGAAGAAAAATGGTGTAAGAAATGGAAAAAAGATCATGGTACAGGAGAAGGCATTTGTCTGGGACCTTTGACAGACAGGTAAAGGTGGCATTCAGCATTATGCTGTCTATATTGTTAACTGTTCACAAATGTGTATCTTTTTTCCTTAGCTGGTCTGAAAATCCTCTGATGGAACGTGGTAGGCACTTGATATACCTTTCACTGATTTATGTTTGCTACCTGTCCAAGACACTCTCAAATAAATTATTTTTGCATAAGTGCTGCTTTTTAAAAAAGCATTTCATTTGAAATTCTTCAGTTTGCAAGATATTGGTATCACAAAGATTTAAACAATTTACTGCTGAATTTTATTTCATTTCTTTTAAAACCCATTTATTATTGTTAAATAAGTTTGAGACAAATAGTTAAAGTCACGAGCTCTTGAAACATTCTTATTATTAGTGCATCATGTTTTTCTACTAATCCCTTATAATTAAGTAGTGAACAAGACAAACATGGTCTCTGCCCTCATGGCACTTATACTGAAGAACAAATAATTTCACTGAGCCTATTGTTGAAGACAGAATAAGTTAGATATTATACACATTTATTAAATGTAAAATAAAGTTTATATGAAAGTAATCTGAGTTTATATTTTTCCTTTTACATCAGCATTACTTGTAAATGAATACCCTAATGCTCATCATTATTTTAGAATTTGTCTTTCCTTCTCTGTGTGTATCAATCAGAATGTGAGTAGTCAAGGTCTAAGGCAAGGATGACAAATGAGTTCTTAAATTCTTTAATCTTAAAGAAAAAAAATCTATCACTTTTATATGGGGAAGAGAAAATTTGCATGTATTAAACTTCCACTAAGTGAGAGCACTGTGCTGGACATTGTGTACAAAATATTGGTAAGAATGGTCTTGTCAAAAAAGGAACAAATCAAAGAGAAATCAGAGGCAATAATGGAGAAAGAAGAACCTTTCGGAACTCTTCTTCTTACTTCCCTTTTTTCTTCTTACAAGATTCTTCTTGATGAACTGTCTTCTACTAAACATTGGGCATCTATGCACGTTTCAGACCACAGTGGATTTCACTACCGCCAGTTTTTGCTAAAGTCTTTGATTAGCCAAACTGTGATAGACAGTTCTGTGATGGAGCAAAATCCTTTGAGAAGTGAGCCAGCGCTAGTTCTTCCAAAAGATGAAGAAGCAGCAGTTTCAACAGAGGAACCAAGGATTAATCTTCACCATCTTCTAGAAGAAGAAGTTGAATTCAGCACTGATCTTATTGATTCCTACCCAGGACATGAAACCCTTTGGTGTCATAGGTAAGAAAAGGGAAAATCTATTTTCTACACAAAACTATGCATGTCCTCATGAGAGCTGCAGAAGGTGTTAGTTACACCTGATTCCTGCCTGCTTGGGTAAACATGGTCATCTGATTGTTGAGCTTTGCCTGAGTGAATACAAGAGGTTTTGGATCATCATCATCATCATCATCATTAATAAGAGATTGCTCATGTAGATCTCTGCCTGCAGCTTAGGATGGTGATAGTCAGCCTTGACTGTGCAGTAGAATAACCTGTGTTAGTTCCAAAATAAAACAGAATCAAAAGTTTTTGGACTCCTTCCTTGGAGATACTAATACTTAGCATATCTAGGATGAATTGCTGCCATCTCTCTCTCTCTCTCTTTTTTTTTTTTGAGACAGAGTTTCGCTCTTCTTGCCCAGGCTGGAGTGCAATAGCACAATCTCGGCTCACTGCAATCTCAGCCTCCCAGGTTCAAGAGATTCTCCTGCCTCAGCCTCCCGAGTAGCCGGGATTATAGGCGCTCACCACGACACCTGGCTAGTTTTGTATTTTTAGTAGAGATGGAGTTTCACCATGTTGGCCAGGCTGGTCTTGAACTTCTGACCTCAGGTGATCCACCTGCCTCAGCCTCCCAAAGTGCTGGGATTACAGGCGTGAGCCACCATGTCTGGCCTTTTTTTTTTTTTTTTGAGAAAAAACTCAACACATAATATTGATGCACAGTCAGGATTGAGATTTGATTAGACCCCGAGAATAAGGTATGCTTTATCATTTTTCCAACCCTGATGGTCTGCAAATTAACTTACCTGAAGTATAATCTCTTGACACTTTTTGTTTAAAGTGTAAGAGAATTTATCTTTGAGAGAGGGGAAAGTCTGGTAGCAAAAAGTGAAAAAGGGTTAGCAATCTATCCACTTCAGTTGTGAGTACATTTGACAGTATGTTGGAATGAAGTCACGTATGTGATCCCTTCCCAGCTTCATTTCTTTTGGATCTTCCTTTTTTGGAGGCGTCTTCATCTTCATAAATACAGATTCTACTTTAGGCCATAGCATTGTATTTGTAAATGAAAGACTTGCCTGCACTAGGCAGGAAGGAGGTAGGCATTCTTTAAAATTGCCTATTTCTAAAGTTATTGAGATTTTCTTCTTTCTTCAGTCTAGTCTATCTTGTAGGTTATTTGAGGAGACCTGGTCAGCTGCTTTTCCTTACTAAATATATTCATAACAAAAGATTATCTCCCCTCTTTGGCACCTTCATTAGTAGAGAATGCTCTTTTTCTCTTAAAACCAAGTCACTTATTTCATGTTTTCAAGAGAGAAGATAGATCTTTTAAGCTACTGGCATACCTCAGAGATATCACAGGTTCAGTTCCAGACCACTGCAATAAAGTGAATAAAGCAATAAAGTAAGCCACACAATTTTTTTGTTTCCCAGTGCATATAAAAGTTACTTTTACATTACACTGTAGTCTAAGAAGTGTGCAACAGCAGTATGTCTAAAAAAAAAAAACTATGTATCTTAATTAAAATACTAGATTGCTAAAAAATGCTCACGATCAGATCATCCAACCCTTCGGCAAGTTGCAGTATTTTCCTGGTGAAAGGTATTGCCTCAGTGTTGGTGGCTGCTGATTGATCAGAGTGGTGGTTGCTGAAGGTTGGGGTGGCTGTGGCAATTTCCTAAAATAAGATCGCAATGAAGTTTGACTCTTCTTTCATGAAAGATTTCTCTGTAGTATGTGATGCTGTTTGACAGCATTTTGCCCACAGTAGAACTTCTTTCAAAATTGGACTCCTCTTAAACCTTGCTGCTGCTTTATCAAATAAGTTTGTGTCATATTCTAAATCCTTTGTTGTCATTTCAACAATGTTCATTTCACAGCATCTTCACCAGGAGTAGATTCTATTTCAACAAAACACTTTTTATTTTGGTTCATCCGTAGAAAGCAACTCCTCATCCATCCAAGTTTTATCATGAGATTGTAAGCAATTCAGTCACATCTTCAGGCCCCACTTCCAATTCTAGTTCTCTTGTAATTTCTACCACATTTGCAGTGACTTACTACACTGAAGTCTTGAACTCCTCAAAGTCATCCATGAGGGTTGGAATCACCTTCTCTCAGAGTTTTGTTCATGTTGATATTTTGACTTTCTCCCATGAATCACAAACGTTCTTAATTGGTATCTAAAATGGTGAACCATTTTCAGAAGGTTTTCAATTTACTTTGCCCAGATCCATCAGAGGAATCACTATCTGTGGCAGCTACAGCCTTATGAAATGTATTTCTTAACAAGACTTGAAAGTTGAAGTTTTTCCTTGATCCATGGGCTATAGAATGAATGCTGTGTTAGCAGTCATGAAAGCAACATGAATCTTTTTGTACATCTCAATCAGAGCTCTCACGTGACTAGGTGCATAGTTAGTGTGCAGTAATATTTTGGAAGGAATCCTTTTTTTCTGAGCAGCAGTTCTCAACAGTGGGCTCATAATATTCAGTTAACCATTCTTTAAATGGACGTGCTGTCAACATATGTCTTTTCATCCGGGCTTCGTTATTCTGTTGATAGAACACAGGCAGAGTAGGCTTAGCATAATTCTTAAGGGCCCTAAGATTATTGGAATGGTAAATGAGCCCTGGCTTCAACTTAAAGTCACCAGCTACATTAGCCCTTACCAAGAGTCAGACTGTCCTTTGAAACTTGGCATGGATTTCTCTCTAGCTATGAAAGTCCTAGACGGCATCTTTCAATAGAAGGGTATTTCATCTACATTGAAAATCTCTTGTCAGTATAGCTGCCCTCATCAGGGATCTTAGCTAGGTCTTCTGGATACCTTGCTGCAGCTTCTACATCAGCATTTGCTACTTCACTTTGTACTTTTATGTTACAGAGATGGCTTCTTTCGTTAAACCTCATGATCCAATCTCTGCTAACTCCAAACTCTTTTTCTCCAACTTCCTCACCTCTCTCAGTCTTAGAATTAAAGAGCATTAGAGCCTTAGTCTGGATTAGGTTTTGCCTTAAGGGAATGTTGTGGCTGATCTGCTCTTCTATCCAGAACACTAAAACGTTCTCCATATCAGCAGTAAGACTGTGTTTTGCTTATCATTTGTGTGTTCACTGGGGTACCACTTTTAATTTCCTTCAAAAACTTTCCTTTGCATTGACAACTTGGCATGAGAGGCCTACCTTTCAGCCTGTCTCAGCTTTGGACATGCCTTCCTCATTTAGCTTAATCATTTCTAGCTTTTGATTTAAAGTGAGAGATCTGTGACTCTTCGTTTCACTTGAACACTTAGAGTTCATTGTAGGGTTATTGATTGGCCTAATTTCAATATTGTTGTATCTCAGGGAACAGGGAGGCCTAGGGTGAGGGAGAGAGATGGGGGAAGAGCTGGTTGGTGGAGCAGTCAGAACACACACATTTATTGGTTCAGTTTACCATCTTACATGGGTGTGTTTGTGACACCCCAAAATAGTTATAGTAGTAACATCAAAGATCGCTGATCACAGATCACATAACAGATATAATAATCTTGAAAAAGTTTGAAATATTAGGAATGTTACCAAAATGTGACACAGACAAAAAGTGACCACATTTAGTTGGAAAAATTGTGCTGATAGACTTGCTTGACATAAGATTGCCAAACCTTCGGTTTGTAAAAAATACAATATCTGGCCTGTAATCTCAGCACTTTGGGAGGCCCAGGAGGGTGGAGCACAAGGTCAGGAGATCTAGACCATCCTGGTTAACACAGTGAAACCCCGTCTGTAGTAAAAATACAAAAAATTAGCTGGGCATGGTGGTGTGCGCCTGTAGTCCCAGCTACTCGGGAGGCTGAGGCAGGAGAATGGTGTGAACCCGGGAGGTGGAGCTTGCAGTGAGTCAAGATTGTGCCACACTGCCCTCCAACCTGGGTGACAGAGCGAGACTGTCTCAAAAAAAAAAAAAAAACCAAAAAAAAAAAAAACAATATCTGCAAAGCACATTAGAGCAAAGCATAATATAAACTAGTTGTGCCATAGGCCAGTTTTCTACTGCTGACTCATTGTCATTAGGCAGCTTATCTGGCCTTTAAGTTTTACCCCTTGTAAAACTGGTACATTATATGCTCCCTGTCTGCTTCAGAATATGCAAGGAAAATGAATAGAATTCTCTTTTAAGGGCTTAGAGTTGCCAATGTGAATGATGAGATATAACAACCTAGAGCTTATACAGTTCATTGTACATAGATGTGCCCCCACTGAATTGAAATTTTTGGAGATTAGGCACGGGAATCTTCATTTTTAACAAACAATTCTAGGTGGTTCTAAGGGCAGGAGAATTGCTCTTCTCAAAGGGAGAACAGGAACTGTATCTTTTAACATGTTGTGCTCAGAGCTCAGCACATCCCCAGTGCATGTGGATGTTTAAAACTGTAGTTGGTGATGGATTTAGGGTAAAGTTCAGTTGACTTTTAGGGAATAAGACCCCCTACAACAGATACGTTATTTTTATTAAAGTATTTGATAGAGGCCACAGATTCAGCCTCTAAAGGAACTGTTCAATCCCCTTATTTCTGAATCACTTTTCTTCCAGGATATCAATGAGGTTCGTTTTTGGTTTTGTTTTATATTTATAATTTGTAGCAGAAATAAGACTATCACATATTTCTAGTTTTATGTTATAGTTACCATAGAGCACCATCTCCAAGTCATTGTCATCTCAGTAAATGCTTATGAAAAACCTTAGGACCGTATTCTTTCTCACAAACAAACCTGTAAGCTGGGGTTATAAGACTTTCTTTGTCCAAATATCCTGGAACATCATTGCTGTTTTTCCTCCTTCCCCTGTATAACTTGGTTATGAAGTGGACAGTGAACTGAATACTGTATGTTTTGAAATTGCAAACTTTTTTTTCCGGAATGTGAAAAAAATGTGATTTTCTTTATTCTCTTCCTTCCCCTCTCTATCGCAGGCGGCATATTTTCTACCTTCAGCATCACTTAAATGGTAGGTTTCCTCACAGCATGACCCAGTTGTCACCTGCAGACAGCCCTGGGGGGACTTTGAGTGACTTGCACCTTATCCCAGCAGGCTCCCAACTGTCTCAGGCAATGGAAGTGGATGGACTGAATGACTCTAGCAAGCAAGGCTATTCCCAGGAAACCAAACGCCTGAAGCGGACACCAGCTCCAGACTCTCTAGGCCTAGAAATGGAGCACAGGTTCATTGATCAAATATTGTCCACCTGTCGGAACGTGGAGCAAGCCAGGTTTGCCAGTGCATACAGGAAATGGCTGGTTACTTTGAGTCAATGAAAGAGGTGAATTAGTCCTACAAGGTTCCCCTTTTAGTGCAATATTGCTTTCTTTTATTATTTACATAGTTGCATGAACTATTTACTATTATTGGCTAACCATATGTTCTTCATCTTTAGGTTGAAAGTCCATAGTAAATCTTTCATTTTATTTATTTTGTTAATAACTGGCATTCCTGTGGGGATAAAATAGTTGTATAGTTCCTT
Source organism: Macaca thibetana thibetana (assembly GCF_024542745.1). Lineage (NCBI taxonomy): Eukaryota > Metazoa > Chordata > Mammalia > Primates > Cercopithecidae > Macaca > Macaca thibetana. The sequence continues at coordinate 82,105,284 of NC_065592.1, read as the reverse complement.
CGTGCTAAACAACGTGTCTTAAATTTTCTGTTGAACTTCTCACCCTTTGTATTTCTGTAAGTGGGGCTTCTCATTTGGTTTTCCTGATTGGTTCACATACACACCTCTACCCACCTCAGTCCAATTGCTGCATAGGCAAATTATTTTAAAAATTAAAAATTTAAGGCCTAGGCAGGAGGATCTCCTGAGCCCAGGACTTTGAGACCAACCTGGGCAACATAGCAAGACCCCATCTCTACAAAAAGTTAAAAAAAAAAAAATAGCTAGGCATAGTGCTATGCACCTGTGTTCCTAACTACGCAGGAAGCTGAGGCAGAAGGATTGCTTGAGCCCCAGGTGTTTGTGGCTATAGTGAGCCATGATTGCACCACTGTACTCAGCCTGGGCAACAGAGTTGAGACCCTGTCTCTAAAACAAGTTGAAAATAAACATTTATGTTGCAGTTCAACTTAAGAATGTTGGTATGAATGCTGAAATGTTGGTATGAATGCTGAATAACTTGATGTAATTGTTTTAAGAATCAAATGGCTAGATGGGTGAATGTGTAAAAATATAAACTAGTTCTCTTTCTCTAGCCTGTTCTACCCAATTACCAAAGTCAGAAGTATTGGAATTTATATGAAAAAAATGCTTCCAATGTAATCCATTTTTTAAATGGTTATTTAAAAAAAAAAAAACTAATTTAAGAGTTTATGTAATTGCAGTAAAGGAAAATTATTTTTATTGCTAGTTTTGATAGATTATTTTTACCTCAAATTTGGTATATGCCAAAACACGTCAGTCCTTATACAGTTGATTTTTTTTTTCTTTCTGAAAACCTGGAATGCTGTTTTTAGCTATTACTACTTTTTAATTTCAAATTTACTTATAACAAATGGGAGAAATATATAAAGAAATATATCCATAAAAATCTTCCTTTTTAAAAATCTAAATTATTGAGGATACACTATGGAGACTATAAAATTATCATGAAGTGACTATTAAAGTTTACTGGCAAATGCCAGGGGAAGGAATAGTATGTGCAAAACAAAACACTTTTATACTGAACTTAATCAGGGATGAGGTACCAAAGTATCCACATTATAGCTGTATCTTTTTAATAACAAGGGCTGAGTTTTTCAGGTAGGTGGGGTGAGGGTGGGGAATGGGCCGTGTAATGTCTGCTTTCTTATATTTGCCCTTTTGTAAATGGTCTGTGTTTCTTCTTTTCATATACTTTCTGTTTTGCCAATCCATTACATATTTTTTGTCACTTCCATGTGTCATTTTTGTATATCTTTCCTTTCTTACTTCAGGGGTGTGTCTTCAAGATTTCTACCCCCTATTTGCAATGAATTTCATACCTCATCTAAAATACATTCATATACCAGAAATATCAACAAGAGTGGCCCTTCCAAAAGTTTCCCTAATGATGGAAGCTGTCAGTTGTCCTGTCTCTGTGCAGAATGGGAGTCACAGTGGCAGAAATAAGTGTGACAACCATGCTTTGCCTGTTGTGCTTTTTACTGGCTAGGTGATTTGCAAAGTGGGGATAAAGATGTAGGGAAAGTAAACCTCTCTGTCTCACTGTTATAGAAAGCCTGGACTTGAGTTAGGTACATCGCCTTAAAAAAGCAGAAATATGTCCTTTTCTTGGGCATCCTGGTTTTGTTGAGTGGCAGACTGTTTAAGTGAGTGAGACTTAAGAATGCCAGAAACGTTGTCTAGCCTGGCCCCAGTAGACAGAATTTGTTCTTCTCTCAAGTCAAAAATTACCTTTTTGTAGCTTTTATATTATTTAGATGAAAAAATGCCATTAAGAACATAATTCCATGGTCCTTTGTGTACAAAACATATTTTGAATCAAATACCTCAAGGTCCACCTAGACCTCTATGGGTAAAATCATAAGTTTATGATTTTTAGCTCCTGTGAGGGTTTGGGGGCAAACTACACAGAAAAGACATGGGTGGTTCAACCCATTCCACTAAAATATGTCGCCAGATTCTGGCCGAACTCAGTATTACCTTTTCTCCTAAAAATCATTTTTCACATTTTGAGTAATAGGGCTTATTATGCTTTGATGTGAAAAAATATCAGGAAATGAGTGACAATACCCTATGAAACACTAGCTAAATTTTTATAGTGCTCTATGCCTTTGTGTACCTTCCACTGATGATCTTGCCCATCTTTGGTGTTAACTATTTTCATATCTTCTAAGGCTCTTAACCCACTCTTTTGAAGCCGTGCAGTCCTTTAATATGTCTTGGTTTCTTCCTAAAAGTTTTAAGTAGAGAGCAAAAATACAAATACCCAAAGGATACTGTTAGTATGTAACTTTTGTGTGCTGCTTTATTTCTAGAGTTTGCATTTTTTAATTGTTCATTCACAGAAAATCCTAATATTGCCCTATATGGTTGTTTTTTTTCCTAAGTGGTTAATATTTAAACCCGCTAGCTGTAGCATGATAATGTCTTTGACTGAGCTCATGTAGTAGAAAGGATGTGTCTATTTTCTGGGACTTGTTAGTCTTCACTTATTTTTCTATAACTAATTGTTAAAAGGAAAAGATGGCTTATTGACATGTATTTTATTAAACTTTCACTGAAAGAACAGTGGGTCATCGTACCATACTGTGGATTAAGAATACTACTGACAAGCAAAAAGCATTAAGCTCTGTAACTGTCTCCACCACCACCTTCACCCCACTTTTAGTGTACCTTAGTGTACTTTAGTGTACCTGTTTTGGCAATATGGTGTTTTTCAGATTCTACTTGTGCCCTGCACATTGTGAGGAGTCATTAAATATTTATTAAATTAATGAATGACTAACAGAAGAAGAGAAAGATTGTTTGGGAGTTATAAGAATGAGTGATGATTGAGAAATTGATGGATTAGTGCAATGGATTGTGAATGAATGATGCTTTCTAGTTTCGTAATACGTGGGAAGTGCTATCGCCTATAGAATAAGTTGATTTAGACTTTTTTTTCTTCATTTCATTACCTTGTTTAAACTTGTTAAATCCCAGCCAAGAAATGCAGCTCTGTAATTGTCAATTAACTGTACTATAACATATACTAAAAATTGTAGAGCTGAAGAACCCACTTGCATTAAGAACACCACTTTCTGTTCATTTGCGGTATTAGAGGACAGATCCTGCACACAGAGGCAGAACTGCTTTTGGTCATCTGAAGAAATTCTTTGATTTCAGTGACTTACTGATCTGTACCTGTGCACGTATCATCATTTTATGCTTTTCCTTGTTTCCCCACAACTTGAACTGTGACTCTTTCAGGTATTTCTTAAATCTGTGTGAGTACTTTGTAAGCTTAGGGATTTGATACATATTAATGTCCCCTTTGTCTTCTCTAGGTTTTAGCATTTTATTACGTCTTAAGAAACTCTGGGCCCAGACTTTCAGTCATATTTCTTATTCCTATGGTACAGTTCTCACTTAAAGGCTTAATTATTAGTAGGGTTAAATACATACAGGTTATCTCTAAAAGTACTTAAGTTTTCAAATAAGGGCTTATGTGATACAAGATATGGAAACAAAAGTTTTTGGATTTTTATGCAGTAGTTTGCAGGAAAGCAAATACATAGTAGATCATATGCCACTTAGGTATGTTCAGGTCATGCCAATTTATTCTTGTTAGGCCACACACACATGTATGTGCGTGTAAAAAGAATTTTTAATATTGAAGCAAACAAATTATCAGTTTAATAATTTTCTGTTATATAGCACAAGATGGCAGATACCACCTACTGTATAACAATCTAATAATCCCTACCCTAGTTCCCCTGAGTTATAGAAGATGCTAAAGATTTAGTTGTAAAGGGAAGTAACATGATTTTTTTTTCTAAAAAGCTGTTTTAAGCTAAGTATTATCTTGCTATTGGAAAATTATATTTTAAAACTTAAAGATATTTAAAGTGTGCTAGAAAATTTGAACCTGATAACAACTGAACCTTTTGTCTTGAATAAATTTCTCAAATAGAACTGTGCAAACCCTAGCACTTTATGTGTTGCTGCCTCCCCACACCTAGGTATGCTCTGTAATAAGCTCCCAGTTAATGGAGAGATGTGTAGAGGCACTGGGAAGTTAATGAAGAAGAAAAATCAACCCCAAGAATTCCTTATTGTCACATAGTGTCTTTTAAAAAATAACTATAGGACTGTGTTAATTTGAGTGCCTTTCTTACTTTTTTGGGAGCAAGATTATATTTAATGTTTAAGAAAACAGGATGGAAGTTTTATCAAACAGTTGATTGTGGCCCATTGTTTTATTTATTCCCATCGCTAGGCATGGCCCCATAGGGTATTTTATCCTTCAGTGAGAGACTGATATAAGCAGGCAGGATGCTTTGATTATTCCATTAGTTATCATTTTAAGGACCCTACCAATATTTAGTTCTTTCTTTCTGGCAACTAATGTTTTGGGGGTTGGAGGCATCCCATTTAGAGGATGGTGTGTGCACAAATAGATTAGTCTGAAACCTGTGTCCAACGGGAAACAGTGGCACTCTGCCCTAAAATAAAGGCCAGAATGTTGTCCTAAATGAATCCTTTGCCTTACTTTAGGACCTTCCTTCCCTCTCAAATTCAGGCATAATGTAATATAGTTGAAAGGGTGAAAACAGTACTTGCTTTCTTTCAGATACTGGAGGAAAAGAAGTAAATGCATAGATGAAATTTTAAATGTATCATTTTATCTGTTTGTATCTGGAGAAGGGAGGGATAGGAATTCCATATTTCAAGATAGCAACTATAATTTCATAGAAATATATAGCTAAAGATTCCAAAGTGCTTTTACAGAGAACTGTTGAATAATATATTCCTAAAGGGCAGCAATATGCCATGTTCATGGTGAAGACAGAAAACCAGTGTATCAGTTGTGGATCTTAGGTGGGAGAGGAAACCTCAGGCTCCCAACTTTGACTTCTCTACTCTCACCAGGCCATGTTAACACTGTAAAACCAAACTCTTTGCTAAGAACAATACAGGGCAGTAGTTTAGTCTGCTGATGAAACTTTGTGCTTCCAAGAATATTAGCTATATATAATTTGTGCTTTCTGGACAATAGAATGGTCCAGAAGGCTAACCCTGACATTACTTTTATTAGTCTGTTGTTATTCCTCAGGGTGTAGAAGATTTAGTAAATTTAGGACAAATTTTATATTCAGTGGCAAAAAGCAAAGGCAAAAATATGCTAAATATATTATTAGCTCTTAAATTTTAGTATAGATCGTATTTTTTATAAACTATTACCAGTACAGTAGCTAGTAGATATTCTGTGACTGCCTCATTGTTCATCTTGCTGCTTTGGTCCCTATGGCTCTAGTATGAACATTCTTGTGTCTTCTGTGGAAATGATTTCTGTATTACAGTTCCATCTTTGGTAGAGGTGGGAATAATTGTATTTTGTTTTCGTTGACATCATTCTCAACTTTTAGAAATACTGTTGAGGAAAATGATTACTGTTGGTTTTCAAATTGACAACTATTTTGCTTCCAAAGACTTCAGTTTCCCTCTGTTTTATGTGTAGACTTCATATATGTTCAACACATTGCATACTGCCTTGCACATTGTAGGAATTCAACAAGTCAGAGTTTATAAAAGCTAGAAAGATAAAACTAGCTTAGCTGTCTTATCATCATTGTCCATATTCTTAGCTTTGGGAAAAATATACCATTTTGCATAAAATACATAATCAGTTTCAAATGCACATGGCAAAGATATACAGTTGCACAACATTGCAAGTGAAATTTACAAAGGATTTTTATTTTTGTGTATGCTCCTATTTAAAGTGCTCCTATTTAAAGCAGTTTTCTTTATTAGAGCAACATCTTCCAGCAAAGTTAGAAACCTAACATAAGTGCTCATTTGCCCAAATTAACGAGATAGTTATGTAAACTTTTCATATTAAGTCTTTAGTCATTTACAAACAATAACATTCTGGCTTTTCTTCCATACCTTTAAGGAATCAGCCTTAATTTTATGTATGGCAGTCACTTTCCTCAAGGTACTATGCAGCACACTTTCGATTGCTTATTTATCTTTATAAAGTGATACGTAATAAATTTAGGTTTATTTGTCACATAATTTCATATGTTCAGATGTTGATTCAAAGAGCATTCTATTAGAAAAGTTTGTAAATTATCCTCCCTTACAAATACTATTTCATCTTGCATTTGGAGCAGGTATTTTTTTCTTATTAGTTGAAGACTGGGTACAGTTATAGTAGATGCTCAATAAATGCTTAGTCAGTGATTGATCTAACAGCAAACTAACAGCTTTCAGAAAGGAGATTGTTGACATCTTTTCACCAAGGAGTATATTTGTAGAGTAATATATGTGTGGAATTTTAAAATTATATCATTTGACATGATTTATGAGGCTTATTTAGGCTGGACTTAGTAACATGTAATAAAAATATTATTTATACACAACATAGTTGAAAGATAGGAGATGTGAAAGTTTAAGTAGTATTTTCTTATGCAAGGCATATTAATAAATGTAATTAAATGTCTTAAGCAGTTCGCTGAACTCTAGAGAGAACTACTGTAGTCTTCTGCAATCAGTCTCTGTATTGGTATATCCAGTACTATCGGGGTTTAGGTTCTTTTTATTTTTCCTTAAATCTTACTTGTTTCTAGCGTCTTAAGAGTGGTACTGGTAAAATGTGAAGTTACAATAAACTTCTGCTTGTTTTCTCCGAACATCTTTGGCATGAGGGAGAACTTTTTATGAATGATACAGTAGTTTCAGCATCTGTTAATTTGTGGTTTTCAAAGCATTTTTGACAGAGTTTACCTAATGTAAAAAGATTAAACAGTTTTATAAAACACAAATAAACATTCCTACCTGAACTGTGAGGAACAGAGTGTATAATACAAATGTAATTAGGCATTGCCTCCTGGCGAGGTTCTTGATGCATGACTATGATGCTGGCTGCTGACTGAGGTGAGCACTGTGAGTATTGTATTTTGGCATATGTTGTTTTTAGGAAAATAATGGAATGCATTCTTAGATTAACTTATTGTTTTTGAGTTAGAAAAAATAAAAGACAAGGTATTATAAGTATGCCAAATACTTTTACACTACAAAAGATTTAAAAAGGAGAGGAAGAAAAAATATCAAAGGCCAGTTATGATTTTTAATAGCGTCTAATTTTTTTTTTTTACTCAAATTTTTTGGACACTAGTCAATTGCATAATTTAACATGGAGGAGCTTTCATTTAAAAGAAGTTCTCAGCTACTATATTCTGCCATTAGAATTCACCATGCCTGTTAATTTTACATTGCTTGAAAATTTAAGTTAGCTGCCATCAATATTGTTTTAAGATTTTCTTATAGTTTATGTTTAAATGGAAAAGTTATGTATATAATCTGTGGTGCAGGGTCAGGCCTTGGCCATTAAAGGTAAGTTTGGCTAACTTACTTTACTGAAGAGACTAATGGTCTTCCCTCTGTTGCACTGCTATGTTTCTTGATCTATTTTTCCCCAGTATAACAGTCTACATTGAAGTCCTTTAGCTCTCTCCATATACTAATTGACATTTGTTAAGGATTCAATATTTTGTGAATTCTTTTTTCACTTAAAATGCATATCTTGCAGAGAGATAAGAGTGAATTTTGCAATAATTTATATGCAGAGTGTGCTTATGGGTTTCTGGGAGTTCGAGTTAGTACCCCAGAGTGCTTAAAGTATGATGCTAAATTCTAAGGCTAATATAATGACTATAGATTATCTATATCCACACTGTTCAATAGAAATATAATGTGAACCACAACATAATTTTTAATTTTCTAGTAGCCATATTAAAAAAGAAACACGCAAAATTAATTTTAATAACATTTTATTTAACCCAGTATATTAAAAATATCATTTCAACATGTAATCAATATAAAAGATTATTAATGAAACACCTTATCTTCTTTTTCTTCCATACTGAGTCTTAGATTTGAGTGTATTTTGTACTCACAGCACATCTCAATTCTGACTGGCCGCATTTTAAGTGCTCAATAGTCACATATGGCTAAGGGCTACTATACCGGACAGTACAGATTCGTAGAGTACAAACTATGACTTTATTTTAACTTTGGAGATGGTGAGGTAGGCATGTATTTATGGTACTTTAAAAATTCAAAATAGTTAGAAAAGCATCTAATAGAATTATCCGCTTGTTTTCCTTCATCTTCATTTTAATATGCTCTAGAAGTAGGATCAACCTGTTCCAATTTGCCAAGCATTATTTAAGGAGGAATAATTCCATACCATGTAAAATACTGTGATATGCTGATTATAATACATTATTAACAAATTTTCAAGTTGCGTTCACTAAATTCTGTCCTGTTTCTTCAAAATAATATAGCTTAAATTGCATGTTAATTGTATATCTTACCTATTTTGTTTTTATATTATTCTTACAATATAATCATGTATATTAACAAACAGCCCTGGGATTCTAATCTTCCTCTGCAGCTGTCTTCCAGGACTTACTGGCACTTATCACATTGTGATAAGTGTCAGAAAAGTAGAATAAAATATTCTTTTTCCATTAGATTTGTTCTTATGTGACCATGTACCAAGCCAGATATAAATTATTGTATTTCTGTAGAATATGGAAAATAGTGTTTGTCTTACCTTTGCTAAATGTTTGCAATTTCTAAGTAAACCTTTCATCTCCTAAAATGAGTGTTAAGTGTGATTTTGTTTTTACTTTTGGTGCTTTAAACTTGAATCTAGTCTACCAAGCTTTCCATTTTATTTGCTTTGATGGTGGTAGGGAGGTGGAGGTGTGAACTGTTGTGTAAATGAAACCAATAACTTTATGACCTACATTTGTAGAAAGAATAAAAATGCCACTATGTCTAGAACATAAAAGAAATGTCAAAAACAAATTAGAGAAATTGCCACAGTTGTTTTTAAATTGCATTAACAGTGACTAATTGCCTTGTGAAAGTTATTATGACTAGATGTGCTTTTTCCCACCTATTTCAAATGAAACTGTAGAGCACACAGAATTACTCGGTTATTTTAGTGTTACATCGTATGTTTTCTCAATCCTGAGTCTCACTTCTGTATAAGCCAGATATAGCAGCGTTACTTACACAATATAATACGTAGATAGACTCCAAAAGGTGTTTGATAAAGCGGACGCTTTTTTTAACTCAAATTTTAAATATTTCAGAAGTGTTTTATGGGAAAGACCTATATTACTTTATCCCTTGACTATTTAGGATTATATTTTATATAATGCATTACTATTATGTATATTTTGGGTAGGAAACAGGATATCAAATTTATTTTGCATGATGGCAAAGTACTACAATTGTTTAAAATTGCAGTACTGGCCAGGCGCAATGGCCCACACCTGTAATCCCAGCACTCTGGGAGGCCCAGGCGGGTGGATCACCTGAGCTTAGGAGTTCAAGACCAGCCTGGCCAACATGGCAAAACCTCGTCTCTACTAAAAATACAAACATTAGCCGGGCATGGTGGCGCACATCTGTAATCCCAGCTACTCAGGAGGCTGAGGTGGGAGAATGGCTTGAACCCAGGAGGCAGAGGTTGCAATGAACCAAGATCATTCCACTGCACTCCAGCCTGGGTGAAAGAATGAGACTCCGTCTCCAAAAAAAATAAAACATTAAAAAAAAAAAAAAAAGCAGTAGTGTTTTTGCACTGATAAGCTAGGAAAGAAAACTAGCTTAATTTGAATTAATAAGCAAATTACATAAGAAGTGTGACAAAAATCCGTATTAGTAAAGTGCTTCCCTGGGAAATTGATTTGGTTAGTAACATGCTTTTTGAAATGAAAGATGAACAATAACAGATCCAAGATGATACACTAGCCAATTAAATTTATTAAATATGATAACCCTTTTGTCATTGGTCTACATTTAGCAGATAGCACAATTTTCCTCATGTTGGAAACTCAACGTTTTGCTTTTGGTACTCTATTACTTAAAAAAAGAAAAGGTATTTTTTATGAGATATTTAAATAGCATAGCTTTTGTCTACTAGTAACTTACTCCAGAATGGCCCTGTTGGGCATCAGCTTTAAGTTACAGTGTGCCTTTTCTTTAAGAGAAACACAGTAGTATCATTATATGTGTACAGTGTCACAGAAGTAGAATTTGAAAGGTTGCTTGCCTCTCCACCTTAGCTTTAAAAAAAGGAAGCAATAATTTACATCTTGTTTTTGATTTCACAGATTCTTAGAGTAATCCTGGCTGTCGGGGTTCTGAGTGCTTTACCTCTTCTTAATGATGTGAGCAACAGACAGAATGGTATTTCTGAATTTACACTTTTAGTACTGGAAAAGTCTGATGATATACAAATGTCTCGTATTAGATTTCTCATATACCTCTCACAATAACTACAGCAGCATGATCAGCAAAAGGTCTGTGTAGGGAAGCTAACTAGGCTGAATTGACCCTCTGTCATATTTTATATTCTCATATTTTTAAAAATTGCTAGTGACCTCACTAGATACATTGTTGAGAAAATACTGAAAGGTAGTGACCACATGGGATGGGTGTAACACCAGTCACCCCTATTTGTTTTATTTTCAAGTAAGTTATGTAGTCATACCATCTACTGACATTCCTCGGAGCAAAAACTATCACGTTGTCTCTTGTTTATAACTAAGTGAGGACACATCTAGTTGGTGGCATTGATATAAGTCTTAATTTCAGTTATTCCACGTGAATAAAAAAATCATCTTGTGTAGCATTTATTATAGTAGAAAATCACCAAGAACTACAATGTGCAACAATCGATTGAGTAAATTAGTGTTTTCCTGTACAGGTATACTATGCACTCATAAAAACAGAACTTATAATTACAAGGAAAAAACCTCATAGTAAGTTAAGTTTTTAGAAGTAGGTTACAAAGCAGTATGTAAATAAGATTCTAACTTTATTATTTTTTTAATTTAAATCTCATTTCTAATCATAGCAGGACCAACCTTGATACTGAACACAACTAAAAATGTTGGAAAATATATTAAAATCTTATTCAAAGCAGATAAATTAAAAAACATCATACCAAGACTGTGGAATGCCAGCAGAAAAAAAAAATCAAAAAGAGCTAAAGACAAAAGATTAAACTGATAACTCACTTCTCGACAGCAACATTGAATCAGAACACACTGGTAATCTAGAATTATAAACAGAAGAAATTCTTTGGTGAATGAGAATAAAGTACACATATGCAATATGTTTCCATTCATGTAAAGTTTAAAAATAATAAAATCATTAAAACAAAATTATTGCAAAGATCAGGACGGTGGTTGCATCTAGTTGGGGAGTGGAACCATGCCAGGGACAGGAACAAGATGAAGAACCTGTGGGACTCTGACAGGGTTCTGTTTCTTGGCTTGGCCTTGGGTACATGTTCACATATACGTATATACACACGTGTGTGTGTGTGTGTGTATATATACATATAAAGCATACTATGTCTTTTTCTAGTTATATTTGCAAAGAAGAAAAACATTGGAAAAATTAGGGTGCCATATTCATGACTAGACAACACATAAAACATCTTCCAGCCAGGCGCAGTGACTCACACCTATAATCCCATCACTCGAAGGCCAAGGTGGGAGGATTGCTTGAGGCCAGGAGTTTGATACTATCCTGGGCCACATAGCAAGATATCCTGTCTCTACAAAAAAGAAAAAAATTAGCCAGGTGTGGTGGTGTGTGCCTGTAGTCCCAGCTACTCAGGAGGCTGAGGCAGGAGAACGGTGTGAACCCAGTAGGTGGAGCTTGCAGTGAGACGAGATTGCGCCACTGCACTACAGCCTGGGGGACAGAGCAAGACTGTCTCAAAAATAAAGTAAAAAAATATTTTTAAAAAGTACTGAAACAACAGGTTTTCCAAATGAAAAACAGGCCCAACTTTTAGATAATATACAAAAATTAATTCAAAATGAATCATAGAATGAAACATAAGACTAAGAATCCATAAAACCACTAGAAAACAAAATATCTTTATGACCTTGAGGTAGGCAAGATTTAATTGGACAAGATACCAAAAGCACTAATAAGGACATGATTTAAAAAAATTCAAATCTAGAAGGGTATGCCACACACGTGTAGGGCTGTGTGCATGCTCAGGAAATACCTGAGAAGGCTGTAACTCTTAACTCCTTATTCACTTTAAGGCTATTCACAAACAGGAACTTAAGGCTAAGGCAGAGCTAGAAACTACCTAAATGAATGTGGAAGTCTTGCCCCAGCATGCACAATGAGCCCCTCAATAATAAATGGGAGATTTGTTACTTTAAGGAAATATCTGTCCCAATTACTAACTGACCACCATACTACTGAGAAAAGACTTTGGTGGCCACCTGTGACAAAAAAAAAAAAACGGACTTTTACGAAGTTAGTTCAGAAAAGTCACCAAAAAACAGTAGCAATAAACCTGTGAATGGCGGATAATCTGATTTCCAGAATTGGCACATTATATTATTCAAAATGTTCAAATTTCAACAAAAATATTGCAAGACATGGAAAGAAACAAAGTATGGCCTATGCCCAGGAATAAAAGCAAACAATAGAAATGGCCTCTATGAATGACCAGACATTAGATTTAGAAGATAAGGACTTTAAATCAGCTATTTTAAATATGTTCAAAGAAGTAAAGTAACTATATTCAAAGAACTGAAAGAAAATATAAAAACTATGACTCATATATATGTAATATATAATAGAGAATATCAAGAAAGACATTTTAAAAGGAAAGAAAGATTCCAAAAAGGTATACTAAATGCACTAAAGGGTCTCAATAGCAGATTTGACTAGGGAGAAGAATCAGCAAACTTGATGACAGGTTAATTGGCAATAAACAGACTGAGGAGCAGAAAGAAAAAAGAGCAAAGAAAAGTAAATAGCTTTAGGGATCTGTGGCACACCATCAAGCCAATCAGCACACACATTATGGGAGTCACAGTAGGAGAAAATAGTGAAAGTGTTAGAAAAAAATACTTGAATATATAATTGCTTTAAACATCCTAAATTTGATGAAAAACGTCAATGTACAAATCCCAGAATCTCTGAGTAGAATGTATCCAAGGGGACCCACACAGACACATTATACTCAAATTGTCAAAACCAAAGAAAAAGAAAATTTTGAAAACAGAAGTTACTTGTCATGTGTAGGGGATCCTCAATAATACTAATATCTGATTTCTCAGTAGAAACTATGGAAACCAGAGGGCAGCAATAGACATGTTCTCACTGCTGAAAAGTAAAACTCAACCAGGATTCTATATCTGGCAAAGTTGTCCTTCAAAAATGAAAGAGAAATTAATAAATTCCAAGATCAACTAAAACAGTTTTTCACTAGCAGACATTCCCTAAAAAGAAATACTAAAGGTAATCCTTCAGACTGAAAGGGCACTAGACAGTTACTCAAATCCACGTGGAGACAGTATGATATATTTTTTATTTGTAACTCCTTTCATTTCCTATCCAATTCAAAAGACAACTGCATGTAGCAATAAATATAAATCCATGTTAATAGGCACACACTATATAAAAATGTAGGTTGTGACAAAAACACCGTAACTGGGGTGGGTAACAGAACTATAAAGGAGCAAAGTTTATATCTAGTATGAAAACTAAGCTGGTATTAATCCAGACCAGATTGTTTTACATTAAGATGCTAATAGTTTTCCCTAGGGCAACCACTAAGAAAATAACTCAAAAATATATTATAAAAGAAGAAATGACAAAAGAATTAAAATTGTACACTAGAAAATATCTAACAAAAAGAAGACACTTACAAAATAATTGAAGAACAAAAAAGACAGACATATAGAAAGCAATAACATGACAGACATAAAGCCTATCTTATCAGTGATTACAATAATATAAATGGATTAAACTAAGTAAAAGGCAGATATTGGAAGAATGGATTAAAAAAAACTGGTCCAACTATATGCTGTTTTCAAGTTACATACTTTAGACTCACAGGTGCATATAGGTTGAAAGTAAAACAATAGAAGACGATATATCATGCAAACCCTAACCAAAAGAGCTAGCTGCGTGACTACACTAATACCAGACAAAATAGATTTCAAGACAACAATTTTTTCTAGAGACAAAGGAGGATATTTTCTGATTATAAAGGATCAATGCATTAAGAAGATGGTAGTTATAAACATATGCACCTAACAGCCCCCAAATACATGAAGCAAAACCAATAGAATTGAAGAGAAATACACAAGTCAACAGTACTCAACATTCAATAATAGAACAATGAGACAAGGTCAAGAAGGAAATACAAGTCTTTAGCAACACAGTAAACCAACTAGACCTAAAAACATCTATAGAACACTTCACCCAATGACAGCAGAATATACATTCTTAAGGAAATATGAAACATTTTCCATTATAGACCATATGCTAAGCCATAAAATAAATCTTAATGAATGTAAAAGCACTCTAATAATATAAATACTGTTTTCTGACCACAGCAAATTAATTAGAAAACATGCCAGGAAGAAATCTGAGGAAATAACAAATATGTGGAAATCAAACAACACACTAATAAATAACCAATAGAGCAAAGACAAAATCACAAGGCAAAATAAAAAATACTTTGTGGTGAATGAAAATAAAACATACCAAAACCAAACTTTATGGGATGTAGCGAAAGCAGTGCCCAAGGGGAAATTTTTAGTGTAAATACCTACATTTAAAAAGAAGGAAGACCTCAAGTCAATAGCCTAGACTTCCACACCACTAAACTAGAAAAAAAAAAAAAAAAAAAAGAGTAAATTAAACCAAAGCAAGGAGGAAGAAGAAAATTATAAACATGACAGTGGAGATAAAATGGAGAAAAGAAAAACAATAGAGGAAAATTAATGAAACCAAAAGTTGTTTCTTTGAAAATTTCAACAAAATTGAAAATTCTTTTAACAAGACCAAGAAAAAAGACTCAAATTACTAATCTCAGGAATGAAAAAGGTGACATTACTACCAACTTTACAGAAATTAGGATTATACAGAATATTGTAAACACATTAGATAACACATGAAATGGACAAATTCCTAAAAACAAACACAAATTGCTAAAACTGACTCAAGAAGAAATAGAAAATCTAAATAGACCTATAATAAATACGATTGAGTTTATCATCAAAACATTTCTCACAAAGAAAAATCAAACACCAGATAAATTTACTGGTGAATTCTACCAAATGTTTAAAGAAGAATTAACACCAATTCGTCACAAAACATTGCAAAAATAGAAGAGGGAACTCATTCTAAGAGGCCAGAACTATTCTGGTATCAAAACCAAACCAATATATATATATATAAAAAAAAAATCAGACCAATATCCTTTATGAAGACAGAACAAAAATCCCCAACAAGATACAAGCAAACTGAATTCAGGAGTACATTAAAAAACTATATGCTATGATATATGGGTTTATCCTAGGAATGCAAAGTTGATTTAACATAAAAAAGTCTACCAATACAGTAGCCCATAAATATAATGAAGTGGGGAGGAATCTGATGATCATCTCTATAGCTACAGAAAAAGCACTTGACAAAATCCAAAACCCTTTCTTCATTAAAAGAAAGTTAACAAACTAGGAATGGAAGGCAACTTCCTCAAGCTGAGAAACAATGTCTGTAAAAGCCTACAGCAGCTGGGCATGGTGGCTCACATCTGTCATCCCAGCATTTTGGGAGGCTAAGGTGGGCGGATCACCTGAGGTTAGAAGTTCAAGACCAGCCTGACCAACATGGTGAAACTCCATCAGTACTAAAAAAATACAAAAATTAGTCATTGTGGTGGAGCGCACCTGTAATCCCAGCTACTCAGGAGGCTGAGACAGGAGAATCACTTGAACCCAGGAGGTAGAGGTTGTAGTGAGCTGAGATTGCACCACAGCACTCCAGCCTGGGTAACAGAGTGAGACTTCATCTCAGGAAAAAAAAAAAAAATAATAATAATAAAATAAGACCCCACAGCTAATATAATAGTGAAAGAACTGAAGTCTGTCCCTCTTAGATTAGGAATGAAACATGATATCTGCTCTTGCCACTTCTATTCAACATTGTACTAGAGTTTCTAGCCAGAGCCATAAGGCAAGAAAAAGAAATAAAATGCATTCAAATGGGAAAGAAAAAACTAAAACTATGTCTATTCTCAGATGTCATGATCTTCTATATAGAAAATTCTAATGAATGCACTAAAAAGTTGTTAGAACTAAACAATTTCAGCAAGGTTGCAGGATACAAATCCATTGTATTTTTATATACACTTGCAATGAACAATCAGAAAGTAAAATTAGCCTGGTTGCAGTGGCACATACCTATAATCCCAGCACTCTGGGAGGCCAAGGTGGAGGAATGCTTGCAGCCAGGAGTTCAAGACCAGTCTGGGCAACATAGTGAGACCTCATCTCTATGAACAAATTATTTTTTCAATTAGCTGGGCATGGTGATGCACACCTGTAGTTCTAGCTACTTAAGAGGCTGAGATGGGAGGATCACTCGAGCCCAGGAGTTCAAGACAACAGTGAGGTATGACCAGACCACTGTACTCCAGCCTAGGTGACAGAGCAAGACCCCATCTCTAAAAAACAAACAAAAAATAAAAGTATAATGGCATCAAAAAGAATAAAAATTTAACAAGATAAGCATAAAACTACAAAGCAGTGCTGAAAGAAATTTAAGATGGAAAACCATTGTATGTTCATGGATCAGGAGACCTAACATCGTTAAGATGGCAGTTCTCCCCAAACTGATCTACAGATTCAGCACAATTTTTATCAGAATTTCAGTTGAGTCCTTTTTAGAAGTTGACAAGTTGATTATAAAATTTATATATAATTGAATAGGACCAAGAATAGTAAAAAACAATCCTAATAAAAAATAGCAAAGTAGGAGGACTCCCACTTCCTAATTTCAAAACCTACTATAAAGCTTTATTAAGACAGTCTGGTACTGGAATAAGGATGATCAATGGAATAGAATTTAGTGTCCAGAAATAAACCCACACATCTATGATTAACTGATTTTTCACCAAGGTAAAAAATCTTCATTCCTCATCATTCAATGAGGAAAAAAAATAGTCTTTTCAACAAACGATTCTGAAACACTGGATATCTAAATGCAAAAGAGTTAATATGAATCCTTACTTCACATTAAATACAAAAAGTAATTCAAAAAGGATTAAAAACCTCAATGTAAGTGTTAAACCATAAAACTCAGAGGAAAACAGGTGTAAATCTTTATGGCCTTTATTTTAGGCAAAAGTTTTCTAGTTATGACACCAAAAGCACAGTGCAAAAGAAAAAAATCAATAATTCGATTTGTTCAATATTAAAATATTTCATACCTAAAGGGACACTATCTAGAAAGTGGAAAGCGACCCCACAGAAGAAAATATTTGCAAATTATATATCCGATAAGGGACTAGTCTCCAAAATTTGTGAAGAAATTTCACAACTCAACAATTAAAAGCAAATGACCCAATGTAAAGACAGGCAAAGGATTTGAACAGACATTTCTCCACAGAAGATAAAAAAATGCCCAGTAAGCATATGAAAAGTTGTTCCACACCATCAGTCATTAAGGCAATGCAAATCAAAGCCACATGGAGATAACCACTTCACATCCACTAGGATAGCTATAAATCTTTTAAAACAGTATAATCTAGGTGTAGAATTATGGGAAGCTTTATTTTTCTATTTTATCATCCCTATGATCTTTGTATGTTTAAATAAACATATATTCAAGCAATTTTTAAAACAGTCCCATTTTTTAGCGTAGGGTGAAAGCAAAGACAAACAGTTTATTACCACTAACAAAAGCTGTTATGTCACTTGAAAATCACATAGGATTATATCCCCAAGTAAGTTCACAGTGGCCATTATGTATCCACCTTAGATATCGGAGAGAAAAATGAACATTATGGCTAGACAGGGGAACCATATTACAAGTTGAATATATAAAAAGAAAATAAATACACTTTGGGGTTTTATTGAGTTGTTTAGGTCTGTACCAAAGTACATAAAGGAGTGTAAATAAACGTGTCAAAACTGAAGTAAAGGACCAGAAGGAAACATCTATATTAAGGTATTGCCATCACTAACTCTTCTGTATTGGCCTTAGACTTGAGCAATGTCGCAATCTCACATGATGACAGGAGCATGAAATTTAGAGTAAACTTGTAAAGCTGACTAGACATAAAACTGCTTGGTAAGTGATTTGTATTTTTACTCAGTTACATTGTATTTTAAAATACTGGAATTCCAGGTCCAGACATCAGCAAGAAGGCAGAATAGGACTTTACAGTACTCATCCTGCCAGTAGAAAATCAATTTGAACAATAATCTATGCACAAAAAATACC
The DNA here is from genome assembly GCF_024542745.1 of Macaca thibetana thibetana. NCBI lineage: Eukaryota > Metazoa > Chordata > Mammalia > Primates > Cercopithecidae > Macaca > Macaca thibetana. Next base: position 82,086,918 of record NC_065592.1, on the reverse strand, counting down.
TCCAGAAGAGCTAAGGGAATCAGGTGAAAGATTACAGCACTTGGATATAGAACTGAAGTAAGATGCATTCATGAGGATAAGGACAGTTTCACATTATCTATGTCACTCCGCCCCCCATCCTCAGGCAGCCTAGTGTAAAGAGACATACCCTCTGCTTGAGGGAAGGAAGGGAAAGAGAGCACTGGACTTTGCCTCAGACCCCAACACTAGCCTTCTTCAGTTAAACCCAGTGCCAGAGAGGTCCCCATAGCCCCAGACCCCAGGCTAGTACTTACAGACTGAGCTCCCAGGCCCATCCCAGCACCAGGCTGAATCTTGCAGCCCTGGGTTCCAGGCTTGCATGGTTGACTTAATCTCCAGGCCTGCCCCACCACCAGGCCAGCCTCACAGACTCAGGCTCCAGGCTTGCCTCTGGGCCAAGATGGCGCCTGTGGCTCTAGGCTCTAGGCTGCCCTCCACACAGAAAACATTCCAAATCTTGGGAAATATAAAAATATTCAAGTATAGAAAGTTCAAAGTTTATTTAATCTGTTTTCTGTTGCTCATAACAGTCTGAAACTAGGTAATTTGTAATAATAAATTCATTTCTTACAATTCTGAGGCTGAGAAGTCCAAGGGTGAGGGAACACATCTGGTGAGAGTCTTCTTGCTAATGGGGACTCTCTAAAGTCTGAAGTTGATACAGGGCATCACATGGCAAGAGGACTGAATATGCTGACATGCTAGCTCAGGTCTGTCTTCTTATAAAGCCACTAGTTTTCTTCCCATGATAACCAATTAACTCATTTATTCATTAATCCATGAATGAATTAATCCATCCATGAAGGGAGAACTCTAATAACCCAAACACCTCTTAAAGATCCCACCTCTCAGTGTGGCCACATTTCACATTAAATTTCCACATGAGTTTTAGAGGGGACAAATATTAAAACTATAGCAGTCTTCAATCAGATTCAAACAGAATACATCAAGACATATTATTAATCAAATTGTCAAAAATCAATGACAAAAGAGAGGATCCTGAAAGCAATAATAAGAAATAAGTAAATCACATATCAATAAGGCTGGTAGTAAATTTCTCAGCATAACCCTTACAGGCTAGGATAGAGTGGAATGATGTATTTATAATGCTAAAGGAAAAAAAAAACTGCCAAATAAGATTAATTTACCCAGCAAAGCTGTCCTTCAGAAACGAAGAAGAGATAAATACTTTTTCAGACCAACAAAAGCTGTAACACCAGCCTGTCTTACAAGAAATGTCTTTCAGTTCTTCAAGCTGAAAGAAAAGGACACTAATTAGTAAAATGAAAACATATGGAAGTATGAAACTCACTGGTTCAGAGTAAGTAGACTGTCAAAATCAGTATACTCTAGTACTGTAATGGTGGTGTTTAAATTACTTATACCTTTAGTATGAAGCTTTACAGACAAAAGTATTAATAGCTGCAATAATTTGATAAGAGAAATGCAATATAAGGAGATATAAATTGTGACATATAAAACATAAATTTTGTCGAGGGTAGAGTAAAAGTGTTGAGTTTTTTTGACGTGATCAAATTAAAAGTTCTTATCAGCTTAAAATAACCCAGAAATAAATCCACACTTGTATGGTAAATTGATTTTTGATAACGGATCCAAGAACACACAATGGGGAAAGACAGTCTCTTCAATAAATGGTGTTGGTGAACCAGATATTCACATGCAGAAAAGTGAAGTTAAGATGCTTATCTCCCATCACACAAAACTCAACGCAAAATGGATGAAAGTCTTAAACTGTACAGCTACTAGAAGAAAACATGGGGTAAAAGCTCCATGACATTGGTCTGAGCAATGAGTTTTTTTGATACGAAAAGACAGGCAACAAAAGTGAAAACAGACAAATTGGATTCTATCAAACTAAAAAGCTTCTGCACAGCAAAGTAAACAATCAACAGAGTGAAAAGACAACTTATGAAATGGGAATACTATAGTCTGAATGTTTGCATCCCTCAAAAATTCATGTCGAAACCTAACTCCCATGATGATGATATTCAGATGTGTGGCCTCACTGCTGCCACTACTGGCACTCAGCCAAGTTGCCTGGAGGGCCAAGGATCAGCCATCCCAGACTCACTATTACCAGTGCTCACATGTACCAACCCAGGGCCCAAGGACTGGCATGCTTGGTCCACAACCACCAGTACTAGTGCCAGAGGACTGGACTACCTGGCATCCTTGTGCCCAGCAAAACCTCATCACAGCCTCCCTTAATAACCACAGTCTAATGCACTAAGGAACTCACAGACACCACTTATGCTTTTTATAATACAGAGACTACACCATGCCAAAGCACGCTACACTAACACTATATATATATGTAAGGAAAATGTCTTTTCCTACAAAAGCTAATCTATAGAATTGAAAGAAGTGACAGTTACACCAGATGTGCAGGTATCAATGTTAAGATACAAGAAACATGAAGAAGCAAGAAAACATGATACATCCAAAGCAACATAATAATTCTCCAGCAATATATTCTGACAAAAAGAAATATATGAAATGCCTGAAAATGATTCATAATGATATTAAAGAATCTCAGTGAGATACAACAGAGCACAGGTAAACAATAAAAAGAAATTAGAAAAAAATTCATGATCTCAAAAAAAAACTTAATGAAGAAAAACTTAAAAACTTAATGTATCATAAAGAAGAACTAAACAGGAATCCTGGAACTGAAATGTTCAATGAATGAAATAAAGGATACAATCAAGATCTCCAACAATAGATTACATCAAGCAGAAAAATAATTTCAGAACTGGAAGACAGATCTTTTGAAATAACTCAAACAGAAAAGAAAAATATTAAGAATAATAACCAATAAAGCCTCTGTGACATATGGGTCACTATAAAGCCACTAAAATTTGAATGTGGGGTGTTCTAGTAGAATGAGAGATGGGCAAAGGCATAGAAAACCTATTAACAAAATATTAATTGAAACTTTCCCAAGTCTTGCAGGTGATATAAACATCCAGATGCAGGAAACACAAAGATCCCTAAAAAGATTCAACTTAAGAACATCCTCTCCAAGGCACTGTATATTCAGAGTCAAAAGTCAAAAACAAAAAAAATAGAGAATTCTGAAAAGTGCAAGATAAAAGTGTCATGTCACCTATAAAGGAATCCCCATGACACTAACAGTGGATTTCTCCACAGAAAACTTACAGGCCAGGAGAGAATAGGATGATATATTCCAAGTGCTAAAAGAAGCAACAAACTGCCAGCCAAGAATGCAATATTCACTAAAACTATCCTTCAAAAATGAAGAAATAAAGTTTTTTTAAGATAAGCAAAAGCTGAGGGAATTCATCAACATTAGACTGGTCCTAGAATAAATGTTTAAGGGAGTCCTACATCTAAAAGTGAAAAGACAAAATCTACCATCATGAAAACACACAAAAGTATAAAACTCACTGGTAGAGCAGATACACAAGAAAGAGAAAGGACTCATGTTACAACTACAGAAAACCACCAAACAGCGATGATAATAAGAGAGAAAGAAAGGAACAAATGATAAACCAACCAGAAAACAATTTTTAAAATGACAGGTATAAGTCCTCATCTATCAAATAATAACCTTGAATATAAATGGATTAAATTCCTCGTTTAAAAGATATGAACTGCCTGGATGGATAAAAAAGACCCAACTATATGCTGCCTATGAGAAACTCACATTCATCAGCAAAGAATCACATATAGACTGAAAGTGAAGGGATGGAAAAATATATTCCATGCAAATGGAAACTAAAAGTGAAGAGGAGTAGCTATACTTATAGTAGATGAAACAGACTTTAAATTAAAAACAGTAAAAAGAGACAAGGTCATAATATAATGATGAAGGGATCAACTAAGCAGGGACATATAATAATTTTAAATATATGTACACCCAACACTAGAGCACCTACATATGAAAGTCAAATGTTGTATCTAAAGGGGGAGATAGACTTCAATACAATAATGGCTGGGGACATCAACATCCTAGTTTTAGCAATGGACAGATAATCTAGATAGAAAATCAACCAGGAAAAATTTGACTTAAATTGCACTTTAGAACAAATGAACCTAACAGATATTTACAGAACATATCCAAGAGTGGCAGACATGCACGCCTCATCAGCACATGTAAACTTCATCAGAATAGATCATATGTTAGGCCAAATAACAAGTCTCAAAAAAGTTTTTTTTTAATCAAAATCACATCAAGAACCTTCTCAGGCTACAGTGGAATAAAACTAGAAATCAGTAACAAGAACTCTGGAAACTATCTAGATACATAAAAATTAAACAACATGCTTTAAATGACCACTGAGTCAATGAAGAAATTAAGAAAAAAAATTTCTTGAAAGTAATGAAAATTGAAACACTACATGCCAAAACCTATGGGATACAGCAAAAGCAGTGCTAAGATGAAAGTTTATAGCAATAAACTGTTGCATCAAAGAAGTAGAAAGATTTCAAATAAACTACCTAACAATGCACCTCAAGAAACCAGTAAGATAAGGACAAACTTAAATCCAAAATTAGAGGAAGGAAAGAAATAAAGATCAGAGCAGAAATAAACAAAATAGAGGTTAAAAAATACAAAAGATCAACAAAACAAATAATTGGGTTTTTTAAAAGATTTAAAAAATCAACAAATCTCTAGCTATACTAAGAAAAAGAGAGCAAAGACTGAAATCAATAAAATCAGAGATGAGAAAGGAGACATTCCAACTGATACTACACAAAGACAAAGGATCATAAGAGACTATTATAAACAACTATACACGACCAGACTTGGAAACCCAGAGGAAATGGGTAAATTCCTGGACACATACAACCTACCAAGATTGAACAAGGAAGAAATAGAGAACCTCAACAGAACAATAATGAGTAACAATGACTAATCAGTAATAAAAATTCTCCCAAGAAAGAAATGCCTAAGACTGGATGACTTTACTGCTTAATTCTACAAAACTTATAAAGAAGAACTAACATGAATTTTTCTCACAGCATTATAAAAATTCCTGAATAGCCGGAAATTCTTCCTAACTCATTCTACAAAGCCAGCATTACTCTTATACCAAAACCATACAAGGACATAACAAAAAAGAAAACTATAGGCCACTATTACTGACGAACAGAGACACAAAAATCTTCAACCAAATACTAGCTAACCTAATCCAACAACATAGCAAAAAGATAATGCACCATGATCAAGTGAGATATATACCAGGGATACCAGAATGTTTCAACATATGCAAATCAATATATGTGATATATCACATCAAGAGAATGAAGGACAAAAACCATATGATCCTTTCAATAGATGCTGAAAATGCATTTTATAAAAGCCAACATCCTTTCACGCTAAAAACTCTAAAAATGTTAGGCATAGAAGAAACATACCTCAACATAATAAAGACTAAATACAACAAGCCCACAGAGGACATCAAACTGAATGTGGAAAAGCTGAAAGCCTTTCCTTTAAGAACTAAAACAAGTCAAGGATATACACTTTCACCTCTCTCATTTAACATATTACTGGAAATCCTAGCCAGAGAAATTCAGCAGGAGAAAGAAATAAAAGGCATCCTAATTTAAAAAGAGGACGTCAAATTATCCCTCTTTGCTGACAGTATGACCTTATATAGAAAAACCTAAAGTCTCCAGCAAAAAAATTTTTGAACTGATAAATGAATTCAGTAAAGTTGCAGGATACAAAAATTAGTAATGTTGTACACACCAATAATGAACTATCTGAAAAAGAAATCAAGAAAGCAATTCCAATTTACAATAGCTAGCTTCAAAGAACTAAAATACCTAAAAATCTGTTTACCCAAAGATGTAACAGATCTACACGAGGAAAATCACAAAACACTGATTAAAGAAATTAAGGAGGACACAAACAAATGAAAAGCTATCCAATGCTCATGGATTGGAAGAATTAAAATTATTAAAATGACCAGAGCAATCTACAGATTCAATGCAATCTCTATCAAAATACCAATGACATCCCTCACCGAAATAGAAAAAATATATATAATATTTGTATGCAATCAAAAAAGAGCCAGAATAGCTAAAGCAATTCTGAGGTATCACACTACCTGATAGGAGGCATCACACTACCCAACTTCAAAATACACTACAAAGATATATATATAGAGTAACTAAAACAGCATGGTATTGGTATAAAAAGAGACATGTGGGACAATGAAGCAGAATAGAGAACTCAGATATAAATGTACATATTTATAGCCAACTGATTTTTGACAAACGTTCCCAGAACACACATTGAGGAAAGAGCAACCTCTTTGATAAATTGTGCTGGGGAAATTGGATGGGGAATGAAACTAGACCCCTATCTCTCACCATATACAAAAACAACTCAAAGTGGATTAAAGAATTAAGCATAACACCCAAAACTATAAAACTACTAGAAGAAAACATAGGGTCAACACTTCAAGACATTAATCTAGGCAAAGTTTTATGACGAAGACTTCAAAAGCAAGGGCAATAATTAAAAGGAGACAAACTAGACAATGTTAAAAACTTCTGCACAGCAAAGAAAACATTCAACAGCGTGAAGTGACAAGTTATAGAACGGGAGAAAATATTGTAAATGATTTGTTTAAGAAGGGACTAATATCCAGAATATAAGGAACTCAAACAACTCAACAGCAAAAAGTCATATAATCCCATTAAAAAATGGGCAAAGGATCTGAATAAACATTTCTCCAAAGAAGATATACAAATGGCCAGGAGGTGATATGGTTTGAGTCTGTGTCCCCACCAAATTTCATGTCAAATTGTAATCCCCAGTGTTAGAGGTGGGGTCTAGTGGGAGGTGATTTGATCATGAGGGCAGAGTTCTCATGAGTGGGCTAGCATCATCCCCTCCATGCTGTTCTTGTGACAGTGAGTGAGTGAGTTCTCAGAAGATCTGGTTGTTTGAAAATGTGTGGCACTTCCTCCCTCTCTCTTCCTCCTGCTCTGGCCATGTAAGATGTGCCTGCTTCTCTTTGCCTTCTGCCATTATTGTAAGCTTCCTGAGGCCTCCGCAGAAGCCTACCAGATCCTGCCATGCTTCCTGTACAGCCTGCGAAATCATGAGCCAATCAAACCTCTTTTCTTTATCAATGACCCAGTGTCAGGTGTTCCTTTATAAGCAGTGAGAGAACAGACAAACACAGCAGATATATGAAGAAATGCTCAACATCACTAATCATCAGGTTAATGCAAATTAAAACCACAATGAGATATCTCACACCTGTTAGGAAGGCTATTTTCAAAATGAGGAATGAAAACAAACGTTGGTGAGGATGTGGAGAAAGGGGAATCTTTGCATATTGTTGGGGAGAGTGTAAATTAATTCAACTATTATGGAAAACAGTATGGAACTTTCTCAGTAAATTAGAAATAGAACTACCATATGATTCAGCAATCCCACTTCTGGGTAATTATCCAAAGGATATGAAATCAGTATGTTGAAGGGATAGCTACACTCCCATGTTCACTGAGGCATTATTTACAATTACTTACAATAGCTAAAATATGGAAGCAAACTGAATGTCCAGCAGTGGATGAATGGATAAATAAAATGTTGTATATCTACAAAATGGAATACTACTCAGCCTTTTAAAAAGAAGGAAATACTTTATTTACCACAACAGGGAGTAACCTGGAGGACTTTATGTTATGTGAAATAAGCCAGACACAAAGACAAAGTTTGTATGATCTCTTTTATATGTGGAAATCTAAAAAGGTTGAACTCAGAGAATAGAATGGCAGTTATCAAGGGCTTCATGGGGAGTGGGAGGTGTTGGGGAGTTGTTAGTCAAAGAATATAAAATTTCAGTTAGCTAGAAGTAATGAGTTCAAGAAATCTATTGTACAACATGCTGACTGTAGTCAATGTACTGTATTCATGAACATGGCTGAGAGTAGATTTTAAGTGTTTTCACAAAAATATGGTAAGTACATGAGGTAATACAGATGCTAATCAGCTTGATTTAGCTATACCACAGTGTATAAATATTTCAAAATATGCCATACATGATAAATATATATAATTTTTATTTGTCTAATTAATGCATTAAAAAACATTGTGGGAGGTAACAAAACATCCAGCTGCCTTCCTAGCTGCAGTCTGCAGCTGCTAGTTTGTAACCCCTGATCCAGTATGCAGTAGCTCCCTTGGGAAGCAAACCATACAAAGACTAATTAATAGAGGGTAACATAATTTGGCTTACTATTTTAATAAGTCTTTCACAGACATAGGTAGGTGTGATTATGTAGTACATTGGAATTGTTATGTTAAATTTAAGACTATATCATTTTTGCTATTTAATAGAATGAGTGATAATTGAGAACATTAATAAAATTGAAAGTATTTTAAGGTAACTTCTTGATCTGTCTATTTGATCATATGGCCCTAATTTGAATTCTGTTGAACATATAAGTACAGTGAAAGATTATAAAAGTATTGTTCTTTCTGAGTGCTTTTTAAAAATTAAATCAATGATAAAATATGTAAATGTCACATTTATTTAGTTATGGAGGTAACATAACATTTAAACATTTGAAAAACAGAAAAGAACAAATCACTTGAGTTGCCACAATCTTAACAACAATTACTATCGGTTTTGTGCAATAACATTCTTTTTAACACATTTTACTACATAAAAATATAAAAACAAAATATTTGATTTTGTTTTCACTTATTATAATACATAAATTTGTCCACATAATATAGTCTTAAATAGTAGAAAATGTTGAATTTTCAGTATAGACTGTGGAAAACTTGAAAATTGATTTAAGAGAATTATTAAAATATTTTCTAAAACTTTAGTCTTATAAAACTGGCCAAGTGAACATTTAATTCTGAAATCCAATTGGAATGTTTTTAATATTTCTAAAAATTTAATTTGCCAATACATTTGGTAAAGTTTCATTTAATGGACAAAAAAAACAAAGAGAAAATATACTTATTCATCAAGGTTGATAGATTTTTCCTGGTGAATGTACTTATTAACAGACTTAAATTGGCACAGATGTTAACTCTAGCAAATATTGGAAAATATAAAACTCTTATCTTTTCTTCCACTGGCCACCCTTCAAAACTCTAAATCTAGCTCTCCCAGGCACTGTTTGATGAACCTCCTACGAAGCAGATAGGTTTTAGGTATGACTAGTTCACCTCAGGTCTCCATTATACTCTTTATTCCCATGAGGAAAAAATCTCAAGGGATGTTAGACTATGTCATTGATTTTTGTGCTCTGGCTTATGATTCTACAGATGGGAACTGGTTCGAGGTCAGCTGCATGCACATAGCCTAGCTTCACTGAGCAACCCACCTGTACTGTACTACCACACTGAACCTACCCATACTATACTGCTACAAGAGTCAGACTCAGAAGAAATGACCCCTTGGCAGACAGCTCAATTTTCCAACAGGAATGAGACAGGTTTGCTTTTTAGCTTGTTTTTAAACAAATTTATGATTTGGGGATGAGCTGAATAGAATAGATAAAATCAAAGAAAAAGCAAGACAAGCATTATTTTATGTGTAGACACTATGATTTTGTTATCTCAAACTAAGAGTGGCTTTAAGAACAACTAACTCTTCTGTCTGATTAGTGCTACAATAGACGTATATTGGATGAGTTATTCTGAAACAAAGTTAATAATTATTGAAGGCTTTCCCAATACTTACAAAATGTAAAGTAATAATCCCACACAAGTTAACCTACTCAGTTGTCCAGAGGTACATTTTACACACGTGTTACCTTGAAGAGTAAGCGCACTCAGAGGTAACATAAAATAAAGCTAGGCATTCTCTCTATTTTTTATGGGTAAATGATTTTTGTTTGTTCTATAACATTTTTGCTGCTTCTTAATATAGTAGCAAAAATTAGTTACAAAACATAACAAAATGCAAGGGGAAGAGATTCCATCCACAATGTAACCCAATATCCTAGGAAACATGAAGGATCTATATAAAGAAAACCACAAAACTGCTAAAAGGCGCAAAAGAAGAGATACTACGTTCTTCAATGAGAGATCAAATTCTTATTTGTATAACTCAATGCCAATGAAAGCCACATTTTCTTTACGACATAATTATAAAGTTTGGAAAAATAAATGACTGTATCAGTGAAGAATAGCTATGTCTAAAGCTATAATAATTCAAGAACTATAGTATAGACATGGGACTAGGTTATATCTGCAGAATAAGTGGATATAGGAGAATTTCATATGTGATCCACGGGACATTAAAAACCAGTAACAAAAGATTATTCAATAACATTTTGGGGAGACAATTATTACTAAATATTTTGGAAAAAATCAGTGTAGAGTCTCATCTTTCATTTTTGAATGGACTAAAATGATATATAAAATAAGTCAAATTATTTAAAAAGATTTTGGCAAAAATAGAATTTAATATTGAATTTTCCCAGAGAAGAGGACTATGTATCTTAGAAAGGATTAAATAATTGTGATTTTAAAAGCCCAATAAACTCACATTTTAAGGATAAATTTTAAACAAAATCCTAACAAAAGAAAAACTACAACTGGAGACAATCTTTGCAGAAAATGCTGCAGACAAAAATGATTTTTGTAGTTCTTTATATTATACTTACAACTTTCTCTTTAAGTTTAGGATTACATCAAAATTAAAATATATATATTTATGAATACCTTGGCTATGTGAATAATTCTTGCAACTTGATAAGCTGTAAAAAGTCTTTTACCCGGTAGATGAATGAGTAAAAGACATGAACAGAAAGTATACACACAAACACACACACACACTGACCAAAGGAAAAAAGGTGGGTAACAGATGTGGCAGAAAAATATTCAGTCCTGTAGCAAAGAAATACAAATTTTAAAAAAGACTTCAATGTATACCTACCAAATTTTGGTTTTGTTTTTACTGATAATATCAAATGAATAATGGGTATAATGAAACAGGTACTCAGGTATCTTTTTTCATTACTGGTGGGAGTGTAAGTTAGAATAAGCAATTTAGCCATTTGTATCAAGAGTCTTGCATTCTCCAATAGCAGTACCACTTCTAGTAACTTCCCTAAAGGGAAAACCTGGGGGAAAAAAAAGCTTTATGCACAAGGATGTTCACTAATAATTTCTTATATTAATGAAAACTTGGAAACTACTTAAATGGCAAGCTTCTCAGAAGATTATTAGAAAAATTATTAAATATTAAATAACCATTAAGATGATGTTTACAGAGAAATTTCTAAAATAATGTGATTAAATGTGCTAAATAATGAAAGTAAGATGAAAAATTATTTATAGAATATGATCACATATTTGTAAAAGTGGAGACATGGCAAAAAAGGAATTTTTAAAATGTTAAAAATGTTACATGCGAACAGTAGTTGCTTTGAGTGAAGGAGCTATGAGTAATTCTGTTCTTTTAATTATTTTATATTTACCAAAATTTCTATAAGGAGAATTGTTAATCTTTTTTATGATTATATAATGTGACTCATTAACCTTTGCTACTAAGTCTACAGCAGCAGAGAAATCTCATGCTAATCATAGAGTTCAGGTTTCTGATTTTAATAAAGGTACTCTAGATGAGTTTTTAAGCCAAGGATGATAACGATCCCAATTCCATCTGACACTAGCAGCCACAGAGAGGACAGGTATATGGAAAAAAAGCCGCTGGACCACAAACTCTCTTGCTATATGTTTCAATGTCACAAGAAATCCAGTGCTTAATTGGGCCTGAGAGAGAAAAAAAAAACTTTTAGGAAAAATATAATTCTACTAACATTTCTGAATGGTTATTTTTTTAAACACTTTAAAAAAATTTTAATGACTTTTTCCGAGTACAAGAATAATAAACGCTTATTATAAAAGTTTCAAGTGTTGTAGCTATTTATGATGGAGAGTGTGCTACTATTACAGTTTGCTATATATTACTCCAAATTTTTTGGACGAATATTTAATATTTTTAAGAGAATAATGGGATCAATCTAAACATACTGTTTTGTAACTTGAGTTTTCAGTTAACAGTATATTGCCGTGGCTCACACCTGTAATCCACTTTGGGAGGCCTAGGCAGGTGGATCACCTGAGGTCAGGAGTTTGAGACCAGTCTGGCCAACATGGCGACACCCCATCTACTAAAAACACAAAAATTAGCCAGACGTGGTGGCACACACATGTAGTCCCAGCTACTCAGAAGGCTGAGACAGGAGAATCGCTTGAGTTTGGGGGGCAGAGGTTACAGTGAGTCGAGATCATGCCACTGTGCTCCAGCCTCGGCAACAGAGTGAGATTCCGTCTCAAAAACAAACCAAACAAACAAAAACACCCAAAAACAAACAAAAAACAATATATTGTAGACAATTTCCCTTGTATGAACATATGGGCTCCTCACATTTGTTTTAATGTTTTATAATAGTCCTTTTTTGGTATACTAAAATTTATTTAATCTATTCCTGAGTGATAATCATTTTGGTTAGCAATTCCTCATTATTAACAACAATGCTACATTGAATATATACATATGTCTTTGTGCACTTGCACAACAAAAAGTCTAAAATGTTTGGCCAGGTGCAGTGACTCACGCCTGTGATTATAGCACTTCGGGAGGCTGAGATAGGTGGATCACGAGGTCAGGAGATTGAGACCATCCTGGCTAACATGGTGAAACCCTGTCTCTACTAAAAATACAAAAAAATAGCCAGGCATGGTGGCATGCACCTGTAGTCCCAGCTACTTGGGAGGCTGAGGCAGGAGAATCGCTTGAACCTGGGAGGTGGAGGTTGTAGTGAGCTGAGATTGCACCACTGCACTCCAGCCTGGGTGACAGAGCAAGACTCTGTTTCAAAAAAAGAGAAAAAACAAAAAGTCTAAAATGATTGAATATTTGACAATAAACACATATAACTCAAATATTTCTGTATGATAAATTCCTAGAAATGGAATTTCTGGGAAAAAGCTTATTGTTAAGCAGACATTTACAATGTGATTACACTCACTACTCTGTAATAAGAATACCTGTCTCCTCACATTGTCAACAATCTAGTATATTATCACATTTTGTTTTGTCTTGTTTGGGCCAATCTAAGAGGTGAAATATATTGCCCTGGTTTTCTTTTGTAGTTCTATAATTATTAGAACTGTTTAAATCTTTTCCTAGGTCTGTTGGTGATTTGTTTTTCTTCTAGGAATTGGCCATTGTCCCTTGTCTGTATTTCTACTCGATTATCTTTTTGTGTTAGTTTGTAAAAGCTGTTTTTAGACAAGGGAATGTAGCCTTTAATTATGTGTTATATGCACGATTTTACAAGGTTTCTTCTTTTGACTCTTTTTATTTCTATTTTTGTATAGAAATTTTTTCATTTGAATGTAGTTATATTTATCAGTATTTTTTTCTAATTCTGGGTTCATATCATGCTTAGAAAGGCCTTCTCTGCTTCAAGATTATAAATAATATTCATTATTATGTCTTCTTCAAGTATTTTTATGATTTCATTATTTTACATTTTTACTGTTGAAGCATTTGGTACTTATTTGGAGGTAAGGGGTGAAATGGAGATTCAGCTAACTTTTGCACAAATGGCTAGTCCAGTAAGCCTAATAACACTTATTAAATAATCCATCTTTCCTACACTAATTTAAATGCCACATTTATGATGTACTAAATTCTCCTGTATACTTGGTATATCACTAGAATCCATTTACCTCTGCTCCTGAGCCAGAAAATGGCAACTTTTTTTTTTTTTCAGTGAATGTACTCTCAGTAGAGAAACCAAATAATACTGTTCTGAGTTGAACATCTCTAGACTATATGGAAACTTCATGTATTAGGCCGTTTTTGCATTGCTATAAATACCTGAGACTGGGTAATTTATAAGAAAAGATGTTTAATTGGCTCACAGTTCTACAGGGTGTACAGGAAGCATGGCACCAGCATCTCTGCTTCTGGGGTAACCTCAGGAAGCTTCTACTCATGGCAGAAGGTAAAGACAGAGAGAGAATGAGAGGAGAGGTGCTACACTTAAAACAACCAGATCTCGTGAGAACTCGCTATCACAAGGACAGCACCAAACCATGAGGCATCTGCCCCCATGACCCAATACCTGCCACCAGGCTCCACCTGCAACACTGGGGATTACATTTCAACATGAGATTTGGGCAGGGACAAATATCTAAACTATATCACTTCCCTTTTACTAATTTATCTTTCAAAATGAATCATCGGTCTGTGGAAATTTGGCTACCATGGCCAAAGGTCAAATTTGGTATCATGCCCACCCCACTGCGAGCATTACCCACAGCTTCTTACCCAGACTTTGCTTGTCAAAGAAGGATTAATAATGCTCATTTCTCAATATCCCTAGCCAGTAAGTTCACTGTGACAAAATAATACAACCATAAATTGAAAGTCTTATCCATAATAAAGATTGGTGACATCAGTTTCAGCTATGGAACTTTTTCTCTCAAAGATGCTCTGAGCATGAATGAGTGTTTAGATTCATACCTAGAAATGAGTAACTAAGAATCTCCTTTTCCAGCCAGTTCATCTAACCCCGTATAGATTTACATCGAAAACACTGAAAATAGACGTAGTATTTTAGCTTAAGGTAACATACTGAATGAGTAAAGCTCACATAGGATAAATAACATGGAGATTTGCCACAGTCTACTTTTAGCCACTGTGTGTGTGTGTGTGTGTGTGTGTTAGACTTCTTTCTTCAGTGACCATCGCATGAAGAAAAGAAGCGACGACCCTGCGGCCACAATCTCAGTACCTCAGATGAAATGCCATAGTGTGCTTCTAGATTCCATTTTGTAGGTTTATTGCAGTGACTCATTCCTCCTGTGTAATACCTAGACCCAGGGTCGACTCACCTATTAGATCGAGTAGGTACATTGCCTAGGCACAATACTTGCAGGGGCTCAGGAAAATGTTTTAATTTCCTTTAAAATCAGAAGCAAAAAGAAAATGAACTTTTAGGTCAAACAAAATGTTTTATTATAGACTATTAATATATTCATCTTTATACCAACCCACTTATAAAATATAATCTTTAATATTTATTTATGGAGCAAGGGGCCCACAGAAGTCATAACACATCCTTGCCTGTCCCTCAAAAAATTTCTTGCAAAAGGAACACTGTAAGTTTGGTAATTCCATCATCTCTCTTTCCCTCCTAGAAATTTACAATTAAAGTCTCCTAGAAGCCCTGCAATTTAAAAACAAAAACCTGTACAATTTAGCTTACTCCAGAGTTCTCCAGATGTATTTGATCTTGAAACCTTTTTTTTTTTCCCCACATGATAACTATTGTCTTCCCCCAGAACTAGTGATCCATGGAAGACCTTGGGAAAAACTTCACATCCTATTATATTAATATTCAGAATTGATCAAGAGAAACTACAGCTGAAGTCTCTCAACCTCCCCACCCCTGCCTTTTTTTTTTTTTTTTTTTTTTTTTTTAAAGCAAAGTATACAGAAGCCTAGGGGATTATTCTTTGTTCTAGGCAAATAGAATTAAAATGCATACCTGATGCTCTTTGAGAGGCATGCTACTAATATAGCCCTAACTATCCACTTGGCAAAAGAATTTTATTGTTGCACAAGTTTCAGATGTATGCTACGCAGCTCACTGAGACCCATTTAAATTCTGTTTTCTTGATTAAGTTTCCAGTGGTGTAAGGATGAAAATAATTCCCAAATGGCAAGGAAGACTGAAAAGCTGCTTTCCAGAATCCCACAACATGTTATTCCTTAACCTACCATAGCTTATTAAGAGTGACTTAAAATCTGTCCACACCCAAAAGGTTTCTCCAGTAACAGATTTCTTGGTTCCATCTCAGTTCCTGCAGTTCCCATAACCACAGCCTATTCAATTTAGCAGTGCTCGGCTGCGTGAATACTGAAATTAAAATGTGCTCTCAAAATTCAATCCATAGCAATACTGACCTAACTTAGAAGCATCTCCACAGTCAGATTTAATAAAAAGATATGAGTTTGAGGCAGAAGGCAGAAGAAGGATGAGTTTCTCTGAGGAATAAAATAAAAGTAGAAAATACGGATTTTTTTTTAACAGTTTATACTGACTAACGTCCCCTTTTAAAAGTCAGTTTTCTGTTTGATAGAAAATGTCAAAGACCCTAAGTCAATTCTTCTGAACTTTCAGAAGTTTGATCCATTTAGGAAGATGATCTCTATTCTTTTTCGGGAAGCAGACACATTTGTCTGCCCAAAGTGTTTTCAAATACATCAATTTCTCACCTGGGAGAAACTCACAAGCCTTCTGGTTAAATGGAAACCATCAAATCTAGGTGATCATAATATTTTTTACAATTAGGAAACAAAATTCCTTTTGAGGAAGAAAACCTGCTCATTTAGCTACAGACTTGACTTCTAGAAGATTGAGAATTGATGTAATTTCCTGAAACACATGTATTTAGAAAAGCAAACAAATAACACAAAAACACCATTTAACCAGGCTGTCATTTGTGTGTCTCTTATCCCAGTCAGTAAACTTCAATGGAGCTATTTGATTATAGGTCTGTCTGATTTTTCTTAAAGTAGACAAGTTTTTGAGGATAGAGCTTGTGAGGATAGAGCTTGAACTTTCAAATGCCTACTATAGTAGCTAGCACATACTAGATTAATAAAGTTTGGGGAATGAAGATCTAAATATTTCGTGGCTTTTAAAAATAGTATTACCTACTGAAAATGTTAAATATAGTCATGACTGTTCATTATATTGTTATTGCTCATCCTGAATGCTGATATTGTGCAAGCATATAGAAAAAAATTCTCAAGAAGTAGTGCCTTAACGAAATAGAATTTCACAGGATATCACGTGTGTGTGTGTGTGTGTGTTAGACAGAGAGAGGAAAGAGAGGGAAAAATTTCCTTGGCTGATAGAGGGGTTAAAGATCTGATAACATTGCTCACACTGATTTTATATACTCTGAAAGCCTTACCAGGCCCCTTATTTTTGAGTCAGTGAACATATCTATAACTTTTTTTCAGACACTACTGAATACTAATAAAAAATAGCAGCAAATGAAAAGAAAATTGTTTTAACGGCAAATTATTTAGATAATCTTCCTGAACACCCTAACTGGAATAACTGGAAAGATAGCTAATAAGTACAGGCAGTCCCCAACATACCATGGTTCAACTTATGACTTTTTGACTTTACAATGGTGGGAAAGCTATAGGCATTCAGTAGAAACTATAACCCCACCAAGAGGTATCTGTATATCAGTCAGCCAACAAATATTTGATGAGTTCTTCCTAGGTACTCTGTAATATGCTAGGTATTTAGTGAAGGAAATACCAAGAGAATGTAGTTGACATTTGGTCACTGATCTTTCAGGATTCATAAACAACTTGGAGAGGTGATACCAACATACATGGAACAAAATACCTAACAGAAAACAGGAATAGAGCAGTGATTTTAAATCATGTGTCCATATGTCAGTGCCATTCTAGAAACAGCACCAAGGTGGACTCCTGCCAAAAATGAATAATGGTAACATATATACACACATACACATACACATGCATGTATATATAATTTTTGTCTACAAACTAGTAACAGAAAAATATCTACTGGAATTTTCTCAGTTTTATATTCTTATCCTAGACATCTTCCTTCAGTCATTGGTATTTACTACCACTTGATTTAGTAAGAAGATGGCAAAAAGATATAAATCTGTAGCAAACACATATTAAAAGAAAAAAATTCTGAAATTGCTGAGCACTTAATTTCACAGCTTCTTATTTTCAAGGAAATATACTTCTAATTGTAATGGCATATTTTATATAGAAACACATAGTTATAATTTCTTCTGGTAAAATTGTGCCTGGTTTGTAGCATGAATTAAGTATGTCAATATTTTATGTGCCTGGTTTGTAGCATGAATTAAATATGTCAATATTTTATGGTCATTCGGTGTTCCTACCAAATGACCATCATATTCAAGTACTTTACTGCCAAAATAAATTTGGAAACAACCAAGTATATATAAGCAAGTGTTAAACGGAATGAGCAACCAATTTAATCATTTTTAAAATCTGTATCTATCCTGACATTCCACAAAGGCTGTGAGGCTCCTAGTGCTACAAACAAATGCTCAGAAAATAAGGTATTTCAATGAGAGTAACATTAGTCTAAAAACATTTTCTTAAAGCATGTGGTGTTTAAAATAAAAATTGAAGGATAGATCAAATTAGGAAAAAATGCTTTAGAAATGCAAAGTGACCTAATACTTACTTTCATGGCATCTGGTGGTAAGGGGTATTAATGTTTACAGCCACATCCTTAGTATTATTGTTTTTCAAATTAAGGTACATTGGTTAAAAAAAATATAAGCTACCAAAACATAGGAAGAAGAAAATAACCCTATTACTTGAGTGAGCTACCATTCGCATTTTGATGTATTATTTTCCATGCATTTTTAAAAGTTATGGCCATCATCTACACAATTTTGTATCTAGCCTTTTTCAGTTAAGATGTAAAATTAACTTTTTCCATGTTATTAAAAAAAATCTGGCCGGGCGCAGTGACTCACGCCTGTAATCCCAGCACTTTGGGAGGATGAGGTGGGTGGATCACAAGGTCAGGAGTTCGAGAACAGCTGACCAACATGGTGAAACCCTGCCTCTAGTAAAAATACAAAAATTAGCCGGGCATGGTGGCAGACACCTGTAATCTCAGCTACTCAGGAGGCTGAGGTAGGAGAATCGCTTGAACCCGGGAGGCAGAGGTTGCAGTGAGCCAAGATGGGGCCACTGCACTCCAGCCTGGGCCACAGAGTAAGACTCTGTCTCAAAAAAAAAAAAAAAAAAAAAAAAAAAAAAATTCTGTGCATATGGTATCTTTAAAGACTGCATAGTATTCCACTGTACAGTCATACTGATCTATACACCAATTTCCTTATTGTGGTACATTTACATTGAAGTTTATAGTTTTTCACTATTATAAGCCTGAGATGAACAGGGAAGGTGATGTTTTTGTTTCCCTCTTCCCATTTCACCCTTTTTGTAGTCACCAGATCTTGCTCTATCCTCAATCAGCCATGTGGTCTGGGGAGGACTGACCCAGCTCCAGGACTGGGAGCTGAGTGGTTTAAGTTAGTCAGTGTAACCCAAGCTCCTGGTCATGGAGTATGGTTCAGAGAATGGGATTACAACCATTTTTAAAAGTCAATATGTTCCCGTGACATTATTTACTCAAAAACTTCATTGTCAGAGGTAGAATTACCATATGGGGCACCAGAATGTCTTCCAATGTATCAGATAAACACATCATACAAAATTCTGGTTGGACTCATTAAAGGGCACAGTGGGAGAAAAAGAGAAGGAGCCTGGCCTGTTTGGAGAATAAAAAAGAAAAGAAGGGCATTATTTCTCTGGACAGATTTTACGCCCAGAAAAAAAGCTGGTGAAATAAGAATCGGCATATACAAGCAAATTTATTGAAGTTTATGATACATACATCTCATAATTGTATATTTCTTTCATACACTTTAAATCCTGTGACAAAAAGGCTATACAATATTTTAGAAATTATGCTGGATTACTAAATATTAGCAGAACTGAAATCCTCAAGAGAAACCAGATTACCGAAGGTTGTTCGATGCTTGTTTTACATACAACCTCAGCTTATAAGCTCAAAGACTGATACAGAAAGAGGGTAATCACTTAAGAACTTGAAATCAAGGAAAAGTACCAACTTATATCAGAAGGATGTCCAATTTAAGCTGTCCAGAACTATATCAAAAGCTGGAAGATATGGTCACACTCTTGTGGAGTTTGAATGGATGTAGTGAATAATGGAATCTTCAAGTCTTTATTGACAAAAAGAACCCTAAATGAATAAAAGTTTTTGAATCTCTGTCCTTTTACCAAGTGACAAACAGTGCTTGTGACAGTAAGATATATAGACACTCATTGACTTATGGTGGGGTTACATAAGTCAAAAATGCACTTAAGGCCAGGCACAGTGGCTCATGCCTGTAATCCCAGCACTTTGGGAGGCTGGGGCGGGTGGATCACTTGAAGTCAGGAGTTTGAGACCAGACTGGCCAATATGGTGAAACCCTGTCTCTACTAAAAATACAAAAATTAGCCGAGCGTGGTGGTGGGCACCCATAGTCCCAGTTATTCAGGAGGCTGAGGCAGGAGAATCGCTTGAACCGGGGAGGTGAAGGTTGCAGTGAGCCAAGACTGCACCACTGTACTCCAGCCTGGGCAACAGAGTGAGACACTGACCAAAAAAAAAAAGAAAAATTAATACCCTGATAAGCCCAAAAGTAAGGTCAAAAACTTTTAAGTCGAACATCAGAAGACAGGAACTGTCTGTATTTGTAGGTATAGTGTAGGCTGATAGAGTTTGGGACCTCAGAGATTAAACTATGAGCCATTGGGAGACATATTTAAGTTTACCAATAATATGAAGTTTTAAATTGGCATGCACAGAGACTTTAGGTGCACATGCAGTGGTGGTGAAGGCTTTACTTTAAACCCAAGTCACTTGGCACAGTGTCTATACTATTGTTACCTGCTTCAATGGTCAGCAGGTTGCCAGTGTTTTATTTTACTTTTAGTGACATGGTCTTGCTCTATCACTCAGGCAGAAGTGCTATGGCACAATTATAGCTTATTGCAGCCTCAACCTCCTGGATTAAAGCAATCCTCCCATCTCAGCCTCCCAGGTAGCTAGGACTACAGGAATTCGCCACCATGCCCACTAATTTTTTTTTTTTTTGGAGAGATGGGGGTCTTACTATGTTGCCCAAGCTGGTCTTGAACTCCTAACCTCCAATAATCGTCCCACCTTGGCCTCCCAAAGTGCTGGGATTACAGGCATGAGCCAACATGCCTGGCTGCCAGTATTTTATATACTGCTTCCTGAAACACTTGAATAGCAGTTTTGACCCTTGTTAACAGGAGAAGGTGGATTGGAGTGCCTTATGAAAGATCTACTAAAAAGAAAAACAATAAAGCAGGCACAGGAAATCTAGAAATAGAATAGAACAAGACCAAAGGAGGGATTGAGACATGGATCTACACGCCATGTGGATCCACTCATTTCCTACAACGATCTGAAAATTTGGCTTTGAGTTTCCTGACAGCCAAGGCAAGAGTAACAATAGCACTTAAGACAATGATTCATGCTATCTGGAAGAAATAGGAATATGTGTTTTTCATAGGGGTGGGGGAGGGAGGGAAATTTCCACATATGAACATTTGGTACATAATTAGTTTTGGAGGTCTCTGGGCTACCATTATAACTAACAATGATTACCTTTCTTTATATGGCACGTAATACTTTGCAGAGAAATTTCACATACTTTCTTTACACAAAAATCCTGTGAGGTAAGATTCGAGGATATTATTAAAGCAATAATGTAACCCTCATTCATTTATCTAAGAACCTAGTCTAACTGGAAACGCAACACAAAAAGTAGAAGATAAGCAGAAAGATCTCTGAGATAGCAAACCAAACAGCAGTAAGTGTATGCACAGAAAAGAGCCTCTCACTCAGAACCTATATTCTCTTATTTAACCTGAAATTCTAACAAGGTTAATTTCCTTCCTAAAACCGCAGTGGATTAAAAGTAACAAAACAAAAACCATTACAGAGAAGCACTCTGAAAGCCTCCTAGATGAGTACACAGGAGAGCAGAGGCAAGAACTAAAAACAATCAAAAGAGCAGTTAGCGCAAAAACAGAAAACTCTAAACACTCACTAAGTAGGATAAGCTCAGACTCCCTCGGCCCTGGATCCTGACCCTCCACGAATCAATTCCTCACAAGCCACCTCAGCGATCTTTCAGGAACTGAAATGTAATCCTGCTTGCCTGCTCCCAAATCTTGGCAACCCTTCATTGACTTTCCAGGCTCATAAGACAAAATTATTATTTAAAAACGGTCCACAAGGTCTCCTGAGGTTCTGATTGCTGCCTGCCTCTCCAGCTTCATCTCACTTCCGCCCCACCTGCTTGGGCCTTTTGACATTTCCTTCCCTTTACCTGGAAGTGTCTCACTGCTGCCTCTCCTGGGGGATCTGAAATGTCGTTTCCTTAGAAAGCCTTACCTAGTCCTGGAGTCTACATTAGGTTTTCCCGTGCACCTTAGCGCCTTTGCAGTTGAGAATTTATCACAGTTGCACTTTGTCTGATTGTTTTATTTGTTTGTTTGTTTTTTGAGACGCCAAGGCTGGAGTGCAGTAGCGCGATCTTGGCTCACGGCAACCTCCACTTCCCGGTTTAAGCGATTCTCATGCCTCAGCTTCCCCAGCAGCTGGGATTACAGGCGTGCACCACCACGCCCGGCTAATTTTTGTATTTTTAGTAGAGACAGGGTTTCGCCATGTTGACCAGGCTGATCTCAAACTTTTGGCCTCAAGTGATCTGCCGTACTCGGCCTCCCAAAGTGCTGGGATTACAGGCGTGAGTCCCTGTGCCTGGCCAGTCTAATAGTTGAATACCTATTTCCTTCAGCCTACTGTGAGCTCTGGTGGAAAAGGACTATATCTGGCCCGTACATATGCCAAATAAGTATTCACTGGAAAAAAAAAAAAAGAGTAATGTCACAGGACAAGCATACATCTTCCTAGTATATAATCTTAAATTTTACTAAAAGATCTTTTTGAGAAGGTAGCTGTTTTATTAAAGAAAAAAAATTACGAAGTACAATGCAGAATTCATACGAATATTAAAGCTAAAACAAGACTTTCAGAATGCTTTAGGCTACACCCCCAGACTTCTCTGGAGACATTGTGCTTAAAATACTATGGAAACATGGTGTGGTAAAAGATGCATTTCCCAAGGGATCTGGATAACCAGCGCTTATCCTCATTTTACTGGAGGAGAATATATGTCTGGAGAGGGCTTTGCAAACTACTAGGCTTTGTGCGTTATAACATTATTATGAAAAATCTGTGTTTCTAAGACGGGGAATGATTTAGTTATTGCATTGCTAATTACAGGTGGGGCTAGCGCCAGAGCCCAGGCCTCTCGGGGCCTGTCTAGCCCACAGCTTTTCATTAATACACAGCACCTGCCACCTGGTCCCTGCTGCAAAGGGTGGCCTCTCGAGCTAGGAGCCATATCTAGGGCGGATAGCCTATGCTAGGCTCAAAGACACTCTTAAGTTCCGATCAACCAGAACTGAGGAGCGGGTAGGAAAACCAAGCCGAGCCTTCCCCGGCTTCACAATCCGCAGGCTCTCCGCTGTCCCTGGCCGGACTGGGCAGTTTCCCTGGAGAACTGCAGCCCGGCCCGCTTCCCTCAGGCCCAAACCCGCGCGGCTCTCCCCCTGGCGGGGAACTCGCAGCACTGCGGCGCATTCCGGAGACGCCGTCAATCTCCGGATTTGAAGCGCAGGCGGTATCTAAGGGGCCTGGGAAGCGGGAAAGCTCGGGAGTCACTCACGAGAGAACACCCTGCAGGAGTCGACCCAGCTGCCTGGCTTCGTGGTCCTGCAGTGTGGCCCGTTGCTTCGCAGAGAGGTTGGCCACAGCTCCTGGCTAGGAAACTGGGGACCCCTTGGTTTGCCACCGAGGAGGGTGGAGGTCCCCGTCAGTCCCCTCGGGGATGCAGCCGCATTTTCCCCTCCGTGCGTCTGGCCGGGAACCAGAGGATAGGGCTGTGGAACACAGGCAGGGCGGGCCCTTCGAAACCCGGACGCGAGGGGAGGCGAGAGGCGCCGGTGTCCCGCACGCCCACCGGCGCCGAGGCAGGGGAGCTGCGGCCAGCCGCCCACGGAGGACGCCGGCGGCGCCGCCGCCTCGGGCTCGCGGGCCGCGCGCGCACGCGAGTGGGCGTGGGAGGCAGGGGCGCTACTAGCAGGCGGCGTGCGCGCGCGCGCTCCCCCGCGCCCTCCCTCGCAGGCCCGCCCGGCCCCGGCGCGCGTCACGAGGGGAGAGCTAGAGAGCTGGAGGGCGGGAGGGAGGGTGGGGAAAGGGGGTGGGGCCGCGAGACCGGAGGGTTCCGAGCGGCGGCTGCAGAGCCGGAGCTGGGCGAGGGCGGCTGCGGTCCCGGCGGCGGCGGCGGCGGCGGCGGCTGCGGCGGGAGAAGATGGTGGCGCTGGAGGTAGCAGCGGCTGGAGCGGAGCTTTATTCCCAGGCTTGGCACCAGCGCTGTCACTAGCGCCGCCTGCTCCCGCGGGCCCGCGGACCCAGCTGTCAGGCAAGGTACCACAGCCAGGGAGGGGTGGGTGAGAAGGGGTGCCCGGCGCTGATGCGGCCCCCGACGGAGCCCGGGTCCTAGCCAAAGGGCGCCCCCGGACGCGAGAGGGGCTGCCTGGAACAATAGTGCGGAGGAGCGGGGGCAGCAGGCGACATCCAGGGGGCAGTGCCTGGAACCATCAGCCAGCGAGGCGGGGTAAGGCGGCGTTGCGGGCGAGACGGCTGGGGTCCGGTGCCCGCTCAGATGCCAGGCTTCGGGCGCAGCAGGCGGGCCTGATGACAGTCATGGCAGGAGTGAGTGTGTGAGAGTGTGTGTGTAAAAGGTATAGCAGAGGGGATGGGGGTGGCGGACGGAGGTGTTGGGGGGTGACATTTCCAGGAATCCCCGCTAGGATCCCTCATCTCTCGGCTGAATCTCCTGGAGAAAGAATGTGATGATGGAAACGGTGAGGTGGGCAGGATGCACTTGGTGTGTGAAGTGTGGAGGGAGGCAGTGGGGTAGGGGCGGGTTTGTAAAATTCTGTGTATGTGTGTGTACGCGTTTGGTTGCATCCACGTTCCCCAAACAGCGCCCCAAACCCAGAGATCTGCCGCTGCCCTGACTTGATGTCACCGGCTGAGACTGTAGGACAGTGTTTGTTATTTTGACCCTGCAACTCTGAGCACAGTCTCTGTTCTGCTCCTGCGTGTGGATGGCCCAGTGTAGGGATTCTCGCTTCCCCTTCCTCTGGCCTCATTACATGGGGATGTGGAAGTGAGCATGTTGCTTTGAGGCACATGGCAGGGAAATAGGATAACCGTTACGCATTCTGGGCTTGCTGGTGTACCCGGTTTTGAAGGGGGCTTCCATCCTCTGATACTACTTCTCTGCTTAGCACCTGTTCCATAAGGGTCTTGTACTCCCTGACTCTGCAGTTTCTATTGTTTTTCTCTTGTCTGACCTGAAGGAGAATAGTGTTGAATGATCAGATTCCTCTTCCTGTCCCCACAACTTTCAATGCTAGCTAGACCTTCTCCTTCCACATTTAAGCACTGAAAACCTTATGGCTAGAGGATGGATGGTCTTTGTATTGGTTCTTTTAGAATGAACTCTGGAGGTGTGTACGTATAGAGAGATGCGGCGGGGCGGGGGGCAGTCTTTAAAAAAGAAGAAAAATATCACACGGAGAAGTGTTTGGTGCCCACCTGGTCAGCGTCGCACAGCCAGGGCGTTTTCCTCAGGAAACAGGATACTTTATTTCTACTGCTGGTGACATCCACTCTCCCAGCTGTCACAATAGCTAGGTGGTGCCGTGTATCATTTGGAAACTGAAATCTCCCAAGACCCACAGTGATGGGGTCCCAGGTCAGTAAAGTCCCTGCTTTCCTACCTGATATAGCCCACTAGTAGGGAATTTGGAAAAATGTCAGGCTGGCAATAACTCACCCAGTGGGAACAAGGACACAGAAATGCATCGAGTCTATGGCTGTTTAATTGTCTCTGCGTGGTAAAGATAGGTGTGTGTAGGGTTGGGTAGAGATAGGCAGGGAGATGGCATATTCATGTGTATCCAGGGCAGTGTGATTCCTCCTCGCCTGTATTTCTCCTGCGGTATTCACAGGAATGAGTATCTCGACACTACTGTATTAAAATGTTGTATGTCTAGCTTAACCTGTTTAGGACATATTTTAGTCATAACACCTTAAATTCTACTGCATTGCTGTTGGAATCCAAACTGGCTGCACGGTTCTCTTCAAAAAGCCGGTAGCAGTCATGGCTACACAAGTAAATATACAACATGTTGGCACCAGAGGTTTCTTTTTCTTTTTTAAAATTTTTGTTTTGCATTCTTTTATGGGCAAAGGTTGCACGATATCGTTGTTTCATTGAAAATAATAAAACTAGGGCTATCCACATATGCTTTTTTTCTTCCCATATATCTTATTTAATGATGTATAGACTAGGTGTTCTTGAAGCTGTCAATGTAAAGTAAATTTCCCCATGTTCTTCAAGTCAAGCCTTCTAAGATTTTAATATGAGGTTGGTTGTTGGCTCTCATCCAAGATTTAAGGATAGATTTGTAAAAATGAATTTTGAATCTTATTTCTTTACTCTCTTATTTGTTATGCCAAATCCCTTTCTGAGAAAAGTACTTATGGAATTTAAAAGCCATTCTAAGAGGTTTTGGTTTTAAAAAAAAAAAAAGTCATCATCTTTTATATTTGCAAGTAAGACCAGGGATGTAAATGTCTTACAAGAAAGTTTAATAATATGAGGAATTACCAGGTAAATACACTGTTTAGAGAAAGAGAAATTACACAGCAGCATAATCGATGACTCAGGAATCAGTGATTTCTTTTCTAACATAAACGTGATCATTTTTATTTTTATTTATCTTTTTGAGACAGGGTCTTCCTCTGTCGCCCAGGCTGGAGTGCAGTAGTGTGATCATAGCTCACTGCAGCCTCAAACTCCTGGCTCAAGCAATCCTCCTGCCTCAGCCTCCTGAAAAACTGGAACAATAGGCACATGGCACCACACCCAGATATTTGTTTATTTTTTTCAGAGATAGAGTCTCGCTACGTTGCCCAGGTTGATAGTTTTAAAAATGCAATATCTGGCTTTTCTAAAGATTGGACTGGTATAAGGTTCATGAGACAGCTCTGGTAAATGGTTGTACCTTTTGCTGTGGCCTGCAGCAAGCCATTTTTTTGTGCATGGATGCCTTTCCTTCACTTAAAATAGCATCAGTGCTTTTCTCTACCATTATTGAGTCTCTTAAGGGTTTTTTTTGTTATTTGTTTTGTTTTTTGTTTTCATTTTGGTTGTTGTTATTGTTTGTTTGTTTCAGAAGACTTAGGAGTAACAGATATTTGAAAATGACCTCTGGGTCCAAAAGGAATTAACTGTATGTAGTACCTTGGGGAGATAGGACTTTAGCCTACAAAGAAGAAGTAATTGTTGCTAAAACTGAGAGAATTTCAAGCAATGAAATCTGAAGTTAACTCTCTGGGTTACAATAGTTAATTTGCAAACATCTTGCCTCCTGTGTCTCAGACCCACTGTACCTAGGGGTATAGGGGACAGGGAATGTTGAGAAGGGTTGGAGATTCAAAGAATGCTAAGTCTTAGATCCTGCCCAGAGGTGAATCTTGGTCTAGAAGGAGAAAAGAGGAATATGTGTTACTAACTGTAAAAATAGTGAAAAAATGATTAAGTGCTGAAAAAGCAGTATTCCTGCAGGGCTGTGGGAATTCACAGGGTACAAAATGACTTCTGATGGAAGAATCAGGGAAGGTTACATGGGATATAGCATTTGAGCTGTGATTAAGGTGGCATTTGGGTTGGCAGAGAAGGAAGGGCATGCTTGGGGGAGGAACAGCGTAGCACAGGCCTGGCAGTGGAAGATGTATGCCTACACAGGGAACAAAAAAATGGTGTGCTTTGGCTGCAGCACTAGGAATGCCAAGAGATGTAATGAGGGATAAAGCAAGAAAGAGAGGTTTGTTCAAGGTGGTGGAGCAACTTGTACGCCAAGCTAAGGAGTGTGGATTTTGTTCAGTAAGGACTGGGGAGCTATAGAAGATTTGTGAGGAGAAAGATTGACAGTATCAGAACTGTGCTTTGGGGCAATAATTTTGTAGTATTATGTTGGATGGAATGACATGGGAAAAGACTGGCAGGAGGGAGACCAGATAGACCCTATTGTCAAAGTAGGGGAAAGATGGAAAGAGGCAGTGGGAGGGAAGAAGGGAACACACCTAAGAGGTGGTGTGCAAGAATTATCTGAGGAGCCTGAACAGTCACTGGAGAGTGGGAGGGAAAAGGGAGGCCAAAGATCATTGTCAGGCTTAGCTGAGAGAGCAGTTGGGTCATTTTCAGAAAGAAGATATAACAGAGGATAAGGAAGAGGAGAGAAATTTCTTTTTGAGCATGACAGGCTTATCCAAGTTAAGGGACTAGAATACAGAGGGAGGTTGGAGCTACAAAGAGATTTGTAAGTCATCTACTTAGGAGCGATTTTGATATCCCAGGAATCACTGATAAAGAAAATGAAGAAAGAAGCAGCAAAGGCAAGGATAGGATCCTTAAGGGATGTCTGTGTGTTGGAGGGGAAAGAGAAAGAAGAGGACAGGGACCATGTTAAACAAGGGCAGTTGGAGAAAAATGATGGAAGTAGAGTGGTACAGTGTCATGGAAGCTGGCAGGGGTGAGGAGAGCCCCTGTCACTCACACAGCACACCCCATGGGTGAGGGTGCAACCAAGGCAAAGCCATTGGATTTGACTCTTGGCTTTCCTTGATTGTCTTTGTGGTAGGTGGAAGTGGCAGCCAGGGGCAAGGGTTGAAGGGAAGGGTGGGGGAAGGGAAATGGAAAGCAGTGAGAACAGACTTCATTTTCAATAAGTTGGGAGGTAAAGGAGAAGGAGAGAGAGTATGATATATCAAAACAATGGTGTAGTAGAGGTAAAGTGGTATTTTTAGTTTAGGAAGACTTGAGCCCGCTTTATAAGCTGAGGAGTACAATCCATTGAGGAAAAAAGAGATTGAAAATGTAAGGGAGAGGCTCAGTTGAGGGAATTATGTCTTCAAGAAGATGGGAGGATACTAGATGAAAGCAAAGGAAGGATTCTTTTGAGACAGAAGCATAGGAATTTCGAGGTGAAAAGAAAGGAATTTGGCCACAGTCTTTTAAGTAAAGTCAAAAGAGAGATGGGCAGGTTGAAGCCAGGAGTAGAATGACAAAGACTTGTGGGCATTGTGGAAACAGAGCAATGAGTCAATTAGGAGTGAATAAAAGATCATTACTCAACCATGAGGACCTCATGTGTTTGAAAAGCAAGAATTTGTAGTGAAACCAGTTAACGCTATATAACTGGAGTTTGACAACTACTTAAGTAATTTTTGTATAGTGAGCATTTGTGGTTCTTCATTCCCTTAAATGCAGTAAAAAAGAGTAGAATGTTTACCTTTAAAATTATCTGAATAAAAGACTCCACTTGTATTTCCTGTAAATATTCTCTCTCAGAGATCTGAGCTAAATTTTAAGAAGTTTATAGTAAAACGATGGGGAAAAATGTAAGTTGTTTTTTAAAGGATGAGCTTTTTCTATCTATAATGGTAGAATATTATTTTACTTTACATGTAAAGTCAGTTTTCAAAAGAAAAATCAAATATAGCACCTCACCCAACACCATACCCATCATATGCGTTCAATATACATATGTCACATGAATACATGAATAAACTTTTTTTTAAGTGAGCTAGCTACACTATCTAAAATTTTAAATTTCAGGATTTCATTCTTATACAATGGACATTGAATGAGTTGCATTTTGTGGCCTGTACAAATTTATGATAGAATTAAAACTATTTATTCATACCTGATGTGTACATTGAAGCTTTATTTTAAAAAACTCCACATTTTTCACAAAATAATTGTGACCCCTTTAGATCCTTGAGTTATGGGATTATGTCATGATTCCAGGTGAGTTTATGGAACTTCAACTGTAATGAGTGGTGGGTTTTGAGGTTTTAATGATGAAATGTATTCATTCCTTCAACATATTCTCATTGAACACTTTCTCTGGGCCAGAAACTATTCTAGGTGCAAGGAATATAGAGGAGGGGGGGACATGTCCTTAATATTACAGAGCTTTTAGTGGAAGGAGGTTAAAAATAAGTAAATAAGCAATTACATAATATGCCAGGTGGTAAGTGCTGTGATGAAGAATAAAACAGAGAGAGCAATAGACTGACAATAGTGGGTAGGGGGTGATGTTATTTTATATAGGATGGTCAGGAAAAACCTTAAGCAGAAGAGCTTAAAGATGTGAAGTAGTAAGCCCTGAAGATATTTGGGGAAGGGCCTTCTAGGCAGAGAGGATATCAAAAATGAAAAGACTGGATAGGAACATGTTTGGCATCCTCAAGGGACAGCAGGGAAACCTTCTTGGTTTCCTCAGTTTACCCGGACATGGTATCACTCCTGATAGATGGAGCAGTCATTTAGGGAATTCACAATAAAATGCTTTGCCTTTCATTTTGAATTGGTTGCCCATAAGGCTGTATTACCATCTACTGTATTTGGGCTGACCTATGAATCAGTGTTGGGTTTATAAAAAGATGAATGTCCTCAATCAAATATATTTAAGTTAGAAAACAATCATCCCTGTAATCCCAGCGCTGTGGGAGACTGAGACAGGCAGATCACTTGAGGTCAGGAGTTTGAGACCAGCCTGGCCAACATGGTGAAACCCTGTCTCTACTAAAAATACGAGAATTAACCAGGCATGGTGGCGCATGCCTGTAGTCCCAGCTATTTGGGAGGCTGAGGCAGGAGAATTGCTTGAACCCAGGAGGCGGAGGTTGCAGTGAGCCGAAATCACGTCAGAAAACAAAGCGTGATTCTGTCTGGGTAGTGATGAAATACTAGTCAGTTGGAAGTAGTTCTGCTCCTTGGAACTTATGTCTCTTCTGTGGTCTGAATCTTCTTTAAATATTGCTTTCTTTTCTTCCTCCTTGTTTCGTGTTCCATTCTCAAGTGTAAGGTCCTTGAAGCTAGAACTTTGTTTTGTTCATTTGGGTATACTCTATAACACAAAATGACTCTCTGCATTAGTAAGGGATTATCAAATACAGAGAGGAATTGATGAGATTTCCAAAGATTTAAGTAACTCAGGTGTAAAGAATGAGGGTAAAGCTCGTTTACTTTGATTTCTGCAGATAGGTAGCTGTTTTTCAGAGGACACAGAATTGCCACATGATGCTAAAGCAGTTTATGCATGCAGACCCTGAAATGAGGACTTGAGTTCACAGTAGTTTATTTGAGAGACAACCTCAAGAAGCACAAGTGAGAGGATGGAGAAAACGAGACAGGAGAGGGAAGAAAGCCCATTAAGAGGTGAATTAATGAGCAGGTTACCACTGTGGGCAGCTGAGGCTTGGCTCTGCTGGCATCATGTAGACTGCACATTAGGATTGTCCACCAAGCAGTGGAGAAACTGGGGTATTTATCCACCATTTCCCTAGAGATACTTAATCTTCAGTACTTTAGGGCTGCTAATATTAGCCTGAGCAAGCTCCAGGGACACCAAAGAAAGCCCTTGAGCAGAGAAGCAGAGAGGCAGAGCCAGGTGGAAGTGGGAAACTGTCAGTGTATGTGGAGACTGTCGATATAGCTGTAGCTGAACTCGGAAGTGGACATGGGACCCCTGTTTGACACAGCACAGAGGTATCATAAAGAATTTTTAACAGATAATAATTGGTTTGATGGCAGTTATTTTAATTTAAGGATTTTTAATGTACTGCGACAACTGCCTGCAGTTCTGTTCACTCACAAGCCAACTATTGGCCACCCTCAGTTATCTGAGATGCAGAGTACCATATATGTTCATGTGTAAGGTACCCTCTGTTGTAGGGTGGCCCTCAATTTCCCAACCAGAGTGTTTTTAAGGAGACTTCATGTCAACTTGAATATGCATATTCTAGGAATATAGGCAGAGTGAAGTATTTATTTATGCTTAAGTTATTAAGTTTACTTTCATATAATTAAAATCACATTATATAAAATTAATAATTTAGAAATATGACATCCTTCCATTCTCACATTTTATGAAATCGTTTTTTCAAATACTTCACAAACTTTTTTGACTTTAGAGTCTTTGTCATGATTAGGTCACTTTTGTCATGTTCATTTCTATCTAACTTTTTTGAGATATAGTACTTCTTGAGTTTCTGTTATGATGCTACTACCACAGACTTTATTCCAAACCTTGTGTGTTCATTCATTTAACGTAAGAACATTTGTTTTATCTTTTCTTCCTATAGGAGTATATTTATGATCTCTGCAACCCAGCACTTCTATATGTCTTGTATAAAGACATTCAAAACAAGCAATTGTAAAGCTCGTCCACAGGAATATTTACTTAAATTGGTGTTAAAATCATGGTCTCCTTTACTCTTTATTCATTCAGTCATTTATCTTATTTCAATCGCATAGCCTTCAGAAATATCCCTATCTTGTGTTGATTGAGTTTATTTCCGGCTATCTTCTCCAAATAGTTCTTAAGTAACCTCTGAAACACACACCTCCTTTTCATGAAATCTGCAGTCTTACCAGGTAATATGTTTTTGACATGGTTTCTCTCTTTAAAATCAGTTGCCATCACATCCAGCTATTACTGAATTACATGACTTTCAGTTTCTGTTATCTTGGAGGTAACAGGGTTTTCGGCATTCAGAAGAAGGTAATTAAGAGAATACCCCACAATATGGGAGACTTCGTAAGCATTTATACATAAGGCAACTTTCTGTTTTCTGAAATACACTTTTTGGAGGACAGAATCTCATCTTTTTGCATATGTAAAGTAATCGCAGGAGGTTGTCAAGGTATGGTGGCAAAGCCAATCCCTGCCCACTAAGTTTCCTTTTCAACCTCCTCTTCTGTTCCATGTGGATTACTTAGTATACAATCAGTGTGAAAAATACAGCAAATACAGCAATGATTTATTTCCTAAAGGAATTAATTGGTCACCATTCCAAATAATATAACCATTATGTTTCTGACTGTTGATAAATTTTGTATTTCAAGATCAATTCTGTATTTATTAACAGGCACACTATTTTAAAGAAGAAGTATAATTGACAAGATATGCATAAATTCCTTTTTCTTGTAAATTGTAGCATATTTTAAAAGCAAAGGAGGAGCTTAGAGTTATTTAAGGAAATTCCACTTAACAAGAATACCCCCTAAATTGGCTATTCAGTGAATTTGGACTTTTATACTGGACTTTACTAAAGTGGGTAACATTCTATTACAGTGGCTTTTACACATTTTTAGCCATGATTCCTGGTAAGAATACAATTTAGATGATAGGCTAGCAACATAGATGAATGTGTGTAAACACACACACACATTGCTGAAACAAGTTTCACTCAGCAATACTTGTCCTTTATTATGTGTAATCCACTCTGATACTTTCTATTCTATTCTCTTCTGTTCTGTATGTTTGCCAACCCACTGAACTAATCTCTGCGTTAGTGAACCCTAATATGCAGTTTAGAAAACACTGCTCTATTGCATTACATTTATCAGAAAAGTGCTTATTTTCTTATAGTATGAAATAATTTTATGTCAAAAGTTGTTTTTTCCTTTTTTTGAATTGTTAGCATATTTGGATGTTTGGTGGTAAGGACATATGATGCAGTAATCACAGAGAGAAACTTTATTTTTGAGTAGACATTTTATTTCCAAAAGAAGAAATTATATTAGTGTGGAAAAGGGAAAGTGGAGTAGGAAGAATAGATTGGTTCTTAGATCTGTGGGCTGTGGGGACCATGTCAAGTCACTGAGCCACAACATCCTTGCTGAGCTGGTTCCTCACGGTTCTTTCCTGTCCTTCTCTCTTCCTGCCTTTCTTCCTAGCTGCTGTCTCTTAGCTTCTAGAGTTCTGGATGTTTAGTTAATTACTTAATTCTAAATTTTAACCTAATATATTTCTTCCCAGATGTGAAAATAGTTTCTACGCCCACTTCCCTTCCAAATAACTTGAATATATAAGAATCGTTTTTCCCTGAGCTGTGGAAGAGTTCTGTCCTAAAGGAACTAGAATTTGTTCTACAGATGAAATGCTTCCATAGTGTTAGGTCATATGAAAGCCTAACCTAATCTTATGTTCAGGTATGATTATATTCTTTATGGCAGTCTAGTTTTCTAAAGTACACATAAATTCCTTTTTTAAAAGCTCAGCAGATTCCCCATCTAGTGACTAAAAACAAGTTAGAAAGTGTCAGGCATTGTGCTAAGTACTGTACACAACTAACTCATTTACTTCTCATAATGACCTAATTTACTCTTCATAACCACATCAAGAGAGAACTTATATTGCAGATAGGAGTTTGAGACTCCCAGAGGTTCCTCAGTGGCTACAAGACAGGACGAAGGGGGTTTGCCTCAGGTCTGGGCATAGGAATGGGCCCCAGACAGTTGCTGGTCCTGGAGTCTTTTCTGTCCTCTGGACCCAGCAGTACCTTCCCATCCCCACTGCACCATCTTGACTCTTGTTTATGATGCCTTCATCCTACTTGGGATGTGTGTGTGTGTGTGTGTGTGTGTGTGTGTGTGTGTGTGTGTTACTGTTTGTCTTAGTCCATTCAGTGTTGCTATAACAGAGTACCTGAGGCTGGGTAACTTACAAAGAAAAGAAGTTTATTTGGCTCACAATTCTGGTGGCTGGAAAGTTTTAAGACCAGGCAGCTACATCTGGTGAGGGCCTCATGCTGCTTCCACTCATAGTGGAAAGTGGAAAGAGAGCAAGTGTGTGCAAAGAGATAACATGGTGAAAGAGGAAACAAGAGAGAAAAACCAAGGAAGCCAGATTCTTTTTAACAATCCGCTGTCTAGGGAACAATTCCATTCTTGTAAGAGTGAGAACTCACTCATCACTGCAGGAGGACATTAATCTATTCATGAGCGATTCACCCCCCATGACCCATGCACCTCCCAATACTGCTACATTGGGGATTAAATTTCAACACGAATCTTGGTGGGGATGAACCACATTCAAACCGTAGCACTGTTGCACTGACATCTCTCCATTCTTGGCCCTGTGGGGTGGCAAGGACTCAGAACGAGTTGGAATAAAGTGCTGCCATAATTAGCCATCAACAGTGAACAAGTCTCCAGGTTGGTCTGAGCCTCAGCTTCTCCAGCTACAAAAGGGAGAATGATGAAACCTTCCCTTCCCATCTCTTCCTGTACAGGGTCACTGGGGACAAATGAAATATGAAAGGCTACAGAAAAGTAAGGTAGATGTCTCACTTCCTTCGTCATGACATTGAATGGAAGTGATTCCCTACCTAATTCTAATCGCTAGTGTCTCTTTCCTCTAAACCAGAAGTTGACAAACTTTCTCTGTTTAGGGCTAAGTAGTAAATAGGTTTTGTGGGCCATATGGTCTTTGCCACAATTTCTCCACTCTGCCCTTGTAGTGCAAAAGCAACTGTAGACAATATGTAAACCAATTAGTGTGACTGTATTTCAATCAAAGTTTGTTTATGGATGCTGAAATTCAAATTTCACATCATTTTTGCTTCACAAAATGTTGATTTCTTATTTAATTATTTTTCAATCATCTAAAAACATAAAAACCATTCTCAGCTCCCAGGCAGTACAAAAACAGGCAGTGGGATGGATTTGTCCCACAGACCTCAGTTTGCTGACCCCTGATCTAAACTCTCACAGTGCTTTGTACCACTCTGGATTCCAGCAGCTCATGCTCATCTTTTCCATCTCTCTTGTCCTTTCAAAATATGCACCCACCCACACACTCATGTTTTCATCTCCCTTAACACTGAGAAAGATAATAGCATATGTATAGTATGCCCCCCACATGTATATTCTATATGCCCAAGAAATATTTATTGAATAAATCAGGATTAAAAATCTGTTGCTTTTGTATGTATCCTGTTTTTTCATCTTTAAAGGAAATTCCATCTATTCTCTAGTAAACCTTTGGGAATGATTGAGTTAAGATTTTGTGATTAAATGTAAGGCTTTGAGATTCTTGCCTTAAAGTATTTCCCCCCTTTGCTATTAACCATAAAAGGAAAAGAATGTCAGGGCGGACAGAGGGGAAAAGCAAACAGACAAACAAAACCAACATTTCAGCATGAAAAGCGCTTGTTAGAGGATAACTAAAGTGGCCAGATGTTTAGCTTTGCTCCCTTGGGTATCCTGTCACTATAGGGAACTCTGAACTGGCTGAAGTGTTTCATGCCTCAGCTACCAGCAGCCCTTGGTGATGTGCTTCCCCCAGAATTTAACATGGGGACCAGAACTCCATGCATTTGACTATAAATAAAGAGGACCTCATAGAATGTACTTTATCTTTGTATTTCCTTACCATGTATTGAGGAATCATGCACATCTATCTAAGAGCAAAGCCTTGAACATACCTCCTGTTTTTCTTCTTAATAAGTATAGACTTGGAAGTGGAATTATTAGAAAATATATAAATTAACATTTTTCTTCTCAAAATGGACAGAAACTGGATGCTGGAATTATGGCAGGGGTGTGTTATTCCACATAGTCTATGCTGAATAGGTTACTCTATAATAAGGATTGTGCATATGTGTGTGCACGTGGATATGTAGTTAAGGGGTGGGAAGAAATAAATATATTAGAAGCTTGGGACCAAAATCACTAATGGTATCTACTCCTTATTAAAATGTGTTAAGGAAAGGAACAATTAAGTCAGCTTTCAGTTAAGTGCTTAAGTATTTTAGCCTGCCAAAATATATAAATTTTCCATAATCTGGAAGAGAGATTCATGACACATGTAAAATAAATGATAAGGTGTCCTTTGACTTGGCATAAATTGTTACTGCTATGGTAAATGATGTCTAGTCCTGAAGATAGAATGTTAAGCCAGTGTTAAAAGTGCATATTATTATACATTTAAGTCATGTGAGGTATTTGAAACCTGCTTGGGGAAGAGTGGAGGATGAGAGACTCAGGATTTTGTTTGCTATTATGTCTAAGCTGCTCCCTGTGAAACACAACATGGTACTTACTGGCAGTGCAAAGACTGCTTTCAAAATTACATTTAGTGGATGGATGCAGAGGGGATGGGGTGATGCAGGGAGGGCAGGCTTAGAGAGGACTGCATGGTGATGGGTAGGCAATTATCCACCTGTCTGCAGCTTCTTATGTGGAATGAGGCTCCCCTTGATGAAGTAAAGAGAATGTGCATACGAAGGTGGATGATTCAGGTGTCATTTATTATGATATCTGCACAGTGAATCTTTTAATCTTTCTGAGTTTAATTTTTCCCTCTCCTATCACATCTCCTGCTTCTCCCACTTGGGAAATTACAGTGTTTACATCTTGTTGTTTATGTTGATCACGCCCTTCCCTGCTGGAGTTTTTCAGCACAGTCTGCTTATTCTTGATTGTCTTTTCATATGTAGGACTGTGACACTGAAGCTGGCCAGAAGGTCTGTATAAGTTGGTGTGGTTTGCAGATGTCTTAGGTCAGAATCCTCAGATGCAGACACCAAGAAGAGGGTTTGTGTGTATGTGTGCTACTCTGTTAAGGAGATGCTCTCAGGAAAAACTGGGAAGGGAAGGGGAAGAAGTCAAGTAAAGGTATGCTCTCATTCAAACAAAGTACTGCAGAGAGTGGCTTCAGCCTGATCCTGTGTGGGGCGGGGGAGCTCTGGAGTGTAAGTCAGCCTCAGGGTTGTCCCCGCCTGAATCTATGGGATTGGTGTTTCGTACTCCATACCTGTCAGTCTTCAGTTAAGAGAGGGGGTCTGTGGTGGGGGCACATAAATTCTCAGGTATTTCTGGCTCTTGACATGAAAGGGTGAAGCAAGTGCAGCCCTCCCAAAAAGAGCCATAGGTGCTGGATGTTGGGTGGGAAAGCACATTGAAAGTGAGGACTTGAGGACAGGTGCATTGACTCACGCCTGTAATCCTAGCACTTTAGGAGGCCAAGGCGGGCGGATCACCTGAGATCAGGAGTTTGAAACCAACTTGGCCAACATGGTGAAACCCTGTCTTAACTAAAAAAAAAAAAAAAAAAAAAAAAAAAATACAAAAATTAACTGGGCGTGGTGATGCACACCTGTAATCCCAGCTACTCAGGAGGCTGAGGTAGGAGAATTGCTTGAACCCAGGAGGTGGAGGTTGCAGTGAGCCAAGATCGTAGCAGCCTGGGTAACAAAGCAAGTCTCTGTCAAAAGAAAAAAAGAAAAGAAAGAAAATAAAAGAAAAGAGAAGAGAAAAGAGAAAGAAAGGACTTGAGTAGGACAACATTGTCCATCAGCAGGCCTCTCTATAGGGTAACCAAGGGAGCTGTTAGGTTGTTCCACTGGGAATCTCCACATGCCAGTCTTTTTCCTGAGAAGTAGCTGCTGGCTCCTAGTGATACACGTGTGTGGTGTGGAGCAGAGGGCTGGGGATCCAGCTGTTCTGCATCGGTGAACCTCTCGTTTCCAGAGCCTTCTCCACCCCATCCTTTGGTAGGCCTGCATCGCTGGCATTCTACAGCTCAGTCATCTCAAAGAAAATGTGTTAGAATCTTTTGTTTGTGAATATTCCCTGTTCCATTCTCTGTGGAGTTATACCTGACGTATACCTTTATACTCATTTAAGTGGGGTCTTCAGAGGAAAAGATTAAAAATATGTAATTGGTGATATTAAGGTGGTAAATTTGTTACCTTAAACTGGGAATCACCCAAAATAAAAGCTAGAGTAGAATCTAAAGTAAAGCTAAAGTAGTAAAATGTTTAAATATATATGTATACACACATGCATATATATGTAAGTATCTGTATTCCTATAATTTCATAAAAATAGGCTTAATAGTTGGTATTTAGCCCATCTAAGTATTATCTAGCAAAGTGCTGTATTAGTCAAAATGAATAGTTTCACTCTGTTGTGATCATTAGTTGGATAATGTCAGCCAGTGGCTAATGTTGATATCATTGGGCTAAGCAGGGGGACTTCTGTCTTTCACAATATTTCTGGATGTTAACACTAGACACAGGTCAATAAACTGCTGATGTCAGTGTCAACCATGGTTCCCATGTCATCACATCAGAGTTAATCTTTGGAACTGAATAGTAAACAGAAACCTAAGTAATAACTGGCAGACTCAGAAAACACTATTTGTTGTTCAAGGAATCTCAAACAAAATCCACTGCTTTCTATTCTATATGTAACAGGTTTATTGAATGGGCTGGACTCAATGGGATGCAAATAGCCATCATCTCTAGTTCTTCTCTTACAGCTTCTTTCTACCCACTTAACAGACTTGTCTTCTCTTCACCATTGGAATAAAATTTTAGGCAGGTCTCTTAGATCTCTTGGTTATTATCATTATTATTATTATTTTGAGACGGAGTCTTGCTGTTTCGCCGAGGCTGGAGTGGTGTAGTGGCGTGATCTCGGTTCACTGCAAGCTCTGCCTCCTGGGTTCATGCCATTCTCCTGCCTCAGCCTCCCCAGTAGCTGGGACTACAGGCGCCCACCACCATGCCCAGCTAATTTTTTGTATTTTTAGTACAGATAGGGTTTCACTGTGTTAGCCAGGATGCTCTCCATCTCCTGACCTTGTGATCCGCCCCCCTTGGCCTCCCAAAGGACTGGGATTACAGGCATGAGCCACCACGCCCAGCCCTGGTTAGTCTTAAGTGGTGAAGAGTTTGACTACTAGTCACATAATACATCCAGTATAATAATAAAAACTCAAATTCTCATCTAATATTTGATGTTTTTAAATTGCAATGTAACTTGAATAGTGAAGAAACAGAAATATCAAGTGTATAACTTGCTAAATTTTCACATATCTGAAAACCTATGTAACTAGCACTTGAATCAAGACATAGAACATTTTCTGGCCCCTGGGAGGCTCTCTCATGTGCCTTCTCAGTCAATATCAACCACTTTCGGAAAGGTAACCACTACTCTGACCTCTGTCACCATAGAGCAGTTTTGCCTGTTCTTAACTTCATCTACGTGGAATCATAGTATGTAGCCTTTTGCATCTGACTTCTTGTTTAATATTTTAGAGATTAATTCATGATTCATTCCTTTTTTGCTGTTTAATCCATTGTGTGAATATACTGAGTTTATCAATTCTTTTGTTGAAGGACATTAGGGTTGTTTTACTGTGAATATTATTATATGTTTATTTCGGTTTACATCTGCACTGATTTCTGTAGGGTATATACTCACGAATGGAATTTCGGGATCATAGAATAGGTGTACATTTAGCTTTAGAGATATTGCCAGTTTTCCAAAGTGGGGACTACTTTGTCCAGTTTATACTCCCAATAGCAGTTTATGAGAGTCGTGGTTGGTTCCACATTGGTGATAGCACCTGGTTTCCTACCATTTGTTTAGCTTGAGGCATTCTGCTAAGTGTGTAGTAGTGTTAAAGTTGTCTTGTTTTTGTTAATTTTGTTAAAATTGACACAAAAATTGTACATTTATGGGATACGGTGTGAGGCTTTAATACATGTGCACATTGTATAATCATCAAATCAGAGTAGCTAGCATGGCAGTCACTCAAACTTTTATTATTTCTTTGTGGCAATAACTTTCAAGATCCTCTTTTCTACTCATCTTAAAATATATCATACCTTGTTATTAGCTGTAATCACCCTACTATGCTACTATGTAACAGAATTTATTCTTCCTATCTAACTGTAATTTTGTTCTAGCTTAGTTCTTTTTCTCAAAATCGCTTTGGTTACTTGGAGTTCCATATGAATTTTAGGATTGTTTTTCTATTTCTGTGAAGAATGCCATGGGTATTTCTATAGGGATTGTATTGGAACTGTAGATACAGTCATTTTAATGATATTAATTCTTCCAATTTATGAGCATGAGATATCTTTTCATTCATTTGTGTCTTCTGTTTCTTTCATCAGTGTTTTATAGTTTTCATCGTAGAGATCTTTTACATCCTTGCTAAAATTTAGACCTAGGTAATTTATTATTTTGTAGCTATTGTAAATGGATTTGCTTTCTTGATTTCTTTTTTGAATAGTTTGTTTTTGGCATACAGAAATACTACTAATTTTCCATGTTGATTTTGTCTACTACAACTTTCCTGAATTTATTTATTTATTCTAGTAGTTTTTCAGGGGAATCTTTGAGAGTGTATGTGTGTGTGTGTGTGTGTGTGTATATATATTCTATATAGATATTCTATGTATATATAGAATATAGATATTCTATATATACATAGAATATATAGATATTCTATATAGATATTCTATGTATATATAGAATATCTATATTCTATATAGATATTCTATGTATATATAGAATATATATGTGTGTGTGTGTATATGTATATATATTCATATCTGCCAATAGGGGCAATATGACTTCTTCATTCCCAATGTGGATGCCCTTTATTTCTTTCTCTTGACTAATTGCTCTGACTAGGACTTCCAGTATGATGTTGAATAAGAGTGGTGAAAATGGACATTCTTATATTTTTCCAGATCTTAGAGGAGAAGCTTTAAACAGTTTCCCATTCAGCATGATGTTAGCTGCGAGTTTGTCATACATGGCCTTTATCATGTTGTGTTGAAGTATGTTCCTTCTGTACCTAATTTTTGAGAGTTTTTATCATCAAGGGATGTTACATTTTATCAAATACTTCTTCTGTATCTATTAAATATATTAAATCTATTAAATTGATCATATGGTTTTTGTCCTTGATTCTGTTAATGTGATGTGTCATGTTAACGGATTTGCCTGTATTGAACCATCCTTTCACCCCTGGGATGAATCCCACCTGATCATGGTGACTGAACTTTTTAATGTGTTTTTGGATTTGGTTTACTAGTGTTTGGTTGAAGATTTTTGCATCTATATTCGTTAGGAATATTGGCCTGTAGTTTTCTTTTTGGTCGTTGTATCCTTGTGTGGTTTTAGTATTAAGGTAATACTGGCCTCGTAGAATGATTTTGGATGTATTCCCTTCTCTTCAATGTTTTGGAATAGTTTTTGAAGAACTGGTATTGGTTATTCTTTAAATGTTTTGTAGAATTTAGTGGTGGAGCCATCAGTTCCTGGGCTTTTCTTTGATGGGGGACATTTTATTACTGCTTCAGTCTCATTACTTATTATTGGTCCATTCAGGTTTTCTATTCTTTTCTTTTCTCTCTTTGCTTTCTTTTGAGACAGGGTCTTGCTCAGTCACCAAGGCTGGAGTGCTCCTAACTGGTGTATTCTTGGAGTGATCCTAGCTCCCTGCAACTTTGAACTGGTCTCAAGCCATCTTCCCACCTCAGCCTCCCAAAGTGCTGGGATTACAGGAATGAGACACCACACCTGATCTTCTCTCTTTTTTTCTTAGTAAATCTAGCTAAGGATTTGTTTATCTCATTTATCTTTTTTTTTTTTTAAAAAAAAAAAACCTACTCTTCGGTTTGTTGATCTTTGTATTTTCTAAACTTGTTTATTTCTGCTTGGATATTTGTTATTTCTTTTCTTCTACTAATTTG
Source organism: Macaca thibetana thibetana (assembly GCF_024542745.1). Taxonomy (NCBI): domain Eukaryota; kingdom Metazoa; phylum Chordata; class Mammalia; order Primates; family Cercopithecidae; genus Macaca; species Macaca thibetana. The sequence goes on along the minus strand of NC_065592.1, from coordinate 82,044,687 downwards.
GGGTTTAGTTCTTATTTTTCTGGTTCCTTGAGGTGGCTTGTTTATTTGAGATCTTTCTACTTTTTTGATATAGGCATTTATTACTATAAACTTCCCTCTTTTATTTATTTATTTATTTATTTATTTATTTATTTATTTTTCTGAGATAGAGTTTCGCTCTTGCTGCCCAGGCTGGAGTGCAATGGCGTGATCTCGGCTCACCGCAACCTCCACCTCCCAGATTCAAGCAATTCTCCTGCCTCAGCTTCCCAAATAGCTGGGATTACAGGTATGCAGTCATGCACCACCACTCCCGGCTTTTAGTAGAGACAGGGTTTCTCCATGTTGGTCAGGCTGGTCTCAAACTCCTGACCTCAAGTGATCTACCCACCTCGGTCTCCCAAAGTGCTGGGATTACAGGTGTGAGCCACCACACCCAGCCTAAACTTCCCTCTAAGAACTGCTTTTGCTGTATACCATAGGTTTTGGTATGTTCTATTTCTATTTTCATTTGTCTCAAGGAATTTTTAAGTTTCTATTTATGTTTCTTCATTGACCCATTTATTGTTCAGGAGCATGTTGTTTAATTTCCATTATTTTGCATACTTTCTCCAAGGTTCCTTCTGTTATTGATTTCTAGTTTTATTGCATTGTGGTCAGAAAAGATTATTGATACGACTTTGATTTTTTAAATTTAACACTTGTTTTGTGATCTAACAACATGTGGTCTGTCCTGGAAAATACTCCATGTGGTGTTGAGGAAAATGTGTATTCTGTAGCTGTTGGATGGAATGTTCTGTAAATGTTTGTTAGGTGCATTTGGCCTAGAGTGCAGCTTAACTCTGATGTTTCTCTGTTGATTTTCTGTCTGGATGATCTGTTCATTGCTGAAAGGGGGTATTGAACTCCCCTGCTATTGTTGTATTGCAGTCAACCTCTCCCTTTAGGTCTATGAATATTTGCTTTATATATTTGGGGGCTCTGGTGTTGAGTGCATATATATTTAGAATTGTTATATCCTGTTGCTGTATTGGCCACTTTATCATTATATAATGGCCTTTTTTGTCTTTAAACCATTCTTAACTTTAAAATAGACTTTAATCTACTTTCTCTAACATAGGTATAACTACTCCTGCTCTTTTTTAGTTTCTATTTGCATGGAATATATTTTTCCATTCCTTCACTTTCAGTCTATGCATGTCTTTATAGGTGAAGTGAGTTTCTTGTAGACAACACATACAGTCTTGTTTGCCTTTGTTTGTTTGCTTGTTTTGGTTTTCCTGAGACGGAGTCTTGCTCGTCGCCCAGGCAGGAGTGCAGTGGCGCAATTTTGGCTCACTGCAACCTTCACCTCGCAGGTTCTAGCAATTCTCCTCCTTCAGCCTCCCAAGTAGGTAGGACTACAGGTGCACACCACCACACACGGCTAATTTTTTGTATTTTTGTAGAGACGGGGTTTCACTGTGTTAGCCAGAATGGTCTCAATCTCCTGACTTTATGATCCGCCCACCTTGGCCTCCCAAAGTGCTGGGATTATAGGCATGAGCCACTGCGCCCAGCCAGGGTCTTGTTTTTGAAATCCATTCAGCCACTCTATGTCTTTTAATTGGAGAATTTAATCAATTTATATTCATGGTTATTATTGACAGGTAGGGGTTTACTACCGCCATTTGGTTACTTATTTTCTGGTTGTTTGCAGATCCTTTCTTCTTTTATTTCTTTTTTACTGTATTTGTGGCTAACTGAAAGTTGTCTCATTTTAAACTTCACTTCCTCCAGCTTAGACAGGCTACTTCTGTGGAGCCACATTGTGACCACAGGAAACACACACACACTTATTCGGTTGGCAGTAGACATGCCTTTTGTTCCCAACATATCCCTCTCCCTGCACCCCTATTTTTGCCCTGCTAACTCTGACTAGCCCTTAGATTTCTCCCAGCAAGAGTCAGAGATCAACACCTGGGTTCCATAAAAACCAGAGGGCCTGTGTCAAGTTCCTGAAGTTTCTCTTCGAGCTTTCTTTACCTGGCATATTAGTCTGTTGAGGCTGCCATAACAAATACCATGGACTGGGTGGCTTAAAAAACAGACATTTATTCTTCCAGTTTTGGTGGCTAGAAGTCCAAGATCAAGGTGTCAGCAGGTCTGGTTTCTCCTGAAGCCTTTCTCTTTGACTGGCAGGTGGCTGCCCTCGTGCTGTGTCCTCACATGGCCTTTCCTCTGTGAGTGCATCCCTGGTGTCTCTTCTTCTAAAAAGAACACGAGTCATGTTGGATTAGGGCCCCACCCATATGAGTTCATGTAACCTTAATTACTTCTTTGTAGGCCCTGTCTTCAGATGCAGTCACATTGGGGGTTTGGGCTTCCACACGTGACTTTTGTGGGAGACTTAATACTTGCTTTGGTGTGTATGTGGGTGGAGCACTCTGCCAACTCTTCAACAACACACGAAGTAATCAACTCTGCCAACTCTTCAACAACACACGAAGTAATCAAATGGCAGTCGATTTTCTTAAAGTACAGTCAGAGGCCAGGCGGAGTGGCTCATGCCTGTAATCCCAGCACTTTGGGAGGCCAAGGCAGGCGAATCACCTGAGGTCAGGAGACCAGCCTGGCCAACATGGTGAAACCCCGTCTCTACTAAAAATACAAAAATTAGCTGGGCATGGTGGTGGGTGCCTGGAATCCCAGCTACTTGGGAGGCTAAGGCAGGAGAATGGCTTGAACCCGGGAGGCGAAGGTTGCAGTGAGTCGAGGTCACACCATTACACTCTAGCCTGGGCAACAAGAGTGAAACTCTGTCATTATTTAAATTACTAGTCGGGAAGATTGTTTTATAATAGAAGTAAAACACACACAGTAAAGTGCATAAGCTACACAAATCTTTACGTGTACAGCTTGATGAATTTTACTTATGTGTAAACCTGTGTAACCACCACCCAAATCAAGATCTAGAACATTGCCAGCACCCACTGAGATCCTCTCACACTCCCTCCCATTCTGTGCCTGTGCTCCCCAGAGGTAACCACTATTGCTGCTTCTGTCATTACTGATCACTTTTGATGATTCTTAAACTTCATATAAAGAGAACCATATATACAATTTTTTTGGTCCAGATTCTTCGACTTTACAAAATATCTGTAAGATACATACATGTTATTACACGTGTCAGTAGTTTGTTCATTCTCATTACTATATGGTGTTCAGTTGTATAAACATGCAACAATTTGTTTATCCATTCTCCTATTGATAGAAATCTGGGTTATTTTCAGTTTTTGGCTATTGTAAACAAAAATGCTATGAACAATGTTATATATGTCTTTCTGTCTTCATACTTCTTGAGTATATATTTGGGAGTGAAACTATTTGGTCATAGTGATGGGCATGTGATTAGTTGGAGACATTTTAGTCAACTGTTTTTATAATAAGTACCTTTCTGTTTGGTGTAATCTTAACATATATTCTTCACAATTCAAGGATAGATATATGTATACATGCTCTGTTTTAATGCAGTGATTTATTTTTGTTAATTTCCTTCTGATTTTATTGTCCAGCTCAGTTAACTGAATGTGATTTTGTTACTTTATCTATCAAAGGGAAATGAGGCATATGCTTATGAATTCATTGGATACTGAACAGGTATACTGAATTCAGGTTATCCATGCATATTTGAGGAAGGTTTTTGTCACACTCTGTTAAGAAGCCAACAACCATTCACTAACAGATATTTTGTTTGTTTTATCTGGGTTCAACAAGGTTAAGCATTCAGACTATTTTCATTAAAAAATAGTTTCGTGTATAACAAAACAAGACAGCACACATTTTAATTTTAACATCTTCGTTTTAAACATTGAGTTCCATTCTAACCAAAACATAACATTTTTAGCCAGAATGCTGTTAAACACCTTTAAAACACCAAGTAACAACATGGCAAACGTTTGTGTATTGCTTACTATAAGTAGCATAAGACACTGCTCAAAGCACTTAACTTACATTAACTCATTTAATCCTCACAACACTATAAGGCATGCTGTTGTTATCCTCATTTTGCAGATGAGGACACTGAAGCAGAGAGGTTAAGTGACTTGCCCAAGATGGCACAGCCAATAGGTGACAGAGCCAGAATTTGAATGCAGCTAGCCAGAGTTCAGAGTGTGTGCACATATAACTACTATACCACATTGCCTCTAACTCTGTCCCTCATATTTATTCATGGGGGAGGAGGCCGTGGGAGAGAGAATTCCTGCTTTCTCATTTCTTAGACATTTTCTCAGTTTGGATTAAAGCTGTAGCAATTAAAGTCTTTATTATTACTTTAATATATTCCATTAATCACAGAGGTTTAAAGGATGCCAGCCAGCTTTCACTATCTTTAAAAATCACATTAACAGAATACTTTCCCCACTCTACCCCCATTTTTAAGCCCAGAGGTCATCCTGGGGAGATTTATTAAGGGAAGAGATGAGATATTCCTCCAGACCCTCTGAGGCCCTGAAAAACTGACCCTTGAATGGCTAGTGGATGATCCTGTCCGAGTTGGGCCTTCCTCACTGTGATGTGAGTGTCGTGCATTCTACACGTGTTTGCACTGCATCAGCTGTGTGTCAGCCCCATGCAAGGGCTTGGGGGTGGATGGGAGCAGAGTACATGGAGCCCTTCTCCTCGGGGAGCTTTAGAGTTAAGCACAGGAGACAGGCACTTGCACAAAACCACACATGTGTCATTACCCACTGATAAATGCCATGGAGAAGTGAGGGTACTAGCATGTGGCAGGAAGACCTGGTCCTGTGGGGCCAGTGGAAAAGTGACTCTAGGAGGTAAGTGACCCTGGGCAGAAGGGAGAGAGTGTGTCTGAAGCAGACAGTGGAGGTTAGCTGGCTGGAGACTAAACCAGGGTCTGATCAGGCAGGAGCTCCAGGCTGCCTTAGGAATTTGTTCTTTATTCTGAGAATAATGGGAAGCCATTTTTGCATTTCAAATAAAGGAAAGACATGATCAGATTTGTGCTTTTCTAGGATCTTAGATTGGAAAAGGGGCAAAAGAGAAGACACACATGCATTTTACAAAATGGAAAGTGATAGCCACTAAGAAGCCATTACAGAGCTTCAAGAGGGAGGCGATGCTTTGGAATGTTGCTGGCAGAAGGCTGGAGAGAAATGGACAGACTGGAAAGATATTCATCAGGTAAAGCCATCAGGACTTGGGGATAGGTTGGGTATGAGAGGTGAGGAAATAACAAGAATCAAGGATGACTCCCAGGTTCTGTTTTGTGCTTCTGGAGGGATAGAGTTCCAGTTACTGAAATAAGGAATGGAAGATGAATGATGACTCATTTGGGAGCGTGAAAGGGAAACAGATAAGACATTGACTTTAAGGTGTCTGTGAGACCTGCAGGGAGGAATGGAAGGTAGGCCCTTAGATATGGGATCTCAAATTCAAAGGGGAATTCTGGATGAGAGATTATGCTAAGCAAGCATAGATTTGGAAATGAGATTCACTAATCCATATGGATGCTTAAAAAAGGCGGCATGGATGAGGGATAGAGCAGGCAACCAGGAGTTAGAGTGCTTGGATTTGCCCTTGTTCAAAGGTTCAGACCATCCCTGAACTGCATCTGGGACTCACCTTTGTGTGCTAAACTATAGTGCGCTGTGATAGCTGAGTGGTCTGTGCTCTTACATTGGAAACCTTTAAAAATAATGATTTTTGCCCACTGGTGAAATGAACAACTAGGTTGAAAAGAGAAATGGCTTTAGATACGGCTTACCAAAGTATAGGTATTTTCTCAATTTTTATCTTTAATATATAGCTGAGTAGTGTGTGTAAAATGTTCATAAATATAAACTTGGCTAATAATAAAGTTTATGGGATCAACTCCCGATTCAATGGGAAAGTTACTTCTGTGCCCAGTGCTTTCCGTATATCAGGGTGGCTTATTCAAGTATACCTTGTCACTTTATTGTGAAGTTAAAACCATTGTGTATTCTGACCCGGTCTCTAGGAGAGAGTTTTATTCCTAACCCCTTTCTCATCCCTCTTTAGATTTCTCCCAAGGACACTGCTCTTGGTGAGAAATGTTGTAGCCAAGAATCTAGTAGCTGGTGACTGTAAGAACCTAGCGTAGAGGACTCTTAACCATGGTCTTCACTTCCTGGCAGGTAACCAGCCCTTCATCTGTCCGATACTATAAGCAAAGACATCAAGGTACCTTCCAGTTCTGATCCAGAGAGTGCAGTGGTGGGGGCGGCTGCAGCATGGCTCAACCTAGGCAGCAACAGGCAAAGCTTGCCAGCCATGCAGTCCTGCCTTTAAGGCCTGTCTTTATCAACCCCACGTTCCTATCCCCCACAGACCACCCACCAAAACCCCGGTCAACAGTCTGCCTATTTTATTAGAAAGGACTTATCACAGTTTCACTGTTCATTAAGCACCTTTTGTTTGATTTCCTAGAAAACAGTGCTATTGGAAACATATTAGTTGAAGACTTTTAAATACTCAATAGTATTATTTTGTCTTTGTTTGCTCATGTCTTTATATTTCTGTAGCATATATTCTGGTGCACTAAGGAAGCAACTTTTAAGAGTTATGTATTTGATGACGTTTGCTTTCTGTTTAATGGCATGCATATCCTAAGCTGTTGTTTTGTGACCTTGAATTATAACTTAGTAAGTTAGAGGGAAATATAGTCAGGAAACCTGACTTTGGTTGTTGTCTACCCTGAAAGCTGTCAGATAGCAATTATGTGTAATATTTGGAAGTTGACTGGCTAATTTACTGTGGTTTTTAAAGTACTTGCTGTATCCAGCTACTTTGCAAAATGCTGATAAACTCTTAGGAAGATGGGTGTGTTTCTATGGCTTGAATTTAAGAGTAATGACTTCTGAAACTTAGGTACTTTATCTGAAGGAGGCAAGGAATAATAAAATAGCAGAGGTAGAACTGCAGATTTGAGATTCCATGATTTGCTTTCTTTTCATATATTTTGTGAAGGAAAAGGTTAAGATCAATGGATAAGCTTTCCAGGCTTGAACAGTGTCTGCTTTCTGAACAACAAAAAAAAAGCTATAATCCCATTAAAATGTCTTACCACTAATGAAACCTCAGGGTCCAGTCTGGGATATTTTATTAGATAATCGAGGTTTTATATTGCTGTTATTAAGGCACTGAATCCTGGTAGGGAGTTCCTGAATATTAAGCAATGATGCACTTCCGAAAAAGGCAGTGAAAAGGGAAAATGCAGGCAGTATTGGCAGCATACTGGGGGTTGAATGTTTTCTCCCCAGGGTTATAGGCAATTGAGAACCCATTCAGCAGCCTGTGTTCCCCTGTGTCCCAGGACTTATTCATGGAGGGCACTGAGAGGCCTTAGAAAATAGTGTTAATTGCAGTTCCTTTGGTGCCTGGGTGTGTCTATATTACCTTCTTCAATTCCCCTCCCATTTTGGGAACCAAAGGAGAAATAAAATGCAAGAGACAAATGGAGCTCTGTTACCAATAAAGCCCGTTGGAAACTGTGGCTTAGGTGTGTGACCACTAAAGACTTCCTGGAATTAGTGTCACTCATGCTCTCAGCCCTGGCCCACGAGGGACAGGGCTTGCCTGGTAACTTACCTGCAGGAGAGCAGACCAGAATGCCCCCTTCTGTGGGCAGGCAGAGGTGAAAAAGAGCAAGGAAGGCTGGAAGCCAGGCTTGTCTAAGACTTCCTCCTAAGCTCTCCAGAAGGGGTGGATGTTGAGGAGTAGGGTGGAAGTGGGGTGGGGTTAGAGAGGCCTGGAGTGTTATTCCCTGCAAATCCCTTTTGAGAACATCAGACCAAGGCAAGGAAGTTGCTCCTAAAATGCTCCAACAGAGATGAAAAGTAATGATCAGCCCAATTACAGAAGAAAGCAGACCTGTTTTCTATGTTTTAAAAATATTTTATCATGCAAGAATGACACATGCATGGCAGAAAATTTCTGAACTGTATATGAGCAGAATGGAGGAAATCAGTAATTCCTCATTACCCACTGCCCCAAGATAATGGCTGTTAACATTTTGGCATATTCTTTTCTTGTGTGTGCAGCAAATACAGCATATTTACTATTTTGTATCCTGTCTCTATAAAAAACTTGATATTATAAATGAGTTTTAATAAATCTAGAAAATGACTCCTGGGTGCTTATTAAAATAAAACTTTTCCTATTTTCATTTTGCTTATATTTCACAGGACTTAGTTTCAACTGGTCATAAGATTGGTAAGTATGTATATCCATGTGGTATTTAAAGTAAAACAAGGCCGGGCACGGTGGCTTACGCCTGTAATCCCAGCACTTTGAGAGGGTGAGGGGGGCAGATCACGAGGTCAGGAGATCGAGAGCACCCTGGCTAACATGGTGAAAGCCCGTCTCTATTAAAAAAAAATACAAAAATTTAGCCAGGCGTGGTGGCGGGCGCCTGGAGTGCCAGCTACTTGGGAGGCTGAGGCAGGAGAATGTGCCTGTGGTGTGAACCCAGGAGGCAGAGCTTGCAGTGAGCCGAGATCGTGCCACTACACTCCAGCCTGCGCGACAGAGCAAGACTCTGTCTCAAAAAAATAAAAATAAAAATGAATAAATAAAACTTTTCCTATTTTCATTTTGCTTATATGTCACAGGACTTACTTTCAACTGGTCGTAAGATTGGTGAGTATGTTTATCCATGTGGTATTTAAAGTAAAACAAAACATTTATGATATTAAGGTGTGTCAGTCAGAGTTCTTAGACATTAGCAACAGAAAGTGACTCTGGCTAAGCAGAGACGTGATTGGGCCACTGGAGAATTGGGAGAACTGGAGAGCCTGGATGAAGGCTGAGCTTCCTGGAGCAGCACCCAACACTAAACCCCAGAACTGGTCTGACGAGAAAATGTCACCTCTAGGGAGCTCTCGATGCCACGTGACCTCTCTACCAGGACCTTAACTTAATCGCAGCTGCTGGCCCTGCCATCCTCAAAGCTACTTCTGTGTCGAGTGTGCAGCTACAAAGCCACCCTTCTCCTGCCACTGCTGAAGAGAGCACGAGCTCCCCACTCCCTTTCATAATGTAAGCTCCCAGTCCGCCTCCGTGCAGGCTGCCTGGTTGGCAGAGCTCAGTTCTCCCTCAGCCTTTTCTCTAGCTGCAAGGAAAACTGGGCAAGCAAGTCTCTAGCTTTTTTCTCTCACTTTGGGGAGATGATCTTGCCTCGCCCAGCCTGGACTCACAAAGTGGTGAACTTGCCAAACACATAACTCGGTTCAGGCAGTGGGTGGCCAAATGAAAGAAAAATGTTTTGCTTGTGTCATGTTATGAAATCTTGCCTTAACTGATATTTTCAAATAACTGACCAGCTTCCTGTTCAATCATGTCAGAGAAATTGACCTCAATTCTGTTGGCCCCTGTGGCTTGGACAAAGTTACAGCCTTTCTTACTTACCTATCCCATGAGCAAGTAAGGATCAAAAAAGAGGAAAATGCTCTGGAGGCAATAAAGAACATACAAGTTATAGTTATTAAACCTCTCGACTAATTTCTCAGTATCTCCTTTCCATTCCAACATCCATCTGTAACTGTCATCTTGAGGATTACCGTGGATATCCTAATAAACTATCCAGTGACTTCTGGCCTGACACCTTGGCAGCATCTGACACCTCTCCCACCCCCAGCCCCCTACTCCCATCCCCACACATACTTCTACGCACTTTTCAAATTCTATAGATTCTTCCCACCGTGTTATTTTCTGCAGTGGTCTCTGTTACCAGAGTCCTATCTAGGCCATCATCATCTTCTACCCTGAATAATCACAGGTCACTGTCCTTCTACCCATTGCTACCAGACATCTTCGTGAAGCATATCTCTCATTACCTACTCCTGCTCAGAAACCATCAATGGCTCCCCACTACTCACAGAATAAAGTCTGCTTCCAAGGGGTGTCACCATTAGGACCCTGGCTTCCATTCAGCATGAGTTCACAGTTTTCCACAGACATCCCCAACTTCCTCTACTCAAACCAGTTATTTGTGGGTGAGTTCAAAGAAGCTTAAGCTCTTAGGGTCCCATCTGAGACATGGCCAAGTTGGAAGGAGAAGAACAGGGTTGCTGGGCCTCTGTAGGGCTTCTTAGAAATGGGACTCTATGATGAGAGCATTTAGGTTTTTTGAATGGGGAAAGCCATTCATGGAGCTGCCAGAATGTGAATGGGCTAAAGAGGAATTTAGTTAAATCACTTATTGAGAATTAACAGAAGAATTTTGGGAGATGAGAAAAATAGTGTCAACATTGAAAGAGTACAAAATACTGGCATGAGCATGGTAGGAAATGCCCCTCCATGGGACATTATCAATGGAGATATATGGACTGTGGTGGTGGTCATTCAATTAGTAGGCATGTAAAACAGGTATGTAAAATTAACACTTCATCCAACAAACATTTATGGAGCATCTATTCTGTACTTGATACTAAGAGTCCTGGTGATACAGTAGAAAAGATAGCAGTTCTCACTCTCATGAATTTTACATTCTAGTGGGAGAGACAGATAGCAAACAGATTAATAAGAAAATATACATGATCATGTCATGTTTTTACAATGCTCTGAGGAAAAATAAAGCAGAGTAATGGAATAACGGCAAAGAGTATGACATAGGGTTGTAGTGGTCAAGGAAGGCCTGGCCATTTGAACCAAGGCCTGACGAAGTGAGGGAGCAAGCCCTGCATATATTTGTGGGAAGAGCCTTCTAGGCAAAAGGAACAGCAAACACAAAAACAGACCTTAAGGCAAGAGCATGCTTGGAGTCCTTGGATAATAGCAAGAAGCTGAGAGACAGTGAATCCTACAGTGTTTTAAGGATGGAAGTCAGGGATGAGCTCAGGTAGGGTCTTGTAGGCCAGGAGACTGATCATTTCTTCTCTGCTCCATATTCCTTTCCCATAGAGTTGTCGCCTAAGCTAGTCCCTGCACTGGGCTTTGGGATATGAGCTCTGAAGCCATAGCCAATGGACCTCAAGATGAATCCATCGGATTCTTTATCCTGAGAATTTGGATGTGAAGCTTTATAAAGTGATAGGAGTCCAGGCAGGGCTGGGCTACATGGGCCATGTTTGGCTCATGTGCATAGAGAAGTATCCTGAAACAAGAAGGAGGGAGAGGAATCAGGCAGACATAGAGGGAAAGAAACATAAATGAGAGCCCGTGGGTCCATGAGGAGAGATGTGCCAACCTTGTTCCCAAAGCTTCCTGAGGCCCAGCTATACTTCGTGCTCTTGAATTTCATATATTATCCATGTCCTTGTTAGTAAATTCACATATACTTAAGCCTAAGTGACTCCTATTTCTTTCAACCAAATTGTCACTGACTCCCACCCCACTGTGTACCAGGAGAGAGGTATGGAAAAGAGGTTATTGACCTTGAGGACAGCAAAGTTACTGAGACTCAGCAGGTGAAGAAAGTCTTCACGGGGAGCTTGTGTAGAAATATATTTGTTTGTCTACACAAACAATTTTGGGTTGTAGGGAGTAAATACTTAAGAGTAGGATTGCTGGATCAAATGTAAGTGCAGAGTATTCGTTTGATTTAAAAACTGCCTATATTAGAATACTCCAGAGAAACAGAACCAACAGGCTGTGTGTGTAGGGGGGGAGGAGGGGTTTGTGTGTGTGTGTGTGTGTGGCAGGGGGTGTGTGTGTATACACATATATGTATATATAGAGATCAATTGGTTAATTTAGCTGAAGGAATTGGTTCATGTGATTGTGGAGGTTTGGTAAGTCCAAACTCCACAGAGCAAGCTGGAAGGCTGGAGACCCAGGGAAGAGTTGCAGTTCCAATTCAAAGGCAGTCTGCTGGGAGAATTCCTTCTTGTTCAGGTGGTGGTCAGTCTGTTCTAGTAAGGCCTTCAACTGATTGTATGAAGCCCACTTATATTATAGTGGGTAATCTGCTTTACTCAAAGTCTACCATTTAAATGTTAATCTCCTCAAAAAAAACACCTTCACAAAAACATATGGAATAATATTTGATCAAATACCTGGGCACTGTGGCTCCACCAATTTAATTCATAAAATTAACCATTAGATTGCCAAACTGTTTTCCAAGATGGTTGTTCCATTTTGATTTCCCACCAGCAATTTATGAGATTTCCAGTTGTTCTGCATCCTTGTCAACACTTGGAATTTTCAGGCTTTTTAGTTTTAGGTATTCTAGTTAGGTTGTAGAGATAATGCATTGCATTTCCCTGATGACTAATGATGTTGGGTGTCTTTTTCTGGGCTTATTGTCCAATCATATCTTTTCTGTACTAAAGCATCTGTTTAAATCTTTTGGTTATATTTTCAGTGGATTGTTTGTCATCTTATTATTGAGTTGTAAGGGTTGTTTATGTATTCCAGGTATAAGTCTTTTATCACATAGGTGTTTTGCAGATATTATCTCTAGTCAATGACTCATCTTATTTTCCTAACACTGACTTTCAAAGGATGGAAGCTTTTTAGTTTTGATGATGTGCAAATTATTACTTCTGCTTTTATAGTTTGTACATTTTTTGTGTCCTGTTTAAGAAATCTTCACACCTGGGCAACATGGTGAAACCCCATCTCTACTAAAATACAAAAAATTAGCCGGGCATGGTGGCATGTGCCTGTAGTCCCAGCTACTCGGGAAGCTGAGGCAGGAGAATCGACTGAACCCTGGAGGCAGAAGTTGCAGTGAGCCTACATCACACCACTGTACTCCAGCCTGGGTGACAGAGCGAGACTCTGTCTCAAAAAATAAAAAAAGAAATGGAAATCTTCACCTTGCCCAAAGTTACAAGATTTTTCTGCTATGTTTTCTTCTGTAAGTTTTATAACTTTAGCTCTTACATTTAAGTCTCTGACCCATTTTAAGTTAATTTTTGTGAATAGTGAGAGGGAAGGGTTGATTTTTTTCATATATGAATATTCAGTTCTAATACCCCTTTTTTGAAAAGATTATTCTTTCCATATTGAATTATCTTAACAGTTTTGTTGAAAGTCATCTTACCATATATGGTGGGTCTATTTCTGGACTCCATTTTGTTTCTTTGATTTATATGTCTATCCTGTGTCAATATCACACTGTCTTGATTACTATAGTTTTATACTAAGTTTTGTAATCAGGTAGTATGAGTCCTCCAACTTTGCATTTTTGTGTAGATTTTAGAATCAGATTTTAGCATTACCATATAACTTTTATAAATTTTAGCATTTCCATATAACTTTTATAATCTACTTGTCAATTTCTACAGAGAAGTCTGCTTGGATTTTGATTGGCATTATATTGAATCTATGGATCATTTGGGGGATAATTGATGCCTTAATAATATTGAATTTTCCAACCCATGAACATGGTATATCTCTCTATTTATTTAGATCTTCCTTAATTTCTCTCAGCAATGTTTTATAGTTTTCAATAAATATATTTTGTTAAATTTTTTCCTAAGTATGTCATGTTTTTAGTATTTTCTTTTTACTTTCAACTTCCAGCTGTTCGTTGCTAATATATTAAAATGTCATTGCATTTCATATATTGACCTTGTATCTTGTGACCTTGTTAAACTCAGTTATTAGTTTTATCGCTTTGGTATATTCCTTGGTATCTTCTACATAGATGATTATGTCATCTGCAAATGAAGAAACCAACTTTCTTTCTCTCTCTATCTCTCTCTCTCTTTCTTTCTCTCTCTCTTTCTCCTTCCCCTCTCCCTCTCCCACGCCCTCTCTTTCTCCTTCCCTCCTCTTCCCCCTCCCCCCCCCACTCCCCATTCCCCTCCCCCTCTCCGTCTCCCTCTCCCTCCTCTCTCATCTTGCTTTATTACATGGGCTAGGACAACCAGTATTGAATTGAAATAACAAATGGTGAGAGAAGTGGTCTTTCACCATTAAGTATGGTGTTAGCTACAGGTTTTTTGCAGATGCTCTTTATCAGCTTTCATTCTATTCCTAGTTTGTTGAGAGTTTTTATGATGAATGGTAGTTGAGTTTTGTGAAATGCTTTTTCTGAACGTATTGAGATGGTGAGTGTATATGTTTATTTTTACTAGCTATATAGCCTTGGAAAGGTCACTTTCTGTCTTCTAAGAAATAGGGATACTAATACCTTTCCCTGTGGCTGTTATGTAATGTATATAAAGTTCAGCATAGGCTCTGGTGCTTAGTTGACTCTGTAATATTATTATATACATTAAATATTTTTTAAATTTTCCAAATGTAAACTTGTATTATTAACCAAGCTTTTGCAAATTATATGATTCTCAACAATTCTAAATTTCTCCCAAGGAACACTTGCGTCCCAGATGAGCATTCCTGTCCTAAGCTTTCCAGATTTGCTTTATTTCCCAGGAGTGAGGGCTCACACTATTTTATGGTTTCCTAATCATAAGACACTGTATTCTAAACTGTCATTGTTTCCTACTAAGTTTTAAAGCAACATTCTTTGTTTAAATATGCACATGTAATATGTGAGCATGTGTGTGTGTAAGTAATGGCTTTAGGAGTTGTACAGATGCAAAATAGATGGGCATTACACCTGGATAAAGCTTATTTTATTAATCTTTTCTGTTATCTGTCTTTTCCCTGAGTAATTTATTTGTTGAGGAAAAAATGGTCGATTTTCCTGTAGGATGTTCTGTAGTCTGGGTTTTGCTGATTGTCCCCTGTGCTGTCATTTCAAATGCTCTCTGTTCTTTGTGTTTTATATAAATTAGTAGACAGATGTAGAGCCTTCATTGGACTCCATTTAGATTATTTTTGGCAATATTATTTCATAAGTGCTTTTTCTAAATGTATTAATTTGTTGGGGATTTAAAAATGATGCCATTCAGATTTTACTATTCCCTCATTTATTAGTTGGACTTCTGTAAGGAGAAACACTTCTCAACTCTGTGGTTACTTGACATATAATTTATCCTATCAAGGCAGAGTAAATGTTTGATTCTTTTTCTTTATTTACCAGTTTTCAAAATAAGGAGTTGGTTTGCTCGCACCCTCCAGGGGTAACCAGTGAGGAAGGAAAGTTTTATTGTTACTGTTGACTTTAGTACTGTGAATGTAAGCACATTTGATATATTTTAATTCATTTCATTTTGGACAGTAGGAGCCTATTAAAGGTGGCCCCTGAATCCTTTTGACATTCTCCTTATAGTCTTTGATAGCTCCTTTGCTCCTGGTGTGATGAGATGTTCCAGGTTCATCTTTTATATTTTCTACTTTTGACCTGGAATCAGCTACTTCCCCTGAGAACCTTAATTTCTTTAAGTGAGAAATGGTATTTAGTGACCTCAATCTATTGGGACTACTAGGTTGCTCATTATTTCTAAGCCAATTTAATGGGCAGAGGAAGATAAAATGCATCACAAGTTCATGTTGATCCTTCCCATTCAAATTCAATACAACAGGATTACAACTCCCTTTTAAAAGAGAAAAATTCACATAGACTAATACAACTTCAGTGAGCCACAGAACTCAGTTGAGAATAGATGGATGAAAATAATGCCAAAAAATGTCTTTTAACTGTAAACTATCTCTGTAAAATAGAAGTTTTTCTATTTTTAAATAATAATTTAGTGAACATGATGGGAGCTGAGGATTAGATTATCATAAAAATCAAAACCTATATAAATTCTCTTATAGTTTTAGGGACCCTGAGAATGGGGCATGGACCCTCTTGTTTAAGAAGCTCCATCCCTGTCTATATATTTCTGTTGTTTTCATGTGACTTCATGGATTTATATTTTTTAATTTTTAATTTTCAAAATTTAACTTCCAAAATTTAATTTTCAAAAATTTAATTTTCAAAATTCAAAATTCCAAAAACATACACCTTGTATGTTTTTTCCATTAATCTTCTGAATGGGCACTGAAGCATCTGAAAGAAAAAGATTTTGCATATACTTGCCTAGACAGACACCAAGGTTGTCTTGTCTTAGTAAAAATTTGATGTGATTTTTAATCACTTCTGATTCATTTGCCAACTTGAAGCCTGAATGGTTCTTTAAACTATTTAAACATGCACATACCTGCATGCACACACAAACCAACTGTTAAATCTTGTACACATAAATGAAGAGAGGATCAGGGCAAGGGCTTTATTATTCACTTTACAAAGTATGCACTTGATGGCTCACACCTGTAATCCCAGCACTTTGGAAGGTCAAGGTGGACAGATCACCTGAGGTCTGGAGTTCGAGACCAGCCTGGCCAACATGGTGAAACCCTATCTCTACTAAAAATACAAAAATTAGCTGGGCATGGTGGCGCACGCCTGTAATCCCAGCTACTTGGAAAGCTGAGGTAGGAGAATCGCTTGAGTCCAGGAGGTGGATGTTGCAGTGAGCTGAGGTTGTGCCACTGCAGTCTAGCCTGGATGACAGAGTAAAATTCCATCTCAAAACAAAAACAAAAACAAAATATGTACTTGAGCATTTTATTCATAAAGCTAGACACCCTAGTGCACTTGAAATATGATTACCTGTACAAAAATCCGTATACAGCTCTTTAGCAACATATCTCGAGTAAATAAAATTACTCTTCATCAGATGTGTTGTCTTTTGAAAGAAAGAAACAACACCATATTCAAAGGTTGCCAGTGCTGCTCAGTTGTGAATTCTGCAAGAAGGCATTCATGGTAATGTCATGACTCATGAATTATGTGCTATATTTGAGCAGTGAGGTCAGCTGTTACAGCACATAATTCATTATCTCACATTCATGATTTTTCTTCCTTTCTCTATTTCCTATGTCCTGCCTTTTTTCTATGTAGAATATCTCATATCTGACCCAGTGTTGGGCATTATCCAGCTTTCCTATTAAAATGTAACTTCAACATTTATTTTTCATAATTGTAATTTTAAAAAGTATAACAGTTTTGAAGATATTATTTTATAGCACTTTTATGTGTTTCAGGTCCACATTAAATTGGCAGAAAGTGTTATACAAGCCAAGTACAACTTCTTTGCATTAGAAGTTGTGCTTGTTATTCAAACTGCTTCTCAGCCTGTGTCTGCTGTGCCATGGTATGGAAGCATGTTTCATCCATTTTACTTATTTGGGCCAATGGTTTATCCCTAAAGCAACCTACAAGGATTTATATTTTTTAATTTTTAATTTTCAATTTTTATGGGTACATAGTGGTGTAAATATTTGTCCAGTACATGAGATATTTTGATACAGCCATACAATGAGTCATAATTACATCACAGTAAATGGGCTGTCCATCACCTCAGGCATATATCTTTTCTTTCTGTTACAAACAATCCAATTGTACTCTTTTTGTTATTTTAAAAGGCACAATAAATTATTGTTGACTGTAGTCACCCTGTTGCACTATCAAACACTAGATCTTATTTATTCTATCTAACTATATTTTTGTTCCCATTAATCATCCCTACTTCATCCTCCCCAACCCTTCCCAGCCTCTTGCAGCTATCACTCTACTCTCTATCTCTATGAATTCCATGGTTTTAATTTTTATGTCCCAGAAATAAGTGAGAACATGTGAAGTTTATCTTTCTGTGTCTGGCTTATTTCACTTACTGTAAAGACCTCCAGTGCCATCCCTGCTGTTGCAGATGACAGGATTTCATTTAGGATCTCATTCTTTTATATGGCTGAATAGTACTCCATTGTGTATATGTATCACATTTTCTTTCTCTCTCTATCTCTCTCTCTCTATCTCACTTTGAGACAGGCTCTCACTCTGTCACCCAGGCTTGGGTGCAGTGGTGCCATCATGGCTCATTGCAGCCTCAACTTCTCCAGGCTCAGGTGATCCTCCCACCTAAGCCTCCCAAGCAGTTGGGACTATAGGCACATGCCATTGTGTCCAGAATTTTTGTACTTTTTATAGAGATGGGGTTTCACTGTGTTGCTCAGGCTGGTCTCAAATTCCTGGACTCTAGTGATCAGCTCACCTCAGCCTCCCTAAGTGCTGTGATTATAGAATGTATTTTCTTTATCCATTCATCTGTTGATGGACATGTAAGTTGCTTCCAGATCTTGACTGTTGTGAATGGTGCTGCAATAAACATGGGAGTGCAGATAGCTGTTTGATATGCTGATTTCCTTTTTGGGAGTATATACCTATCAGTGGAATTGCTGGGTCATATCGTAAGTATATTTTTAGTTTTTTGAGGAACTTCCAAACTGTTCTCCATAGTGGCTGTATTAATTTACAGTCCCCTCAACAGGACATAAGGGTTCCCATTTGTCCACCTCATCACCAACATTTATTGCCTGTCTTTTGGATAAGTCATTTTAACTGGGGTGAGATGCTACTTCATTGTAGTTTTCACTTACATTTATCTGATAATCAGTGATGTTGAGCATCTTTTCATAAACCTGTTTGCCGTTTGTATGTCTTCTTTTGAGAAATGTCTCGTCAGATCCTTTGCCCATTTTTAAACCAGGTTATTAGATATTTTTCCTGTAGAGTTGTTTTAGCTCTGGTTATTTATCTGTTGTTATATGGGTAGTTTGCAAATATTTTCCCTCATTCTGTGGCTTGTTTCTTCACTTTGTTAGTTGTTGCCTTTCCTGTGCAGAAGCTTTTTAACTTGATGTGATCACATTTGTCCATTTTTGCTTTAGTTTCCTGTGCTTGTGGAATATTACTCAAGAAGTTTTTGCCCAGACCAATGTCCTAGAGAGTTTTCAGTGTTGGGTGCATATATATTTACAGTTGTTATATTGTCTTGCTGAATTGACCCCTTTATCATTATATAGTGACCTTCTTTGTTTCTTCTTACAGTTTTTGTCTTGAACTATATGTTGTCTGATGTAAGTATAGCTACTCCTGCTTTTTTTGGTGCCCATTTACATGGAGTTTCTTTTTCCATTCCTTTATTTTCAGTCTGTGTGTGTTTTTATAGGGGAAGTGTATTTCTTGTAGGCAACAAATTATTGGGTCTTGTTTTTTAATCCATTCAGCCTTTCTATGTTTTGTGATTGAATTGTGTCCATTTACATTAACTGTTATTATTGATAAGTAAGAACTCACTTCTGCCATTTTGTTGTTTTTTTTTCTGATTATATTGTGGTCTTTTCTTCCTTCCTATCTTCCTTTTAGTGAAGGTTATTTTTATCTGGTGGTGTGTTTTAATTTCTTGCTTTTTTTGTGTGTATATATATGTTTTATATTTTTTGATTTGAGATTACCATGAGGCTTGTAGATAATACACTCATTATTTTAAACTGATCACAACTTAACACCAATTGCATAAACAAATAAATAAGTAAAGAGAAAAGTAAGAGCAACTGTGTACTTTAACTTCATCCTCTGATTTTAAACTTTTTGTTTTCTGTTTATATCTTATTGTACTATGTCTTGAAAAGTTGTTATAGTTATTTTTGACTAGTTTATCTTTTAGTCTTTCTACTCAAGATATACACCACAATTGTAGTGTTATAATATTCTGTGTTTTTCTGTGCACTTACTATCACTAGTGAGTTTTGTGCCTTCAGATGATTTCTTATTGCTCATCAGCATTCTTTTCTTTCAGACTGAAGTACTTTCTTTAGCATTTCTTGTAGGATAGTCCTGGTGTTGATGAAATCCCTTCGCTTTTGTTTGTCTGGGAACATCTTTATTTCTCCCTCATGTTTGAAGGATATTTTCACCAGATATACTATTCTAGAATAATTTTTTTCCTTCTGCACTTTAAATATGTCATGCCACTCTTTCCTGGCCTGTAAGATTTCCACTTAAAAGTCTGCTGCCAGATGTATTGGAGTTCCATTGTATGTTGTTTGTTTCTTTTATCGTGCTGCTTTCAGGATCCTTTCTTTATTCTTGACCTTTGGGAGTTTGATTATTATATGTCTTGAGGTAGTCTTATTTGGGTTAAATCTCCTTGGTGTTTTTTAACTTTCTTGTACTTGAATATTGATATCTTTCTCTAGGTTTGGGAAGTTCTCTGTTATTATCCCTTTGAATAAACTTTCTACCTCTATCTCTCTGTCTACCTTCTATTTAAGGCCAATTATTCTCAGATTTGCCTTTTTGAGTCTGTTTTCCAGACCTTATAGGCATGTTTCATTCCTTTGAGTTTATTTAGGACCCCAGAGCACTTAAATCCACAATGGCAAGACTTACAGCTCAAGTCGCAAGCACTAGAATGGGCAATTCCCCTCTGGCTAGGGCTGGTCTAAATGCTCCCTCCATGGGTGCCAGCTGAGTTCTGCCTGGTATTGCTTTCTGCTGCAACAGGGCAGCATTGAGTTTCAATGCAAAGTTCTTCAGTCACTGTGCTCTCGCTCTCCTAAGCTCAGATTGTCTCTCGACACCACCATTGCCAGGGGATGGTGGAGGGGTGGCGTGGTAATTCAAGACTGTCTTTCCTACCCTCTTCAGTTCCTCTTTCACTGATACGAAGTTATAATCAGATACTTTGATCGCTCGTCTGATTTTTGGTTCTTATGAAGGTGCTTTGTTGTGTGGATAGTTGTTCAATTTGGTGTTCCTGCAGGGAGGATGATCAGTAAAGGCTTCTATTCAGCCGTCTTGCTCTGCTTCTCTTCCCATTTATTGAATAACTTTCTCATAGAGTTTGACCTAAAGATGCAATTAATGATTAGTTCAGATTGTGAAGCTGAAAGCTGATGCTGGTGTCACCTTCTAAAATTAAGCTTCTGGTTATAATTAAGAGCTGCAGCCTTGGGGCATTGAGTATTATCTGTGGCTTGGTTGCTAACAGGGAAAACTCCAGGATGTTCTTCTTAACTCCAGTTCTGCTAGGCCAGCTTAGAAAAGGAGCAGTAGTATTAGAAAAATTTGTATTTGAACCTGTTCTCAAGGGCATGGTAGCAAATATCTCAGTGGATTGAATGTGGCTGGAGAGGAAACTTTGATCATTTGAGAGATGGAGTACCAGCAAGTCCTCTCATCCTTCGAGTTGTCAGAGGAAATAACATTTACCTGAATGAAAGGTCAGTTGGGATGGCAAATGCTGAGAAGATTAGAGTCCTTCACTTTGCCCTCCATGTGAGCTACCGGGCTCCAATGACAAAAGAGTTTGAAGTGGAGTGCTTTGGGAGAGAGTCTCAGCCTTCTGGCTCAACTGCTGCTTTCTACTTATAGAAAGTATTCCAGGTGCTACCTTTCCTTCATGTTTTGCATGGCTATATGTTGAAAAGCATGACCTATGTGTCAGTCTGGGTTCCAGCAGGAAAGAATCAGGTAATTTAGAAGAGTTTAATGAAGAGACGCTTTAAAAAGATATGTTCAGGACTACATAAAACAACAAGAGATGGTGAGGCATCCTGAGGTTTGCAATAGTGGGGAGCTTTAACCCTATCTACGCCTGAAGGGGCCAACAGAGGGAAGATTCTCAAACCCCAGACAAAGTAGCTATAGCTGTTAGGGAGGGCAGCCTGGCAGGAGCTGTGGCCTGTAGGAGAGGCTGATGACCATGATGACCCAGCAGGGAGGGAGCTATAGGAATCGATACTCTGACCTCACTTTCCTGCCTCTCTCCTATCTCCTGCCAACGTGTCCCATTGGCTTAACCCAACCAGAAGTGAGAGGACAAGGAAGGCCAGTGATACAGAGTGTCATTGGTTTGGATCACAGAATTGAGAGGCAGTAGATCCAGAGAGGCAAATGGAAAGAAAATACCCAGCAATATCTATTTCCTTTAAAATATATGGATTGTTCTATACAGGAAAATGATAAGTATGAACAAGTACCTCATGTATCTGATTCCAAATCACTGAATGGGTGTGAAGTGAGAACTCCAAGGGTAGTTGAACTAATAATAGTAGTGGTCGTTATTGTTATGATCTCCATCTTCATTGAGAGCTTACCATTGTACCAGGAACTGTTGTAAACACTACATCTATATTACCTCATTTAGTTTTTAAAACAGTCCCATAAGTAGTATAATTAGTCTCATATTATATAGTTGAGGAAACTGCAGCACAGGAAGTTTAGGTTCTCCGTACACAGTCTCAAAGCTCAGAAGCAGAGAGGCAGGATTTAAATCCAGGCTGTAGGGATATACTCTACCCTGTACTGACTCTCTCTCAATAAAGGAAAAAGTACATAAGACACCTTTGAGGGAGGGAAGTTGGAGCATTCAGTAATGATTAATATTTGCTTCCTGTTGATAATTAGATATTTGAAGAGATTTAATGTGTTTGAAATCTCTTTCCAACTTAAGAATTTTAGGTTTCTAAGGCAAAGAAAGTTAATTTGTTTATGGGTCATTAACAGTGACTCCACCCAGAACAGTTTAATGATAGCTTCTCCTTCCCTTCCTTTTAATATTATTTTTCTTTCCTGTGTTATTCAGACAAAATGTGCTTTTTCTTTTTTTCTTTTTCTTTTTTAAGTTTATTTATTATTTATTATTTATTTTTTTAATTATACTTTAAGTTCTAGGGTAAGTGTGCACAACTTGCAGGTTTGTTACATATGTATGTATACATGTGCCATGTTGGTGTGCTGCACCCGTTAACTCATCTTTTACATTAGGTATTTCTCCTAATGCTCTCCCTCCGCCCTCCCCCCACCCCATGACAGGCCCCGGTGTGTGATGTTCCCCACCCTGTGTCCATATGTTCTCATTGTTCAGTTTCCACCTATGAGTGAGAACATGTGGTGTTTGGTTTTCTGTCCTTGTGATAGTTTGCTGAGAATGATGGTTTCCAGCTTCATCCATGTCCCTACAAAGGACATGAACTCATCCTTTTTTATGGCTACGTAGTATTCCATGGTGTATATGTGCCACATTTTCTTAATCCAGTCTATCATTGATGGACATTTGAGTTGGTTCCCAGTCTCTGCTATTGTGAATAGTGCTACAATAAACATACATGTGCAGATGTCTTTATAGCAGCATGATTTATAATCCTTTGGGTATATACCCTGAAATGGGATGGCTGGGTCAAATGGTATTTCTAGTTCTAGATCCTTAAGGAATCGCCACACTGTCTTCCACAATGGTTGAACTAGTTTACAGTCCCACCAACAGTGTAAGAGTGTTCCTATTTCTCCACATCCTCTCCAGCACCTGTTGTTTCCTGACTTTTTAATGATCACCATTCTGACTGATGTGAGATGGTATCTCATTGTGGTTTTGATTTGCATTTCTCTAATGGCCAGTGATGATGAGCATTTTTTCATGTGTCTGTTGGCTGCATAAATCTCTTCTTTTGAGAAGCGTCTGTTCATATCCTTTGCCCACTTTTTGATGGGGTTGATTTTTTCTTGTAAATTTGTTTAAGTTCTTTGTAGATTCTGGATATTAGCCAAAAGGTGTTTTTTTTTCTGAGCTTCAGGAGGACACTAACAGCAGAGTAGCATCTACCAAGTACCAGGCATTGGCCAGAGAACTTAGGAAGGATAAATCATTTAGTCTTAATAACAGCCTTGCAAGGCCACTGTTAAAAATCCCTATTTTACAGGTGAGAAGACTGAGTCCTGCAGAGAAGTGTCTTGCTCAAGGTCATTCAGTTAAAAAGCGTTAGCCCTGGCAGATCTCCCTTGTTCTGAAGCTCTTTCTTTTTTACTGACTGTAGTGTCCCCTGGAGACTAAGTGATTTCCTCTGGGCCAAGGCCATCAGGGCTGATGAATGAGCTTTCAGTTAACCAAAACCTTTACATATTTTTTTCACGTGAACATGTATGTTTATTTATGGGTTACTCCTAAGAAGAGAAGCTGAAGAGAGGCCAGAGATATAGGAGAAAATGAGGATGGTGGTATTGTCATGGAGAGAGGGGAGTGTTTCTAGAAAGAGAGCCTGGTCACCTGTGCCAGAGGCAGCAGAGAGCCTGATAAGTTAAGGACAAGTGTCCTTTGTATTTCGACATGTGAAGATCATTGGTGACCTTCAAGAGAAGTGTTGGAGAGTGATCCAATTAGAGTAAACTTCAGGGTAAATAGGAGGGCCAGGAGGTAGAGGCAGTATGTCTGGACCTTTCCTTGGAGAAACGTAGATGAGAAGGATGGTAGACATTCAGTGGCGACCAGGAGGGTGGAATGGTTTTCTAAAGACAGAAGATATTAGAATGTGTTTGAAACTGATGAGCAGGGTCCATAGACAGGAAGAAGATAGCAATGTAGCAGAGATGGGGAGCAATTAGGGATCAGAGTTGGCCTGTTGACTCAATTCTGTGTGATCTGGTTCCTGCCCACGTTGCTGGCCCTGTCCCCTGATCATTATGCCCAATCATTCTTCTTTCTGTTCCTCCATGCTGAACTCAGTCTTGCTTAGCACCTTTGCATTTGTGGTTTCCTTCTTCAAGTCTGCTCTGATGTGACTTGCTTACTGGTGCCTATCCTGACTGCCCCATTTTTGAATTGTGACCCACTGCCCCTTCACATATATACTTCCAATCACCTTTTTCTGGCCTTTTAAAAAAATATATAGCACATATTACGTTTTTTACATGGTATATAAGTTAATACTTATTATGACTTGTGATATTGTATCTTTTCCCTAGTAGAATGTGATCTCCATGATGTTGGGAATCTATATCTGCTTTGTTGACTAATGTATTTCAAGCACCTGGATACTGTGTGACTGGGAGAAGGACCTCAGTAATATGTTCGTTTGAATTGACTTAACTCTCCACTATTTGAAATTGCTTTAATCAGTTGTTTGCTTGCTTATTAATTGTTTGTCCCCCAAACAGAATGCAAGTAGGGAAAACAGGGACCCTGACAGTCTCATTTACTGGGGTAACCCCAGCACTGGAATTGGGTCAATACATAGCAGTGCTCAATGAATATAATATGTTGAGTGACTGATGGTTACATCCCCTAACTCGACTGAACTCCCAGGCTCTAGACCTTTGGCTTGCCTTAATCACAGCTGATCCAAGACTCTCAACCTGAACTGTCAGTTTCCAGACCTTTGCCATGCTTTGTCCCTCTGGAAATTTCTGGAACTTCAATATTTTACCGTAATACAAAATGTGGATTCTGACTTCATCTTATGCAACTTGTCATCATTTCACAGATATTATGCCTGTTTTTACTTCATATGAATTATTAATGTCTGTATTTGTTTAATAAATGTTGCTCAGAAATGAGGTTAATCATGAACTATTAGTGCTAAAAGGAAGTTTAGATAGTATTTAAACTTGTGGCATGTATAATGGTTAGTATCAGTCATGAGTTAACATTAACATCAGCTGTCTAATCATAATGTGAAGTAAAAATTTAAGAATTAAATATTCTAAGTATTAGATAATCTTGTCATTAAATACTTCATGCTGGCATTGGATAAATGAAGGAGAAGATTGATGGAATCCTGATACGGATATGTTTAAAAGTTATAATTGGTTTTAATTCAGCCCCCTTATTATAGGGGTCACATATTCTGAAGTTACCTTTTGCATAGTTTTCTATAAGGAATCTTATGTGGTTAATTTTTGAAGTTGTCATCCTATAAAAAACTATGAAGAAATCATTAAAAGCCTAAAAAATATGATTGTGGGTTAATATAAGAGGAGATTAACACATGAAATATCGCAGCCCTGTAACAATGCCTTTAAGAAGGTCACATTAGGCATTCTTTCTTTTTAACTCACTTTTACTCCAGAACTATTACATGAGTTCACAGGTATAGAGATTTAATAGAAACTTATTTGCAAAAACATGAGTTATAGGAAGATGAAGACAAATTGATTGTCTCTCACTGTTCTGCACGTCTAGGAATTTTAAGTAAAGCTACTTAGAAGTTTCCTGTGTAGTATAATAAGATTTTAGAACATGTCACTATGCCCATTATTTTTCATTATCTGCTTAAGAAGTTCTTCTGGTTAATAAGCTTTCCATCACAGAACCTAGATCCTCTAGGAAGCTAACAGACATTCTTTGGAATGGTTGCCATGGCACTCAGGTGACTCTGCCTGTCACTGAATATTTCTTCCTGTGATTATTTTCAGAGGAGGGCGTTTAGCACAGAACTCTTCAGCCAGACGTAGACCGACTCCAATTCACTTTAAGGATGGGCAGTTTAAATAAGACTTCTGACCTGTATTTCTTCTCATAGTGTATTAGTCTTCTATTTCTGCATAACACATCACCACAAATTTAGCAGCTTAAAACAATACACATTCCTTATCTCACAGTTTCCATGGGGCAAGAGTCTGGGCACAGATCAGGGTCACAATCAAGGTTTCTGCCCTGGGCTGCATTCTCCTCTTGAGGCTTGGCTGTGGAAGAATCTACTTGCATGCTCATTAAGTTTGTTGGCAGAAATTATATTTTTTTGTGGCTGTATAACTGAGGACTTAACTTTTTGCTAGTTGTAGACAGGAGTCTACCTACAGCTCTTTGCTGTGTGGCTGCTTACCTCATCAGGCCAGCAAGAAGATCCTCTCACTCCAACCCACCAAATCATGTCTTATATAATAGTTATGGGGATGACTTCCCATCATCATCTTTGTTCTATTCTATTGATTAGAAACAAGTCACAGATCACACCCGCCCTCAAAGGAAGGGGATTACACAAAAGCACACACAAGAGGAGGGAGGGTCACTGGGTCACCTTAGGGTGTATCTACCATGTTCAGGTCTCTCATTCTTCACCAGTGCCTTTTAGCCGTTGCATCACACCTTTTGATACAGTTAATGGTGACAACAAATGGAGGAATTTCAGACTTATTTTTTCTAGTTGTGGGACCAATTCGTGTTCCATTTTCAAGCTTCTTTCTGTGTTCTGGGATCTCTCTTGGTTACTTTGGGTATGGGAGAGAGTCCATGAGGATAATGGAGTTAAACAGAGAATTTGGTCTTGAGGAAGAGAAAGTTTGGTTCTAAGTTTTTGAGTAGCCATCGTATGTGTTTCATGGCATTAACACTATTTCCACTTGGTTTCTCATTATGTCACCCAGGAAAGTCATTTAGGTTATAACAACAAATTGACACCCAGATGGCACACACACCATCAAAGGAGTCCTACAGTCAGGGTGGGAACTGGTCCAGATGAACTCAATGAGCATGTCCTACCCACAAATTCCCCATTTTTGGTATAAAATTAGAAAGTCTGCTTTCCCATGCAAGCCAGTTAGGGGAGGATATATTCTCTAGAGATCTAGTTAATGGAAGAACTATTTTTCACAATCTGAGAGAGAGAGGGAAAAAGAAAAACCCTAGGGTGAATCTCACTGCATTGAACTATAATGAACCTCAAGACAATCAAATAAGATGACAACAACAACAAAAAAGAGGCAACCCTTCACGGTTTAAAAAACAGTGTAAATTTTTGGATATTTAAAAACTTCTCTCTCACATTTAGGGTGCCCATATTCTTGGAAATTATTGTGTAGCATGTTTCTGTTTATATTCTTTCTAATGACCTGCTTTTGAAGTGCCTTAAGAAATGCCCAGAGAGTGCATTAGTTTCAGAATAAAGAATAGGTCAGCATTGTATGAAGGTTTTGAATAGTGATTGGAAGGCACTTTTAAGCATTGACAGCCAAAATTACTGAGGTAGAAAACTGCAAAAGTAAAGGCATTATTTAAAATAATAACTCAGAATTGTCCAAGTTTTTTTTTTCTTTTTTTTTTTTTTTCTGTAGGTGCTGCTCTTCTCCCACTGGCCTCAGGATTATAAGCTTTGGGGGCTTACTGGCTGACTTTAGTAGGTAAATAAATATGGGCCAAGATGCCATTGGCTTTTGTGGATAGCAGTGTGCCTTAGGACATAAACACAAAATCATGATAGTTCTTTCTTTTCTTAGGGCTTGAAGCTTATGTTTCTGTTTCATTCTCTCCAGGAGATTTGGCTGAGTCTTAAAGAGTAAATTTGTATAAATGGACAAAAGTGCCAGGTGCTTCTCAGAAATTCATTGACAGATAAAGGGGGCAGCATGTTTTGTTTTTTTCTATTCCATAATTTTCAGGACATATTTGTTTATGCAGTTTAGCTTAAGTTCTTTCTTATTCTTGTGTATTGCGATACACAAGATGAGTGTGTGACTCTTCATTTTTAATGGGAAGAGTGATAACATTAAAATGGAGAATATTGACTTGAGTTTTATTTAATAAATTCCCCCGTTGGCTTTTATATCATCCGTTGAAAGTACTAACAGTTCCTAATGTACATTTGTGGAAAAAAAAAAAAAAAGCAAAAAAAGCAAAAAACAAACAACAATAACAACAATAAAGCAGTTTATTTCCATGCAATAGAAAGACCCCTGTGGTCAAAATCCGAGACACTGCTTTTACTTGTTGGTCCATGCTTGTGGCTGAAGCTCATTTTGTCTTCAGCATAACCACATCTATCACCAATATGCTTGTTGCTCTTCACTCACCTTATAAGCTTGTTTATATTTAGAATCTAGCACCTGATTCTAGGAAAATAGTAACCTCATCTAAAGGCTTGAACAAAAATTTGGCATGACCTGTACTTAACAAATTGCTTTTTCCTAAACCTAGAATGACATTTAAATAGTAGTTAATGTTTGAGTCTTCCCCAGTATCCAAGTTAATCCCCTTATCAAGTAACTCAGATAAAGCCTTTTTGGACCATCAGGGTAGCATTGGATATACTGCCCAAAGAATGTGCTTAAGAATTAATCTGCTGAATTTATTAACAGAGAGTAATTTAGGCAGTGATGAACTCAAGCCCAGTGACATATGTTGCACTCTTGTATATTCAAGTTGCTGGTTGTGCATTGAGTCAAAACCTCTTAAAGTCATTGGGATATGTTTCAGATTTTAGTAATACTTTTCTAATAATATGTTTAATATTAAATTTTACAAAGAACAAATGAAAAGCTTGAGATATATTTTAATTAAATTAGCCCAGCAGAGGATGGTGTTTTAAACTAATTGAGTCTGCAAGTGGCATATCTCTAAGCCTAATTAATGCTTGAACCCTAAGATTTCTTCAAGATTGAATATTAATTTGGCAACCTCAGTGTTCTCCATATCCACCGAGCCAGCAAATCTTTTTGGGCCTACTATGTGCCAGTAACAGTTCTAGGGACAAGGGATGCTGCAATGGTCAATTCAGACAAGATCCCTTTTCCTGTGAAGCTTGTATTTCATTTGAGGAAGAAAATAATGAGCAAAAATGTAAATATTCAAGAAAACTACCAGCTGCGGTTAAATCCTACGCAAAGAATTATTTAGGGCATCATGACAAAGAGTGATCGGACAGCTACATTAAACTGGGTGGGACGAGATGGTCTCAGTGAAATATATAGACTTTGAACAAAGATCCCAGTGTCAAAAAGGAGCAGTCCTGGGAAAACATTCCAGCAGGAACAGTGGTGCAAGCTCGACATGTTTGAAGACAGGTACTGGCTTTTGTGGCCAATGTACTAGGAATGGGGAAAGTGGTCCCAAATAAAGACCATGTTGTGCAGAGCCCTATAAGTCAAAGGAAGGAATCTGATAAATTAAGCACAGATAAAACCCGAAGATCTCTGGAATGTAAGCTCCGTGAAGGAACTATGGAGGAAAGAAACCTATTAGCAGGCTTTTGCTGTGAGCTGGTTGTTAGCATTAAATATCTGTAACAAAGGCTGGTCATGTCCTATTTTTCCTTTTCAATAGGAGGAAAAACCGGGAAAAACATGTCTCAGTTTGACAATGGAGAAAGAGAATTTGATGCACTTTTAATTTATCGTTGATGTCTATCTAAACTGACCTTTGCACCTGGGTTTCTCTGTCATTTGTGAGAACTTGAATTGTAAATCATCATGCTTTATTTTAAAACCCTTGCTCAAGAACCAAGTTTTGGTCATGCCATTGTAAATTTGTTGCAAAGACTGATGTAATTTCTTGGAAACTTGACTTCAATGGATGGCCCTCTAAAATTAGGACATATTTGAATGTCTTCAAATGAGGCAGGTCTAATTCAGGTGAGAGTGAGAAGCCAGTTATTTTGACTGGCTGGGCACCTCACCCCAGCTCTGTGGAGTCATGGTGGAGGTGACTATACTCAATACCTAGTGAGGATACCAGCAGGGACTGAGCATAGTTCCTTATGCTTTCAAAGAAAAATGCTGTTTTGTGGGCACTTTCTTTAATAATTAATAATAGAAGAAAATTAAAGAAATTATTGGAACTATAAAATTTGTTTCAAAATTGAATGTGTTTTTCATTTGGGATCTTGCTTGGGTCTGAGCAAATTGCCTGGCACAGTAAGAATGAACATTACTTGCTCTATAAGTGTGTAGGATGTTTTAATCTTAGGCATATTCCTGCCCATCCTTATGTTGGTCTTATGCAGTGTGACTGCCTATTTAAAACTCACTGTATTGTAAATTCGTGCTGCTCTTTATTATATTTAGAGACTATTTGATTTTTCACTGAAAGCTGTCCCAAACTGCACAGTATCATGATTTGAACCTCTGGGAACTTTTTATTTCATATTGGGAATCCTCAGAAGCAATTTGCCAGCGTGTTCTAAAGATAGGTTAAAAATGAATGAAAATGGAAAAAAAATGGATTATGATTATTTATGTTTTACATTTTATGTTGCTTTTACATTTCTAAAAATACGCTTACATCTACCTCATGTATATCCATGTCAGAGAGGTATTACAGCAAGATATCTCAGGATATCCATGTGAGAGAGGTATTAAAACACACAGAGGGAGAATTAGTTGTTAAGATGACCTACTCAAGGTCATAAAGCTAAAAGCAACAAGCAGTCCACCAGTTTTATTTCGAACCTCCTCAAGAGTGTCAACTGTGTTCTCCAGTTTTGGGGCCAAATATGTGCATCCACACAGCCAGGGAGCCCTGTTAGAATGTGGGTTCCTGGACCCCACCCCAAGCCTCCTGAACCAAGTTTGGAGTTTAGGAATCTGCATGTTTATTCCCCCTCCTGAGCTGGTTTTTATATGCGTTAAAATTGAGAACAATTGGTGTAAAGAACAATTAGATCTAGTCAGGGTCAGTCCTTGCAAAATTGTGAGACTGGGGAGGATTTCCTGTGACCCATTCACTTCCTGCTCTAAATCATCATCTTCCCTCTGTGACTTCAAGCTTGTCCCCAGCTGTCTTCTATCAAACCCTCTTTGAGAAGAGGATGTGCAAAAGCCAGGTACCACTCCTTCATAAATTTTCTGCTTTTTAGCAGAGAGCAAGTCTTAAAAAAAAAAAAAAGAAAAGAAAAGAAAGAAAATCTAAAGGAAAATGAGGTTCTCCTTGAACCTGCAGAATCACCCTCATCTATTTCATTGCAGCCTCAGGTCAGTAAACCAGAGTAAATGAAAACACAGTAGACTCCCAGCACTCTCCTGCAAGATCCATGTTTCAAAACAACTGTAGATTGATAATGTAGGTTTTCGGGTGGGGTGCTTATGGGGTGCTTAAACTTGCTGCCTTCCAGACTTTTCAAGTATAATTTTGCCATTTGAGCCAAAAATCATGTCAGACATTGGCCTTTAGTGATAAAGCACAGGCCTTATCTTTCTAGTGGGACCCCTGGATAGTCTTTGGAGAGGACCCCTAGCTCTGCCAAGGGTGTGGACACTTGAGTTGTGAGGTCATTCTTGCAGATTCTGTTGCTGCTTGTGCTAACCATGAAGACAATGCATGCTGTTTCTATGTGCTGTGATTGCCAAAACCACAGCTGATAATGAGCTGCTTTCCAAATATCAGAAGGGTTTGTCATGAGAAGTTGGGAAATTATACTAATTATCCCTACCAAAACTTCCAGGGAAAAATCTTTAGCTTGACAGGAATTTAGTTCACAGGCTCTAAATAAGTTGTTCTTGGACATACAGAAGTACAGACACATTGCAAGGCCCGAGGCTGCAATGACATAGATGACGTGAGGATGACTCTGTAGGTTCAAATTGGACCTTATTTCCCTTTATTCCCAAATGTCTCCTCTACTTCTCCAATAGATTTTCTTTTCTTTCTTTTTTTTTTTTTTTTCTTATGACTTGGTCTCTGTTAAAAAGCTACTTGGAATAAAAAGGTATAAAAACAGACTTTGATTTAATTTGCACTGGCCTTAGATGCTCTTGTTACTGAATGACTTTATAGACCAGGAACATTTTCCAACAGCACTTCTCTTTGCTAATGGAAGAACCCATGAAACCTAGCCAGACCCACCTGCTCCTATAAGGAACTAGACATAGACATGTTCATATTTAATCACCTTTGGAGATTAAGCCCTTAGTGTAGGATTCATTTATTTGTTTCACTTTCTAGAGATGATTTTGCTGGAGGAGATGTGTGGCACATCTGAGCTTTGCTCTGCCTCTTCCACACTGTGAGACATAGGGCAAGTGGACTTATTCTGCCAGTTCTTATTTTCATCATCTTTGATGGGAGAATGGATTTAATCCATAGATCTCACATATGGGTGACATCCTCAGATTCCTGGGGCCCATCCCAAACCAATTGAAATCATTTCAGAGTCTGGGCTTAGGGAATCTGTGTTTTTTGGAAAGCTCCCCAGTTGATTTTGATGCTCCTCAGGTTTGGTGGCCACTCTATCAGGTGATCTTTAAGATCCCTCTGGCTCTGATGGACTGGGAGGCAACATCTCTGCTATTTATCAGTTTGCCATCTGGGATGGGAGAACATGGTTTGTTGCTAATCGTAGCCAACACTGCGTTCCAATTAACTGCTTTATTTCTGCCAAGTGCTATGGTTTATTCACTAGTAGGAAGCAGATTAAAGATCACAAAACATTTGCCTTAGGAGGCTTCTGAGCCTGACTTGCTTGTATTTCTCTGTTATATTCATGAAGAAGAGTTGTAATGATGGCCGATACCCACTTAGTGCCATGTGCCAGGAACTCTTCTTCTATTAATAAGTACTTGATATATATATGAACTCATTTGATCCCCACAACTGCTGTTGTGAATATTGTGAAGCTGTTATTATACCTGTTTTACAGATGTGGAAACTGAGGCACAAAGAGAATAAATAGCTTGCTCATAGACCCACAGTTAATAAGTGGTGGGGCCAGGACTTGAACCTGAGCAGTCTGACTCAAGAGCCATGCACTCAGCCACTGCATCATATAGTCTCTCCATGGATAAGTTGTCATTGGCTTTTATGCTTTTAAAAGATTTCTAGGATTTCTATGCTGGTTGACTGGAAAGGTGGTTGGACATCACTCAACATAGGGCTGCAGAGGGGCCACAGGTTTGGCGGCAATTTCAGTGGTGTTGAAGTACTAGAAAACAAGGTAATGAAGTCATTAATGTGCTACATTTAATATAATTCTTGTAATCTTACATGAAGTGATACCTGTGGAGCTAGCACTTTAAGAAATCCCACTGGCATCAAGATGACTAGATGGCCAGGCAGCCAGCACCTTTAGGTTTTGGTATCTTTAGTTAAATTCCCCTTACTGGTGATAATAACAGCTACCATTTGATGAATGCTTACTTTGTGCCAATCTTTGATTTTTACCAAAAGTCCTATCCATCTCCATTTTACAGATCAGGAAACTGAAGCACTGAGAGGTTGTGTAACTTGCCCACCATGCTACAGTTACTATAAGGCAGAGCCCAGGTTCAGTCCCAGCTCCCAGGCCTTTGGATTTAAGCCCACATGCAGGACTGCCACATACTGCCACCCACGCCTTGCTGCTGCTGTTTCTTCATTTCTGGAGCTTCACTGTCGTCCAACTGTGCAGCTCCTTGGTGTAGCCGCACCAGCCCGAGCCTGCACACTTTAAACACCTCCTTCCATGGCATCTCCATGCAGGGATGGAGTGAATTTAAATGACTGGGACAGGGCCCTGCAGCCACTTTCGGACCCCGTGGAGTTTTCCTTGCCAGCTGTAGAAGGAAGAGGTGGCACTCTGTCTGTCGTTTTTTTGTTTTTTGTTTTTTGTTTTTGTTTTGGTTTGGTTTTTGTTTGTTTGTTTTTGTTTTTGAGATGGAGTCTCACTCTGTCGCCCAGGCTGGAGTGCAGTGGCACGATCTCAGCTCACTGCAACCTCTACCTCCTGGGTTCAAGCAATTCTCCTGCCTCAGCCTCCCAAGTAGCTAGAACTACTAGGCATGCACCACCATGCCCAGCTAATTTTTGTATTTTTAGTAGAGACAGGGTTTCACCATGCTGGCCAGGCTGGTCTTGAACTCCTGACCTCGTGATCTGCCTGCCTTGGCCTCACAAAGTGCTGGGATTATGGGTGTGAGCCACTGCGCCTGGCCGGCACTCTGTCTCTCTGACCATCAGTCTCTAGGGATAAGCTCAACCTCATTGGCATGCTGGCCACAACCCATTTTCTTAGGTTAGTGTGTACCTTATATCCTCCCATTTTCTTGCTGAAGACTGGTAATACCAATTTGCAGGGGGAAATGCAGCTAGAATTTATTTCAGACTTTGCCCTGGCTTTGAGAATTAAAAAAAGAAAACGACCAGACCGTCCTCAGGAGAAATTGGAAGCCACTAGTACTAACTGCCAGATCTAATGTGGTGAGGGAGGAAGAGGCAATGCTGGAGCGAGGACCTAGTTTTCCAAAAGACAGACAGGGCTTTGAGACCAAATGTTAAGGGAAGACTGTTTTCAGTTCAGTATTTAATTGCTTTTTTGAGTATTGGGAATCTTTTTTTCCCTCATGTTCTAGAGATTTCAGGTAACTTTTCACATAGAAACTGAAAATATGAATTTTTATTTTTATCAGAAAATGCTGGCTGTGCAAACATGGAATGGAAAAGTTGCAGTTTATGTCATTCAGCAGAACATAATGTGTAAGTTTATGTGCATCTCTGTTACATATGTGGGGGGCAGTCCGACTGCCTCTGTCAATGTGAATAATTAGTTCAGACTACATCCATGAAACTCCAGAATTTAAAACATGACTCTCTGTTATGCTCAAACTTTCTCATAAGGCAAGTTTTATTGTTTAAACAGGGAAAATTTCAACTTGGCTTCTCTGTTTTTCCCAATCCAAGCACAAGTGAGATGGGGAGGGAGCCTATGTTTGAATAACTGATTTTTTGTTTGCTCTTTGAGACAATGGTAATAATGATGCCCTGCCTTTGTATGGCTCTTGATAGTTGGCAGAGCCCATCTGCGTACTTTGTTTTGAGTTTTACAACACCCACATGAGATAAGCAGGAGAGAGATTCATTTATTCTTTATGGCTGAGGGAATAGAGATTCAGAGAGGTTAAGCAATTTGCACAAGGTCACACAGCTAGCAAATAGTAGAGCTGAAATAGCAAATGTGTTTATAGTATTTGTGAGTCTCATATTTCCTTCCCTAATTTATAAAGACCTTTCCAGTTGCTTCTATAGTTCTGTCAGCCTTCATGAATGACTCTTGTGTAATCACTCAGAGTGTGTTTTCAAAGTGATGTGTATGTGATGGGCTCATTTTCATGAATGTAATTGCTTTTATTATGGCTTTTTAAGATATCTGTTTCCTTCTCTCCACTCCCAGATGAATTTCTTGAGAGTGGGAACTTAAATTTCCTTTCAGTTGCCTCAATATAACAAATATTCTGTTAGTTTCAATAAATGTTGACTGATGTGGTTTTGTACTCCACAATGCTACTTAGAAACCCCTTAAATAAAAAGAACCAAAATATATTAGGTACCTGCCATATGCCGAATACTTCACTAGCTGCTCTACAGACTGCATCTCGATTAACTTTTCACACAGCCCATACGGTAGATCTTGTCCTTATTTTGAAGATAGGAAGTTTGGAAAAGTTGAGAGACTTACCTAAGATACCCCAGCTAGTAGTGGGCAGGGTTACGACGTGAATCAATTTCTTCTGCCTCTAACAAGTTTGTACCCTTTTCCTCTATGTAATGTATCTTTAAAAACAAAGACTGAAAATACATTGCTAAGAATTTCTTATGACAAATCTGGAGCCCTCACCTCTCTTTGTTTCAGTGAATTCACTCTCAGCCTGGGTTCTTTTCTGGCCTGAGCCATAGTTCCTTGTCTCTATCTGGTTCTGCCCTACCCAGTAGCTTTGTCTCATTCTACTTGTCATAACCATCTGATTTTTCATAGCCACATCAGCCTTGGTTAAGTATGACTGGCCGCCATCTTGATTTACTTCATACCTCCGTTTCATTTGTCTCTTTCCGTGGAAAGTATATCCTTCCTCATAGAACAATTATTCAAGTACTTGCCTTCATTAGCATCCTTCCATATTGTGAGCTTTTAGGCAGTTAGAAATTATTCTGCTTACACTTTAATCATTGAAACATCTAGAACAGTGTCTCTTGTGCATCGTGCCAACACACTAAATGTTGAGTGAATTAAATTGTGTCAAGAGAAGCTGAGTGGTTCCTAGAAAAGTCACTGGTGCCAATGCATGGCTTCTGTAGGGAGCCAATGAAGAGTCTGAGAAGAGCTGGGGATGTCCCACCAAGCTAGTGCCTATTGTGTGTGTTTATCAGAGTGCCTGAGCTGTGTACAATTTCTATGGACCTGTACTAAAACAGCTAGCCCAGAAATGATAAATATGTAACTTGCATGATGCCATTATCCCATCCCACACCTAAGGCAAACAACACTATTCAGTCATGGCACTGTTCCTACACAGTATTCCAGACATACATTGCCAAGCAATTAAAGTTGAGATTTAAGAAAATGTATTTGCTGCTTTTATGTTAGTCTACCTAGGAGGATTGTGTGTGTATATGTGTGTGTGTGTGTGTGTGTGTGTGTGTGTGTTTAAGCTTGATGGTGAAGCACGGGGAGGCCAGAGCTTTAGCACTGCTAGCTTTATGTCCCTAAACACCCAAACTTGATCTTCTGATTAGCAAGAAAACAAGATTTAAAAGGAGGGAAAGTCGCACAACAGTGTGAGTGTACTTAATGCCATTGAATTGTATATCTAAAAATGGTCGAATTGGTAAATTTCATTTTATATATGATACCACAATTTTTTAAAAATGAGATATAAATCCCAAATATTTGGTGTTGACAGTTGTCTGGCTGAACAGTAGGGATGGGCAGAGATTTGGGGAGAATGAAGGTGTAACTCCCATTTTTTCCCCATGACATTCCCATATTCTCAACGATTTCTTAAGCCTAAAGCAAATCTGTATCATGATCTGGGGTGAATTTATTAACCTGAATTTCTGGCTCTTAAGGTGGGGCTGTACAGGGAATAGTCAGTAAATATTTGTTGGTATTGGTAATGGTCAAATCTAGAGCTGGATATACATATACTACTAGATCAGCCATTATTGATTATCCAGGATAAATATAGATGCCTAGTTTCTACACTATGCCATGTTGGTAGTATATATTTTCTCCTCCATGTGATATTCAGCTTATGTAAGTCACCACTACAATATTAATCTCATCAACCTAAAGAACAAACAGAGAAGTATATTCTGTAAAAGAAAATGATATTTATTTGGGAATAGGCATTGCAGTGGGAACACACATGCCATAGTAAGCTATATGCATATTCAGGGAAGTAAAGGAAGACAAAGATTCTTAAAGGAAAAATGAGGAGGGTTATATAATTGTTTTGAGATGATTATCCTTGGCTGCAAGAATCAATAACAAGGATGGCACCAGTCTGAGGTTGGACAGGCAGTTGCTGGGCAGATGTCCTCACAGAAGTCCTTTTATGTGTGTGTGTGTGTGTGTGTGTGTGTGTGTGTAAGGTTACAGTGGCCCTTGTGTGTGTGTAAGGTTACAGTGGCCCTTGTGCAAGGTTGTGTTGTTTTCAGATTTTTTTGTGATAGTTCTTGTTATCAGGCATTTGTGCATGTCCCTCCCTTCATGGCCTTCTCCAGCTCCACTTGTCAGGGGCTTAAACATGAGTGACTCCATTTTGATTCTGATAACTTGCACATTCTCCCCTTTTGAGCAAGATCTTTCTCCAAAAGCATTGCTGATTTGCTGATCAGTCATCCTTAGTTTTTGATTGTCCCTCATTGCTGCAATGGACCTGTCCTGGTGTGGTCTAATCTGGTCCCACATCAGAGGGAAGTGATTGGTGACTAGTAGTCAGTATCAAGATCCTTTTAGCTATATTTGAGCAACAAGGAAGGTTTGGAGGGAGTGTTTCTCAGGATAGGTCTACCTGGAGTTCATTGTTAAGTTCAATTATATCTGTTCTGTAGGCATTAGCTATCATTTCAAAGTGCTGGGTCCATATCATCCTGTTAGAAGTTGTACTTCTGAAGAAACTTAACAAGTAACAGGTACAAAGTTTTAAAAGGAAAATACAGAGTAAAATTAATAGTACTATGACAATCCCAGTTCGCATGGTTTTAAGCCATGAACCTAGGCTTCATTTGATTGCATCAATCAAATGACCATGGACAATTAGATGAGACATGTTGTAACCCTGTGGCCTGTTTTCTTTTTTTTTGTATATATGGATCTCAACTTTCCCAGAAGAATTTATCCAGTTACAGCATATGGTATTAGCATTAGCACAGGTGTTTTCTTATTTAACCAATAATATAGAGCAACAAGAAATATAGAGTGATTTTTTTTCATCTGGTATTCTATGGTTGGGTTGAATTAAAGCAGAGAGTAATCAACAGTTGCCTTAGGGATGTTGCTACAGTCACTCACTGCATGGACCAAAAGATCTCCTAGGTCAGGTGGTTAAGTTACCAGGGGAAGCTACTGGTTGTGAAATTGCAATTATGTCATTATCCTGCTAAGTGAAAAAGGTAGCATTAAGAGGAG
Organism: Macaca thibetana thibetana; assembly: GCF_024542745.1. Classification (NCBI taxonomy): domain Eukaryota; kingdom Metazoa; phylum Chordata; class Mammalia; order Primates; family Cercopithecidae; genus Macaca; species Macaca thibetana. The sequence goes on along the minus strand of NC_065592.1, from coordinate 82,006,140 downwards.
TAAGAGTCTCATTATTACATGCGATTTTGTTCTGACATCTTAGGAAAAGCTGCCTACAGCATAAAGTTATCAATTTCTTGTCCTGGTTTGCAGTCTGAATGTCTCTGTTTATGGTATTGAGCAGTTTGATGAACTCTTTTTGTGGCCCATACATCAGACATGAAATTTGTCCCTTAAAATTTATTTAGTTTCAGCTTATAGGACTTCAGGAACAGAGCAACTTCTGTTTTTAATAATTCTGTGGAAGAGTTAGATTTGAGGATTCTAGAAGAATTCAGGATCTAGTCCAATCTGTAGGTAGAGAATAAGAACTTGAAAGCAATGTACAGGACTGTATTCTAATAACAGGTGTATTATAGCATTCTTTGGAAATATAACCTTTTATCTTTACGTTGATCACATAGAAAGCTCAGATTTAAAATCTGTTGAGGCTAGGAAGCCAGATCAAGGCATTCTTCAGATTTTACCTATGGTTTCTATCATGAAGTGGCCATTTTTACTCACTCACTCTAAGGCTGGGAACCCTTGAAGCCAGGCATTTTAAACACATTCTCAAATATGATATTCCAGTCAAAGTCTTGGTAGTAAAACCAATGTTTCCAATTGTATCCTGTTATAAAGACAGAGGAAATTCTTATTGAACTTATGGAAATAACTGCATTATCATAAGAACACTCATAGATAGCTTCTGAATTTTGGAAGGAATAAGTAGGGAGAAAAAGCAAATGCTTCCATATTTGTTTACAAAAGTATACTTTACAAAATTGCTGTAAACTATAGAAAGCTTAAGAGAAAAAATTGTCTCTTCTTTTATTTTTTGAGACAGGGTCTCACTTTGTCGCCCAGGCTGGAACGCAGTGGCGCGATCTCGGCTCACTGCAACCTCTGCTTTCTGGGTTCAAGCAATTCTCCCATCTCAGCCTCCCAAGTAGCTAGGACTACAGGTGCACACCACCACGCCCAGCTAAGTTTTGTGTTTTTTGATAGAGAAGGGGTTTCACCATGTTGGCCAGGCTGATTTTGAACTGCCGACCTCAAGTGATCTGCCAGCCTCAGCCCCGCAATGTGGGATTACAAGTGTGAGCCACCAAGCCCAGCCTAGCTTAAAAGAGAAAATTTTCTTAAATCTGGAAAACAAAACATTTAAAGAACTAACAATATTTCAAATAAAAGTCATGTAAACATTACCTTTATCAGTTACTTAATTTCATGCAATTAATTTTGTTCTGCTTGATATTGATTAGTAATTTCATGAATTCATCGGTTTCTTCATTAGAACTCTGAAACATTTTCATTTAGTCCATCGATCTTAAAGTTATTAAAACCTATATTTAAGAATATTTGTTAGTCTTTTCCATGAATCTGATTGCAAATGCTTTTAGAGAAGTATCATAATGGTGGATGAGAGACTTAGAATATCTACAGTTAAAAATCTGATGGAAGTTTATTATAATTTGCAATTGACAAGGAATTTGGTTATTTCTGTAGCATATAAGATTTTAACATAATAACCAAAATTATGACTGATACCATATTAGACTTCTATGGATTTACATACTTTTTAACATTTGTCTCTATAACATACCCATAAATATAATTTAAGGATGGTCTAACATCACTTATCATTTGACAGTGTTTCTCATACAATTTACCAAAGAGCTTAATCATGTAATATCTCCACAAGATGAGAGAAACATCCTTTGATGTTCTCCATGGGCCTGACTAGAAAGTCTCAAAGTTAATTCTAGGTCAAAAAAGACTTAATTTAGAATTTTGATACTGGGGAAGCCCATCAAAGGTGCTGAAAAGTTTAGAATACCTGATAAAAGCAGGATCGCAGGTCACCATGAAATAGTAGTTATTCGTTTAACTAGAGTGATCATCCAAAACTTCAAAAGCAATACAGAAAGTTACATGGATGTAAAAAACAAACAAACAAACAGACAAAACCCTTAACCCTTTCAAAGCTCACTTTAAGAATCAAAAACCTAATAAAAACTACAAAGGAAATTATTTTGATAAAACTCAAAATCTTTACATCTTAGGTCAGTTAACAAAAGGGTAAAGAGAAATCTTCTGCAACGTGATTGCTTCTCCTTACGGGAAGACAGTTTAAATAACCTGGAAGTCAAACCTGATGAAAAATACTTGAATTTAATCAGACACAGGAAGAGTGTGTGTCCAAGATTATGAATGTATACCATATTATAGAGAAATGTAAACAAGAAAACTATGTCTTGAGCAGGGGAATACGTGGTTATTAGTAAAGGCATGGCAAGTTTCCTGGTTACATAAAGCAATTCAGAGCCATGTAGAAATCAAATTATACTGGAGGGTAACTGCCTTTCTAGACCTTCAAGGAGGAACATCCCAGTGTCAGGCCATGTCAACAGAGTTAGAGCTAGATAAAAAAAAAAATTACAGGAGCTGTTTAGAAAGTTGAAAGAGTTATCACCTCAGCCAAGCAAAAGACATATCCTCTCAAGGGGATAAAGAGCTTAAGGCAATGATGTATAACCTATAAATCTCGTGCAACAAGATACAGCAAAAGTGGAACTTCCAAGACATGAACCTGAGAAGCTTCAAGAGGAAAGCTGTACTTGGAGAAATTTAAATGAAGAAGATAACATTTCCAGCCTTAAACTAGGGAAATTAAATGGCTTAGGGAAACAAATGTGTCAGGAATAGAAACTATAAAACAGGAGTAAGTTGCAGCTTAGAAGATGGCTGTTAAACAGATTTCAGAATTAAAAATCAAAACCTCTTACAATTTTACTCAGAGCAGATTAGTACTTCAGGAAAACCTTGTTGTTCTAACATAGGGAGATCAAAGTTTTAGTTATGTAGCAGTGTATTTTTAATATCAAAGCTCAATATTTAGAAAGACATAAATAATTTCCTTCTAATTATAGCCAACTTGATCACACATACAAATTCTTTTCATAAATTCATCCTTCACAAACCTTTCATGACTTACACAGATGTTCGACTACAGGCTAGACTTTTAGTTTTGTCCTACACATTCTCTTTCTTAAATAACCAGTCATTTTACTTTAGGACAAAAATCTACCACACAACATTTTCTTATACAAAATTATTCACTTTTCTTTTTAACCTTCTTTACCACAAATACATCTTCATACTTATAACTTTCCTCACATATCTCCTGCTTACTGGTTCATTTCTATCATCTTTCTTCTTCCTTCCTAAATCCATATTTTGAGGTAATCTTTAATGACCTCTTAATTTAGACAAAATTATTCTTTTTTCTCTATAAAGAACATAGTTTTTCTTACAATTTTTCTCACCAAAACACATCTTTTTGGTACATTTTATATACAGAATTATATGTTAATTAGAATTTTAAACTCTTAGTAACCTAAATTTCCAGTGAAAACCTACAAAGCAAAACGTTTTGAACTGTCACACATCAGTATTTTACAGATGAGAACCATTTCATAATTTTTAGCAACATTTCCTATAACATAATTTTTATATTTAATATACCCAATATATTTAGTCTTTGTATAAAATTTGAGAATCCAAGAACAATCCTATATTTATGTTCAGCAATTTATGTTTTAGTATTTTATTAGGAAATTACGCAGACATTTAATGAGTATCTATCACATAGTTTAACATAACTTTAAGATTTCAAATCACATGAAAAGTTCATTTATAAATGTTTATCCCACTTACATTTCCCTAATTTATTTTTAAAAACCCGGGAGGCAGAGCTTGCAGTGAGCTGAGATCCGGCCACTGTACTCCAGCCTGGGTGACACAGCGAGACTCCGTCTCAAAAAAAAAAAAAAAAAAAAAAAAAAAAAAAAAAATTATACCTAGATTACTTATAAAAACTGAGATCGTATGCAAAACTAGTCATCATTTTAAGTTATTTTCCTGTTAACCATTTTTACAGTCTGTGAATATCTGGAGTTCACCTATATAAGAACCTTAAATATATGGGTATTTCGCAGGTAAATCAGATGATAAAGATGTTTTCATTAAACTAACAATAGTAGTCTTACTTATTAAAGAATTACACAAAGATTGTTCTGTTTTTAGGTTGGATTTATAGTTTTATGACCTTAAAATATGTAGAGACAAATAATCCCATCTGATTAGTAAACCCAGACAAAAGTGGATGCCAACAATTCTGAAGACATTTTAATTTTTGTTTTTCAACAAATTTAAAACTAGCTTATTTATTAAATATTTACTTAACTAATGTGAAGTAAACAGCATTTGAGTTCATTACTATATAGTTAATACAGCACTCATTAAGCCAATCTGAATAGAATTACTTAAGTGATTTATGGCCAACTATGCCAGGTTGTACCATGTAGACACAACAACACTTGTCAACACACAAATGCATGTACCCACACACAAATAAATACCTTATAGCTTTCCTTTTAGAATTTTAGTCACGAGAAAGTAAAACAAAACAATAGAAACTGATCAGTTAATAAGACAGTTGGATCCAAATTATATTTCCATGGCTAAATTTTATTTGTTTCAATGGGTAATCTAATGAAGAGTGTGGACCAAAATTTTGAATAAACCAGTTTGGTTTTTAAAAAATCTTTTAACTTCCCACCACCCCTTTTTTCAGTTTCAAATGAGTTTAAGATTAAATATTCAAATATTTGCATTTTAGCTAGGACTGGCTGAATTGCATCAGAAAAACAATCTCCCAGTGGGTTTGAGTTTTTTAGTAATAACTTTATATTTTGTTTGTTGATCTGGTGTGCTTGACTAGTCAATGTGCCAGGGAAGCATTTTAGCCGGGTTGGTTTTTCTTTGGTTTTTTGTTTGTTTGTTTGTCTTTCCTTTTCTGGCCCCTGCATGGCAGATAAAGCAATTTTTATCCCGGACAGAGATACCTTATATTATTGCTCTGAGCTCAAGATTTTGACCTGTTTGATCTAAAAGTCTAATTTATAAACATTTACCCATTTCTTTTGTTTTAGAATGTCAGGCCTTCAATTAACTGTTTTATCATCTTAAGCGATTGTTAGACAAACTGAATTTACAGTTCCAAAAGGTGTCTACATTGTTGGTTGCCATAAAGCTGTTGTGATTTGTAAAGCCATTAATTTGAAAGCCCTTCCAGACTTAAAACAACAACAACAACAACAACAACAACAAAACTTTAACTGGAATCCCATAAGCAGTGAGTTTACCTCAACACCAGCAGAAGAGTCAGCAGATTCAAAGTAGAAAGAAAAAAAAAAAAGAACTTAGAAATCTGTACCTTTAACTGTATATAGTTGGTTGCATTTTTTAATTCAGTTCCAAGAAAAAACAAGCTTGGGGAGTTTGAATGATCCACATTATGACCATTGATTTTAAAATGTGCCTGAGGAAAAGCCTCATAGCTGGCAGCAGTCCTGGAGAACCTGGCATGCCTTAATGTGTGAGAATCTCATTCTGTTTCTTATTAATCTCTTGAGAGCAAAAAAAATCTGATAATTTCTATTAGGGAGTTTGGACCAGTGTTTTAGATGATGGTGACTGCCTTAGTAGTTTTTCATTGGCCATGTAGCACCCATCATTTGTAATGTTTATTTTTTGCTCTCAAGAGATGTTCAGAAGAAAGCAAAGGAAAAATGAGTCAGATCATTGACAGACATGTAAAACCAAAACAAAACCAAAATCAGAGTGCCCACAAAAATTTTAACTCAGGTGTGAAGATCAAACAAAGTATTAAACTAGGCATACAGAACCTGACAAAATGTAAATTCTGTAGAACCTAGAGTACTCAAACCAGAAGGACATTGTCCGTATACCAGAAAGGGCTTACTCCCCAAAAACAATAACAAAAAAACACTTTTATAGTCCCAAGAAGATACAACGTACTTTATTTATTTGTTTTAGAGACAGAGTGTTACTCTGTCACTCAGGCTGGACTGCAGTAACAGGATCCTAGCTCACTGTAGACTGAAAACTCCTGGGCTCAAGTAATCCTCCAGCCTCAGCCTCAAAAGCAGCTAGGACTATAGGCATGGACCACCACACTTAGCTAATTTTAAAAATTTTTTGTAGAGACGGGGTCTCACTATGTTTCTCAGGCTGGTCTTGAACTCCTGGCCTCAAGTGATCCTCTTGCTTTGGCCTCCCAAAGTACTGGGATTACATGCATGAGCCACTGCACCTGGCCCCAAGGTTCTTTATTTAAGGTGGCCTTATAACTGAATCAGATCTCAAGTTAAGTCAAAAAGGACTCACTCACCAAAGGCCCAATGTGGTGGCTCATGCCTGTAATCTCAGTACTTTGGGAGGCCAGGGCAGGAGAATCACTTGAGCCTGGGAATTTGAGGTTGCAGTGAGCTATGACTGTGCCACTGCACTCCAGTCTGGGTGACAGAGGGAGACCCTGCCTCAAACAACAACAACAACAACAACAACAACAACTCACCAAAGGGAAGGAGACCAAGAATCTGAAAGGAGATTCAGCAGGGCAGACTCACAGAAATGGAGATTGCAAAGGGCTTAGTTGATGGTACTGCACTCAATTCTAGGGGCTGCGCATTTGTCTGAAGTAAGCTCACTTTGATCCCATTTCTGACATCATTTTCATCAATCTAAATACCAAACAGGTGGACACTAAAAGAAAATGTTTATTTGGTATTAGGCATTGCAGTGGGAATACATGTACCATAGTAAACTATGTGCATATTCATGGAGGTAAAGGAAAATAAAGGTCTTTAAAGGAAATGTAAGAGAATTACGTAATTGTTTTGAGATACCTATTCTTGGCTACAAGGATCAGTAACAAGGGTAGCACCAGTCCAAGGCTGAGGGGAAGTTGCTGGGCAGATGCCCTTGCAGAAGGATTTTGTGTATGGCCTTTGTGCAAAGTTGTGGTTTTTTCAGGGTCTTTCATGATAGCTCTTTTTATTGGGCATTTGTGCATGAAAAACCTCCCTTTATGTCCTCCCCTGGCTCTGTTTGTCAGGTTCTTAAACATAAGTGACTCCATTTTGATCCTGAAAACTTTCACAGTCTTATGATTCTTTTATTTAGCATCTTCTCCCCACCCCATTCCCAAGTACAATGCTCGGAAGGAATCAGTGTGAGCATTTAAAAATCTTGTTAATTAATAAGTAGAATTGACATCTAATTTGTTTTTGTATTCATTACAGTGCCTAGCCCAGTGTGTCACATATACAGCACATAGTTATTGGTTAAACTGATGTTTTAGGTTAAAAGCAGATTATGTACCATGTTGGATATCACCTACTTGCACATAATAAGAGATAATTAAATACTAGTGATTATTATTAGATTATGTCTAGAAAATATTAAAGCTAATAAGATGGCACAGGGTGGAAAAAAGCCACACCGACTATGGAGGAGGGACAGAGGTTGATGTGGAAACATCAGAAAATTGGGGCTCCAAGTTGGGAAAGTGTACTTGACAGGAATGTGACCAAAACCAAGTTCTCAGTATGGGTGCCCTTTAATTTAGTTTGCTTTAGATAATTGCATATAATTACCCTCTAAGACTTTATCACCACTCTGGGGAGAAGGGGACCCAAAGGGGGCCTCTTAAAGACAACAGTATTTACAGATGTTCCTTTGTGCCCTCTTTTATGTTGAAGTAGCATGTCATAAATACTGTTTTTTGGGGGGAGCAAGTGCCTTCAATAAGGCTTATCCAAGCAGTGGTCCCTCCTCCCCGCCCCAGTCTACTATCATTCTTGTCTTTGAATTTTCCTTTTAGCCCTTTTCATATCTGGGTAACAACAGTGAACATTGGTTATAGGTCTGCTGCTTCACCTACTTCCCCTTTCCTTTTGACTAATTTGATGATGCTATAGACTCAAAAATTCCTTTCAGTCAAATTAGGATGTAGCTAATCTGGTGTGGGTGCATTAGTTTATCACTGTGGCCGTTTCCACCTTGGTAAACACTTCTATTTGTGACTACTGAGTTTGCAGCCAACAGTGTTCATCATTGTAATTAAGAAGATTCTGTGATTTCGTTGCCAAATATAGTACTAAGTGTTCTCGGGGGAATACCACTGCATATAAAAAGAATTAGCTATAGGATATTTTACAGTATCATGCACTTCCAATTAAGTAAATGTGATAATCTATTGTGATCAGAGTAATGTAAAAATAGTAGATGTGGCTTGTTTCCATCCTGTGCCACCTTGTTAGCTCTAATATTTTCTAGGCATAATCTAATAATAATAACTGGCATTTATTTTGCTGTTATTATGTGACAGGCACTGAGCTAAGTGCTTTACATGCATGATTTCACAAAGGCCCTCTGAGAGAGGTACTGGTAATATCCCCCGTTTTACAGATAAGGAAACTAAGGCTTAACCAACCTAAGAAACCTGTCAAACAGCCAGTAAGACAACCCTGAGATTCCAACCCAAGTAATCTGACCCTGGAGCCACAGCTGGCTCTAAACACTAGTTAGTCCTACCTCCCATCAGCCATTTATTGGCCCAAACAGACTGGTTTTTGCCCATTCATATTTTACTTTAGTAAGTCAAAAGTTAATACAAAGTAGTTGGGAGAAATGTAAGAAAATCTGTGGTGTTATTTAGGAATGAGTGCTACAGTGTGTTACTCAAAGTGCATAGGGTAAAGCTTAGCTTTGAAAGTTAGAGGAAGCTTGAATTTAAAAAACTGTTAATGTGTTAATCTGCCAGTCCTAGCAGTAATGGTGGATGCTGCTTGATATGGTTTGGTTGTGTCCCCACCCAAATCTCGTATTGAATTGTAGTTCCCATAATTCCCATGTGTCATGGGAAGGACCCAGTGGGAGGTAATTGAATCATTGGGGTGGGTCCTTCCCATGCTGTTCTCATGATAGTGAATAAGTCTCACCAGATCTGATGGTTTGATAAAGGGGAGTTCCCCTGCACAAACTCTCTTGCCTGCTCCATGTAAGACATCCCTTTGCTCTTCCTTCATCTTCTGCCATGACCACGAGGCCTTCCCAGCCATGGGAGCTGAGAGTGAATTAAACCTTTTTCCTTTATATATTACCCAGTCTTGGGTATGTCTTTATTGGCAGTGTGAGAACAGACTAATACACTGCTGCTTCTCTTCTTTCAACCCAAAGAGATAATAACAGATGAACTAAAGGCTGAACTTCTCATGTGTGAAGCAAATACAATTCTGGCCAGAATTATGGGGGTTTCTTTGAAAGAACTGCTGCTGTGTCTCTCAGAAATAAATGGGACAGTATGATTGTATTTTTTAGTGTATCCATTTACCTGCATGATGGGAAATCTCTTCATCTGCCTTTTTATCACCTGCTTTCTTGCCCTCTTATTGCCATGTGTCACTTCTTTTAGGAAGCAGCATGGCCTGAGAATTGTGTACAGACTTTAACTTGACAGGGCTAGGTTAAAAAGCCAATTCCTGGCCGGGCACGGTGGCGCACGCCTGTAATCCCAGCACTTTGGGAGACCGAGGCGTGCGAATCACGAGGTCAGGAGGTTGAGACCATCCTGGCTAACACTGTGAAACCCCGTCTCTACTAAAAACACAAAAAAATTAGCCGGACGTGGTGGCAGGCGCCTGTAAGTCCCAGCTACTCGGGAGGCTGAGGCGGGAGAATGGCGTGAACCCAGGAGGCGGAGCTTGCAGTGAGCCAAGATTGCGCCACTGCACTCCAGCCTGGGCGACAGAGCGAGACTCCTTTAAAAAAAAAAAAATCCAGCTCCCTCCCTCCTGTGTCAACCTTGTTTAACTTCTCTGAGCATCAATTTCTTTCTCTGTAAAAAAGTAGGTGATACAATAAAGCCTACCTCGTAGAGTTCTTGTGAAGTTCAAACTAGGCAGCAGATATCAAGTTCCTGTCACTACGTCTGCTGGCCTGCAGTAGGTGCTGATGTCATACATTCTAGTTCCCTTCTTGCCCCTCCACCTTCTCTGTTGCTCCATTGCACCACCATTTGCCACAGTTGGGTTTTGTTATCAAAAGCAATCCTCTGCTAATGGGCAGAGGGCAAGGAGCCCTCTTTGGCTGCACTGATATTCTTGAGGAAGAACAGTGTATTTGCTTGCATACCAGTGCTCTTTTCAGAGTGATTTGGGTATAAAATCTAGTGAGTATGAGAGTGGATTCTTTTTGTATGTATATTCACTTGTTAAGCCTGTTGGCAGGACTCTGCCTATATTCTTCCTTCAGGTTCTAGGAGACTGGGGACCAGGGATGTATTTCTTATGTTTACATGAGTTTTCTTTGAGAATTTTGCATTCATTCATTCAATCATTAATTCATTGGATAAATATATGTTGATTGCTTACTATGTATAGGTACTCTGCTAAGTGCTGGGAATACCACAGTCAATAAAACAAACCCACATCTGTGACCTCATGGAACTTATAACTAGTGAAATTCAGTTTGATGACTTAAAAACAAATTTAATGTAAGCATGTTCTGGACTCTCTGGGTGACCACTAATGCTGCTGTGAGGTTTCAGTGTCCACAGTGACATGTGGCTGTTAGGGCCCTGGCATCAAATGACTTTTCTTTAATAGTCAGCAGCTCAAAGGGCATAGTTGAATCTAATGATAAATGATGCCTTACAGCCAAGACCAAATGACAATATAAGCTAATATTTGTGACAATAAAAGCTGCATGTAGAGTTTGAATAGAAGAAAATGGCTGGAGCATTGAGTCATCACAGGATACGCCATAGAATCGGGAGGCCAATCATGGAAGAGCCAGGCTATGGTGTGAAAAGCTAATTTCAACAATATGTTGTATGGCAGATTAATTAATGTTATTCATTTGGATTTTATTGGCTTTGTAGGTTTGTTTGTATTATCAATTATAAATTTATATTGATTTTATAGCTATATAAGAGCTTGAAACATAAGGTATTTATAATCTTACCATAATTTCTTTTTAGTTTGCTCTGGGGAGGCCTGAGATAATTTTTTTTTTACGTGAGGGAGGTTAGTACCATCGTTCAAGTGCAGAAACATTGTTCCAGAGAAAAATTCTCTACAATTATATGTAAATATTAGCTGTTTGGCAAAAACTAGTTATAGCTTTGCTTTATCGAAAATATTTTTTAAAGGGCAGGAGAAAGGTTATAACTCTTGTTTATAACCCCCAAAATCATTCTGTTTTATGTTTTGTAGTTGTGAGCTATTGTTTTTGTGTGAGTCATAACCAAATTGGCATGTTTAAGAATTTCTCATTAATTCTTATAAAAGAATGAAATTACTCCAACCTCTTTCTTCCTTGTCGTGCCTCTCCACTTACCCTCATGTGTGGTCATGTGTGCCCACACTCGTGTGTCTCTCCTCTTACCCTCGTATGTGCATGCGTGCCTGCACTTGTGTGTCTCTCCTCTTACCCTCGTGTGCATGCGTACCCACACCCGTGTGCTCTCCACTTACCCTCGTGTGTGCCCACACCTGTGTGCCTCTCCACTTACCCTCATGTGTGTGCATGTGTGCCCGCACTCGTGTGCCTCTCCACTTACCCTCACCTGTGTGCATGCATGCCCACATCCGTGTGCCTTTCCACTTACCCTCCAGTGTGTGCATGCGTGCCCGCATTCATGTGCACACATCCCCACAAACGCTGTCTAACAACTTCTTTGGAGTTATTATACTCATCACTTACTCCTTTTAGACCTGTCCTTCCTATACACTGCTTTGTACAGGGTTTCGAGATTTGTTTTTAAAAAGCTTTTAGAATTCAAGGTTACTTGAGCTTACCCAGGGAGCATTAAACAACAATCATAAGTGATTCTCTTTTTGTAATAGTTAGCAGTTTCTACTATGTACTATTGCAGTGTCTAACCTCTCCTCTACACTCTAGGATCTGAGACAGACTGAAGAGGCCATTCTCTGTTCGGGCGTGATGTTCATTCATAGGGTGACCATTCATCTATCCCCATTTGTCTGGCACTGTCCAGGTTTATGTCTGCTCTCTCAGCATAATTGTTAATGATGCCTGCTTTCACTCTCAAGAGTATTTCATTTGGATGATGAATTATAAGGTTACTCTAGTTACACAAAACACTTTGGCCTTATGGCCTACTAGAGCCAAACAAAGAAGCTTTTTCACAGACTCACTTTAATCACTAATTCTCTTTCTTCATTTATTCTTAGCTGTAGGCCTATGTTTGAATTTATACAATTGGGAAATATTTACGTATAAAGATATGGCAATATCCATGTACTTTTTATTCTGTCTCTCTTAGGGATTATAGCAAGTTTATAACAGAAAAAGCAGGGATTGGTTACTTTGGAGCAGTGATTGTCTGAGCTTTAGCAAAAATTTTGCAGTATGAGCTGATCAGGACATTTCACATCCGGGAGGTCAAAGCCTGCAAAGCCTGTTACAATGAGCTTCTAAGATTTACGCATGTTCTTTCTTCCAAAAATTCAAAGTAAAATTGCTTTATCCTGTTCTGCCTAAAATAAAGGTATCATTGACTGGGGCTCAGAAGTTTTGGTTGTAACCTGCTATTTGGGATGATGGTTTTGCCTTTGTCAGACATTTATTATTTTGGTGTTAAACCTGAGGTCTTCAGCCAGTGATTGGGCTCAGATGGTAGTTTGTGGCATAAGGCATGTGAACGCAAGATGAGAAGACACCTGATTCTTCTGGAGCTAACTGTCCCATTTGCCCCTGGTTCCAGCCATGCATCACTTGTCTTTTACTCTTTAGCTATTTAGTTTCATCCTTACTGTCCTCCCAGAGGACCAGGAGAAGGAAAGAAACGGGAAAATTCCACATGTTGGTTTGCTGCCAATAGTCTTTTGATAAGAAAGATGATTGACTCTGTTTTGCATATTTTCATGGTCCTGTGTATGTATGTATTTTTTGTTTGCCAGATTAAGCATATTCTTTTTCTTGCATGTATTTCTGTATTTCTAAATATGTAATGTTTTTCGTTTTGTGAAATGTAGGCAGTCACTAGAATAAAAACTCCACTAGGGGAGACTCATAGCCTATTTTGTTTCCCAGTCTCTCCCCCAGGGCCTAAAGCAGTGCCTGGTGCCAAGTAGGTGCTCAAAAATAATAAGAATGAAGAATGCCATGGAGACAGAAAGTAGATTAGTTTTTGCTGGGGTGGAAGATAGAAGAATGAGAGTGCCTGCTAATAGGTCTGTGATTTCTTTTCTTTCTTTTTTTTTTTTTTAATGAGACGGAGTCTCACTCTGTCACCCAGGCTAGAGTGCAGTGGTGCCATCTCGGCAAACTGCAAGCTCTGCCTCCCGGATTCATGCCATTCTCCTGCCTCAGCCTCCCAAGTAGTTGGGACTACAGGCGCCTTCCACCACGCCCAGTTAATTTTTTGTATTTTTAGTAGAGACAGGGTTTCACCGTGTTAGCCACGATGGTCTCGATCTCCTGACCTCGTGATTCACACGCCTCAGCCTCCCAAAGTGCTGGGATTACAGGCGTGAGCCACCACGCCCCACCAGGTCTGTGTTTTCTTTTGGAGGTGATGAAAATGTGCTGGATTGAGATAGTGGTGATGGTTGCAAAACAATGTGATCATACTGAAAACCACTGAATTATACATTTTAAAAGGCTTAATCTGATGGAATGTTAATTATATCTCACTTTTTTAAATTGCAAAAAGAGAATACATGAAAAAAGAAAAGATTAATAAATTATATGCTTTATCCATTGTCATAGTTGGTGCTTAAAAAATGTATCTTTTGAATGATGAATGGTTGTAAGTGTACCAAATCTTCTAAGAAAATGTTTCTCTCAAAGCATGGTCTGTGTGTCACTCATTGTGTGGCTTGGTAGTTACCTGGTTAAAAATCTTTGATTTTAGGAAGTTGAAGTTGCCCATGGAGCCTGAGCATTGTTTGGTATTAGAAGGGGTTGGAATACAGGGGAAAATGTAGTAGAGTATCTTTGGGAAAGTAGTTTTGTTTGTGAGTCAGAAATACAAATAAGCGCCTGTCTATTGAGATTGTTTGATTCAAGCACTGCCAAAGAGACTGCAATGTGATGCTTTTTGAACATTTTTTTTAAATATGGAGGAAATACCTCTGTCACAGGGAGTCTTGATTCAAATCTTTCCAACTCTTTCATTCTATGCTCTTGTTAAATCAGTTTAAAGTCCCTATTACTCTGCAGAGAGCAAGATCTGTCAAAACAGATTAATGCCGTCTCTTGAAACATTTAGCTGTACTATGACAACTAATCTGCAAGGATTTTTCAGAATTCATGTAATTTACCCACTTAATAGTTGCCAACAAGTAGTTTTATGGTCCTTCAAGTCAGCAAAGGTAGGTTATGGTGGTGGAAATGGTTTTCCATCCTCTTTAGCACAGGGTCATGTAGACTTCTAAAAATATCTTCCTATATTTCAGGAAATTTTCTTATATTTTCCCTCAAATGATAGATACGAAATTAGTTTTAAAAGAGTATTTACTATTACATGAATACTAATTAATATTATCTTTATTGTATCTGAACTATGTTGAGAGAAATAAAAAACTGACCTCCTGATCAAAAACGGAGTTTAAGGCTCTTTCGGCTTTGGAATAGATCAACTTCTTGTGTTTGAAACTTTTCCTGGAAGATGATTATTCTATCTTGTTCACAATAAACAAATGATCTCAATAGCCTGCATCTTGTTTGTTATTAAAATATGTGAATCTGCTGCACTCTTCTCTTGTATTATCAACTTTTCTTTTTGCATTCTAAAATTATACTAGGGATACCTGATAGTTATATAGCTATAAGCTTTATTACTACTACTACTAAACATTTGTGAAGTTTTTATTATGCGTTAGCAAGTATGTTATGCCCTTTATTTATATTATCTCATTTAAGCCTCCCAGATGGAGGTTGAGTTAGCATCCCTATTTTATTTTTAAATTTTATTTATTATTTATTTTTGAGACGGAGTCTTCTCTGTTGCCCAGATGGGAGAGCAGTGGCACATCTCGGCTCACTGCAACCTCCGCCTCCTAGGTTCAAATGATCCTCCTGCCTCAGCCCCCCGAGTAACTGGGATTATGTGTGTGCACCTCCATGCCCAGCTAATTTTTCCATTTTTAGTAGAGACAGCGTTTCACCATGTTGGCCAGGCTGATCTTAAACTCCTGACCTCAGCTGATCCACCCACCTCCCTCCCAAAGCTGAGATTACAGGTGTGAGCCACCATGCCCAGCCAACATCCCTATTTTAAAAATGAAGAGACTCGCCTAAAGTTACACACAGCTGATAAGTGGTTGAGTTAGACTTGGGATGTCACCATTGGGCTGCTTTCTCATAAAGAGCTTCTGCTTACATCTTTTCAAACTCTCAGAAGAACCATGCCACTCCCAGTTTACAGATGAGGAAGCAAAGGTTCAGGGTCACACAGCTACTAAGAGACAGAAGCTGGACTTGAAGTAAGGTCATCTGGTCCTAAACCACAGTGGTGTTTCTGCAGAATCACCTTCACCATAGTCAGCGGAAATCATTTTTGGCCACAGCCTGTGTTCTCCCTGCCTTCTTTGCATTTCCTTAAAGGCAGAGAGAGGGGAGTTAACAGGAGTCCCAATTTTTATGGCAGGCACAGTTTTGAAATAGCCTCTCTTCCTGGTCATTACCAGGGAGGCAACAGATTAGAAAGAAGGGAGTATAGCAGCTGCTCCCTTAGACAAAACAGTAAGTTAGTGTGGGGAGCTTTGGTCGTGTTTCTGGGTGTGAGATGAGGGCTGTAATCCGATCAGATATTTGCAGAAATGCTACCAGGCAAAGTGAACATCTGACTTGTTTTGGATCAGTCTTATAAAAACTCATGAAGTCCCAGAAAAGAAACTTACATTGGCCTTCTGATTGTCCTCTCCCTTCGAGTGAATATGCTGGTTCTTAACAATTTGGCAGCCACAGACTCCTTAGAGTAGTGCTTCTCACACTTCAGTCTGCATCAGAATCCTCTAGAAGACTTGGGAAAACACAGACCTCTGGGCCCAGCCCCCAGAGGCTGTGATTCAGGAGATCTGCACAGTGTCTGAGAATTCACACTTTTAACACATTCCTGGGTGCTGCTGGTGCTGCTGGTCCAGGGGCCACACTTTGAGAACCACTGTTTCAGAGAATTTTGGTGAAAGGTCTATAATCCCTCCTTCAGTAGATACTAGGTCGATTAATTACTAATTTTTGAATTATCAAACTTTGGCAAGCTTGTTTAAATGTGCTGGTGAATGGTTTGGCATTGGAGGGAATATGTGAGAGTGTTTTACCAAACAATTTGAAATTGGTTTAGTGAGTCAGCTAGGAACAGCGCCTAGAACATTGTGGGAACTCCTCAGTCCTTTGAGGACCCAGAGGGAACACTGACTATTGTGAGTAGTAAGACATGCTTAAAACCACTTGTAGTATTTGCAAAGTTGTTAAAGGCAATGACTAAAACACTTTTTCAAATATCGACAGTTGGAATGAAATGCAGTTACCTAATATATGCAATTAAACTTTAGACTAGTTTTAAAAATTAGGGTAAACATATGTAATATAAAATTTACCATTTTAGCCATTATTAACTGCACAGCTCACATTGTTGTGCAACCATCCACACCATCTGACCTCAGAGTTCTTCATCTTGTAACCTCGAGACTCCAAACTCATTGAACAACTTCCCCTTTCCAGCTCCTCCCAGCCCCTGGCAATCACCAATTCTACTTTCTGCTCTATGAATTTGACTACTGTAGCTTCCTGATATAGGTGAAATCATACAATATTTGTCCTTTTTGAATTTTTGAAGAGACTTTGAAACAGTTATAAAATGCAGTAAAAATAACCCTAACAATGAATGAAATATAAACTTAAAAAAGCACTTGAAAACAAAATCAAGTTAGAAAGCTTGATCTTTGGACTTTCAAGAATCTTCCTTCATGGCGGACTATAATTGGAAACCCATTTCCTAGTGTATTTGGTGTATTCCAGGCCCAAGGCTAGTCTGGACACCTTTTGCATCTCCCCACAGGTGGATCTTGCTTCCTATTCCTACAAGAACCTTGTCCTCTTGTAGGCCCTTAGGCAGAGCTGGGTCTTGAGCCCCCAACCTCGTCTATTTATTCATTCAGTAGATACAGCTTCTGTTCAAGATGCAGGGACCTGGGCCGGGCGCGGTGGCTCAAGCCTGTAATCCCAGCACTTTGGGAGGCCGAGGCGGGCGGATCACAAGGTCAGGAGATCGAGACCACAGTGAAACCCCGTCTCTACTAAAAATACAAAAAATTAGCCGGGCGCGGTGGCGGGCGCCTGTAGTCCCAGCTACTCAGGAGGCTGAGGCAGGAGAATGGCGGGAACCCGGGAGGCGGAGCTTGCAGTGAGCCGAGATCGCGCCACTGCACTCCAGCCTGGGCAACAGCGTGAAACTCCGTCTCAAAAAAAAAAAAAAAAAAAAAAAAAAAAAGATGCAGGGACCTAGAGGAGAGCCACCTTCCCTCTGCTTCCTTTCACCACCCCCCACCCCATCTTAAAGCATCTACTGGGGACCCAGAAGAACCACACCCCTGATTTACCTTCCCATCTGGAGTGAGGTGTGCTGTGTCAAGTAGATTTCTCAGTTGATAAAGCATACAACTTTAAATGTCTTTTAAAACTTTTACCTATGTCAATGGGAATCTTTCTGTAATGTATCAGTCCTTTCAGCCTTAAGCAGAATGTGCCAAACATAATTTAACCTTTCCTCCATAACCAAGGTCAGTGTTGCACAGTAAATATTGATTTGCGCCCCCACTAAATGGCTGGGAGCTGCTGCACGTAATTCAGCAGCCACTACCGTTTCAGCTGTCACTTTTCAAGGTGTCTTTACATCCTCTTCTAATCTGCTAGTTTTAGGAAGATCTATGCAGAAAGTCAGAGACTCCAAGCCTTCAACCAGTTAATTGGGCTGAAGATAGATTGCAACAGAAGATAGATCGTGTCCTTTAGTGTCTGCCCTCTATGTGGCATCAGAATAGGGAAGGTTGCATTTCCCTTACCCTGCTTGCAGCTCTATGTAGTCAACACAACTAAGTGCTAATCAATGAAATGAAAACAGAATGCAACATCTGTGGCGGAGAGGAGTGTCTTCTTAAACGATGGTGTGCACCCTTCTTTCTATTAATAACATGCCCAGAACATGGTTGTAATGGCTGCAGTTCCAGCTTGGATGAAAGGATAAGCTGTCTGCTCTCTTATAGCTGGCACAGTTATACTAGCCATAATCTGAATTTTTATATAAAAGAGAAATAAACATATATCTTGTTCATTTGCCATGAGCTTGTGTCTTGGTTACTTGTAGCTAAATCTCATCATAATGAATACACAGATAAATTGGATGAAGGGACTTAGATGCCTGGAAAGAATAAAAGTTCCACATCAGTGGGTAAAAGAAAAATATCAGCAGAATCCCAACGTATAAATAGATAAAAAGTGTCAGGCACAGTGGCTCACGCCTATAATCCCAGGGATTTGGGAGACCAAGGCAGGAGGATTACTTGAGCCCAGGAGTTCAATGCTAGCATGGGCAACATACCAAGACTGTCTCTACAAAAAAATTTAGAAAGTAGCAGGGTGTGACTGTGCATGCCTGTGATATTAGCTTCTTGGGAGGCTGAAATGGGAAGATCCCTTGAGCTAAAGAGTTAAAGATTACAATAAGCTATGATCACACCACTGCACACCAGCCTGGATGACAGAACAAGACCTTGTCTCCCAAAAGGGGAGGGAGTGCAAAAAACAAAACAATCAATAAAGGAGTTGCTCTGATTGGATGGGGGTGTCCAGAGTCCCATTGGTTCAGCCTTCTCTCCCCTCTGAAACATCTCTGATCGTGAATTGCTGTAGAACACAGTTTGAAAACTGGTATGCCTGACCTGAAGGTCTTCCAGAGCTTAGAGCTTAGATACTGAAAGAGCCACTCTCAGACTGTAATGACGGTAATTGTTGAGTTCCCTCTGGGTGTTTCCTAAGACATCCTGCTACTATCATTTACCACCATCCCAGGAGATCCAGGGTATTTAGCCTCACTGTGGATGTAGCTAGATTGAGCAACTTCGAACATCTGAAAAATCATCTATGAACCCGCAAATAAACCAAAAATATTCTGTCCTTGAATGCAAAAATAAACATTTATCACCAAGATCATTCCCTTTTCTGCATGGGAGATGTGGAGCCACTCTCAGACTGACATAATGGATGTAAAATGGTGTATGAGTTAGAGATCCACTAGAATATTTCTTGAAGAGTGACATAGTCCCAAGCCATGGAGAGCAGGGTGGACTAGACAATCTCAGAGGTCTGTGCCATTGTATCAACTACGATTCCATTAATAAGCAGGAAGGCACACATTGGGAACTAGGTGCATTTCCTTCAGTATGCTTTTGATATTGCCCCTAAGCACAGATTCCCATGGAAACTAAACTAGAAGATAAGTCAAAGGAGATTGAAAATATTAAATATCAGGTATTTCTTTGACTTATTGACTGCTTGGTATTTAGCATTAGACTTCACACCAGACAGCAATATTACAGACATTACCCAGGCACTCGGGCAGCTTTCATATAAAGTTTATTTGAGCCTGAGTTTTTCATCTCCTTGTTGCCAGTATCATCACCTTGAAAGTGAACTGTAACAATACATGTATGTAGAACCTGTATTTTGTTTTTAACAATATTTATAATAGTTTATATGAATTGACGGTGTACTTTGTGCCAGTCTTTGTGTTAAGTACTTCATACCACATTTCTCATTTAATTCATACCATTACACTGTAGTTGTTAATATCTCATTTCACAGGTGAGAAAATTTATGTCCAGAGAGGTTTGGTAACTTGCCTAACACTAGTAACAGCAAATCATGATTCTGACCTCTTGTCAGACTCCAAAACATTATTCTTAACCACCACTTCACCAGAAAGTGTTATATGAATGGTTTGGGTAATGCCTACTCATCCGAAAAGAACTGCAAACGTTGGATGGAAAGCAGTTCGGAACTCTTTGGGCAGTCAATCACATGAGCCTTTTTTGTTAGGGTTTTGTTCATATTCTCACCAAGAATCCTCAATCAGGTTATTACTATATATTATTATAATCCCCAATCATAATCATGTAATCCTATTATACCCAAGAATATTATATTCACCACAACCACCCTTCCTCCATAATGTCATCCAAATTTTATGTCATCCTTCCCTTCCCTCACTCCCTGATTCTCTTCACATTCCTTAGTTTACCTTTCTTCTGATCACCTGTTTCATGGGAAATAGTAACCTGAATAGGTAAGGAGGACTGTTTGTCCAGAGCTGATTTGACATGTTGGCTCACCAGTGGAGACTGGGGCCCAAGAACCTGATTAAACGCACTGGTTCCTTATCACTCAAGTGAGGAGTGCAGAACAGCAGCATCAGCGACACTTGGCAGACTCTTGGGCCCCACCCAAACCTACTGCATCATAATCTGCATTTTAAAGACACCCCCTACCCCTGTGATTTTAGGCACATTGAAGTTTGAGCAGCATGGCTCTTGTCTGTTGCTGCAGCCATGATATGACATAGATGGTCCCAGAGCCTGTTTACAAGGGGAAAATATGGACAGAACCAGCAGGAAGACCCAGAGCCTGTGGCCCAACTCAGGGATGTGAGTCAAGAGGAGGAAAGAGCCAAGACTTGTTCCCAGCATAAAGAAGACCTGTGGAATCTATCGCCAGAAGATCCAACACCTCTGCTGTTATGCAAATGTAATAAAAATGCATTCAGTCCAACTTGGAATCTATAGAAAGTTAAATAAAAGTTGAGTAATCAAGGTCACAAAAGTCACTTAAGGGCAGTCATTTAAGAGAGCTTCACTGAACAAATTTCACAAATAACGAATCCTTCAGGGATGAAAAACACTGACAAAAGGTTTCCTTTTTGAAAAGTGATTTTGTGTATTTGCTTAATTTTATTTTAATCCTGGACCTCTTATCTACTTTGACTTTCATTGGCATCAATGGGAATGTGAAAGAATTGACCTCATTTGAAAGTTCCTTTCAGCAAATGGTCAAAGCTTTATTTTCTGCTTCATTGTTTTCTAAACTGGTGCATAAAAATAATACTCGTGCTTCAGGCATGTGCTGGCAACTTTAGCGTCCTGTCATTTCCTGAGCCACATATTACGTCTGTTTTCTGCTTACAGATGAACTTCAGCTCTCACTCCCTCAGGGTCTCCTTCATGTTCTTTTGGCTCCTTGTTGATGATTGTTTGGTAATTCTTATGATTATAATTCTTTGAATATCTTTTTAGTTATGATTGGATGGGGTCTAAGCAAGTGAGATATCACACATTGCCTTTTTCGTATCAAAGCAATCCCATATCACATATGCATGATAGTGTGGTTGCCGATTTAAAAACCAGTTCTAGAAGGAAAAATGTCATGTTTCCTAGAGATTATAAATAACTAGGCACAGATAAGCACAGGTATATTTATATCGGCCTCCAAATATTCTGGTAAGAAGAAAGAAATACAGTCTGTTATTTGACTTTCAAAGGGTAAATTTTCAAAATGTAACAGAAATGCAACTTTTGGCTTTGTATTTTAAATGCATTATCTTTGGAAAATATTATGATAGAATGAGGTATAGACACTGTAAAGCCAAAGGTTAGAGTCTTCTCACAGTGATAATTACTCTGCAGTATTTGAATGACTAGCGAGTTTCTTATATGGCATTTTATAATACTGTTTTGTTGCAGAAGACTTTATCATTTTACCTCATTTAATTTGGTAAAATGATATAACATTTTTATGTATATAGAAAACCTCAGTTCCTATTAATGTATTCAGTCATGTTTATAGTTCAGTTTTCAGGCTCAGGACAATTTTACTCCTAATGATATGAAGAAAAGCTTATATAAGAAACTACTTCTTTTTTTGTTGGTTTTTTAATAAAGAAAAGAGGTTTAGTTGACTCAGAGTTCCACATGGCTGGGGAAGCCTCAGGAAACTTACAATCATGGTGGAAGGGGAAGCAAGCATGTCTTACATGGTAGCAGACAAGAAAAGAGTGAGCACGCACATGAGAGCATAGGAAAGACTGTCATTTATAAAACCATCAAAACTCATCAGAAACCACTTTTTACATTATTTATTTATTTATTTATTTATTTATTTATTTCGAAAGAGATAGGGTCTTGCTCTGTTGCCCAGGCTGGAATGTAGTGGCATGATCATAGCTCACTTTAACTTTGAACTCCTGGCTCAAGGGATCCACCTATCTCAGCCTCCCAAGTTGCTAGGAATACTGGTGCTCAACACGACACCCTGCTAATTTTTAAATGTTTTACAGAGACAGGGCCTCACTATGTTACCCAGGCTGGTTTCAAACTCCTGGCAAGCCTCCCACCTTGGGCTCCCAAAGCACTGGGATCACAAGCAAAGCCACTGCTTCTGTCTGGTCCAGAAAGCACTTCCTTTAGTACAGAAACCATGAGCTTTGTGATCCCTAAGAATTAAGACATCGTAAAATATTATGACTATAAGATATGGAGGGACTTCAATTTTCTCTTCAGCATTCTAATAAGGGTAATTTAGGTAAATTACTTTCTAATTATTGAAAACGATGAATGTGTCTGTAGAAAAAATCACCTTTATTATACAAGCAAGAAAACATAACCCAGTTAAATGGATTTCAGCAATGATAAGTAAGGAGAGGACCAGTCTTTGCGAGTAAAAGCATCCATCCTATTAAAGTCAGCTTAGGAAAGGAGCATGTCTGGAAGACCTGGTTTGTTGATGTTGGACATGTATTTAGGGGAGAAAACAGATTTTTTTCCCTCTTTTTAAGTTATTAGCTGAGACGCTTTTCTGAAAACAAAGATCAGATTAACAAAAGAAAAGCTTGCAAAAAAGTTTATTAACATATGCTGTACCTATCACATGGGAAAGGCCTGGGTTCAAAACCTTTTCTCTCAAGGCAGTGCCTTAGGGGCCTTGTTTTAAAAGTATTTTAACGGAGCTGTAAATCCTACATAGTGACAAGACAAAAGAGAGAACAGTTGCTGTGTTTTAAAAGGCAAGAAAACGAGGGAAGATGCTAAAAATCTGTTCCCAGATTCCTCTGGTGCCGGCTTTGTGCCTTCTCTGGGCCAAAAAGAAGTTCCTTCCAGGAAGGAAGGATTCATGTCCTGCCATCAGGTGATTAGAGACTGAGGCAGAGTGTTCCCCTGCATTTTCAATGTCTTTAACTTAACAACTATCATTGAAGGGAATTTTTGTTCCCTTCATATTGTTGACAAGCTTCTATGTTGAGCATTCAAAAGAAGTGGCAGACATGGTTCTTGGCTTTCAGATGTGTACTTAATCGAAGAGACCAGACATCTTATACATTAAGACATTTAAGAATATTTGTCAGCCATCTGTATTTGAAAGTATAAACTGTTATTCCCCTGGAAGAGCTCTGTATTGATTGTGGATTCAGGAATCCACAGGGGAAGGCTAGATTCAGAAAAGACAGAGAACTACAGAGAAGGGGAAAAGAGGCACCTGGAGAGAGGGGGAAATGCAGTTAACTGGACATCATCAGGATCTCACATCAGAAGTTCTGCCTTGAAAGCATTTAGAAAAATGGGGCCTCATAGGCAGTGCCTCTCTCTTCCCTTGGCCGCCTTGCCTCTGCTTCGGCAGGGAAGCATCCCATGCAGTTTTTCACCTCCTCCCACAGTTTGGGACCATGGGACGGGGGACCTCTTGGAGTCATGGCAACGATGGGAAAGGATTTTCTTCACGGGTCTATTCAGATTTGCACTTGGCAGAAAACTTTCAGTAGAAAGCCATCAGCTTTCTCTTAGGACTTTGGTTTTCAAGTTGAGTTTGGAAACAGAACTGAAGATTAAAACATGCAGAATATTCTCTATGCCGTTTAGCTGTCTGCAGAAACCCACCGTTGCTGGGTACCCAGCCATGTCCCCTGCCCACCCCCACCCTGGTGAAGCTGGGAGTGAGAAGCCAGGGGAAGCACAGTGTATGCGCATGGCCAGAAAAAGACTGACACGATTCGTAGGCATTAGAGCACGGTTCTCTTTCTGGAAATTGAGGGTGATTATTTATCCTTCATTGTGTGCAGCATCCTTTTGAGATCGTTTGGGGAGGGATTTTGTCAGATTGGAGAGTTGTGATTAATGGTGAAGGCCTTGGAGAGCCAGCCCATGTGAATGCATTATTCTCAGCTGCTTTCCCATCTGCACACACAGATTGCTCAGTGCCGGAGCTGCGAGGCCTCCAGAGCTGAGCTGGTCCAGCCTCATTATTTTGGCTGATGAACAAATAGACCCAGGGAGGGTAAGGGGCTTACCCCCTAGCACATAAGGAGCCGGCCCAAAGCCAGGACTAGAACCAAAGTCTCCCATGTCCACAGGATACTGTTTCCTCCGCCTAACACAATGCCACTCTGTTCACCATTCAATTCAACAGCTATTTATTTGAACCTCGCTGGATCTGCCAGGAACTGGGCTAAGCCCTGGGGTTTCTAAAATGGGTAAAGCATGTTCCCGCCCCATGAGGAACTCATAGTTGAGGAGGGAGGGAGATACATTGATAGTACATCTTGTTATTTTTAAAAAATGAAGAGACGAATGAGCACAGGGATAGAAACTCAGGAAGAGCGCGTGGACCATCCTGGAGTGCTGAAGCAGGGGCCATTGGAGCTGAGGCTTAGAGGACTGGCAAGGGTGAGTTTCAGGAAGGAGGGTGAAAAGAGCAGCCCAGAGGAGGAGCGGCATGAGCCCCACCTGCTGTGCTTCCACTACCAAACCAAGTCCTCGTGCTCCTCCATGGAGAAGCAGGAGGGGCTTCACCTTTCATTCAGTAACGTCATTTCTCTTAAAATTGCAGGTAGAATATACAGTGAGTATTTTGGATTATTCTTTTTCTATTTCATCAAGTAGAAGATTGACCTAAAATGTTTGGCCAGAGAGAAATAGAAAAGCCAATCCCAGTTTAAATTACTTGAATCTGATTCAATCAGGATCTCAGATCTTCCGGTTCATGATTTCAACTTGTTTTGAAAGCTACCTGAATTGAGGAGGGGGCAGGGTACGGAATGAGTGTTGGCTTTAATACACTAAAGACTACCCCAATAACCTGAAAGACCCAGTAGAAAACCATGGGCTAAATGAGATAATGAAAGCTGGGTACTGAGACCCCCACCCTTCCTTGTTTCTGGTTTTTTCATGCTCCAAATCTTGTCATGACACACTGCACACATCCCTCTGTATAGTGCTTTAAGTGGTTGTGAGAGAGGAAGGGGAGCCCATGGGTCAGAAATCCCTTGTTACATGGAAAGAGCAAAGAGAGGAGAACTAGAGTGGAGGCCTTCTTTGTCTGGGCCTAGCATTACGTCATTGGTCTTTTCCCATGAGCAACGGAATCAAGCAACAGTGATTGATTATCTTCTAAGTACAAAGCATTCTGCTAAGTGCTTTGAGGATGTAAAGAATGAGATGCGCCAGGAGCAGTGGCTCATGCCTATAGTCCCAGCACTTTGGGAGGCCAAGGCAGGTGGATCGCTTGAGTCCAGGAGTTTGAGACCAGCCTGGCCAACATGGTAAAACCCCATCTCTACTTAAAAATATATATAAAAATTAGCTGGGTATTGTGGTATGTGCCTGTAGTTCCAGCTACTCAGGAGGCTGAGGTGGAAGGATGGCTTGATTCTGGGAGGCAGAGGTTGCAGTGAGCTGAGATTGTGCCACTGCATTCCAACCTGGGCAACAGAGCCAGACCCTGTCTCAAAAACAAACAAAACAAAAATAAAAGCATGAAAAGATGCTATTCTTCCCCTTAAGCACCTTATAGAGAGCAAGGTCTCATGCCATATAAGGTGGAACTGTACTACTTATTTAGTAGCCATGTTAATATTGGCAAGGAAATATGAGCTTCAATTTCATCTGTTAAATTGGAGGCACTAGTTACAGGGATGTGGTGAGATTAAATGAGATAATCTATGTAAAGCTCCTAGCATAATGCCTGCCATATGATACATGCTCGGTTAATATTAGTTGCCCATAATCATGATCATCATTGTGGTGTAGAGGAACTAAGCTCTGACTTGTAATCTCTGATGTCTATGTTGACATCTCCACATGGATCTTTAACAAGCAGATCAAACTTAACATATCCAAAAAATGGAAGTGCTGATTATTTTCCTCTCCAAACTTTTTTTCTCATCTTCACAACTGGTTAAATGGCATCACCATGTTATTGCTAAAGCCGAAGACTTGGGGGACATCACTGATTTCCTCCCTTTTTCTTTTCCTTGATTTCCAACCAACAAACAAGTTTTGTCTTTGCTGCTTCTAAAAAAGAAATCATGAATTTTCCTATTTCTCTCCCATCTCCGCTGCTACCACTCTGGTCCAAGGCACCATTGTCTACTGCCTTTCATTTGTAGCTCTTTCATTCTCCCTCTGTCAATAAGCTTTTTAATGACATTGCCCCTTTTCTCTTTCTCCAATATGCCAACCACTTTCTTACCTGAGGGCCTTTGCACTAGATATTTCATCTAATGGAAACATTCTTTCTTTCTCCCCAGTAGCTTCATTATGTGCTTGCCTTTGCAAATCAGGTATCTGTTCAAATGTCATTCCCACAAAGAGATCTTCCCTGACACTGCTTCTTTCACCTTAGCCACCACCCAGTTCCTTCCCTCCTTCCTTCCTTCCTCCCCTCCCTCCCTCCCTCCCTCCCTTCCTTCCTTCCTTCCTTCCTTTGACAGAGTCTTGCTCTGTCACCCAGGCTGGAGTACAGTGGCACAATCTCGGCTCACTGCAACCTCCGCCTCCCGGGTTCAAGTGATTCTCTTGCCTCAGCCTCCTGAGTAGCTGAGATTACAGGCACCCACCACCACACCCCACTAACTTTTTGTATTTTTAGTAGAGATGGGGTTTCACCATGTTTGTCAAACTGGTCTCAAATTCCTGACCTCAAATGATCCAGCTGCCTCAGTCTCCCAAAGTGCTGGGATTACAGGCTTGAGCCACCATGCCTGGCCGGTATCACATTCTTTTATTTTTTTCTGGAACATCTCCATGGCTGCTACCAAAGGTGGGTCATGGGGAAGTACGGGAGAATCTCATTGGAGGTTTTTTGGAGGGGGCTTGGAAGTGGTTTACATCAGTTGTACTCATATTTCTTAGGCAGAGTTCAGTCTCATAAACCC
The DNA here is from genome assembly GCF_024542745.1 of Macaca thibetana thibetana. Classification (NCBI taxonomy): domain Eukaryota; kingdom Metazoa; phylum Chordata; class Mammalia; order Primates; family Cercopithecidae; genus Macaca; species Macaca thibetana. The sequence goes on along the minus strand of NC_065592.1, from coordinate 81,979,004 downwards.
AACCTACTTGCAAGGGATGCCAAGAAATGTCATTTTCTCATGTGCTCAAGAAGACGAAACAGTGTGGCAAACCGATCTTTGACTTCCACAGCTCATGTAACTGAAAGTCCAAGTGTGTGACTTACAGATACGCCAATGACACCAAGCTCCAGTTTTTCTCTCTCCAACTCTGGGTTCTCTTTCAGTTTGGCCACATTCTCAGATAGGCTCTCCTCTTGTTGATGTCAGATGGATCAGAAGCTCCACATCTTGACTCTTACAGTGGCAAATAAACAATGAGGCTTTTTCCTGGAAGCCCCCGTGGAAGTGTTCTAGACTCTGGTTGGGGCACCTGCCCATCACAGAACCAATTACTATGATGAAAGGAATGTGACCCGTTCATTACCTTGGACCACTATTGTGTTCTCCGTCCCTGAATTTGGAGGATGGGGAGGCAATTGAACCATAGTGAGTCGAGACTGGGACATGGATGAAGCTTTAAAAAACTCTTATGGGAAGTAGGAAGAATGGATGCCAGTGGCAAAAAAAAAAAGACAAAAATATTCACTACAACAGCATATAAGATTTATCAACCAACAATATACAATTCTAAACACTCTGATCAATGGACCATATTTTCTTCTTGAATTATCTTTAGCAACAGTGGTCTCTACCAGAAGCACATTATACAGCCAAACTATTTTTTAAAGTATATGGAACTCTTGGTTCTTTGCTTCATCATATGTTAGGCTGAATTTTTTTGTTGACTAAGGAGAGAGCTAAGTGGCTTCATTCTAGTAAAAACTACTTATTTGGGGTTGTTAGTTGTAATGGGCAGCCAGGTCTTCCCTTATATATCCTACCTCTGCAGAGTTCTTAGAAAATGCAGATATAGCTCATTTTTTTAGGCAACAAGGAGAGGATGATCTGGAAGCAGCACTGAGAAGTAAGAAAGACACCAACTGTTCCTCCTAGTCCAGGAAAATAAGGGTTGTGTAAAGAAACCACCACCATTTGAGACCCTTACAAGGGAAGCAGTTCCCTCATGAGAGCACCAAATTGTGGCTAGAGAAAGAAAATGAAGAATGTTCCACAAAGAGGTTGGCTTTAAAATTCCCTGCCCAAAAGCCACGTTATCATGATTTCAGCTCAGGTATGGGCTGAATCAAGGAAAACCTTAGTGGTCAGTCAACTGGAGGCCACCCGTTGTTGAGTTATGGTCGCTCAACAAATATGTGTTGAGACCATGATGTGCCAGCCCTCCATTAGGTTCAGCATCAAATACATATCAAAAATAGAAACTTTGATAATAAGAGATGTACAAATGATTGCAGCATAATATAGGGAGATCTGATTCTGAGCTGCTTCTATACAGGAAGGGGCAAGGAGATGCCAGTTGTCAATCTGGACACAACATTCAGCACGTAGAGTTAGCTGCTGTAAAGGCCAAGCCCTAGAAGCATACTGATCTGTTTTTATAGTGGTTTTTATGTATGGATGGGTGTTGAGTGATGGCTCTAGCTGCTTGCCCCAGCAGAAATCCTGTTGAGCAGCTGCAGTAAGGGTTCAGGAGTTCTATGACAGCAAAGTAAAATCCATGGGCTAGACAATTGGTCATTGCAACAGGTTCCATCATGAAGTGACGAGGCAGGCATATACGTAGGTGGGCAGTTTAGAATAAGGCTCAACTTAAAAATGCCAGGACAGGTTGCCAGCAGGTAGCCGAGCCTATCCCAGGGCCATATGAGAGGCTGGATTTGTGTTTGGGGGATGAGATAAGCAGGAGAAAGGCAGATGGTCTCAAGTCCTAGGAGTACAGGAATGCTCAGCAGGTGACCAGATGGGCTTTGGTACAAAGAATAAATAGAAATTCCATCACCAGAAATGAGTCATTGCTTAGGATACAAGTCTTATGAACAAGGAGAGTCTACTTTTCATAGCATGAGTACAGATCAGAAACAGTCAAGGGGATCTAGACACTGGGCCCTGGATGTTAGACCAGAGCTCCAGAAATCCCACCAGCAGCAGGTCAGGACTGAGTTGTGGGGACCTGGGTGGCCTGACCCTACAGGTGGAGTCAGATGGTAGCCCTGAACCAAGGGAGAGATGCAGAAGCTGGGACTCAAAGCCACAGCTTTGTCTGGCCCATGAGGCATCCCCCTTCTCTCCAAGGCACATTGGGCTAGGACAGCCTTAGACCCAGGCAAGAATGAAGGAAGCGGGCACACACCCCTTTCCTTGAGCCTCAGTCTCTTCTTATCATCTCTTCTGTTGTCATTTAGAGGATCCGTTTCCGGTCAGTAGCTAAGTTGACTCACCTTACACGTTATTGTGGTTCAGCAACTTTTTTAGTCTTTAAGTCTTTCCCCTCTGCTTTAGTATTTTAAGGAGCAGTAATTTTTCAAATGCAAATTTCCTAATTAGATATGGCATTCTCACTACCTGACATATTATGTATTTATTTGTTTGCTGTCTATATCACCTAAAAGATTGACAGCTCCCCAAGGGCACGGCCTTGTTCACTACTGGGTTCCCAGTGCCAAGAAGTGTCTGTCACATAGTAGATGCTCAGCATGTTTGTTGCATGAACAAATGTGAATAAATGAATAAGCAAGTCAACATTCCATTCTTGTGGGCTTGGCTAGCTCTAATCTGTCCACAGACACATTATACCCAAATGAGATAATTCATGGGTTTATGCTAAGTAATCAAAAGTTTTCTCTGGATATGGTAAGAAAATTATGACTAATTCATCCTGGACAAAATGAAATGATCATTCCTTTGTTTTATTAGTTACTCTAAGAGTAATTTGGATTTTTATGTCAGTTCAAACTTTGACCCTTCTCATTTTCCTACAAGAATATAAGCTTGTTTGTATTTCTAATCAGTGGGATGGATTTCACTTCATCGAAAGGGCATTATTTCCCCTTTTAAAATGGAACCATGTTAAAGTTTGCTATAATTTACTGAATGCTTACTCTGTACTTGGCACTGTTCTGCGTATCAACTCATCTTTATAATAGTTGTATGTGGCATGATTCTTCCCATTTTGCCTGTGGAGAAGTTGGAGCACAGAGAGGTTAAGTAACTTGCCTAAGGTCATCCTGCTAATAAGTAAAGGATCTGGGAGCAACCTTAGCCATCAGACTATCCAGCCTGTAATGTTACATTAGTAAACATCACTTATGTCTTCATTTATTGAATTGAATGAATAAAGGATAGATAAGATATGTTGACTGCTTCATAGGCTTCCTGTGAGGATAAAATGAGTTAATATAGCCAAAATACCTAAAACATTCAACAGTTGTTAGCCTTTTTCATCCACTACCACCCTCTAGGAACTCACAGTCTTGTAGAGGAGACAACATGATAAATATACTTTATACACACACACACATACACACACACACACACACACACGGAGATATACACATATGGATGGAAACATACATATCTATCTCATTATATTTTTATTTGGGATTGATCAATATTTTCTTTCACTGGCATAAGTTGGGAGGGAAGAGCCAGAGCCAGGGACATGAAGTTTGTTTTGAAGCACAGGAGAAGGGAGTGTGGCTCACAGCTGGAGAGATTACACATCTTAGCCATTCCTCAGTTGCCTGGTAGAAAAGCATTTACACATAGAAAACGGCTGGCATTTATTCTGCTCTCACTATGTGCTGGACACTGTGCTAAGCACTTTACATGGATTACACCCTTGAACCCTCATCACATCCCTTCACATTAGGTACCATTATCCACATTCAAGAGATGAAGAGATAGAAGCCTGGGAGGCTAAGTACTTGCCTGGGGTCCCCCAGCTGGCTCGTGCATGCTACAAAGCCAGTGCTTTTAATGATTCTGCAAGATCCCTCATTGGGGCAGAGGAGGTCGGCCATGAAAACTGCTGCTATCTAAGACTTCTCATGAAATGCAGGGCATGGTTAGGGTAGAAACTCCAGTAATTTTTTAAATTGTGTAATTAGACATCTCTTTTAAGATGATTTTTAAAATTTTAAATCCCATTCATTTGCTGGATAATTTTCTTGAGTTAGCTCTGATAACATCATTTTAGTATAATCATTTGAGATACAGGAGCTTAAGATAGAATTCTTAAGAACAGTGTCTGATTGCTGACAGGTAATTTTGTGGTTCAGTACTAGATTTAAGATAAGTCCCAGTTGTCACAGCTATGAACACTCAGGATTTCTGTACAGGTTGTGGTGTCGAACCCCTATTAACCTCAGTAGGGAAGGCACTAGGTTCAAGAGGCTGAAGAAGAGACCCAGAGCCAGCAAAGGAGACCTGGGGTTTTTTTAGGGACTCATATACAGGGGACAGAGTCCAGTGGTGGTGGGCTGGACAAGATAACCAACAGTGGTGGTGGACTGGGCAGGAGAGTCACAACTGCTTGCAAGCAGCATGCAGTCTATAGAACATTTCCACTTAACACCTTCCCTCTAATGACTTCCACCTGGCAACCTTCCTTTAATCCAGGGCTACAACCTGGGGGCTCAGATGTTCCTCATACACAAAGAACGGATCTCTGGGTTGGCTATACCAGATTCCCTAGCTCAGAACACACATTCAGATCAGCTTCCATACACGGTCATTCTAAGGGCATGCTCAACTGATTGCTAACCTGCGCATTTACCCTGCAAAGCTGGTTGTATTTTTCCTCATTCATTGGTTTCATTCATTCATCCACTCACTCAACAAATACATAGTGATCCGACACAGGATTTGTTCTAACGGAACGTGACAGCTTCCAGCTTGATGGATCTCCCCTCACTTTCATAGCAGAAGGAGCTGGGCAAACAAGCTCAGGCAGGAAATGAGCGAGTAATGGGGAAGAATAAGTCCCCATTAGAAGAAGGAGCCACCAGGAGTGGGTGGAGCTGGTGAAGTGGGACCAAAATGGGAACAACCTGAATGGGAAGATAAAGCCAGTAGGGTAGAAGCAGAGAGGATTTCAAAGGAGGGAGCAAGACAAATCAGCAATATTTCCCCCATTTTGCCAGACTCAGAAGCAGGTACCAGGCTGGAAGAAACTGGGGAGGTGGAATGGGAAGTAATATTGAGCCAGAAGAAAGAGTAGTAGGGAACTTGCCTAAAATCTGCAAGACTACCCAGTTTGCACATTCCTTTGTCTGTGGTTTGGTTTGATAGGCTGTTGCCTCACTATCTCATTATCTAATTGTCCAGCGTGGAGAAAGCTGGACATCCTGCAGTAGAAACAGGTAGGAAAATGTGAGATTTCACTTCTTTGTTTGGACTCCTAAACAAAGGGGAGCCTAAAAGGGGAGCTTACTTATGATCCAGCCTCCCATTGTTTGTTTATCTTACTTTGTATCTGATCATTTAAATCAGAAAACAAATTATGACTCACCTTGATGTGTTGAGTGCTAGGTTAGATGCCCAAAGCCACTTAGAATAGGTGTACCTGTTGACTGAAAATGTAGCTTCTCTTTTACCTCTTGTGTAAGTAATTTGGTAATCACTAAAAAAAGGACCTCAGACCTTTTGGAAGAATCAGCGCAGCAACAGCACAGTTCATCTGCCTGTGAAAAGCTATTGCAGTCCCATGAGGACACTTAACACATTGGCCTTGGATCTGGGACTCTTATCAACCCACTAGACCATACTGGGCTGTGGTCACTCTTTTACAGAGTGCCCTCACCCTCCACAGTGTGCCCTCACAAAATGTCTCAGAGGGAAACCAGGCCTTTGTCCTTATCCTCAAATTACCCTCAACGATACTAAAACTCAGCTCAGCAAATGAGGTGACTTGACCAGGGTCACACGGCTGGGAGGTAACTGAGGTGGGGTTTAAATTCAGATCTGCTCTTCATCAGTGCAATAGTCCTTCCTCCATGCCCTGCTTATTCCCTAGGGCATTGTCAGTAGGGAATATTCTTCCTGAAGAGGCCTTCCTTCACTCATTAAATAGTTATTTAGTGCCTACTGTGTTCTAGGCTAGTCATGTCTCTGCTTTCTTATCCTGAAGCCAAAGTTCAAAGGACAAAATATCAGAGTCCTTGAAGTGTGAATGATTCATGTAGTCGACTCTCTGTCCCCGCAAACACACCTGAAGGCAGTATATTTCCCTCACAAAATAATTTGTCCCCTTGCACTATGCAACTTTTCCAAAGGAGGCAGACTTCTTTTTTTTCTACCTTCAGAGAAATGTAGTGAGCTAATATTTCTGGATACACTAAGGTAAATGTCAAGGATGTTTTTTCAGTGAATCTCAGGGGCTGCTCTTATTTTTCACTTGCAGCAGAAATAATAGCAGTGGCCATGCAAACATATAATCCCAGGGTGAAGAAATTGCAGGGCAGGGTGAGGGGAAAATGCATTTTGACACTCTTGCTTTGACTGATACCATTTAAGTGGCCTATATTGAGCCCGAATTTGATTTAGGTCAGATGTACCAGTAAATTACAATGCCAGAAAAGGGTGTCTGGAGATGACGCCGTTTGTAGGATGTATCCATGGTATCTCTGATTGGGACCATCTTTGATCTGTGTCCCCTGCTGCTCAGGAAATGACTGGCTATTAATGATATAAAATATCAGAGGCTCACAGAGGCATGGCAAAGATGGATCCAGGTCAGAATACCCATCAGGGGCCTTCGAAAGCAATTCAGCTATTCAGTTTAGGGATAGCTCTTTAGCTCCTAATGGGTCTTCATTTTAGCTGCTTGAGAACAACCCTATCAAGCTGCCAAGGTGACACGGAGAGGGATATGCGAAGTTTATGTAGTGGGGAGCTGAAGGTACTTTATATAGCCACAGGGTTCTGTAGGCTCAATCAGTTATGTGTCATGTGGAACACCGTTCAGTGGAGTGAAAAGCATTTCACGCTTTTGGTTTTTCAAAGGAAGCCTGTCAGCAAGTTTCCTACAGCAAAAAATAACTGCTGTGGTTGAACTTCACTAAGAGTCCTAGCCAATCAGATAATGTCATACCACCATGGGGAGGAATTTAGGGCTTTGCCAGAATAATAGGGTACTAATCACTGCTAATAGGATTTGTTAACATGGGCCAGGAGGGTTGGTCATGACCATTGAAATATTGATTTTTATACTTCAGGCGAAGTCCGTCTTCCTTTCTCAGTGTCTGTCCTCTGTCCTGAGTTCAGGCAGGGTGAGGAAAAGCTGGTGCAGTGAAGCTCTGCTCAATATGCAGGTTGCTAGGGCTTGATCTGAAGTAAAGGAATTAATATTTAAATATACACTCAGTGTTAACCCTGAAACCACCCATCCTCTGTGCCCTTGGCAGACATTGCTCATGGACAACAGCACTCACCCATTAAGCCCGGATTCAGGCTCCGAATCCTCGACAGAGGGCTTGTGGCAGCTGCAATCAATCAACAAGGTTTGGCAAGCAAAACAGCACCAGTGTGCCATCCAGGTATTTAAAATGATTTCCTCAAGGACACAGACCACAGCTTCCCATCTCCTCACCCGTTCTTGGCTGTCTTTGCTGCCCAGTAAACGTCTGTTGTTAAATTAGAACTTGCATTTTGAGAATTGTATCCACAGCCAGATGTGGCTATATTTTTTTAAGGAAATAGGAAAATATCTTTATGGGGCTACAGCTAACTGAATCTCTGGGTCAAAGGCTGACTGATAGTTAGGTGTGTGCACAGCTGTAAAAACCACTCCTGTGGCTAAGTGGCTTTTGACAAATGGGATAAAATGAGCAAGAATCAAATTAGATCTATTTCCAAACTGGCTTTTCTGTTTCCTCTCCTTCCTCTTCCCTGACCCACTTGTTTTCCTCTTTCCATCTTATTTCATTTATAACATATTTACAAGAATCCGGCAACATGCATTACTGTGACCTACCACTTTGCGAGCACCATGACGGTTTTGGTGAGATGCTTAAGGATATTGGCTTTAAAGCCAGCCTACCTGGGTTTGATTCCCCAACCCCTTCCATTACTAGCTGTGACCTTGGCCAAATTACATAATTTCTCATAACCTCAACGTCCTCAGCAATAAAATAGGGCTAGTAACAGCATCATTTTCCTATCACATAGATGAATATAAAATGTAGCTCTTGCCTTCATTCTAATTGAGGAATTGGACTGGTTAAAAAAATGAAACAGAAAAATACAGACATTCACCCTATAGTTGAAGTCCCCATAAAGCAGATGACTATATAACAGCCAATACCTTGAGGAACATGTCCTTTATGTAGCCTGTGTTGAAAATGACCCCGTCTTGCTCGGGGATTAGCAACATTCTTAGGGGAAAAAAATACTGCTCCCAGTGCAGGCCAGGGCATTCCTCATGTGGCTGTGCACATTGTCACCCACAGTGGGGCTGCAGTATGTAGAGTGCAGGGTGCTGATGCTGGCTCCAGGCAGGAGAGTTAAAGGCTGGGGAAACCCTTAATATCTGAGTCACATGTTAACAAGCAGAGGTGTCTCCGTGAGGTTTGGGTTTTTTGTTTTAAGCTGTACTCATTTATCTTAAAAAGAAAAAATTGAAATTCTGTAGGAAATATAACTTGGTTATTGCTGGAACTCCATTCCCTAACCCTCTTTTACTCAGTAAAATAATGGCTTTCTGTAGTGCAGTTTTTGACAACCCAAGGTTTCTTATCCATCTGTTCAACAACAGTTCGGTGCATAATATGTGCTCACATGGTGCTGGGTACAATGGTGTCCACAAAGGCAGAGTTGTTGTCCCTACAATTTGTGAAGTTGTGATAAAATTGCAATTGTTAAAATGCAGACATACTATTGTTGCAGACAGATTTTTGTGTGCTAAGCTGAACTGTTAAGATTGGAAGGAGAACGGCAGAGATGGCACCAGTGGTGGCCAGGGGAGGGGGCTCCCTGCTCCTGTAAAATGTGCCACATCTTCCCTGGCCACTCTTCTACATAGTGACTTTCCCAAAGATAGATCATTGATTTCTCAATCTTTGTAAAGTATGAATAAAAGTGTTTTGAGAAACTGTGATTTTTTAATTTAAAGTCTATAAAATAAGTAAAAACAATGTGCTTACCTTCAACCAGAAGCCCCTTTTATCCAGAAATTCAGGGTGGAATTTAGAGAGGAGAGATGAGTGAAGATGAGAAGACCCAGAGAACCCCTAGCAGAGGATGTTCTGCAACTTGAGCCTCAGAAGATGATTGAAATCTTGACCCTAGATGCCCTGGCCTTCCCATACCTATCAGCTCATGCTCACAAAGAAAACCACCGTGTGGCCAGCTGTGCTGTGGCTTGGAGAGGCAGGGTCTGTGGGGACATAGGAGCGGCTTTAGCAGTTGGATCCGTGCTCCAGTGTAAAGGGCTGGCTGCCCAGTGAGCACAGAAGAGGCCTGGAGTCTGCTTCTCATGCTGTGTTGGGCTTTGCCAAGGGCTCCCTTGCCACTACAGCTGGGATGTCCTAATTTGGTTTGGTTGATTTAACTTCTCACTCTAGAGGAAGAAAGTGAGATCGATGTTTTCTAATTTGCCTCTAGGCTCCTTTTACTGTTACCTTCAACACTGCCAATGGGGCCCTTCATTTTAGATGAGCTGAGAGGTACAGAAGAAAGTGATTGCAGGATCCCTTGGGACGATAGGTTTTCTGCAGTTGGGACAGTGCTGGGGATTGCCTGGGTTGCTGCCACACTGGGAGCATTGTGGTAGTGAAGTCCAGACAGGTAAATTCCAGCTGTGCTACCTTAGATAAGTCCTTTCACCTCTCTGGGCCTTGTTTTTATCATCTAAAATATGAGGCTCTTAAAAAAAGGTTTTCTCAGACTGGTTAGCCAGATGATTTTACGTGGCTGAAGGATGAGCATTCTTTATATACTAATATATGTATTTATTTTTCATTGTCATACTCCATTTATATGAAGTGATACCAGGTTTTTATAGTGATGATTGCATTTCTTTTGAAATAATTTTATTTGAGTAACATTTCCCTCCTGTGGTTTCTTCACTCACGGGTGACCCACCATGACTCTTTACTTGCCTTGTTCAGATGGTCCTAAGTTGTAAACCCTCCAGTCTCCTTCCCAAAGCTTTCCCTTGGCCATCTGTTCAATGGTGGTCTTGAGGGAAACTGTTCCCCTTGTGTGCTGGTGTACTGGAGTGGGTCCCCACTGGAAAATCAGAAAACCACCTGGGTTTCCCATAATGTGGGGCTGGTCCAGTCCAGAGCTTCCTAGTTTTCCCTCAGTCTCATGTCACCATCACAGCTGTTGCCATGTCTATGCACCCTGTCTACTCATGATGACTCAATATTTTCTTCACATAGACCGAGTTGATTATTTACTCAATAAAATTATTTGCAAATTACAGCTAGATAGGGAGGAGTAAATTCTAGTCTTCTCTACCATTGTAGGATGACCTTAGTTAGCAATAATATATAGTTTTCAATAGCTAGAAGGAGGATATTCTGTTTTTCCAACACAAAGAAATGATGAATGTTTGAGATGATGGATATGCTAGTTACCCTGAGCTGATCACTATACTTCATACATCTCAAAACTTCACCGTGTACCCCATAAATATGTGCAGCTATTATTTGTCAATTTTTAGAAAGTGATTTTACAAAATAAAAATTAAAAGATTTTTACCATCCCTCTAAAAATAAAAAATATTTGAAAATTATTTTTAATAATTAAACAATATTTTATGTTTTATAGTCAATTTTAATCACACAAATAATGCATAAATGTTTTATGCTATAATAATAATAATAATAATAATAATTGGGCCAGGTGCAGTGGCTCACACCTGTAATCCCAGCACTTTGGGAGGCTGAGGCCAGTGAATCGGTTGGGCCCAGGATTTGCAACCAGCCTGAGCAACATGTTGAAACCCCATTGCTACAAAAAAAAATACAAAAATTAGCCAGGAGAGGTGGTGCACACCTGTAGTCTGAGCTACTTGGGAGGCTGAGGTGGGAGGATCACTTGAGCCCAAGAGGGTGAGATCGCACTGATCTCAACCTCTGCAATGAGCTGAGATCGCACCACTGAACTCCAGCCTGCGCGACAGAGTGAAACCCTGTCACAGTAATAATAATTGTGTAAAGTTCTGTACACTGGACACTCACAGTAATGAATAGAGCATGGGCATTTCATAGTCTCCCTGTGCTGCTCTACCCTGACTTGGCTTCCCTCCTGTCTCCAGAGGTGACCACTATCCATAATATCGTAAATAGTCTTTGGCTTATTATTTATCACGAAGCAGTACTTTTGCTTGTTTTGCTTCTTTTTTGCTTTCTATGAAAGAAAATAAATGGATCCATGTTTCAAAAAATTACTTGGAAAGTTTTTATGAATGCTTTTTATATTACCTAAAATAAGCGCAAAACCAGCATACCAACTACACAAAATTATGAGGACCCTTTATGCTATTTAAACATTTGTTCCCTAGGAGCCCCACAGGATCTCTTTCCCCAGAGTTCCAAAAAGAGATCAGTACATTCACTTGCTTTATGGGGCAGGCTATGTATTTAGAGAGAGGATTTTTTAAAATGTGAATTTATTAATCTGAGTCTATTCTGCTGACCAAAATTTTCAACCTGGAGTGAAGCAAGTAAAGTTGTTCATGAAGAAAGGTCCACAGAAGGAGGGGAAACTGTGGTTGGGGAAGCAATCACTGCATTAGCGATACCACAAAATGAGGCTCTGTCGTAATAGTTTACAGACTTGGGCATGCTCAGAACTATTCTGGGAACTTTTTCAAAATACAGATCCCCGTGCCTGCTCATCAGGGCGGTATGGACCCAGGTGATTCCTAGGCAAGCCCAGGGATGCACCTTGATTTGAAGTTCACCATCTTCATGTAAAAGTTTCCTGTCTGAAATATATCTAGGGGACTTGTTTTATTAATTAGACATTTATTTGAAGATACATAAATATGTATATAAGTACACACACATATAAACATAAATTACTATTTTTGTAAGACAAAAATGTTTGTGTATCACCAATTTCATATTACCTAATAAGACAAAGTTTCAAAGAAGATGTCATAACTGAGGTCAAAGGAGAGGAAATATCACTCAACAGGAATGGAATGATATCCAAGTGCTGTTTCTTTTTTTTTTTTTTTTCTTTTTTTTTTTTGAGACGGAGTCTCGCTCTGCCGCCCAGGCTGGAGTGCTGTGGCCGGATCTCAGCTCACTGCAAGCTCCGCCTCCCGGGTTCACGCCATTCTCCTGCCTCAGCCTCCCGAGTAGTTGGGACTACAGGCGCCCGCCACCGCGCCCGGCTAGTTTTTTGTATTTTTTAGTAGAGATGGGGTTTCACCGTGTTAGCCAGGATGGTCTCGATCTCCTGACCTCGTGATCCGCCCGTCTCGGCCTCCCAAAGTGCTGGGATTACAGGCTTGAGCCACCGCGCCCGGCCCCAAGTGCTGTTTCTAAGTCATCGTGCTGAGTTTCAGGAACTCCCAATTCACAGTCAGCTGTCTGGCCTCTGGAGGCAGAACGCCAAGGACACAGAGCCGAGTCTTCCTTTTCTGCAGGACCCCAGCAGAGGCAGCCCCTCCAAGCGAAATATGTGTGCATCACCAGGGACCCAGGCCCTGCAGCTTGGAAACTGTCAGAAACTACGGAAGCTCTTCAGCAAGAATACCGTTTTGCAGGGGAAGACATGAATACTAGCTATTTAGTGGGTTCATTTAGAGTGTGGCAGCAGTAAATACATAGGACCGAGACTAGAATCCAAAGATACCACACCCTACACTTTGGCAATGTAAAATCAAAATCTTAAGATATTCAAAGTCAACAATTCTGTAAATTGTATTCTGTAAATACAACAATGCTGTAAATTGTATTTTATTTTACTTATTTTTGAGACAGGGTCATAATCTGTCACCCAGGCTGGAGTGTTGTAGCACAATCATGGCTCATTGCAGCCTCGAATTTGTGGGCTCAAGCAATCCTCCTGCCTCAGTCTCCCAAGTGTCTGGGACCACAGGTGCCTGCCACCACACCCAGCTAATTTTTAAATTAGCTGTTGCCCAGGCTGGTCTCAAACTCTTGGGCTCAAACAGTCCTCTCACCTTGGTCTCCCAAAGGGCTGGGATTACAAGCAGAAGCCACTGCACCCAGCCAAAATGTATTCTTCTTGTTTATTTTTATTTTTATTTTTTTGAGATGGAGTCTTGCTCTGTCACCAGGCTGGAGTGCAGTGGCGTGATCTTGGCTCACTGCAACCTCCACCTCCTGGGTTCAAATGATTCCCCTGCATCAGCGTGCCGAGTAGCTAGGATTACAGGCGACCACCAATACACCCAGCTAATTTTTTGTATTCTTAAAAAAGATTTATGTACTGGGTTGGTCTCTGTAAATACCTCTCCCCACTCCAAGACAAGGGACTGCATAGGAAAGAAAATAGTTAAATCATAAAACCTGTAACAGTGAAATATTATGCAACCACCAAAAGTCATATTTTTTGAAGATGAGTAACATGGCAAAAAGCCATCCAGGCACCCAACAGCTTAGCATCTACTGTTCATGAAACCCTGTGCTAAATAAGCATTCAGGATGGAGATCACAGCTCTCATGTGGAGGAACTTTCAGTTTAGTGGAAGAGACAGGGAAATAAACAGGCAACCAAAATGTGGCAAATGCTCAGATGGAGGTGTGTACTGGGGGCTCCAGGACTCCCAAAGAGAGGCACCTAACCCAAACAAGGGGTCTAAAAAGATCACAAGAGGATAGGTATCTGAAGTGGGTGGGCATGAGTTGGCCCCAGTAGAGAGGAAGTGAGAGGGGGTTTCCAGAAAGGGAACAATACACATGAAGGCAGTGACAGCTGCAGGGGCTGGTATTTGGTCAGCTTCGAATAATTCCTTCTGACTGGAGCTTCAGGTGACTGGGGAAGGGGTAGGAGTGAGGGAGATGCAGGGACGTGGATGCAGCTGGAAGCCATTATCCTCAGCAAACTAACGCAGGAACAGAAAACCAAACACTGCATGTTCTCATTTAGAAGTGGGAGCTGAACAATGAGAACACATGGACACATGGAGGGGAAAACACACACTGGGGCCTGTCAGGGGAGGGCACGCGTGGGAAGAGCATCAGGAAAAATAGCTAATGCATTCCGGGCTTAATACCTAGGTGATGGGTTGATAGGTGCAGTAAACAACCATAATACATGCCTACCTGTGTAACAAACCTGCACATCCTGTACGTGTACCCTAGAACTTAAAAAAAGTCAAATTTTAAAAAGAGAGATAATAACACTAGCAGCACTATCTCCAAGTTCCCTTAATGTGCATGAGCTCGATATCCACTTTTGTATTTTGTTTTATTTCATGATTGTGCATTGAAGCAGTGGTAAGGCAGGATTCTGATCAGAACATCCCATTCCTATGCCTGTGCCCTTAGCTCTACCCTGAGATTGGAGCAGTTGGCAGAGGTCAAATCAATGACAGCCTCGTTTTCCATATAAAGCAGTTAGGATGTGGAGACAGGGAGAAGTTCAAAGCATGAGTTATAATAGCCCAAAATGGGAAATGGCCTACATTTCCTTGCAAGAGAGAATTAAGTTAAAAAGTGATGTCCATTTAATGGAATACTGTATGAGCATTAAAATAATAGTTATCAATACTAGAAACAGAAAAAAAAGTAATATGATATTTAGAACTTTTTCCATTGTCTAATGATAAATATTTGTTATAGAAAAGTCAAAAATTCAGAAAAGTAATAATTTAAAAAGTAATCCTGCCATCTGAAACCACTGTTAATATTTTGGTATATATCTTTCCATCTATGTGTATGTATGTATGTGTGTGTGTAAATATATACACACTCAAAAATTAGAGTCATACATTATTTAGTTTTGTACTTAGTATTTGTTATTTAACATTGTATTGAAAGCATTTCCCTATGCATGATATTAAATATTCTCAGAAAACATGCATTTTAATGGCTTTTCTTAGAGTAAATAATTATTTAAATGGATGAAAAGACCAGCATAAAAAATATTGCATAGACTTTTATGATACAGCTGTGTAGAACTGGCACAGTAAACAGATGACTAATGCTGAGGTTATGGGCAGTTTCTCCTTTTCTCTAATGTGGTTATTTTTATAATTTAGTTTTTTAAAGATTTTTCAACCTTTGGCATGCATTCATTCAACAGATAACATTTTTTCCTTCATTGTGCAGTGTACAAAGTGAGCAGTTAATAATAAAAGTTGTGTTTCTGTTTGACATCCCACCCTAGGCTTGGGTTTGGAAAACATGCACATTGGAGAGAAGGAAAGGAGAGCTGGGATTAGAATCCAGCATCCACACCCATCTAAGAGTGGGAGAATTACTTTGTCAATGCAAGAAGTAATAAAAACCAGAATAGACTTGTCTTATTGAGCTGACATTGTTCTTGTTGATTTATTAACTCAAATTTCTTTCTTCAGAACATAGCCACAAACCAAGCGGGAAAATGGAAGTTCTAATCATAGGTCTTGGTGATCAATCACCCTGGGGATGAAATGTTATTTAATTTATAGCCTGTTCATGTTTGTATATGGCACTTACCACGTTATATGGGGAGAGAGATACACAATCTAGCCAATAACAGTGAAGATATAATGTGTTTGTTGGGTGAGAGGTAACACAAAAAAGGTAACGGGGGCTATTCTATCAAAGCATCTCCAAAAGTTCCTTGAAAAAGTCACAAACTGGTTAGAAGATAGGTTTTCTTCCTATTACAAAATAATTTACTTAGTCCCCTTTCAGAGGATCATTTTATCATGTTATGTCTGTTTATAAATCTCTAAATATCAGAAAACCAGAGATGCTTAAAGAGGATCAAGCTATTTTGGGAGAGTCACTTTGAATTCAAGAGAAAGGATATATTATAAAATTATCAACTGTCTCAAATATGATCCTATATGATCATAAGGATCCAAATATGATCCTTAACTCCCCCAGATTATGACTTCTTTATATTTTCTTTGGGAATCTTTGTAATCACACTGTAATCACACTGCCATTCTTTCCTTGCGCATCTCTCTATCTTCAGCCACTGGAGGTTGTGTCTCACTCTCATGCATGTCCTCACTGCCTGGCACAGAGTCAGCATTCAGTACACTTTATATTAAAGTGAATTCTTCCATCGCATAAAGCAAGTGACTCTTATTAAAACATGTTCAGTAGCCTTTAGGTCCTAAAATCTGGGCAGGTTCTCATTGCTCCAGATGACTCCTGCACCACCTCTCTTTTGCTAGAATGAGAAGCAATGAGTTAAGTGCCTTCTCAAGCGTCTCAGATCCCTGATTAATATTCTCTGATTCTCTATCTTGGAATGCATTTAAAATCTCTCCCTCGATTCTGACCTACCTGGCATGGGAACAAGAATTTGCGATGTTATTCACCCACAATGAAGATTACATGCCTAGCAATTTGATTTAATTATTTGTGGAGCTTGATTCAGGCTGTTCATATCTGCCTAGGCAGGAAAAAAAAACTAGCAAGTTTTTGGACCATTTTTGAATCAGTATTATTGCAGAAGAAAGCAAGACATTTTTTTTTTCCATTTTAAGCCTGGCATTCACCCCTGTAGCAGAGTTTATTTCACAAGAAGAATGTTAAGTCTTGCAGACAAAGTTTTCTGTTTCTTCATGTTAATAGAAATGGGTAACGTTGCCTCAATCACCCTCAACCATATGCATAAGAGAAGTAGATATTTTTTTCAGGGTTTCTCAGTTTCGGCACCATTGGCATTTGGGGCTGGACAATTCTTTGTGTGTGGGACATTGTAGAATGTTTAGTAGCATTCCTGGCTTCTACTCACTAGATGCCAGTAACACACACACACACACACACACACACACTCACACGTGACAATCAAAAATGTCTCCAGATATCGAGGGAAAGGTGCAGGGGAGAGGCAAAATAGCCCTCCTATCACATTCTCACACGCTCTCTCATATAGCTTTGGCAAATTCTGTTTGGCTTTCACTTACATGAAAATCACTTGTTTTAGAAGACTTTTTCAGTTCAGGGATGTGATGTGGGATGGGGTGTGTGTGCTGGTGTGTGAAAAACCACACCTGAATAAAAAATGCAGCCTATCTAGGAAGATGACCAAGTTGACTTTCCTTTTCAGGGAAGAAACACCACAGGAGGTCAAACAGAAACCCTCAAGGATGCCCATTCCATAGCTAAGTGAGCCTTACAACAAGGAATTGTTCAGTATTCATTCTTTCATATTTCACCTCTTTTGGCTTTGAGCATCCTTTTCTGCTGCCAGACTTTGAGGACCTAGCAGCTTGCAAAGACTCAGCTCTTGTGGAAAGTCCAGTTCTTATATCCTGGCTCCCATATACCTCTAAAAGGCTTAGCTCAAGTAATAAAGCTGCTGTTTTTGAGTACTTTCTCATGCCAGTCACTATCCTAAACCTTTTCCCCACATCATTTCTCTTATTCTTTGCAATAATTCTACCATGTAGATACCATTAATGTCACAGTTTGAGACCTGAGGACCCAGGCATAGAACACTGGGTACACAAAGTTGTTAAATGGCAGTTCCCTTTCTTGACCACTGGGCTGTGTAACCTTCCATTGAACATGTGGATTTGCTTATCAAGACCCTCAAATGACCACATCATAAATGATTTATATGAATGACTTTTACACTTTTTATACGATCTCTTCCATTGCTGGTTGAAAATGAGAGGAGCTGGAAGAAGCACGGAAATACTTAAAGTTCCAGTAGAGGCAACCAGAACCTGGGGGGGAGGCTGGTTCTCTTTATGGCAGTGTAAATGTGATATAATGCATGCATTCTGGCTGTATTTTTATAGTAATTAAATGGAAGATGTAATTAGTTCTCTTCTATTTCGAATAACAGATTAAGTCATAAAATGTAGAATGCCTGGCTAGGTTATTTCTTCTCAAATTTAAATTTTCAAAGGAGAGAGTGATTCATCCTAAAGTGAAGAGAAAACTCTGGATCTTTCATGAAGTACCCCCAAGCCCTGCTGTGTTTGTTGAAGTGTGATCACAGGCCAACTCTGGTTAGGAGCTTTGAGAAATGAGAAATTCTACATAGGGCATGGGGGACATTCTCAGGAAGCCCCTGTGACTTTCCGTTGCTCTTCTCTAAGTGGAAAATGTTCCTGTGTCTCCTACCCAGGCAGTTTACTAGTCCATACTGCAAGGAAGTGTAGACTGACCTTATCTATGTCGTTTCTCATACTTACTGTGTGTGTTATGCGTTTTTGGCAAAAGGTGTGACTCTACATTTTGGGAGTGGTGATGGGAGTTTTCTGGGGATGAAGTCTGGAACATTCCTGGGATTCTCAACACAAGCCCAAGAGTTTTCATCACTTCTCCCACCTTGTCATGCCTGTGGGAGGCAGAACTCTCCTACACCATGGGGAACGAGCTTGGAGGCAGAGATGCTCAAGGTGGAGGGTGGGTGCTGAGGAGAGGGAGTCTCCCCCACAGAATGTCCGGGACCCCAGTGCTGTTTGAAGAAGCCCTGCACCTCCTCCTGACAGGCCTGAGCTCTGCTGGAAACCCTTCATTAGTCAGACTGACATGAGAGGCTGAGGCCCAGACCTGGGGTTCAAAGTTAATGAGGAACGTAGAAGACTTGAAGTTTAAGAATTCCAGTTACATGAATGACTCTGTGTTGCATGGCGGTGGGGATGGCAGGAGTTTCCTTAGCGTTTGAAGAACCTCTCCCGTCCTTGGCTATCCCCTTTGCGGGTGCAGTTTTCTCTGTGGGAAGCACCCTTTTCTCTCTGGCAGCTGCCTGCCCGTCTTTCAGGAGCTCGCTTTAGCATTGTTTCTTCTGTGTGGAAATGATGGCTCGCTTCTCTGTGCTCTACAGAATTCAACAAATACTTGTTGAATGAATATATAATGCCATACTAGGATCTACATGGTTTTGTTATAATAAATGATCATTGTAAAACAAAAATTCAAACAGTATTGAAGTGTATAGACCGTTAAGTTTTGAGTATTTCTCCATTCATTCAAGAAATATTTGTTGCACACCTACTTGGTGCCGGTTGGGATACAGGAAGGACAACATGAACAGAGTTTCAGCCTTCACAGCCCTGACACGCAAGTAGAGTGAGGCCGACTGTGACCAAACAGCAAGTAATAGTGCCAGATAATAACTGAAGAAATATAAAGCCAAGCAGGAGAGTTGTGTGTGATGGTGGGTGGGGTGGGCGAGTAGGGGACATCTGAGGAAAGGCCTTCATGTGGCTGGGGAGCCAGCCATCGAAGACACCTGGGGGACAGTGGGTTCAGGTGGAGGGGGCAGCAGGTGCAAAGACTCTGAGGTGAGAATGAGCTTGGAGTGTTTGAGAAAGGACAGTTTTAGGAGAGGAGATCAGACAGGAAGCCAGGAGCCAAATCATGCAAAGCTTGATTGACCATGAAAAGGACTTTGAATTTCATTCTGAGATGTGAAATCATTGAGCAGAAAAGTGACATGATCAAATTTATATTTGTAAGAGTCACTATCAGAGCATTTTCATCACCTTTTATTCAAACAGCATTTACCAAACACCAATAAGCACTAGGCCCTGCCCCAGATACCAGGGAGTGGCAGATAAAAGACACAGTACATGCCTTCAAGAAACTTGCAGTTTGTTATAGAAACCTCTGGGCAAATAGACACCTACAGCACCCTGGGTTAATGTCATGATGGTCAGCATGGTGGAGGGCTGCAGACCAGGACAAAGGGACCCCAGACCAGGGTATGGGAGGCAGTCCTCCACATGAGAATGTTATTGATGATGTCCCTAATCTGTGCTATAAAAGCAGGAGTGTACGTTGCTATGGAGATATGCAGCACGGAGACCTACCTCAGTCTGGGAGAGTCAAGAGAAG
The DNA here is from genome assembly GCF_024542745.1 of Macaca thibetana thibetana. NCBI lineage: Eukaryota > Metazoa > Chordata > Mammalia > Primates > Cercopithecidae > Macaca > Macaca thibetana. The sequence continues at coordinate 81,959,202 of NC_065592.1, read as the reverse complement.
GATCTTTGAGGAAAGGATTTCTAGATTTTTTGGCTGAGTTCTGGAGAATGAGCAGAGGCTGGCCAGGCAAGGGCCCAGCATGTGTGCAGGAGCAGGGCAGGGAGTTCCGAAACTGGGAATAAGGGTGGGAACATGATAAGAGATGAAACTGGGTTGGTCGGCAGGGCCTGAGCAAGCAGGCCTTTAGGCCACGGTCAGGGCTTGCTCCTCACTCTGAGAGCCGTAGACACCATCAAAGCATTCTAAACAGAGGAGGGACATGATTCCATTTGCATTTTAGAAAGATCACTCTGGCTGCAGAGTGCAGAGTATTCTGAGAAAAAAGCAAAGACAGGGGAGGAGAACAGTAAGGATTCATGTCAAGGCCTAGCTGAAAGTGGACATTGTGGGCACGGGCGGAGTGGTGGATTGAATGACATGGAGGATGTAGAGCCACAGGACTGGACAATCGACTGGAGGTGGAGACAAGAAGGGAGGATGAACCATTGACAGCTGCCATGGCACTGCTTTTGAAATGGTGGAAATGGGATTGTTTCTTGGGATAAATAATATAATATGGAAGAAGAAATGTGATGGGAGTGAAAGATAATGAACTCATTTGTGGGCAGTGTGGGACTTCCAGCAGGCAGCTGCCTATTGGGGTATGAAGTTCCGTGGAGAGGTGTGATGCAGGGACACAGTCAGGAGCACTGGTGCATAGATGATTAAGGTCATTGGAGCTAATGGGCTTGCTGGAGACTGCTGGCATTTAAGGACTGCCTAAGGCCTCTCACCAGCCGTGTATGTAAATCTCAGGTCCATCACAATTTTGCTGGGGCAGAGCTGGCTGTGGCATGTGGAGGCTGGGGTCCATACATGTACCAAGGCTTCTGGGCCAGGGCGGGCACCTTGCTGACAGGAGGGTCCTTGGAAAGGTGGCATCCCAGATAACAAATGAGCTCAGACTCTACCTGACAGCACTTGCAATCACCTTCACATTTTAGATGTTTGGAGGCTTTTGGAGGTGAATAATCTGTCTTGTTTTCTGCTTCTTACTTCAGGATTAGAATGAGTATTTTAGAACATTTTCTCCTGTTGGCTTTATGCCCTTGCTTATATGAGGAGCAACAAAGAAAGACGTGCCTTTTCTTCTCATATATTGCGCTGACTCTTTTTCACTAAATTCACATTAGAAATATTTCACACACCTCAAAAGGATTACTGTACTATCATTTAAAATGGGCTTTTCCCATTTGGGTCATTTCTACTTTTTGGCTATTGTGAATAATGCTGCTATGAGCACTGATCTACAAGTATCTGCTTGAGTCCCTGCTGTCAACTCTTCTGGGTACATGCTGGAATTACTGGATCATATGGTAATTCTATGTTGAATTTTTCTGAGAAACAGCCATACAGTCTTCCAAGTGGCTGCATCATTTTACATTCCTGCCAGCAATGCAGGAAGGGTGCCAATTTCTCCACAGCCTTGCCAACACTTGCTATTTTCTGATTTTTAGATAATAGCCATCCTAATGGGTAGGAAGTGATGTCTTCTACTTCTTTACTCCCCAAAATTCTGGCCCCTTCTGAGCATATATTGAGTAGTTATTTACTAGATTTATTTAAACATTGACAGATTGACAGCGTGAGTTTCACCTTTGTCAGTTAAGGCATACAGAGGTCATTTTGTGACCTCCCACCCCAAAAGTAAAAGCAATGTCCAGCCCACCTTATTGAAATACACATTTATAACCTGTGAAAATGAGGCAAAAATGGGCCTTTTATAATTCAGAGATGTTGCAGTTGAAAATGAAGACATACTGTTTGTTTTTAAATATTGCTCTGTGATCACTACATTAATATTCATAAAGCTCTTGAAAGGAGATTGTCATTTGGTATTAAAGCCATTACAGTTGTCACTGGGTTTCAAAGCGTTGCTGCGGAGATTAAATTGCCCCTGCTCTTCCAGGGCTCTTCAGATTAACTGCATTCGGGTATAAGTTCCATCAGTCATCTGTAAGCCTGTGATCCTGAAACTGAGATGTGCTTATTAGAAATACAGAAGTCAAGAGAGAATGCTTTGCAAGGTGCTTCTTGAATTTGGAGTTTGAGGAGTTGCATTTTATGTGCACCTTATGGAGGTAATCATGGTGGTCATTGGGAATAGATCATTACCACCAGAAAAAGTGGTCTCATGCTGTCAAATGAGGGCCACCAAGCACAATTTACTGAGACTTGACCTTGAGGAGAGATTGTTTGTTTTCAAAGTGGGTAGCTTGTATTTCTTGACACTTTATCCCAGAGACTTTTACACTGACAAAAGTCAGTGGGTGTTATGGAAATAATCAGTCTTGGCAAAGCTAAAGACTTCCTGTTCTCTCACACATCTTGGAAACATCTGTCTGTCTGAGTGTCAGGAACCATAAAGTGCAAAACAGTTGAGCCAGAAGGATTGGTTTCTTCAGAGTTATTTGAATCTTGATGGATAGACAAGTCTCTAGCAAATTAAAAAATAATAATTAAATAATTAAAACCAAGTAAGCAGTACATTGAGAATAATATGAGCTAATATACTCTCTACCAATACAAGACAGGTGAAGTAGAAATGTTAATATATGGGTTGTGTGGCCACTGTGATGTGGTAGCCATGCAACCCATGTTTTAACCCATATAGCATCTTTTATACTTTTGAATTCAAAGGAAGGTTTATATTTCAGAGACTGGAAAGTAAACCTTAAATTGGATCTTGATGAAAGTTGTGCTCATACTGGGACAGCTTTTTATTTGTAGTCATTTCAGAAGAGAAGTTTTGAAGATATCTCTGTTGTAAAAGTAGAGGAGAAATTTAGTAGGAAACTCTTTTTAATTTCGAAGTCCATTTTGCGTGGATGGGGAAAGCAAGTTATTTTTAAAGTGACAAGTTGGTTCGGGATATACTTTTTCTTAAGTTTATTAATAATAGTATAGCCAAAAAAGTGAAAATATATAATTCAGATTTTAAGTACTTTGCCAGATTTAGGTCACTTTACATTTATGGGATAAGACAGACTTGAGACTTGTGTGTGGAAGGGATTGAATTTACCCCAGCCAATGGGCTGCAGAAGCCCAGAGCAAAGCTTAGCTGAAGGCTTTTAAGCATCTTGAGGTGACTAGATTCTCTTCAAGATTTAGAAAAACAGTCATTTCCAAAGAAGCAAGCTAAATTTTGCAAACCATAGCTTTGGAATTCATAGTGATAGTGAATGTTGAAATAATTATTTTCTGTAGTTTTCAAGCCTACCAATACTGTTTTGTCAAATTGTTTTTAACTTCCTTATTTTAAAATCAATATTTTTAAAAGAGCATTAGATTGTATTTTTAAACCCAGAATTAAAATTTTCTATTTGGGCAGATCTAGTTTCTTCTCTTTGCAGCAGGCTAAACCATACATAATATATTGTTGGTTTCTTCTCCTTTTTTCTAATTTTTAAATTAAGCTTTAAAAGTATTGATTAAAGCAGAAATACAGGCCGGGTACAGGGGCTCACGCCTGTAATCCCAGCACTTTGGGAGGCTGAGGGGAATGGATCACATGAGGTCAGGAGTTCAACACCAGTCTGGCCAACATGGCGAAACCCTGTCTCTACTAAAAATACAAAAATTAGCTAGGCTTGGTGGCGTGTGCCTATTATCCCAGCTACTGGGGAGGCTGAAGCAAGAGAATCAATCGAACCCAGGCGGCGGAGGTTGCAGTGAGCCAAGATCACGCCATTGCACTCCAGCCTGGGTGATAGAGGGAGACTTCATCTCAAAATAAAAAGCAGGAATACAAATAAAGTCAAGAAAATCTAGGATATGTGAAAGTACTAGTAAGATTTATACTATAAGGTATAATTCTCTTGTGAATTAAATCTGATGTTTGATTTGGCCTTACTGTAGCAAGCTAATCCCTTTTGTATCTTTTGTTATTGTTGTTGATTATAACTGACACGTAATAGTCATACATGTTTGTGGGATACTGTGTGATACTTTACACGTATACGTTATATAATGATAAAATCGGGATAATTAAGCTAATTCACTTTGAATGTACATGGAAAATATTATTAGGTGTACTTTGAGAGTACATCAAGTCAGTCTAACTGCTACTTCTTTGGAAAAATAATGAAAAAATGAATTAAAATTTATCAGCTTCTCCCCATCAAAAAAAAAAAACTGTTAGAGATCAAATAGCAGAAATGAATATGATGATGGTAATTACAGTCACCTTAAAAAAAATCCCCTAGACGGCAGGGCGCAGTGGCTTATGCCTATAATCCCAGCACTTTGGGAAACCGAGATGGGCAGATCACCTGAGGTCAGGAGTTCAAGAGCAGCCTGGCCAACATGGCGAAACCCTGTCTCTACTAAAAAATACAAAAATTAGCCAGGCACAGTGCACCTGTAATCCCAGCTACTTGGGAGGCTGCAGTAGGGAGAATTGCTTGAAGCTGGGAGGTGGAGGTTGCAGTGAGTCGAGATGGCACCACTGCACTCCAGCCTGGGCAACATAGTGAGACTCCGTTTCAGGAAAAAAAAAAAAAAAAAATCTCCTACATAAGGAGTCGGATTGGCAGATCCATCTATATCCCCAAATCAATATGGTCAAGACTCCAATATACTTCTGAACTCTAACAGTTGTTGATTGGTTTGTAATGAACTTTCTTTGGTTATGTAGCAAGATTTATTTTGTTCTCCAGTTGAGGTTATTGTTTAACTCAGGCCCCCAGCATCCAAGGTACCTACCTTCCTACATAACAATGGTATCACTTTTAGGATAGTGCTAAAATGTCCCTAAAGCAGTATCACTCAAAGTGTGTTCCTCCACCCAGTCAGTAAACTGTTTGTTCCTGAGCTACAGTGAATTAAAATGCTTGCACTATCATATAAACCAACTACATTGCCAAACACACTATTTAGTTCATCTGTTTATTACAGCAACTTTCTGGATGAAAGAAGCACATGCATTGATTTACGTTCTGGGGCAAGCCTTTATCTCACTATTCACTGGCACTTCTCTCTTGCTTTTAATGTTTTCTTTCTGACTTTCAAGGATTTTCACCAAACCCTGGAAAATTATGAGAACATGGGATTTTTGTAAAGTGGTATTTGTAAAGAGCAACCTTATATATTCCACATGTATAGAATCTCTATTGTCATATTTAGTTATTATTCATTTTGCTTCCTCCTCATGAAACATATTATTCTGTGTCTATGTGGCACCAACTTGTGCATAAATCTGATCCTTAGGTAGATGAATTAATAACTTGAATAAAGTTGTTGTGCAGTGGTTAACACAGGTTGAACATTCCTAATTTTAAATCTGAAATGCTGCAAAATCCAAAACTTTTTGAGGACTGACATGATGCTCAGAGGTCGTGCACAAAGGAAGTGCTCATTGGAGCATTTCAGATTTTGGATTTTTGGATTAGGGATGCTCAGCTGTTAAGTATAATGTAAATATTCAAAATTTGAAAAAATTTAAGATCCCAAACACTACTGGTCTCAAGCATTTCAGATAAGTGCTTCTCAGCCTGTATGAATTGTTATTGATAAGCGCTTATTGAAGTACTGTGCCAAGTACTTTACATGCATTCCCATATTTCATCTTTACAACAATGTTATGAGATTAGAATTTTGATCATCCCCTCTTTGGAGATGAAGAAACTAAGGTTCAGAGAAGTTAAATAACCTATCCAGCTTCAAAAAGCTAGTCAGTAGTGAAGCAGTGATTCAAATCCTGGTCTCCATAACTTCAGGGCTCTTGCTGTTAGTTAAGAGCCAAGTGTGGTGTGGGCAGGGGCATCTGGTAGATAAAGGAGTGAAACAAATTTAGATTCTGGAAACATGGTTGGCCAAAGTCCATGCAGAGTCTCCTTTAACCTCAAATAGAAAAATTGGTTAAAATGGGCGGGCGCGGTGGCTCAAGCCTGTAATCCCAGCACTTTGGGAGGCCGAGACAGATCACGAGGTCAGCAGATCAAGACCATCGTGGCTAACACGGTGAAACCCCATCTCTACTAAAAAAAAGTACAAAAAACTAGCCGGGCGAGGTGGCGGGCGCCTGTAGTCCCAGCTACTCGGAAGGCTGAGGCAGGAGAATGGCGTAAACCCGGGAGGCGGAGCCTGGGTGACAGAGCGAAGACTCCGTCTCAAAAAAAAAAAAAAAAAAAGAAAAAGAAAAATTGGTTAAAATATACTTTTTAAAAAGTCATAATAGAAGTCATAATAGAGATCAAAAGAAAGAAAGAGAAATCACCAGATATGAAAAAAGAAGTGGCAGTTCAAAAGAACCAGAGAAGAAAGCTGAAGGCATGGTCTTGGAAGCTGTTTGATTTGGAGAGTCCCTTGTGTTAATGTCCACGCATGCAGGGGCAGTTGATGTGACTAAACCTGTGCAAGCAGGGAGCTAAAACTTAATCCCCATATATTGCTGACCTTCTCAAGGGTTGCCCCTTTTGCAAGAAGGGGACTTGAGAAACTCCACCCATCAAGCTCTTTCCATGTCCTGGTATACTGGTGTGGAGTCTGAATCTACTCTAGTGATGCAGATGCTTGGGGAGATTGTCTAAATGGAAAGATGTACATTGGATTGATGAAGCACGTTGACTTCTGTCAATTCTTTTAGCATTGCTAAAAACAAACCCACACTGTGATATAACCTATGGAAGTATTAGAACACTAAAGATGAATAGAACATTTTTAATAGAACCAAAAATGGGAAAAATAAATAAATAAAAAAACATTTTTAATAGAACCAAAAATGGGAAATGGTCAAATTGCTATCAAAGGAATAGCAGTTCAACTGACAGCATTCTCTGAGCAACAATGAAGAATAAAACACATTGGAATAACATCTTCAAAATCTGAGGAAAAAAAACTATCGACCCAGAATTCTATGCCCTGTTAAAGTGTTATTTTAAGAATGATAATGACATGGAATACACAGTGGTAGAAAAGAAAAAAGTGATAACAACGATAGTCTCACAAACATGTTCAGTGAAACAACCCAGACAGAGTACCCACCATAGGATTCCATTTATATAAACTTCAAAAAGTAGGCTAAATTGATAGGGATAAATGTCTGAATAGTGGAGTGAGTAATGACAAAGAAGGGGCATGAGAGTGTGATGGGAATGTTATAATCTTGATCTGGATGGTATTTGCATGGGTGCTTACATATGCAAAATTCATTGAGCCAAACCTTTTAAATGCATGCACATTATGCACCTCACTATATGTATTTTAAACCTACCCCCCAGAAAAAATATATATTTTTAAAGACGGAGACTGCAACAAAAATTTTTTAAGTTTGCTTTTTATTAATACTCACTAAAGACTGATCAAGATGTATTTCTGTAAGACTGAGATAGAACTCAGAGGATTGGAGTGGGTTTTAACAATGAACAGTAAGAAAAGAAAGTGGTAAATTAGTGGTTCCATTTAAACAAACATTGACTAATTACGATAATAATGACTTTGAGGAGTGGGGGTTAAAAAGCAAGATGGAATTAAAGTGCTGGATAACAATCATGGAAGGTGGTAGGTGGTAATTGGAGTTAAAGCATTCTAAGATCCTTTTTTATTCTGAAAGGGTAGAAATATTGATTAACTTTGAGTCAGTTGTAAAAATTTAAAGTAATCTTAGCAAACTAATGCAGGAACAGAAAATCAAATGCCGTATGTTGTCACCTATAATTGGGAGCTAAATGATGAGAACTCTTGGACACAAAGAAGGGAACAATAGACACTGGGGCCTGTGAGGGTGGAGGGTGGGAGGAACGAGAGGAGCAGAAAAAAATAACGACTGGGTACTAGGCATAATATCTGGGTGATGAAATAATCTGTACAACAAGCCCCTGTGACATGAGTTTACCTGTATAACAAACCTGCACATGTACCCCTTTTAACCTAAAATAAAAGTTATATATATAATGTGTGTGTGTGTATATATATATGTGTGTGTGTGTATGTGTGTATGTGTATATATATAAGATAATCACAAGAACAGTAGAAATAGAATGTCTAACTTTCATATCAGTTAATTGGAAAACAAGAATAAGAAGTTATTGAACCTAACAGTAATCAGGAGAGAAGAAAAACAGAAGCATAGAAAAGACATAGTAATTAGAAAATAATGGAATAAATAATGGGTGTAATAAAATTAGTAATCATAAGTATAATTTATTAACAGATATAATGTTTAACATCTGTTAGAAGATGGAGATTCCTCCGTGCTATTTATAAGAGACTTTTGAAGCCAAATAACACAAAGTAAAGAGGTAGAAAAAGATAAATCAGCAAGACAGTTTAAAAAATAAGAGCTGGACTTAGAGAGTGGGAACATCCTGCTTCGGAGCGGGAATCTTCATTGCACCAGTGACTAAAAAGAGAATTAAATATGGGTGATGTTGAGAAAGGCAAGAAGATTTTTATTATGAAGTGTTCCCAGTGCCACACCGTTGAAAAGGGAAGCAAGCACAAGATTGGGCCAAATCTCCATGGTCTCTTCGGGAGGAAGACAGGTCAGGCCCCTGGATGCTCTTACACAGCCGCCAATAAGAACAAAGGCAACACCTGGGGAGAGGATACACAGATGGAGTATTTGGAGAATCCCAAGAAGTACATCCCTGGAGCAAAAATGATCTGTGTCGGCATTAAGAAGAAGGAAGAAAGGGCAGACTTGATAGCTTATCTCAAAAAAACTACTAATGACTAATAGTTGGCCACTGCCTTATTTATTACAAAACAAATGTCTCATGACTTTTTTATGTGTACCATACTTTAATAGATCTCATACACCAGAATTCAGATCATGAATGATGACAGAATATTTTGTTGGGCAGTCCTGATTTAAAACTAAAACTGGCTTGTGGTTAAATGAATATGTTCAGTTTTTGAATTTTAATAGTAATTCCAATTCAGTAAATGCTATCACTGTTTACCCCTTCTAAAGATATGATTAGACTTCATTAGTAATGTTCAACTTTTCACAAAGATGATGAGTGCCATCTTAAAACTTACTGGAGATTGGTTTTATATTTAGATTTATATAGCTGGTTATGTGAATATGTTTAAATACTGGAGAAATTCCTTCACTGTCTCAGAACCAAGAAAGATTCACCTGTGTTTTGTGTTCATTTGCCTCTTAAAGGCAAGGGTTGAAGATAAATAAATGGTAGCAATGTCTAGAGTTTTGGCCTTAACGATGCCAATCTTATTATAATTCCCTGTATTTAAAATGGTTCCTTTTACTTATTGAAAGGCATTTTAGTATTGTTTATGTGTAATATTAAAGATTATTCAACACTTCTCACATCTTATAAATCTATAAGATCACATGCTTTTAAAACAGTAGCAAGTTAAACTTCACTCTTGAATTCTTTATAGTCTAAGTCAAACTAAGTTATAATTTAGGATTGTCTTTAAACAGCCATTCAGAAACATAAAACTGTAGAACTGTGTATTTGTGATTGGGAATGGTGCTTTTTTCAACTTAAAAGGATTAAAGTAGCAGAGATATACACAAATTTTAAAATTATATGTGATTATGAGACTAAAGATAATTAAAAAGAAAACCACAGGAAAAAAAACTGAGAGCTGATAAAAACCACATTACTATCATGCAAAAGAGACTTTAATGCGCAAATAATTTTAAGGAATAATTCATCAGAAAGACATAAAAGTCTTGAGCTTGAACTCTCAAAGTAAGTAAAATTTAATAGAATGACAAGAAGAAATAGACAAATTTATAATAACAATCAGAGATGCTAACATACAAGCCTCAGAAAATGAAATGATCAAAGTTGTGGAAGATTTGAACAGCACTATTAATGAACTTGACCTTTGTGCTATACAAAGATTCCTGCCACAAGTTAGACAATATACATTTCAAGCACAACATACATACATCATTTATAAGAATAGAATCTATACCTTCAGCCAGAAAAGGAGTATCAGTGAAGGGTAAACCAGGCAAAATAGAAGACAACCAGGAGCACTGAGGCTTGTGGCAAACAGGAGAGAATGCACCTTCTTAAGGCAAAGGAAAAATGAAACCATTCTGTAGCTTATGGCTTCTGGTTTGAACATTCAAAGTGACTGCATTATTGGAAACCATCCAAGCCAACTGCCTGCTGCTGCCTTTCCATCTTGTTGCCCACTCTTTAACCTTTTGACCACTCATTGATACCTGTGTTCAAAGAAGGGAAAGGAGTTATCAGTCATCTTGGAGTCATAAACATTTCTGATTGTGGCGACAGGGCAGCAGGAGAGAGGGGGTGAGGAGGAAGAAGAGGCTATTGCCTAAAGTTAGGTTTATGGATTCTGTGATGAATTTTGGGTTATTCATTGTTCCTCATTGTCAGAAGTTCACCTCTAGGTGAGACTGTGTAAAATCTTTCTTTGAAGATACTGAAAATGGATCAAATAATTTTCTTCCTGGATGAAGATAAGGCTTTATTTATTACTAGAACCCATTTAATAAGCACCTACACTTTGTCACAGCTGAAGGAGCTATGTGACCCTGAGAAGACTTGGACGTAGATTCTCTTTGTGGAGTTGGGTGAGTTCAGACTTTATCAGGAAGATTATAGGCATTTTACTTAGATATCAAATTGTCTCACCTTCTTTGTCCATGGTTTATGAATAATAGTATTCATTATCATGGTTACAATATTCTAGATATGGTGTATAGCCTCCTAATTTGTTCATCTATAGCATTCTTAACCCCTTATAAATGTTTCATGCCAACTTCTCCTTTCGTTAGATTTTAATGTCTCCTCTTTATCTTTTGCTGACCTAGAAATTCTGGAGGCAGCTCCATTTTTAGGCTGATGAAACGCTGCAATCCCTGAAGCGATCTAGCAGTCTCCCATAGGTAACCTCCTTCAAGCTTGAAATGACTCCATTATTACCATGAGTCCCTGCCCTTGAGAACATTTTAGCTGAATGTTTGCTAATTTCCTTTTCCACACTGCGTCTGCACATTAGGTACCAGTCTGTTTCCTAAAATCTTTCGTAATTTTCCTAAGTTAAGGCTTTGATCACCAAATTATGTATCCCATGGGTGTTTTTGGTTGACACAAAAGAAATAAAACAACCTGTCACAGTTAATTTTACAATATAATTAAAGAGCCAAAGCAACTATTGAGACTGGGCATCATCCCCTATCTCTAAGGAATAAATAATGCACAGGCTCATGTTTTTCTGTAAATGCTAACTATTGGTCCCTTGGCAAAGAATAATAAAGTACAACCGCAGTGGGCCACAAACTGGCCCTGGGCATCAGAATTCTTACTGCAGTGGAAGTTGTCTTTGGCTGCATTTGTGTAAACTCTGACAGGCTGTCCAGCACAAGTGTGACCACAGACTTCCTCCAGTCTAGGTGTGTCAGTGTCTCTCTGGCTTCTTAAACTTGTCCCCAAGACTTCAGTCCTTGGTGTGGACTGAACAAAGATGTAAATGCTGTGGCTTGTTCATGCGACCAAAGGAAACTTGATTTTGTTTTAGATACAGATATATTTGAACTGATTCGATATTTTCTACTTGACATAAGGTGGGGAGACATGTCAACGTGCTAGTAACAGATTTCTCTTCATTATGTTTATATCATTGCTGTGCTTTACGGGTTCCTATGAAAGGCTTCATTCACAGAATGTGAGTCCCTTGTTGGAGAATTATCTAAATGCTTTTGATATACGAAATACGAAAGTGGTTTGCTTTTCAGTTTTTTTCTTTGTTGTTGCCACCTAACTGCTTCCTCTTTGGGGGTTGATCAGTTTTAGGTTTAGATGAAAACAGACACCTGAGTCATAAACAAATGCTAACCTATAAATGGATAATATTCTCATTATATAACTAGCTTATTATAATTCTTTGAATAACACTAAGGCCACGATGGACAAGGGAGCAGAGGACATGATAGTTTCCTAAAGAGAAAATCAGATGGCTAGTATGCATCTGAAAAACTGTTCCACTCACTAGTAATCACAGATGTAAATGAAAGCAACCATGAAGTATCCTTTCTCATTGCTAAAATTCTACTTTAGTTACTTATTTCTAGACATTTTAATTTTAAAAAGGCATTAAATATTTTGATGAATCTTGTTAAATGGATAAAACCTTTTTTATATATTGCCAAAATGTTTGCTAAATGATTATACCAATTATACTACCAACTATGCCAGTATAGAAGGATAGATGGCTGGCTCTCTGCACCCTTATCTGTATTGAGATGATTCATTCTTTGAATGTTGCCAATGATTAAACAAATTACTGCACAGCTATATGAGATAATACTTGCAGGCATTAAATGTATATTTATGGATATTTTATCTAACACAGAAAATATGCTTATAAAAAGGACAAATGACATTTTAGGTAGCCCCAGCCCCAAAAACTCCCATAGTCAAATAGAATACCAGGGAGGGTGAAGGGTGTGTGGGATCTAGCACCACCAGCCTGGTTATCTATTCCTTCTATTCCCTCTCCACACAGTTTTAAATCTGGGTGAGAATGTTTTAAATCTGGGTGAAATAGCCCAGTGCTATAGCTCGTTTCCTCCCATGCATTGAAAAATGATTGCGCAAATGTTATTAAAACTTATTTCTGTGGTTTAATCATCTACTACTGTTTGGAAGAAACCTGGACCGTCTCCAAGCAAAATGACTTTCTGATGTTGCCATGCTCTTGTCTGCCATGCCTCACTTAGTTTTGAATGCCTGCATTGTGGGAATGTCATCTTCTCAGAACACGTGCAGGACATGGGAATCGTCAGTCGTTCTCCGGCTCTCTTAGCTTAGTCTGTCTCCATGCTATCATCTGTTACGTCTGCAATGAATTCTTAAGAAATGGTCTTGTGAACAGAGCTGATCTTTCTGCAGGTGTTCTTACTACTGAATCAAAATAAATAGAAAAAGGTCTCATAGAAAGACTTATCTTTGGAATCTGAGGACATCACTGTGTGTGCGTGTGTGTGTGTGTGTGTGTGTTTACCCTAAAAATATCTGCCATTCTTTGCTATTTTTAAAGTGTGTGCTTATTTGAGAGGCAGTAGCAAAATCTTGCATTCAAAATAATCTTATTTTTAAGGTAGAAAAAAATTAGAACTGATGAAATGTTTTGACTGGTGTAGCACAGAGGCACTGATGAAAGCTGTCCTTATGAGCACACCAGCTAAGTCTTTGTTGTATAATATTTAAGCTCCTTGTGTGCCGCTGGAAACTTCTGGAGTTTCTCTGGGTGCTGATCATTTTGGAATGGAGATATTGAGGTTTGCAGTTCTCATCATCAAAAACCACTAATGGATCACAAGTGAGTTAGTTGTACCTATATCTAACTTCTTCAAATATAGAATATATGGTGCCTACTAATTGTATAAAGATGTCTTACTGTAAGGAGAATTGGGTGGGTTTTGGAATGTGACACCCCAGGATCAAGTTCTGGGTCTGTTACTTACAAAGTACATGACCTTAATTTACTTAATGCCCCCAAGTCTGCTTCTTCACCTGAACTGTGGGAAGAACAATACTCAATTGGTAGACTTGTGAGGATTAAAGATAGTATGTTTCCTGTAGAAGAATCAATGTATGCTATTACCATTAATATTTCCATAGCATTTTATTGATATTGTAAACAGTAGGTATTTGAATATGTTGGTTTTTTTCAATGTCTTTACAATTCACCCGAGTTGAACATGATATACTCGGGGCTCAGTTTCTAGTCTGGATGAGTTTCTCCAGGTGACACACACTTTCTGTTGCCTTTGTGCTCAATTGCATGCCCTGGTGAGATGGCTCAGGGGGGTCCCTGTTGTTTTCTAAGACCTGGAAATGGAGCCCTTTCCACCAGAAAAACCAATAAGACCATGTAAGATTCAATCCACACTTGTGTATCTATTAGGACCATGCTGAACCAAATATATTTAATTGGATGCTTAATCATTTTGATTCAGACACTTCATAGAGCGTGAGAAAGGTATATTCTATTTCTGGCAGGAACTTGTGATGTAAAGTGTCTAGAACAGTCTGTAAAAAATATCTGTGGCTCCTAACTTAGAGTTCTCAGATAATTTGCTATGTCCATCTATCCCAGTCTTAAACCCCATGGAAATCTGTCAAAACCAGTGTCCATGCTGGAAATGACCTAAATGTGCATCAGTAAAAGAATGGATGAACAAATTGAAGTATATTCATACCATGCTATACTGCTCAACAGTGAAAAATTCTGAGTTACTGGTAGATACAATGACATGAGTGAATTTTAAATAATTATATTGAGTCAATAAAGCCAGACACAAAAGAGTATATATATTCTAAGATTAGATTTTTATGAAGTTCAAGAACAGAACAGGCACATCTAATCTCTGATTATATAAGTGAGAATAGCAGTTACCTATAGGGGTAAGGGGAAGTATTGCCTGCGAAGGGGCAAAAAAGAATTTTCTAGGGTGATGAAAATGGTCTATATCTTACAAGGATGTGTATACAAGCGCACACACACACATACACACATTCATCAAATTGTACATTTAAGATTTGTGCATTTATGGTATCTAAGTTATACCTCCATTAAAAGAAAAGTGCCAGCTGGGCATGGTGGCTCATGCCAGCACTTTGGGAGGCCGACGCAAGCAGATCAATTGAGCCCAGGAGTTCAACACCAGCTTGGGCAACATGGAGAAACCCTGTCTCTACAAAAAATAATACAAAAATTAGGCTGTATTCCCAGCTACTCAGGACGCTTAGGTGGGAGGATTGCTTCAACCCTGGTGGTTGAGGCTGCAGTGATCCGAGATTGTGCCACTGCTCTTCAGCCTGGGTGACAAGAGTAAGACCCTATCAAAAAAAAAAAAAAAAAAAAAAAAAAAAAAAGTCTAAGAAAGGGCACCATTTAGTTTGCAGAGATGAGCAAGGTGAGGGTAGAAGGCAATTAACTCCGAAAAATATCAGTCTTTCTAGGGTTTACATTTTATAAACTCCATTTCTGTAAAAATGAAGCGACCACTCAACTCTGATTTTAAAACCCAATAAAACCTGTCAGGGTAGCTCCCAGTACATGAATGAATTGGATCTCAACTTTTTAAAGTATAGCTTTTGCTCTGAAACAGAATAAGCAGTACAAACAGTACTCACTTTAACAGCAAGTTCTAACCTTGAAATGCTAGATGGCATATCTGTGTTGAATTTAGAAGTGGCATTGATTTTAAATCTCTCTTTGGATGCATTGATATTTCAGTTTGGAAAAAAGAACAAATTGGGTTGTAAATTCATCTTCCCAGCTTGGGTTTGTTAAACTCCTCCATGGGGGTAGTGGCAGGATAAATTACTTAGAGTTGAATGTGAGTGTGTGTTTGAAATCAATCTGAATTGATTTTCGTGCAGGACATCTTCATTTTATGCATAAATAATGAACCATTAGCTGATTACTCTCCATTTGCTCTGTGGTACATGTTTTCTAAGACTCAAACAGAAAAACACAATGAATCAAGCAAGGTGGAGGACATATCTAGGCTCAGCCTAAATGTTATAATCACCCAACTTGTGAAGATCATTTTGGAGGCAAACACTGGTGCTATCATTTCACTTTTTTCGTTTTTAAAATCCTTCATGATGGCTGAAAAATTTGTAAACAGCCTCTTCCGTTGTCATATTCAAAGCCTTTCAGGATACTTTTTTCTCAGTCTTTCCAGCCATATTCCCCACACTTCTGCAGGAACTGCCACCTCCAAGTTTCTGTCCATAGTGAACTGTGTGATACATCTTTAAAACTCTGAACAGTTTCGGCCGGGCGCGGTGGTAATCCCAGCACTTTGGGAGGCCAAGGCGGGCGGATCACAAGGTCAGGAGATTGAGACCATCCTGGCTAACATGGTGAAACCCCATCTCTACTAAAAAAAAAAAAAAATCAGCCGGGCGTGGTGGCAGGCACCTGTAGTCCCAGCTACCTGGGAGGCTGAGGCAGGAGAATGGCGTAAACCCGGGATGCGGAGCTTGCAGTGAGCTGAGATCGCACCGCTGCACTCCAGCCTGGGCAACAGAGCGAGACTCTGTCTCAAAAAAAAAAAAAAAAAAAAAAACTCTGAACAGTTTCATTTTGGCCTCTCAGCACAAGTCAGTTCTTCCCCTTCTGTGTGTCTTCCTATCTCTAACCATAGATGCCATGCCTTCTGCAGAGTAGGCATTAAAGTTTTATGGACTTAAGGGAAGTAGAGAAAGAGAAAGCCTGCAACTGTCTGTACAGCGAAGATTAGAAGAAAAAATGAAACGTTGCAGATTTACCATTTCATGGTACACAGGTTTTGCACTAATAGAGATTTCATGGAACCTTTTCAACAGCCTTCTCTTTGCCTTCAAACTTCATAATACAGAGTAATTAGGATTGTCGTTCCAGCAATAAAAAGGGTCACCCAGACTTCTTTTGTAACAAAATAGTTTAACATTGGCAGAAAAAAAATACAGAAAACAAGAGATTGGTCCTAAAATTCCATAAGCTAGTGTTTACAAAGTAAACAGATTATTTTACTTTTTTTTCTTTTTTTTTTTTTTTTTTTTTTTTTGAGGTGGAGTCTCGCTCTATTGCCCAGGCTGGAGTACAGTGGCGCCATCTCAGCTCACTGGAACCTCCGCCTCCCAGGTTAAAGCCATTCTCCTTCCCCAGCCTCCCGTGTAGCTGGGACTACAGGCGCATGCCACCGCGCTCAGCTAATTTTTTGTATTTTTAGTAGAGACAGGGTTTCACCATGTTGGACAGGCTGGTCTTGAACTCCTGACCTCGTGTTCCACCCACCTCGGCCTCCCAAAGTGCTGGGATTACAGGTGTGAGCCACTGCGCCCAGCCAGATTATTTTACTTTTTAAAATATTGATGTTAAGTTGTGAAGCCACATATGCTGTTACAAGTGACAATGTGTGACAATGTGTTCATAAAATGAACAAGGTCTTTGCCCTCATGGAACTTACCCTGATGAGTTTACAATAGAAATAATCAAACATATCCTGTGAGCTCTGAGAAGGGCTGTAAAGAGAATAAACAAGGGTGAAGATACAGGAGATGGGAGAGTGAGCATGTAGTTATCTGGGGAAAAGCATTCCATACAAAGTGAACAGCAAATTCAAAAGTCCTCAGGAGGGAGCAAAGAGGAGCATCATATGGTCCTTTACCATCTGTTAACAAAGCAGCTATGATCTCTTCCCTGGAAATCTGTCACCAAGGCCATCCAAAAAGTATCCATTAAATTACTTTTCCAGATGTTTTTCTTGTCCCAAAAATATGTTTAATGAACTTTATCTGAAGGCAGGATATGTCAATACTATTTTTTCTCATAGCTAAGGTTTAACACTGCTCCTGATAAGGTTTTAAGATATTCAAACAATATATGTATTTTATATATATTTACCTATATAGTTATACATATATCTATGTTTATACATATCTATGTATACATATTCATAGACTGTACACATATATCCATGAGATGTCCAATAAATTACTTACACATGGTAAAGGATCGTATGATGCTCCTCTTTGCTCCCACCTCAGGACTTTTGAATTTGCTGTTCACTTTGTATGGAATGCTTTTCCCCAGATAACTACATGCTCACTCTCTCATCTCCTGTATCTTCACCCTTGTTTATTCTCTTTACAGCCTTTCTCAGAGCTCACAGGATATGTTTGATTATTTCTATTGTAAACTCATCAGAGTAAGTTCCATGAGGGCAAAGACCTTGTTCATTTTATTCACTTTATATCCCTCGTGCTTATCACAATGACATATAATAGAAGCTCACTAAATATTTACAGAATGAATGGATGAATGAATGACTTAAAGGTGATTTGCTCCAACCCTCTACCATAAATATGATTTCTCTTTGCATCATTCCAAATAAGAACCTACATTAATGAATTAATTGAAGGGCACTTATAAAACAATATGGGAACAAACTGAATACAGAAGAGGTAAAAAAATAAAATAAAGGAATGACTGAATTGATTTGAGAAAGAGGATGAGAAAAATTCCAGAGAGCATTTAAAAGGAAAGGAGGAAGAAGAACTCAATCTGACTTATGTTTATACCATGGAAAGAAACTGCATAATTTTCCATCAAGTTTATTATTTTTATCCCCGAATCCCTGATAAGTTAATACCTGCACAGCACTTTACAGTTAGAAGTACAGTTTATAACAAAACAGCTAAATAAATGAAAACAAGCTACATGAGGACTGATGAGAATATATCGTGAACCAAAGATTATAAGGTCCAATACAGAAAACACTGTACAGATCTCATCTAATTTAGACCTCATAACAATCATAGAAGTTAAGTGGAACTGGTATTATTCCCATTTTTCAGATGTAGAAACTGAGTCTCAGATAAGTTAAATGATGTGCCTTAAGTTTGCACATCTTATGTATACAAGACTCCAGATTCGATGCCATATCTTTAAGATCTAAAGCCTGTAATAAATGATTGGAAAACTCAGTTCCAATTTTTCAGCAATCCTGGAAAATAAGTTAGAAAAACATGAATTAGAAAATTATATCTCCTCTGTCCTAATGTAAGCCTTCTTTCCGTGTTTCTATCCACCTCAAAGCATTCCTTTTTTTGAAAAAGTTGCGATTTGTTTTAAAAGTCCACTACTTTTATTTTTTCTTCTTCCTCAGACACTCTATAACTATTTATTGAATTGATATGAATCGAGTTGTTAGGATGTAAAAGGTTCTTCACTGTGCAGTTACCCTCTTTCACCACGAGAGGTCACTTACAGGCCAGTGAGGCCGAGGGGTTTTGGGAAGTTGTAGATAAACTTTGAGAGTTAAAATTCATGGACCGTATCATGATTCTGATAGAGTGTGAAGTTGGTGACTCATAGGATCAGAGTGGCAAAAAGTTAAATATGTGGGTTTTGAGACAACTTTGGGTGGAAGTGGGGCAGAGGGCAAGAAGACAAAAAGTGCAGAGGCCTCGGCTGGTTGTGGATCCTCTCTATGACATTCTTAAACCATGTTCTAAGCACCTTTAGTGTCCCAGGCATGGTCTTAGTGTTTGGAGAATGACAGTAAGGCTACAGTCCCTCCTCCCCTAAACCCACATGTAGCAGGGTGACTGACAGTCCACTCTTTACATCCACTAATGTGCCCTGTCCTTTGCTTTAGAGATGAGATTGCAAAGTGAGAGCCTGCAATGGCCTTCCCCTGGATTTCTTTGGCGTTGGCGCTTGCACTGTTCTGTAACTACTATATATTGCTTTTTCTTCTACCTAGATTGCTTCACTCATTTGCATCACCTGTGTAGCCCCATAGACATTTGAGTCTGTCCCTGTGGCTCCCCTGCATGCCCATCATGAAGACAAGCCCTACCCAGCCTTTGCTCTTCCTTTGGTTCCCACCACCCCGGGCGTTTCAGGGCTTCAGCTGTCTTGCTGCCTCAGCAGCTGCTTCTGTAACAAAGTAGACGTCAGCCACTTCAACTCCAGATGAGATCCGAAGTCAAATGACCTTGTTTGCCTCAAAGAGAAGAACAAAGGGGCTTTGTGGGGAGGAGGGGAGCACTGCAACCAGTTAATTAGCAGAGCGTTCAATCTAGAGCATCTCCAACATGGCCAGTGTTGAGGGCACGTGTGACCAAACGGCATTGGTGCAGGCAGCCTCCAACAGCATACAACCTTGTTCTTTCTCCTCCAGGGTTTCAGTCCTTCCTCATCTTTTCCTTTTTCTTTCTTACTTCCTGAGCACCCTATTGCCTTTTACCCTTTAATGGCCTCTAGTCCATTAATTTGTCAGAAACTGTTTCTGCGCAGGTAAGGAGACATTTCATTTATCAGCTGGCTTAAAACTATGAAGAATATTTCAGAAGAGCTTGCAGCCTCTGCCAACCCACTTATATAAGTTTCCTATTGTTGCTGTAACAAATTACCACAAAAGTAGTGACATAAAACAAAAAAAAAGTATTATCTTAAGGTTCTATAGATGGGAAACTGACACAGGTCCCATGGAGCTAAAAGCAAAGTGTCGGCAGGGCTCTGTTCCTTTCTGGAGGCTCTAAGGGATGATCCATTATCTTACTCATTCAGGTTGGCAAAATGTAGGTCCCTGAGGTTGTAGGACTGAAGTTTCCATTTCCATGCTGCTATCAGCTAAGGCTCATTCCCAGCTGCTTGCATTGCTTGGTTTATGCTCCTTTCTCCCATCTTCCAGGTCAGCAGCAGGAGAAGGGATTGTGCCAAGTCCTCCTCATGCTTTGAATCTTTCCTTTTTATTTGGTCCCATCTCTCTGACCCTATTGGAAAAGATTCTCCATTTTTAAGGACTCATGATTAGGTTGGGCCACCCAGATGATCCAGGATAATCTCCCCATTTTAAGATTCATCCTCTTAATTAGGTCTACAAAATCCCTTTATAGTGTAAGGTAACATCTGTACAAGTTCTGAGATCCAGGGTGTGGACATCTTTGGAGGCCATTTTCCACTGACCATACCACTGAACCCAGCTCTTGGGTTGATAGGAACTCCAGGTGGTGGTTGTGTTGGAAACCAGACCTTGAGTGATCTGCTGAGTAAAGTGCTTTACTGAGATGGGGAAAGCTTGGATCTTCTTCCAGCCTTGAAGTCATGGCACTGGCCAAGGCAATGGGGCTTTGGTTCTTTTAGGGTATCACCAGTATGTCTAGCATTAAACTATCTTAAAAATGGAAAATTAATACAATTGCCTCAAATTCTGGTAATCAGCATTTTCAGTGGCTTCTAGTAATCAGCATTTTCAGTGGCTAGTGTAAGAGAGACCTATTCAATATCCATTCTTCCTTTCTTCATTACTCAGAGAACCCAGCTTTTATTTGGGGTAGCAAGGTGTCCAGCCAAACAACAACCCTGGTTCTAAGTTTTCCTTGTGGCTAGGGGTGGTCAGTGTGACACATTTCTGGTTGAGGAGATATAAATGGAAGTCACTAGATGGAGATTCTAGGAAAGCTCTCTAAAAGAAGCTGACTCTGCTGAAAAGGACCCTTCTTTACCTGCGCCCTGTCCCTGTTGCCTGCCTGGAATACAGACACATGGCAGGCACTCAGGCTGCCATCTTGGAAATGTGAAAGTCAGACTCTAAGGATGGCTGACTGGAGAGCTGGAAAGAGCTGAGTTGTTTCCTAACAATATTGAAAAACTCCAATACCATCCTTGGACTGTCACCTTCTGGATTTCTTTAGTATGAGAGAACAATATGGAGAGCGTGGGAGAAGAGGGGTTGCCCTGTTCTTAAGCAGCTGAATTTAATTCCTCACTGGTCTCCGTGCTCTGACAATTGATTCTCATTCTAAAGACTTACAAGATTCATAAGTGTCTTCTAGCAATAGGAAATAACCTGTGAAAAAGGAACTTTCTTAATACTAAATTTAGCCCTAATAATTTCAAAACAAACAAGTAGTTTTAAATGTGTGTGTAACACTTTTAAACTGCCATAGCTTTTTCACATATATGATCTCATTTTATCATCGCAGTAACTCTATAAAGTAGGTGGGTCAGAAGGGTGCATATCAGCATTGCCTTCATTGACACTTCAGGAAACTGAGGCACAAAGAGCTTCAGCAGCCTCTTGAAGATTCTAAGTCATTGTTTATATCTTTTGACTCTAAACCATTTGCTCTCTTCTGCTCCTTACTTTAAGATTTATTCCCTAATGTTATATAAGAAACACTAGTTTGTGATGTGAACAAAAGTTTTTTTTTTTTTTATTTTGCCCACCATGTGTATTTAACATGGAAAAATGATAAAATTAATCTTCTCAAAGTATCTCTCCCCCAAGAAATGGGCAACTTACTTAAGCTAGTTCTAGTTAAGGAGGAGTTGGTCAAACTTATAGAAAGACCTCTCAGAAATGAGGATAGCCAGACCCTGGGAATGGATCTGTGACCCTGGCAGCCATTAGGGGGCAGCACCCTCTTGGTTCTCTTACTCCCTTCAGTTTTCTTGGTCTTCTCTAATTAACCTTGGCAGCTCAGGCAGAGTCCCTGGGTGGGAACAGTTCCTACAGAAATGGAACTGTGGGCAGGAAAAGCAACCCTCAACATATCTCTGGCAGTTATTTCCCCAGCACTGAAGTAGACTGACCTCCGCATCAGAATAACTCGCTCTACTACTGTTGTGAATGCTCTGATCAGAAGGATTTCAGATTTCCACAGTTTCATGGGTTAGCCTGAAAGACAAAATGCTGATTTTTATGCTGATGAAATAAAATGTAGGCCAAAAAATACAAATGATACCCCTCAAATACAAATGACACCCCCATTTTCAGATTGCATTCTCTATCTGAAGGATTAAAGAATTCTCAGTCTGAATTCCTAATTTCAAAGTAAATTTATCTTGTATAATTTCAAAGTTTGTGATACTTTAGAAAATTTATAAACTTACAAAAAATAAAGAAGTGTTTTCCCTCTAGCTAAAGCAGAAGTAGCTCTTCAAATACCCCCTCTTTCTTTGAAGAAGTGACTTCCACCTGTATCTTCCATGATGTTTACAAGCCTATATACTAAAGGTCATTCATTTGTAAGTTAATTGGCTAAAATATCTTGTTTTCAAATACTCTTTCTTTTTGCATTCAAAGTCATTTCACATCTGAGCGGAAATAAGAAGATTCAGGACGTTATAAAATCATCATCATGAATGCATGATGACTTTATAGTAGAGAAGACTTCCTACATATGTGCATTTTAAAAGTCACCCTGACGGTTACAAATTGTAGCAAAATAGGCTCAGACTCTGACATCAATGTGTTTAGAATCCAGAGGGAGAGACAGACTAAACATATGATAGATAATAAGAACAAAAAGATGCAATGCTTTATGACTATCTGCAAGCATCTTCTGTGAGTTAGCAGATGTCTCCCCGCCCTATGTGATCCTGTGTTCTTGTTTATATTGGATAGAATTTTCGGTTTCAAGTCGTAGAGACTAACTCAAGCTAGCTTAAAGAGAAAAGAAAATGGGGACAAGATATAGTTAAAGAATTTGGAAGTGTCTTACGGGTTCCAAGAGCCAGAGGTGCTGCCTGACCATACAAGAGACTGGAAAGCCAGCAAGAATCTAGGCAGGTCTTGTTTTTTGTGTGTTTTGATTTTGGTTTTGGCTTTTTGTCCCAATCTCCCTCGTCTGTCCTTTCTTTCTCCATTTTAATTTCTCTGTGCTGGGTAGCACATCATCCATCAAGCCCATTTTGTTTAGTCTGGCTAAGTCACAACTCCTAAGGTAGTTTTGTTCCTGCATTCATGAAAAGAGCCCAGATGAGAATTGAAATCTCTTAGTCCCATTTCTAAATTTCTGTAGAAAGAACTATGACCTATTCTGGGTGAGGGGTCCACCCCTTGTCAATTGGCTAAGACCAGGGGGAAGAAACAGGGCCTAAGATCATGTGGATAGTGGAGAAACAATTCTAGAGAAGGTAGAACTGTGATAAGCTGAACAGAACCCCCAAGAGTGTCTTCTAGCCTCGTTGAAGAACCGTACATTGGATTTTAACCTGTGGTCCAAGGCCTTCCCGGGGTGGAGAATTGTGGGTGCAGGGGGATGGGTGGAGACTCATATTTACTGAGGGGGTCTTTCCTTGAAACCGTCTACCTAGATAACAGGCATTCTCTATAGACTGAAAATAAATAGTATATTCTGAGCATATGTGTTGTAGAAGCTCTTAAATCCTTTCAAT
Source organism: Macaca thibetana thibetana (assembly GCF_024542745.1). Taxonomy (NCBI): domain Eukaryota; kingdom Metazoa; phylum Chordata; class Mammalia; order Primates; family Cercopithecidae; genus Macaca; species Macaca thibetana. The sequence goes on along the minus strand of NC_065592.1, from coordinate 81,935,520 downwards.
ATGTTACCAAATTATATGTTTTAGTCATCATGTGTCTTCAATATCAATAGTAAGGCTATTCTTTTGTGGGAATCCCTGTTATGCAAAATAAGGACCCTGTGTATAAGGTAAAAGGTGTGGACTAAAAGTCTGTATGAGTAGCAGTGAGTATTGGATGGGATGTTCAACAGAAAGCTCTGCACATGAATTTTATTTTCTTAGTCCCCTTATTTTCTTATGTTGTCATGAACTTGTCTAAAGACACCTTACTGGCCGGGCGCGGTGGCTCAAGCCTGTAATCCCAGCACTTTGGGAGGCCGAGACGGGTGGATCATGAGGTCAGGAGATCGAGACCATCCTGGTAACACGGTGAAACCCCGTCTCTACTAAAAAATACAAAAAAACTAGCCGGGTGAGTTGGCGGGCGCCTGTAGTCCCAGCTACTCGGGAGGCTGAGGCAGGAGAATGGCGTAAACCCGGGAGGCGGAGCTTGCAGTGAGCTGAGATCTGGCCACTGCACTCCAGCCTGGGTGACAGAGCGAGACTCCGTCTCAAAAAAAAAAAAAAGACACCTTACTGCATGGGAGTATGTTATATGCATATATAATAAATTGGTAGAAAGCCATTCTGAAGGATAGATAATATTTAAATTGACTTTGTATTACTTTCAGCTGTATTCAGTAACAGAAACTCAGCTAACAAAGGGCTGACAGGAGAAGGTCCTTTGCAATGTGCCATAAGAAATGTTTAAGCATGACTTGTAATTTGCATGCTGATTGTTGAAATGTGAGCAAATGCTTTTGAAGTGGTTTTAAAATATCCTTAAAGGTACCTTACATACTGCAGGTACTGTTTGCAGACTCTTTTCGTAGATATTGCAAAAGGGAAGTTTAAATTCAGCCTAAAAATAATAACAAATAAGAGTAGTAGAAGGTAATATGACTGTGCAGTTTCTTGATACAAGCACTCCACACTTTATAAACATATTTTTATTTTATTCTTGCAACAAATGTGGATACTGAATCTAGGCCTGTTTTATCCAGAAGGAAATTGAGTTTGAGAGGCCTACAATTTATGTCAAATTATTTGGATCCAAATTAATTTGTTTTTATGCTGTGCAAAATACTCCTTTGAATGGAAGCAATGATGGCAGAGTGATCCAATTAACCCATTAGGTTAAGCAGGGAAATTTCAGACATTACTGGCAAATTGGAGAGATGCATGGCTTCATTATTAAGACCAGATTCTGGAACAGATCATATGATGCAAGTTAAAATCCTAGTCCCACCAATTATCTGTTTTGTGACCCTGGGAAAGTTACTCAGCCTATCTGTTCCGGTTTCCTCCTCCTTAAACTGAAGGTGGATAATATAACAACTAGTTCCTGGAATTCTTATAAGGGTTAAATAATATTTAAGAGCATAGAAAATTCCCAGGAACATGAAATGCTATTGCAGTGCTTTTGATTGGCATGACCTTCTCAGCCTAGAGCCTGTGCACTTGGTATGTCAGCACAATTGAGAGACTGCTCCCAGAGCTATTTCTTCTTTAAGTACAGGGGGCCAGATCAGTGGCAGACTGGAAATCAGTGGATTTCCAGTGGTGGATTGCAACAAATGCGCCACTCTGGTGGGAGATGTTAATGGTGGGGGAGGCAAGTGTATGCAGGCCAGGGGAGAGGAAATGTGTATGGGAACTCCATACATTTTGTTCAGTTTTACTGAGAACATAAAACTGCTCTGAACATAGTCATAGTAGCAGGGTGCAAAATCAAGTACTTCCTCAGACCTATAATGCTTTATTTTCTAATGGTTTCCAGATTTCTTTGCTCTGCCCCAGAGCAGGGAACCAAAACAGCAAGCAGAGCCACAGGTGCAGTGCAGGCTGTGGAGGACAGGCCAGGTGGGGAAATCCCAGCACAGCAGGGAGTGGGAGTGGAGGGCCAGCTGCCAGCAGCCCGCAGCCCAGGCTCAAAGAACTGCCAGGGGCTCCCTCCAATTAGGGGCCACGGCCCCTCCCAGAACTGCCAGTCTGTTTTAAATCCATCGAGTGCTGTTCTTAGAAACTAAGGAACCCTAACTAATTGGACAATAAAAGAAGATTTTGGTCTTGAGAGGACGGCACAGTAAATGGAGTTTGCAGCAATTTTGATTGCACTCCTGCTCTGCAGCTGGCTGGCTGGGGCTGCAGAAGCCTCTTAACCTCATTGTGCTGATTTCTCCTGCAAGGAAAATGAGAACTAGTTCACTTGCCCTCTCTCCTCTCCCCAGTAGTCCTCAGAAGATTAATTGCTATTTGTGATTCCTTTTGATTTGGTTCAACGAAATACAACTAGGGTGAAATACTGTCTTTCTGTAATTTAGGATAAATTATCCTTTTTAAGTACAGCGACCATTTATCACTCACACTTGGACACTTTTGAGAATAAAAGGGAGCATTAAACATAATTAAAATGCTATAATTTTGCTTGGAAAACATCTTGGCAGTTTCTTAACAAAACTAAAAATACCTTACCATACACACAATCCAGCAATCACACTCCTTACTATTTACACAAATGAGCTGAAAACTTATATCCACACAGAAGCCGCATGTGGATGTTTATAGCAGCTTTATTCATAATTGCCAACACTTGGAAGCAACCAAGATGTCCTTCGATAGGTGAACGGATAAACTGTGGAGCATCCATACAATGAAATATTATTCAATGCTAAAAAGGAATGAGCTATCAAGGCAGAAAAAGACATGGAGGAATTTTAAATGCACATTATTAAGTAAAAGAAACAAGGGCAGTGAAACTATTCTGTGTGGAACAATAATGGTGGATACATGTCATTATATGTTTGTTCAAACCCATAGAGTGTACACCATGCGTGAACTCCGAAGTAAATGATGGACTTTGTTTTATAATGATGTGCCAATCTTGGTTTATTGACTGCAACAAATGCGCCACTCTGGTGGGAGATGTTAATGGTTGGGGAGGCAAGTGTATGCAGGGTAGAGGAGAGGAGATGTATACAGGAACTCCATACGTTTTGTTCAGTTTTGCTGAGAACGTAAAACTGCTCTGAACATACTCATTAATTTTTAGAAGTTATATAATTCTGGACATGTTTATTAGTTTCATTAAAAATAGATATATTTTAAAACTATTTTCAAAAAATTATTTTTATAAAAGTAAAATTTTTAAAAGAAAAAAGGTATTAACTGAGATGGTCCAAGCTAATTGATGTATGTTCACCTCAGTCCCAAACACATATGCTGAATTGAAAATAAAAAGAAAATAAAAAATAGCATGCTTATTATTTCAAGAGGAAATAAATTACTTTTAAATTTTAAGAAATTACTTTTAAAGTGTTAATAAATTACTTATTAATTCAAGAGGCAATAAATTGCTTTTCTATAGTGTATTTACTCTTTTTATTGGGAAGCTTTGCTGTCAAATGTTACTCTCCTTTTATCCTAGGTTTTCAATACTAACTTATCGAGTAATTCACAGCATACAAATGCTCCATTAAGTGCTTTACATACATTAATTTAGTTCTTTTAAAATAGAGATTTGTTCATTCATTCACTCAAAAGTATTTACTGACCTACAACTCCACAGCAAAAAAAAAAAAAAAAAAAGCAAAAAAAGAGCAAATAACTTGAATAGACATTTCTTTGAAGAGGACATACAGATGGTCAATGAGTATAAGAAAAGATGCTTAACATCACTCATCATTAAAGAAATGCAAATCAAAACCACAATGAGATAGCACCTCATACCTGTTAGGGTGGCCACTATCAAAAACAAAAACAAAACAGAATCAGTAAATAACAAGTCCTGGCAAGGATGTGGAGAAATTGGAACCCCTGTATACTATTGGTGGGAATGTAAAATGGTTCAGCTGATATAGAAAACACAATGAGGGGTCCCTAAAAAATTAAAAATAGAACTGCCTTGTGATCCAGCAATCTCACTTTTGGATATTTATCCAAAAGAATTCAAATCAAGATCTCAAAGAAATATTTGCAAAACATTTGTTACAGCATTATTCACAATAGCCAAAGTGTAGAAACAACCTAAATGTCCATTAATAGATGACCATATAAATGCAATGTGATATATACATGCGTGGAATATTATTCAGCCTTGAAGAAGGAAATCCGGTGATATGTGACAACATGTGAACCTATAGGACATTATGCTAAATGAAATAAGCTAGTCACAGAAAAACAAATGCTATATGATTTCACCTATATGAGGAATCTAAAATAGTCAAAGGCTGAGTGTGGTGGCTCATGCTTGTAATCCCAAGACTTTGGGAAGCCAAGTTGGGAGGATTTCTTGAGGCCAAAAGTTCAAGACCAACCTGGGCAATGTGGCAAGACCCAGTCTCTACAAAAAAAAATTAAATTAGCCAGGCATGGTAGTGCATGCCTGTGGTACCAGCTACATGGAATGCTGAAGTGGGAGGACTGCTTGAGCCCAGGAGATCAATGCTGCAGTGAGCTATGATAGTACGAGTGCAGTCCAGCCTGAGCGACAGAGTGAGACCCTGTCTCTAAAATAACTAAATAAATAATAAAATAGTCAAACTTACCTAAGCAGAGAGTAGGTAGTGGTTGTCAGGGGTTTCAGAGGAGGGGACAATGGGAAGTTGCTATTCAACAGGTATAAAGTTTTAGTTGTGCAAGATGAGTAAGTTCTAGAGATCCATCATACAACATTGTGTCTACACTTAGCAATACTGTACTCTATTGTACAGTTACAAATTTGTTAAGAGGGTATCTTTCATGCCAAGTGTTCTTACCACAATTAAAACAAAAATGTACTGAGAACTTCTTAAATATCACACACTGTTCCAGACACTAGGGACACAGCCATGGTGGGGGAGAGAGACAAACAATAACTAAATATGTAATGTATCAGGTAGAAAGTGCTATGAAGAAAAAGTAAGCAGATAGTGATGGAGACTACTATTTTAGATAAGTTGTCAGGGGGCGTGTCTTATAAGGTGACGCTGTTGTTGTTGTTGTTGAGACGGAGTTTTCCTCCTGTTGCCCAGGTTGGAATGCAATGGCGCAATCTTGGCTCAATGCAACCTCCGCCTCCTGAGTTCGAGCAATTCTCCTGCCTCAGCCTCCCAAGTAGCCGGGATTATAGGCACACACCACCATGCCTGGCTAATTTTTGTATTTTTAGTAGAGATGGGGTTTCACCACATTGGCCAGGCTGGTCTTGAACTCCTGACCTCAGGTGATCTGCCAGTGTCAGCCTCCCAAAGTGCTGAGGTTACAGGCGTGAGCCACTGCCCCTGGCTTATAAGGTGACATATAAGCAGACGCATGCAGAAGTGACAGGAATAAGCCCAGTGAATTATCTGGGAGAAGATCAGTAGAGGCAGAGGGGAAGGATAGTGCAAGGCAGGTATTGTCACTTCATGGAGTAGCAAGGAGGCTCACGTGGCTGTGAAAACAAGGACAGGAGGAGCATAGACATTGAGGTGAGAGGTGCGAGGGAGAGTGAGATGAGAAATCTTTCAAGGAGATGTGTGATCTAACTTACACTTGGGCGAGATTTTGGAAATCTCAAGACAAATTAGGAAGCTGTTGACATGGTCCAGGTAAGAAGAGATGGTGGTGGTTGAAGTGGAGGGAATAAAAAGTGTTTGGTTGGTTCTTGATCCATTTTGAAAGTAGAAATAACAAGAGTTGCTGACAGACTTGATATAGGGTATGAAAAGAAAGGATTAAAAGATAATGCCAAGGTTTTGCCTAAGCAACTGGAAGAAGGATGATGAGGCAGACAGTGGAAAGAACAGGTTTAGAATGAGAAATCAGAAGTCTGTTTTAACACATGATAATTTGATATCCATGGTGAAGTATTAAGGAGGCACAGTTATGTCTAAAGGAGTTCGGGGGAACAGTTTGAGCTGTCATTGTAAATTTAAGAATTGCCATTGTATAGATGGTAGATAAATCATGAGCCTTCATGTGATCACCTGGGAGGATAGTGTAGATAGTGAGCAGTTGAGTCCAAGGACTGAGCCTGGGTCCTCCAGTGTAGACAGGTCTGACGGATAAAGAGAAACCAGCCAATGAGACGGGGAAGGAACAGGAGAAAGTGGTGGCCTGGAAGCGTGGAGAGAAGAGTGCTTTGAAAACAAGTGTGTGATAGGCTGTATCAAATGCTGCCCAGTAGTTAAGTACAATGACTGCAAGATATTGCAATATAGAACTCATTGGTGACCCAGACAAAAGCTGATTCAGTGGAGCAGTAGGGATGGGAGCCCAATTGGAATGGGCTTAAGACAGAACAGAAGGGAACAAAGAAATCAAGGGACAGTCCAGAAGGGTTAGTAACCTTGCTGATAAAAACACATCTTGTAAGTGCCAGAGCTAGGACTCTAAGTAGAATCTTTTTGACTCCAAAGTCTGGGCAGTTTATAGAAGTTTAGAGTCTTGAATCAGGAGTCAGGACAGATTTGACACCAGCTACGTGTGCAACCTCAAGTAACTGATCATTTAGCAAACTTCTTTGAGGTTCTACTGTGTGCCAGGCACAGATGAGTAACACAAACCACTGATCCAGACTAGGCTATAGGAAAGAAAGTTGGGGATGGCTCCTAGAGAGAGTTGGAATAGCCATTTGAGTTCTCCTCATCTCCTAAATAAGTAGGGTGTTAGGGCCAGGAAAGCGCTAAGTGCCTCTCTGTCCTTATTAAGTGCCATGGATTTGGGATGCCAGCAAATCCTTTCACCTACAGATGCAGAAGGGAAAATCAGCACGGATTTTCCACCCCCTTCCAGGGTGTATCACCAAGGTGTTTAAAGATGTCAACCCGTAATTAGAATTTTAAATTTGGAGAAATGTGTGCAGGCATTTTAGGTGCAATTAGCACAGTAGATTAAAATCATTTTGAAGTGACCTCATTCACTCCCCAAATTGCTTAAATTGATGTTACAATTTCCTGCCCATGCAAATGGCCAGATGAAACATGGATAACTGGGGAACTACTAGTAGATTTCAATGAGGTTACCCTTGTCAGCCAAGAGAAAGAGATAAAAACTATTATAGCAAGTCTTCTAGTGCATGTTTTTTTCAAGGCTCCAGCCTTTTTCAATGTACTTTTGTAGGATTTTCCACAAACCTGGGTGCCCAAGATTCTATTGTGTTTCATCACGACAAAACAGTCCTCATCTTTGCTAAGTGGCATCACTAAATAAAACTTTTAAGTTTCTCTGTGGAAACTGAAACTATAAAGCCAGTCAAAAGACAGATTATAAACTGGGGGAAAACATTTGCAACAATGTGACAGACAAAGAGTTAATATCCCTAATATTAAAAAGCCTCCTGGCAAGTGTTTAAAAAAAAAAAAAACTCAATAGAAAACCAGGCAGTTCACAGAAAGGGAAATGCAATAGCCAATAAGCTTGTGAAAAAAAAGGGCCACCTTATTGGTTTTCAGAGAAATTCAAGTTAAAACATCACCTACCAGATTGACAACAATTAAATACATTGATAACATCTGTTAGGGAAGCCCTGTTTCCCTGCCTTATGACTTATTTTGAAAGAACATTCCTGGCTTCTCTCCCCGACCCTCCTTCCCTCCTTTCCAGAAGAGGATTGTGAGAGAATTTGGGAAAGGAAGTGGGTCTGTTGGCCAGTGCCATCTGGGTCCTCTTTTTCCAGCTCTGCTTGCCTGAATTGAGGGTGGATCCCCATGTGCTCCTAGCCATATAGGCTTCCCTAGACAGGCCCTGCACCTGTGAGGGTTCACAGCTGTCCCAGTGAAAAGGTGGGATCATCTACCTAGTGCAGAGGTGAAGTATTCGCAAGACAGTTTGATTGCAGATCTAAAGACACATCATCCAATTCACCTTTTCAGACGATATTTTAAAATCTACATTTGTGTGACTCCTATATGTTTCTTCGTTGGTTCAGAACTTGGGAAAGAAAGAGAGGAATGTTTGTTTCCTGCCCTCTTCCCACCCAGAAAAAAAGAAAAATATATCAATAGTCACATGTAGAGAAATAGAAGTTCTATGGAGATGGGAGGAAATTACTAAGATTTGGGGGAAGTCACCATATATATATATATGGTGCATAGTAGTGATGACTGTACAACATAACAACATGAGTGTTCCTTTTTGTCTTTTTTTTCTTTTAGATTCAGGAGAGACATGTGCAGATTGGATACATGTGTATATCACATAAAGGAGGGGTTTGGGCTACGTAAACGTTTTTATGTTTTGTTTTTTTGGTTTTTGTTTTGTTTTGTTTTGTTTTGTTTTGAGACAGAGTCTTGCTCTGTCATCCAGGCTGGAGTGCAGTGGCACGATCTCAGCTCACTGCAACCTCAGCCTCCTGAATTCAAGCAATTCTTCTGCCTCAGCCTCCTGAGTAGCTGGGATTACAGGTATGTGCCAACATGCCTGCCTAATTTTTTTTTTTTTTTTTTTTTTTTTTTTTTTTTAGTACAGACGGGGTTTCATCATGTTGGCCATGTTGCTCTCAAACTCCTGACCTCCATCAGTCTGCCCGCCTTAGCCTCCCAAAGTGCTGGGATTACAGACATGAGCTACCGCACCCAGCCTATGTGAATGTTCTTAATGCCACAGAATTGTATATTTAAAGGTAGTCCAAATGGTAAAATTTATGTTATATATATTTTGCCACAATAAAAAATGTGTATAAGTTCAGATGAAATTGTTAGATTTCTGGCATTTGCTTCAATGTAATACAAGAGGATGGGGCAAATGAACAGGCGTGTGGAGGAATCAAGACTGGCCGTCATCATGTCTTTAATCCTCTCAAGCAAATAAGGAGAATCATTACACCATTCTCCCTAGTTTCTCATATATTTGACATTTTCCATAATAAAAACTTGTTTTTTCATGTGTACTGCTTTCAACTAGCATTGCCAGTTTTAGGGGTTCCATATAAATAACTGTACTCATTCATAAGGATATAATCTATGAGGAGGTTCATTGAAACACTGCGTAGGAAAAATGTGGAAATGACCTAATGATTATGAATAAGAGAATGGGTAAGCAATAGTAAATTGTGACATTATGGAACAGAATAAATGAGGAGAAACAGCCTTACTTGCACAACATCAAAAAAAGACTTCACACCATCTACCTAATCCTTTACTTTTAAGTATGAACAGAATCACCAAATATGTGGGGGAAAATAGCAACATGAAAGAGAAAGACCAAGATACACAGAAAAAAAGTGAGCCAGAGGAAGCAAAGGCAAACCAGTACACTTCAAACAAAGAAGAGCTCTCATTAATGTGTTTGGAGAACTCTAAGAATGCATAATATTTATTTAAAAGTGATACAAAAACAGATTATAAGGAAATAAAGACCTTTTAGAGATTAGACATAGGCTTGCCAAAAATTCAATAGAGGGGGCCTGGGGAAAAATAAGATGAGGAAATAGAACAGAGCATGCAACAAAAAGAGAATGAGATGGAAACAGAGAAAAGATAAGAGAAGTAGAGGATCATTCCAGAAGCTCTGACATCTGACCAGTAGGAGTCTCAAAGTAAAACCAGAGAAAAGGGCAGGCGGCAGAGGGAGGAAACGATCACAGAAATAATAGAACATTCCCCAAAGCTGAAGAAAGACACAGCTCTTCAGATTGAATGGCCTACCAAGTGCTCAGGACAATGATTAACACCTTGATTCATCTTCCGAAAATTTCCAAACACTGAGAGTAAGAAAAACATGTTGAAAGGTACCAGAGAGAAAAAACTACCAAGGGATAGGAGTTAGGTTAGTACAAGGCTTATCATTAGCACCTCTGAATGCTGGAAACTACTTCCATGTGGTCCTCAGACCAGCTGCAGGAGCATCAGCCAGAGTCTGAGAAGAATTACAGAATCCCAGGCCCCAGCCATGACCCACCAGCCAGAATCTGCATTTTAACAAAATCCCCAGGTGATTCCTTGGAATACAGGTGAACATTATTTACATAGTCATAATCGAGTAATGGTTCTTTATTGAGTCTCAGGATTTCAAATCAACTTATAAACAAAGCGTCAGCAGATGATAAAATACATGTTGTTTTGACAAATATGAAAAGTAAAATTGTAGTCGACAGCAAGTGGGAGGTAGAAGGGGAAAGATAAAGTGGAAAGACAAGATGATGTGTCATTTACAGAAAAAGAAGTCGATATACTAATTATAAAAATAGTATTTAAAATTATGAATGAACCAATAAAAATATAATTATTCAACATTGGGAGAGAGAAGTAAAAGGAGAAATTAGTGAGCTATATCCTCATCTTTCACTGTAGGAAGTCAATAGATATTGCCTAAATTAACTCAATACGTTGTAATAGATCGTATAGAGTTATGGAAGTAACCCCTAGAAGAATTAGAAGAGCCCCTAGAAGAGAAACAGAAACATTGAAAAGGGGATATTTTTCTCATGATACTTGTGATTCTTTTTTAAAGCTGAGAGTTAGGCTTATTTTCAGGTCCCAGTGAAATGTTCCTGTGCATTGATTTAGAATAACATAAACAAACTCCAAAATTGTATTGACTTATTGTATTAAAACTTAACTTCCTAACAGTGGCAATCCAATGCAGGTCATTTCTGGTTGGAACAGTTTTCCTCCAAGTGGTTGATTCAGGGATCCAGGATACTTCCTTCTGGAGATTCTGATATCTTTTGGGTCTCGGAGTCCTCCGCATTTATAGTGAAAGAGAACATGGAAAAAGCAAACTCATTGGTTAGATGACCCAGCTCAGAAATGACATCCTCACTTCCACTTCTATTCCTTTGAATAGAACTAATCATGGTCCCAGCTAGATGCAAGGAGAGTTTATAAACATAGTTCTAATGCTATATTGTGAAGGGTGAGCTTCAATTTTTCGTGGGCAGGAACTCATTTCTGCCACACTTTGTATCCAAATAGCCATATATAAATGGCAGGTCCTCCTTGCCCTCTCCTCAGAAAGGTCATGTGTATGCTGAACATTGGAAATCCAAGTGTTCTTTAGGTAGAAAAGATGGATGAATCAGATTTGCTTTGTATTGTTTGCATATTCTGAATTACTTTCCCTTGCTCTGACACTATTTTTCTAAGCCTCTTTTTGTAATTATTTTCTTTTGTTTAGTAGATCTTTCTTCTTTACTTGGATGTCGTGTCCTCTTGGTAAGTGAATCCATTGGGATTATGGTGGGATAGTGGAAGGAGGTGCAGAAAGAGACCTAGCAACAAGCTCTCTAGTGCTGCATTAGCACATGCTTGAGTTTGGACAAGCCATGCAATCTCTCCACTCCTTGGTTTTCTTCTCTGTAAAATATGGAACTTGTTGGGCTTTGCCAATGCTTTCAGTTCTAAATTTCTGTTACTTTATAATTATATCCATCAGTGAACTGATAGTATTGAATTTCTGGAACACAGATGTGAATGACCACAGCCTGGACTAGAAGTTCCAACAAAAGTATAACAACTCTTAAAGTCCTTTTTACCACTCCCACCCCTGCAATTTGTCAACAGAGACATCACTCTTAAATAGTGAGGCTTAAAGTAAACAGAAGTTGAGTACCAGCATGGCAGCAAGAAACCTGACATGTGGTGAGAAAATTCGTTCAGCAGCAGAACAGAAAGGTTTTGCGGGGATTCAGTTCATCAGCCCTTCCTCAAAGCCCTTCCTCAGCAAGAGAGGAAGGTAAATTTTCTCAGGCACTTTATGATTCATAAAGCAACCACCACTCCCATAAAGTAGGCAGAATGGGTTATTATTTTTATTATGTATTTGGTTTTTTTTAATAGGTTCATGTTTCAAACATCATAGTGTACAAAAAGGAATATGCTTAAAAGCCTCTATCCCATCCCAGTCCCCAGTCTTCTCAGTTCTCATTCCTTCCCTGCCTCCAAAAGAAATAGCCACTGGTATTAATTTCTTACTTATCATTTCAGAGATTTTAATACATATCCTGTCCGCTCTATCATACATATACAGCAATATTTATTACATGATGATCTGAGCTTTACTGGATCAGGGCAGTTATTTCTATATGTGTTGCACAGATCACCTTCTTTGTGTATCATAGGATTCTATACAAGGACACAACATAATTTATTTTACCAATTGCCTAATGATGGACATTTTAGTTGTTTTTGGTCTTTTGTGAACACAAACTGTGCATTAGTCATTTAAATAGCCTGGTGCTTAAGTCATTTCACACAATTATGTATGAAGTATGAGTGTGTACATAAATTCGTCTGAGTGGTAATTTTGATGGATACTTTCAAATTACCCTTCATGGACCAATTTTATAGATGGCAGAAAGGTTGTAAGAATTAATTATTGCAAATCAAGGGCTGCAAACAGCTTGCCTACTTAGAGGTGTGATTTTCCTGAGTTGGACATGGATGGTGTGAGTAACACAAGGTCAAAGAGGTTTGGTATTGTACACTGAAGCAGGCTGCTGTGAGGTGGGCGAGCAGAGCCACTCAACAACTCACCGAAGCACACATTGAAATAATGAGGCTTGGTTGCAGCATGCTGGGAAGTCACAGCAGCAGATGTGAGCCGAGTGCTACCAATGCATGAGCAGGCACTTTGTGAGCCAGAAGCCCAGAGTATGGGGACAAGCTTGGCAGGAGGCTCCAGAAATAGCAGTTACACGCACAGATGTCACAGGGTGGTATTTGTGCCAGGTCTCAGGAAGAGACCTCCCGTGCCAATCAGTTTCCTGCCACCCACACTTGGACCCATTGGGTCTTAGAATTGGACCAGTGATAGGACAGTGGCCGACTTGTGGCCCACCCACATGTCTTTTAAGCTTCAGATAAGGTTAGTTTTGTTAAAGTGAAGCAGTCTTGCTTGTATATTTTAATTGATGGAATGTATACACACACACACATACACACACTTTATTTTGTATAGTAGCATAGGTTTACAGAAAAAAAATTAATGGAAAGTACAGAGTACTCATACACCCTCTTTCCTCCCCCTACACACAACCTCCCCAGCTGTCAACATCTCTTACCAGAGTGGTACATTTGTTACAATTGATGAACCTATTGATAAACCATTATCACTTCAAGTCCATAGTTTACATTTGGGTTCACTCTTAGTGTTGTGCAATCTATGGGTTGACAAGAATATTTTAAAATTTTTGTTCTTAGCGCTACATTAATTTATTTAATTCTTGCAATATGAGCGAGATTGAGAACAGAAAACTGAAGCACAGTAAGATTAAATGACTTGCCCAAGGTCACATAGCTAGTGAGTGCTGGAATTGAGATTGGGACCAGAGGTCTGACTCAGTGTGTATTCTTAACCACTATGCCTTCCTGCCTTTACCCTATTCCCCAGTTCCTAGGGTTCTCTTTCCCCTTCCAACTCCTCCTCCAAGTGAGAGAAAAGAGTTCTCTCGGTTTTTACTTTCCCTGGCTTCACCTGAGCCTCATTGCCTGTCTAAGAAATCTCTGGGCAACTTCTCCTACTGATTTACGTACAGAGGCTATGAGTGCCGAAGGGCAGGGGCAGTGGGTGAGCTGTGGTCATGCACTTGAGGATTGTCTGTGGGACACAAAAGGCGAAAGGGAGGGCAAGGATGGAGTGCTGGAGAAGGGAAGAAGCAGGTGCAATGACAGTGAGGGGCCCATTGAGACCTGAAATTAGAGGACAGTGATAAGGATTGAGGGATGGAAGAATAATGAAGCCAGCCCCCTTGGGAGACTGATGACCAGGCAGTATAGGACTTGGTTCATAATCTCCTATTATTTAACAGAGAAAATTCTGATAATTGAAGGATCTTTTCTTTGTTGAACAGGGTGATGGAGGAGGGTGATGGTACACACTTTTGGAAGAGCTGACAAAGCCAAATTATTGTGCAAAAGAAAAGAGAGAGTTTAGGAGACTTAGAAGGAAGCACTAGAACTGTACTGTCCATCATGGAAGCCACTAACCACATGGTAGCTGTCAAACCTTGAAGTGGGGCTAGTCCAAATTGATATGTGCTATAGTGTGGGATACACTGGATTTTGATGACTTTGTGGGAAGAAAAGAATGTAGACGTTCTCAATAATTTTTATATTGATCATATGTTGAAATGAGAATATTTTAAATATATTAGATAAAATATTAAAATTTTCTTTTTAAAAAAATTTTAATGTGCATACTAGAAAATTTTGAATTATATATGTGACTCACATTACATTTGTTTCTGGACTGTGATGATCCAGAAGGAAGAAACATGAACCATTACGACTCAGGACTGTGTAGCAGAGAGGGGCAACTCTATGGCTGGTGACTGAGGAGAAAGACTTGGGAAAATTTAACCAATACAGAATTTTTTTGGAGGATAAGTGGTGTGGTACGTGATATAATCTCCCACCTCAGTCTTCCCTATGAAATCTTCAGTAAGATCAACACTACTTTAAAAAAATTATATTTTAGATTTAGGGAGTACATGTGTGTTTGTTACATGGGTATATTGCATACTGGTGGGGACTGGGCTTCTGGTGTACCCATCACCCAAATAGTGAATATTGTACCAGATAGGTAAGGTTTTCAACCCTCACCTCTACCACCCTTTCCTCTTTTGGAGTCCCTGGTATCTATAGTTTCCATCTTCATGTCCATGTGTACCCATTGTTTAGCTTCCACATATAACTGAGAACATGAGGAGTCTGGTTTTCTGTTTCTTAGTTAGTTCACTTAGAACAATGACTCTAGCTCTATCCATGTTGCTACAAAGAATATGATTTCATTCTTTTTTATGGCTGCATAGTATTCCATGTTGTGTGTGTGTGTGTGTGTGTGTGTGTGTGTGTGTGTGTGTGTATTTTATATATATATATATATATATATATATCTTGTTTTTAATCCAGTCAACCATTGATAGACACTTGGGTTGATTCCATGACTTTGCTATTGTGAATAGTCCTCCAATGAATATATAAGTGCATGTGTCTTTTTAATATAATAATGATTTCTTTTTCTTTGGGTAGATTTCCAGTAACGGGATTGCTGGGTCAATTGGTAGTTCTATTTTTAGTTCTTTGAGAAATCTCCATACTGTTTTCCATATAGATGGAATTAATTTACATTCCCACCGACAGTGTATAAGTGTTTGCTTTTCTCCACATCCATGCCTACATCTGTTGTTTTTTGACTTAATGATAGTCATTCTGATTGGTATAAGATGATATTTCAGTGTGGTTTTAATTTGCATTTCTCTGATGATTAATGATGTGAGCATTTTTTCATGTGTTTCTTGGCTATTTGTACTTCTTTTGAGAAATGTGTGCTCATTTCCTTTGCACAGTTTTTAATGGAGTTGTTTGTTTTTTTCTTGTTGAGTTGTTTGAGTTCCTTGTAGATTCTGGATATTAGACCTTTGTCAGAGGCATAATTTGGAAATATTTTCTCCTATTCTATAGGTGGTCTGTTTAATCTGAAGATGAACATTATTTTTAATAAAGCAAATTAAGAAGAATTTCCTCTGGAAGCTCATGTCTTCCCTTGAGGTGACTGAAAGGTTGTGGATCTTCAAAACCACATTTGGATTTTACTGATCTTACCTTATTGGGAGCCAAAATGAAATTAGTGAACTAGAAGAGTATAGATGCAGATACCATATCTCTTTACATTCTGATCAACATGGCCAATGAACTACTATGAGTTTCCAGATTATCCATTTGTCATTTTTAAGAAAAAATAGTTTTGCCTTTCCCTACATTATATTTCTTTCCCTGTTAACTTTTTGCTAACATGACTGAACTTAGAGAATTGAGTGTCTTGGGAGGCTTTGAATCATTATGGGATTTCTGGCTCATCAAATTCAAATTTAAGGCATCTCCATTGTTGCTACCTAATAGTTGCTTAGTGGATTTTGTTCTTTGGGAGTTGTGAAGCTGAATTGTCAGAAAGTGAGCCTTCCTGAATGTGGCTGCTTTTAATCATTTAGTGTAGCCCTAGCATAGCAGATTTGAGGCATAACCAAAAATATGTTTGAGGATTATGACCAGCATAGCCTTTGATGCTTTCCTGACCTATGAATACAAAGAAGCTCAGAAACAAGAATTCAATTCGAAGCTTCATAATTAGGATTGCAACTGATACTCTGGTATAAAACTGGAGAAGGAAGATGCTAGAAGAAGCTACAGAAAACTTGAGGGAATAGAGACAGGCAAGTTAACTGACTTTTTAATGAACCAAATGATCTGTAAACGTAACAATAGCAGTAAATTTGAAGTGACGTGGTCTCAAAAAAAAAAAGACTACATTTTAATGAACAACTGTTCAATTTGTTCTTTGCCTGATATCACTGTTTTCATCTCCTTTGGCAGTATGAATTCATGAACCTCTGAAAACTAACATAGCTTAACTGATTTTAGAGACTTACTATCCTTAATACTGTAGTGTTTGTGTGTGTGTGTGTGTGTGAAAATGGTCCAGATTGATTGTAACTGGTAATTCAATACCCGCCAACTTAGTGTAATGTAGCAATAGAGATAACAGTAGAAAGGAAGTTGTTTAAGAGTATAAAAAAGGGATTGTAACAGAATAAAAATACCAAGTTTGTATAACCTTCAATAAATTATGAAATATGTAGACATTTTTTATTTAATACCAAGGCATTTCACAAAAATTCAGATAGACTTTTAATTGGCTTTGATTTCCAGAGACTGTCTCTTGAGTTTTCTGTAAAATTTGCAAGATCTCCCCTCTGAGTTTCAGTGATTGCCTTAAGCTTATTTCATGTATTTTATTGGAATCAGAATGATAAATGAGTGATTATATTGTTGAAGTGCTAGACAATAGGAAAGTCTGCATAAATTCAAAATTTTCTCTTTAATCAAAGGCTGGGCTGTGATCAGAGCTTTGTGGTTGGCACTACTGAACTAATCCAAGTGGATGAATTAATTTTCCTGCCTGGTTACTATTAGCAAAAATTATACAGATTGCAAGGTGGGATGAAAGTAATAAACCTGATTTTGTAGTCGTCACACAAGAATATAAATATATTCACCCAATTGGCTTCTGTCCTTTTATTTTCCCTGTGAGGATGAAGGCTTATATTAAAGACGTGGCCACTAGCCAAAGCAATTTTTAAAGCCATCTTTTGGAATTAACTTCAGAGCTTATGCCAGAGTCTTTTCAATAATCTTGGCTTCATGCACATCTTCATCTTTTAGGGATATACTTGATATTTGGAGAACATCAAAAAGCATTCACAGCCAAATCTTCTAAATAAGGTGCATGATAAACCTGGATGATACCCTTTGAGGTAAAAAATCAGATATAACAAAAAATGATTATAGAATACTAAAAATGATTTGCTGGTAGTTTCAAAGCCCATAAATTAACTTCGAAATCACTTCCAATATAGGCGTGACCAAAGTGTTTTGAGCAAACACAGTGCCCTTGGAACTTGTAAGTATAGAGTCGGCCAAGGTGACTATTCTAAAAGGGATTACACCAATTTAGATGTTTGTTTAAAAAAATCAATTGTATCACTTTATGGGCTCAGTGTAATGTAATAGGAAGAGCATGAACAGTGAGAACCAGGCAGATCTACCTTCACCCCTTTCAGCTCTAAGTGACCTTGGACAAGTTATTTAAGCTGTCTGAGCTTCTGCTTCATAATCAGAAAATGCAGGTAATAATTCCCACTGGGACTGTTGTGAGGGCTGGAAATATAGTATGTAAAATACCACATATATTGGCCTATGTATAGTTCAGTATTTGTGATTTGTTGTTTGATTGATTTATACCTAGCTTTATTTCAAAATAGATCAAAAGTAGCTTAACTGCTTGTTTTCCACCCCTACATAGCCTCATTTAGGAAATAATAATATTAATAAACGTACCATGTGCTCAAGTCATTTATATTAACATTTTTTTCACAATTTTTAAAAATCTCAACTTTTATATTCAAGGGGTACATGTACAGATTTGTTATCTGGGTATACTGCATGATGCTAAGGTTTGGGATGTGATTGATACCATCGCTCAAATACTGAGAATAGTACCCAATAGTTTTTCAGCTCATACCCTCCTCTGTCCTTCCCCACTCTAGTAGTCCCCACTGTCTATTGTTACCATCTTTATGTCCGTGAGTACCCAATGTTTAGCTCCCACTTGTAAGTGAGAACATGTAGTATTTGGTTTTCTGTTCCTGCATTACTTTGCTTAGGACAATGGCCTTCAGCTGCATGCATGTTACTACAAAGGACATTATTTCATGCTTTTTCATGGCTGCATAGTATTCCATGATGTATGGTGTATATGTGCCACATTTTCTTTATCCAGCCCACCATTGATGAGCACCTAGATTGGTTCCATGTCTGTGCTATTGTGAATTGTGCTGTGATGAACATACAAGTGCATGTGACTTTTTGGTAGAACAACATTCTACCGAGAACAGTTGTCTTTTGGATATATACCCAGCAGTGCAATTGCTGGGTCGAATGGTAGTTCTTTAAGAAATCTCCAAATTGCTTTCCACAGTGGCTAAACTAATTTACATTCCAACCAACAGTGCATAAATGTTCTCTTTTCTCCACAGTCTCACTGGCATCTGTTGTTTTTGAGTTTTTGTAATAGCCATTCTGACTGGGTGAAGTGGTACTTCATTGTGGCTTTGACTTGCAATTATCTGATGATTAGTGATATTGAACATTTTTTCATATGTTTCTTGGTCACTTGTATGTCTTCTTTTGAGAAGTATTTGTTCACGTCTTTTCCTCATTTTTAATGGGGTTATTTGGTTTTTGCTTGTTCAATTGTTTAAGTTCCGTATAGATTCTGGACTTTAGACCTTTGTCAGATGTATAGTTTGTGAATATTTTCACTCATTCTGTAGGTATCTGTTTACTCTGTTGTTAGTTTCTTTTGCTGTGCAGAAGCTCTTTAATTTAATTAGGTTCCACTTGTCAATATTTGTTTTTGTTGCTATTGCTTTTGAGGACTTAATCATAAATTCTTTCCCAAGGCTGATATGGTATTCCCAAGACCAAATGATGTTTTCTAGATTTTCTTCTAGGAGTCTTATAGTTTGGTATTTTACATTTATCTTTAATCCTACTTAATTTTTTATATGGTGAAAAGTAGGGGTCTGGTTTCATTCTTCTGCGTATCACTCGGCAGCTATCCCAGCACCATTTATTGAACAAGGACTCCTTTCCCCATCACTTATTTTTCTTGACTTCAACTGAAGATCAGATGGCTGTAGGTGTGTGGCTTTATCTCTGAATTCTCCATTCTGTTACATTCATCTATGTGTCTGTTTTTGTACCAGTACCATGATGTTTTGGTCCCTGTGGCCTTATAGTATAGTTTGAAGTCTGGTAATGCGTTACCTCTGGCTTTGCTCTTTTTGCTTAGGATTGGCTATTCAGGCTCTTTTGTGGTTCCATATAAATTTTAGAATAGTTTTCTCTAGTTCTGTGAAAAAAATGACGTTGGTAGTTTGATAGGAATAACATTGAATCTGTAAATTGCTTTGGGTATATGGCCATTTCAATGATATTGATTCTTTGAATCCATAGCGTGGAATGTTTTACCCTTTGTTTGTGTTATCTATGATTTCTTTTAGCAGTGTCTTATAGTGCTCCTTGTAGAGATTTTTCTTCTCCTTGCTTAGATGTATTCCTAGATTTTTTTGTGTGTGTGCGGGGGGCGGGGGACGGGGAGGAGGGCAGCACAGGTATTTGAAATGGGATTGAGTTATTGATTCAGCTCTCAGGTTGAACGTTATTGGTGTTTAGACATGCTACTGATTTTTGTACATTGATGTCATGTCCTGAAACTTCGCTGAAGTCATTTATCAATTCTAGAAGCCTTCTGGCATAGTCTTTAGGGTTTTCTGATATAGAATCACATTGTCAGGAAAGAGAGATAATTTTGACTTCTTTTCCTATTTTGATGCCTTTAATTAGTTTCTCTTGCCTGATTGCTCTGGTTAGGACCTCCAATACTATGCTGAATAGGTGGTGACAGTGGGTATCCTTGCCGTGTTCCAGTTCTCAAAGGTAATGCTTCCAGTTTTTGCCCATTTAGTATGATGTTGACTGTGGTTTTGTCATAGATGGCTCTTACTATTTTGAGGTATGTTCCTTTGATGCCTACTTTCTTAAGGGCTTTTATCATGAAGGGATGTTGGATTTCATCGAAAGCGTTTTCCATGTCTGTTGAGATGATCATATAATTTTGGTTTTCAATTCTGTTTATGTGGTGAACCACATTTATTGATTTGCATATATTGAACCAACCTTGCATCCCAGCAATGAAGCCTACTTGATCATAGTGAGTTAACTTTTTGATGTGCTGCTGAATTCAGTTTGCTGGTACTTTTGAGGATTTTTGTGTCTACGTCTGTCAAGGATATTGGCCTCTAGTTTTCTTTTTCCATTGTATCTTTTCCAAGTTTTTGGTATCAGGATAATGGCTGGCTTTGTAGAATGAGTTGGGGAGTCCTTCCTCCATAATTTTTGTAATAGTTTCAGTAGAATTGGTACCAGCTCTTTGCACATCTGGTAGAATTCGGCTGTGAATCCATCTGTTACAGGGTTTTTTCAGTTGGTAGGGTTGTTTTTTTTTTGTTTTTTGTTTTTTGTTTTTTGTATTACTGATTTAGTTTTGGAACTTGATACTGGTTTGTTCAAGGTTTCAATTTCTTTCTGATTCAATCTTGGGAGAGTGTGGGTTTTCAGGAATTTATCCATCTCCACTAGATTTTCTAGTTTGTGTGTATAGAGGTGTTCATAATAGTCTCTGAAGATCTTTTCTATTTCTGTGTGATTGGTTATAATGTCACATTTGTCATTTCTGATTGTGTTTATTTGGATCTTCTCTCTTTTTTTCTTTGTTTATCTAGGTAGCAGTCTATCAATCTTGTTTATCCTTTCAAGTAACCAACTTTTGGCTTCACTGATTCTTTGTATAGATTTTCAGGTCTCAATTTTCTTCATTCTTGCTCTGATTTTAGTTATTCTTTTCTGCTAGCTTTGGGTTAGTTTGTTCTTGTTTTTCTAGTTCCTTTAGGCGTGATGTTAGATTGCTAATTTGAGACCTTTCTAAATTTTTGAGGTAGGCATTTAGCACTCTAAACTCTTCTTTTAACATTGCTTTTGCTGCATCCCAGAGATTTTGGTATCTTGTGTCTCTCTTTTCATTTATTTCAGAGAATGTTTTGATTTCTGCCTTAATGTCATCATTTACCCAAAAGTCATTTAGGAGCAAGTTGCTTAATTTCCATGTAATTGTGTGGTTTTGAGAGATCTTCTTGGTATTGATTTCTATTTTATTCCATTGTGATCCAAGAATATAGCTGGTATGATTTTAATTTTGATTTTTTGAATTCATGGAGACTTGCTTTATGGCCAAGCATGTGTTTGATCTTGGAGTATGTTCCATGTGCATGCAGATGAGAAGAATGTATAGTCTGTAGTTAATGGGTGAAGTATTCTGTAGATGTCTATTAGGTTCAATTGGTCAAATGTAGAATTTAAGTCCAGAATTCTTTGTTAGTTTTTTGCTTTGATGATCTGTCTAACACTGTTAGTGGGGTGTTGAAGTCCCCTACTACTATTATATGGCTAAGTCTTTTTGTAGGTCTAGAAGCTCTTGTTTTATGAATCTGGGTGCTCTAATGTTAGGTGTGTATATATTTATGATAGCTAAGCCTTCTTGTTGAATTGAACCCTTTATCATTATGTAATGCTCTTCTTTGTTTATCACTGATGTACACAAACTCCTCTCTGTGTTAACAACCTGGTATGATGCCTTTTGCTCTTCTTTACATTGCATTTGCCTTATGTCTGACCCCTCTTCTAACACTACTTCTGAATATGCTAAAAGGGACAATTTATTGGAAATGCTCATTAATGATTACTTAAGGAAAGAGCAACTAAAGTAATTTACAGCCTCGCCTTCTATCAATCCCAAATCAACATGAGCCTCTCCTACACATTATGAGATACTTGGATTCAACTGCTGAATCATGAACTATTCTATTTCTAAATGGCGCACTGAAGTGGAATGCTTTTTGTTCACCTTTTCCACCCAAGCTGTGGAACATTCTAGAACCATAGACCAGAAAGCTATCTGTGCTTCACCACTGATAACCTGGATACCCTCATCCTGTAGCCAGGATGCCACAGCACCCCTTCTTCATGTTTTGCAGGTGCCCCTGAGGAGAGGACTATTCTGCCTGTGTCTTCCAGGTCATCCAACTTTTTTTGTAGAGGAGGAGAGATTTTCTTCCATCAGCTGCTCTTCCTCTGTTTGCCTCTGCCTGCCTCCAGAGGTACATGGGTCATCATCAAGGACTTTTATTAGATGATGCCACTTCCTTCCTCAGCTTGCTTGGGATGCTCACTAGCTCATGAAATCCAGAACCCATAAGAACAGCAGCACTTAATATGATTCACAAGGTGTTACAATTGTTGTCATTGTTTGAACTCTAGGCTCCTTTTGTATCTTGAGCATATTTCTATTTTGCACTTACACCAGGTATCATAACTATCAAAGCTGTCTGCCCTGAACCATAGTTTGGTTCACCTAACCTTTCTAATCACTTGTTTCCTCATTTTCAGAAGAGCTGATAATGGCAGTACTCTTCATTGGCTAGTGTGAAGGTTAAACACGTCACGTGGAAGATGCCTAATAGTACCTGGGACATAGTTAGCTAAGCATTTATACTATGCCCTAGAAGGGAATCACTAAAGAGTTTGAGGAGTAGGGTTATGGGATTCAGATTTGTATTTTATAAAGATCAGAGTGCCCCTTGCCTTGCACAGTGACTGGTACATGTCCAATAAATGCCCATTGGATCAACACACTCAAATGCAGGAGAATGTTGAATCATTTGTATTCTTTAGGCACTTAAAGCATTAGAAGAAGTTGAAGGAGTTTGCATGGGTGAATAAGAGCAACAAAAATTTAAGATAGAAGAAATGAGTTCTTCTCCAAAGGCTGATCATGCCAATGTCTAGAAGTCTATAAGGCCCCAACTATTGGGTGGGAGGGGTGGAGGATAAAGATTTTTCCTTTTTCAGTTACTAAAAATTCCTTGACCACCTTCTGTATACCCTCTGTGCTTGGCACCAGAAAATCAAAGGTACGTGACAAGACATCTTTTCTTAAGGACTTGATACTTACAAAGAATTACCACTCAGAATGAGAAAAGCCATGATAAATTTCATATATATATACATATATTTTATATATATAATTATATATATACATACATATACTTTTATATAATATATATATGGCATGTGTGTGAGACAAAGAGAGAAAGGGAAAGGGAGAGAGAGAAAAAGCACAGCGGGCACAAAGGGAGGCTTAGTCGGGACTTTTCAATCCCCTGCTTAAACTCCCCAGCAGCGTGCCACTACACTTGAAATAAAATCCACACCATTTACCATGGTGTACCAGACCCTGCCCAGCTCAGCCCCTTCCCATCTCTTTGTCCCCATCACCCATCACACTGTCCCTTACTGACTCCACACCTGCCTGCAAACATTATTTCTGTCCTTGAACACAGCTGATCCTTTCTTACCTCAAAGCCCTTGCCCTCAGATCTTCACAAGGCCACCTCTTTCTTGATTATTCAGACCTCAACTCAAATATCTCATTCTCTGAATAATATCTACATAATGGCCCTTTCCTCAGTCATTTTCCATGGCATTACTCTGTTGTATTAGCTTCATAAATTGTTTCCCTATGAAGTTATCTTGTTTACTTATTTACATAATTATTGTCTGCCCCTTTTTCCCTCTGCCCCCCACCCGATGCAATAGAATGGGGACTTCCTGAAAGCAGGGAAGCCTCCTCTGGCTTGCTCACTGTTCTGCCCCAGTGCCTCGAGCGTGCCTGGAGGCTGGCACCTAATTGACATTCATCAAGTATGAACATGGCCTGGAGAAGACAAGAAAGATTCACCAAAGAAAAGTTATAAGTTAAAATATGTCATGAATAGGGAGGGCAGTTAGGGCCAACACCAGGACTTTGGCTGTTAGAATGCAGGGTGCAGGGTGAAGTATGGAGATAGACTAAAGGGGTGAAGCATCCCAAGGGCTTTGTTGGCCAGGAATAGGACTCGAGCCCAGACCCCAGAGCTAGAGTGCAGAGATCAAATGTCAGGGGGCCTCCCTTACCAGATGTGTAACCTGGGACAATCCTAACCTTTCTAATCACTTGTTGCCTCATTTTCAGAAGAGCTGATAATTGCAGTACTCTTCATTGGCTAGTGTGAAGTTTAAACGCGTCACGTGGAAAAATGCCTGGTAGTACCTGGGACATAGTTAGCTAAGCATTTATACTGTGCCCTAGAAGGGAATCACTGAAGAGTTTGAGGAGTAAGGTTATGGGATTCAGATTTGTATTTTATAAAGATCATCAGGTTGGCAGTGGGGAGGATGGACTGGAGGGGGCTGATAAAGCAGAGTCAAGGAAGCAACCAGGTAGTGAAGACAGACCAAGACAAAGCAGTGGCAGCAAGGCTGATCCAAGAGTTATTAAGACAGTGGACTCTGGCATCAGTTTGAGGAGGGAGATAAGGGAAGGAGATGATTCAGTGGGTGGCTGGTGGTGCCATTTGCCCATATGGGAAATACAGGAGGGAACCCAGTTTGAGAGCCAGGATGGGAAGGGAGGGTGAGGAGGTGTGATTTCTTCAGCTGTGGCTGGCTGAGTTAAGTGTTATGGAAACTCCAGGTGGAACTTCCCAGAGAGAAAACCCCCACATCTTTCTGATCACAATATAACCCTAACGTGATTAGCATTGTACTTATCAGTACTTAATAAATATTAGCACTTAATATTTGGTGTTTAAAATTTTTGCTTTTGAAGAAAATATTGTGAGAAACATTTTTGTCCACATTCAAGTTTTTTTCCTTTTAGACTTCTATATGTAGAATTACTGGGGCAAAAGGTATGTTATCTTTTGAAGAATTTAATTCATCTTGCCAAATTGCTTTTCAAAAATTTCATCCCAACAATATACTCCCACAATAACCTGGGATTTTTAAAAAGCAGCTTAAATGTTTTTTATAAATACCACTCCCAAGTTGCCAGGGTATGGAGAACAGTCCTCTTGTGTGTAGGGATAAACCTAAGCATCAACTTCAGCTCCTTCCTTAAAAATTAACAATTGCCTTTTTGTCGTAGGGAAACTCCCAAAGTCAATGTCTGTTATTCATTAACATGTTGCAATACCACAACCCAAATCATATTTTTGAAAACACGATGATGTGTAAAATACAAACACTATATATGTGAATACTCCCATGAGGTCTGTGGATGGGGGTATAAGGAGAAGGCACTTAGAGAACAAAAAGTTCTGTTGTAGTTTTTACTACATTAACACTGTCTTCCACCACCCCCTGCCCCACCAGAGAACTTCCTTTACCACAGTTTAGTGGATATACACGGAAGGAAATTCCATTTCCTTTGAATCAATACATGGGTTATAAGAGGGTACCATTCACCAATTTTAACCCAGAATAAGCTAAAACTTCTTTTAATACATATGTCAATAGATTTTCATCAAGCTAAAGAAGAGCCATTTTCCCTGAAGACAGCATTTTGGTCAGTTCCACATACGGTTATCATGAATTGTTGGTCATTCAGGTGCTTTCTGTGGTTTTTGTTACTGTTTTTCTTACACTGACCACATACAACTGAGACACCTCAGGGTAACAGAACCCAAGAAAGTCTATGATATGTTTGCTATCCTTTTCTGTGAATGCTCGCTTTGTGTTTATTAGAATTAGATTTGTACATTACAAAACCAATGTAGATTTAATGAAGATTTGTCTGTTGTCTTTTTTAGAAAGTCCTTATGAAGGAAACTTGGGTACACTGTTCTTGTCCATGTGTTGTATTGAGTTGAATATTTGTTTTGTGTTTCTCATAATCCTCTGGAGGCCATTTAACTCGGTGGCCTGCAGCAGCAACACTTGCCTCTTCTGTTTAGAGCAAGGGTCCCGAACCACTGGGCCGTGGACCAGTATCAGTCCATGGCCCATAGGAACTGGGCTGCACAACAGCAGGTGAGTGAGCATTACCACCTGAGCTCCACCTCCTGTCAGATCAGCAGCAGCACTAGATTCTCCTAGGAGCATGAACTCTATTATGAATTGCACATGCAAGGGATCTAGGTCGTGCACTCCTTATGAAAATCTAACTGATGGCTGATGATCTGAGGTGGAACAGCTTCAATCATTCCCCACCCCACCCTGCCACTGGTTTACAACCTTAACCATCCATCAAGGTTTGAAGGGAGATTCATAGCTTTTGGAAGACTTTCTTACACTTAGTCCACAGTTGCTGTTCTCAGGAGTTAATGGGAGGAGCCCACAATTATTCAAAAGAGGCTGGGTCTAATTTGTATCAAGTGGGACTCACGTCAAGTAGGGAAGCAATAAAGACTGTTCATCTCTTGTAAATCATGCGTCTTTTCTTCTAGTGAGCACAAATCAGGGGTGGATCCATCAAAGAATGGGAAGACATGATACTTTTGCTTGAATGTGGACTTGGTAGCTCCAAAATGGTCTCCTTTGCTATTGGGATGGTCATCAATGCTTGAAGGAAATTGCTGTGGTTGTGATGGGGGGTTTAGTAGTATATAATGCATCTCACTACTAGAGAGTCAATCAGATGTCCCTGGTCCTCCTGGGGCTGTCTGCTGTTATATTTAAGAGTTCACTTCCCATCCATTGTGTCCATTTGTAAGAGAGGCTCTCCAAAAGAACACAATAGCAAGTTTACACATACTGTTGAGCCTGTTTACCACAGCGATCTCAAAATCATAGTGGTCCTACCTGTTTTGTTGTTGTTCTTTACATTCTTTGTGTCTATTTCTATACACTGCACCGATTATACTATAAAGCTATTTTGTGATAAGAAGAATTGAGAGAGACTGAAACCAAATCTTTCTCTCGAGCTACAAAAGTTATCTGAAAATAGAAAGAGACCTACCCATATTTTTTAAAAATTACACTTGTTATCCAGTTATAGCTATAATGGCAACTTATAAAACCATAGAATTTTAGATGTAGGTTATATGGGGAAAGTGAATATAGTCCTCCCTTGGTATCTGTGGGGGTTGGTTTCAGGACCCCAGTGGATATAAAAATCCATTATAAAATGGTATAGTATTTGCATATGATCTATGCACATCCTTCCATATACTGTAAATCATCTCTAGATTTCTTATAATACCTAATACAATATAAATGCTATGTAAATTGTTGTTATACTTTATTTTTACTTGCATTCTTTTTTATTGTTGTGTTGTATTGGATTTTTTTCCCTAATATTGTCTCCGTGGTTGGTTGTATCCTGGATGCTGAGTGCGCAGTAGGGAGGCCTGACTATTAGAAACCAGCTGCTGTGTAACATTGGCCTCTAGGAAAACGTGTCTCCTGGTCAAACAAGTTAGGGAAAGCCTGTATCCTGTATCTTCCTCCTTCTGGATATTAACAATGAAAAGTCAACTGTAACTCAGCATTTTCCAAACTTATTTGATTACAGAATCTTTTTTACCCTGTATAATAGCTGTTAACACCCTGCGTGTAGGAAATGAGTCCAGTCACACCATGGAGGTCCAGAAAATTAAGCCACTTGCCTGAGGTCACAGAGCAGTAATGACAGAGCCATGGCGGGACCCCACTGCTAGCTGATAGCCTCCCTCAGAATGGCTGCATACTTGTGTTGCCAGCAATGGCTTCAAAAGATGTTCAAGATTATGTTTCTTTGAAATTGATTTAAAGAGTGATTTCTAAAGTTGTAGGATCCTAGTTTAATTTGGAGAGATTTATCTGTTAGCATATAGAAAATGTGTCAATTGGCCCATTCAATTTAGTAGTACTCTTTATTCAGATGCATCAGAAATGGGACCCGAATCGTATGCATGGTGGAGAACAAAACGTTCCTGAGGCGCTCAGTGTGAGGGGTGGGGAACGGAGAAAGCCAATAAGCAATTAAACAAGTAGATATGTAGTTACAAATTATGCTGCGTGCTATGTATGTGCTGTCAGATTGAGCTTAAATTTGCAGTCATTTTTTAATTGACCCAGAACCAAAGGAATCAATAGCAGTTGTTTTTATGGTTATCTGAATATTGAATATTCAGCTCATAACGACAGTTTGCACCACGTGACAGCCTCTCCCCTTCTTGTTTTTCCAGCCCAGTGGAGCAAAATGAGAGCGCAGTGAGCCAGGCCCAGCTTCTCTCCTAGCCATCCCCGACTCCCACCATGAACCACTTGGAGGGGTCTGCGGAGGTGGAGGTGACCGACGAGGCGGCAGGTGGGGAGGTGAACGAGTCGGTGGAGGCCGACCTGGAGCACCCCGACGTAGAAGAGGAGCAGCAGCAGCAGCCGCCACAGCAGCAGCACTATGCGGGCCGCCACCAGCGCGGGGGCGCCCTCGAGGACCTCCGCGCCCAGCTCGGCCAGGAGGAGGAGGAGCGTGGGGAATGCCTGGAGCGCTCAGCCAGCACCGAGAGCGGCTTCCACAACCACACGGACACCGCCGAGGGCGACGTGATCGCCGCGGCCCGCGACGGCTACGATGCGGAGCGTGCACAGGACCCCGAGGACGAGAGCGCCTACGCTGTGCAGTACCGGCCGGAGGCCGAGGAGTACACGGAGCAGGCGGAGGCCGAGCACGCCGAGGCCACGCACCGCCCTGCACTGCCCAACCACCTGCACTTCCACTCGTTGGAGCACGAGGAGGCCATGAACGCGGCCTACTCAGGCTATGTCTACACGCACCGGCTCTTCCACCGCGGCGAGGACGAGCCCTACGCTGAGCCCTACGCCGACTACGGTGGTCTTCAGGAGCACGTGTACGAGGAGATAGGGGACGCGCCGGAGCTGGACGCGCGCGATGGCCTGCGGCTCTACGAGCAGGAGCCCGACGAGGCGGCCGCATACCGCCAGGAGGCCCTGGGCGCGCGGCTGCACCACTACGACGAGCGCTCAGACGGCGAGTCTGACAGCCCCGAGAAGGAGGCCGAGTTCGCGCCCTATCCGCGCATGGACAGCTACGAGCAGGAGGAGGACATCGACCAGATCGTGGCCGAGGTCAAGCAGAGCATGAGCTCGCAGAGCCTCGACAAGGCGGCCGAGGACATGCCCGAGGCCGAGCAGGACCTGGAGCGACCCCCTACCCCGACCGGGGGTCGCCCCGACAGCCCCGGGCTGCAGGCACCGGCGGGGCAGCAGCGGGCGACAGGCCCCGCTGGCGGCGGCGAAGCAGGGCAGCGGTACAGCAAGGAGAAGCGCGATGCCATCTCGCTGGCCATCAAGGACATCAAGGAGGCCATCGAGGAGGTGAAAACCAGGACCATCCGTTCGCCTTACACCCCCGACGAGCCCAAAGAGCCCATCTGGGTCATGCGCCAGGACATTAGCCCCACCAGGGACTGTGACGACCAGAGGCCGATGGACGGAGATGTAAGTCGGTGCGGGTTCGGGCTTCCTCGGCCCCATGCGGCGGGAGGGAAGATGGCGCCCCATGGCCTTGTGTGCCCTTGGGTAGTGGCTTTATGGGAAATGGTCTGTGGGGAGGCTAATAACTTTTCCACCCTAAGCCTCAGAAGCAGGTTGCACCTAAACTCTCAAATACCAGCGGGAGAGAAAGTGTTGAATGCACTCGTCAGATTGTTAGCAGGATGGCTTCAAATCAGTGCTTCCCACACTGTGCCTGGAGGCCTTGTGAGAAATGCTTTCTTGGGTACATTGCCCTCCACCCCCAGTTTCTGATTCAGAAAGAGTGGGGTGGGGCCCGAGAATTTGTATTTCTAATGCCAAATAAAAAACAAGCCCTGACTGAGGAAGGAGAGACTTCCTTGGAAAGGATTATTGCAAAGGGGAGAAAGATACTGTTTCATTATAGGGAGGAAGGACTGTTGCGGTAGGAGAACCTCTGACCTTAAGATCTTTAAGGGTCTCTAGGGTTAGGAACAAGGGGGAAGTTGTTTTATAGGGAGGAGTAGCTAAGTAGAAAGAACGGGGTGTGTGAAAGTGGCGTGAAAAGGGTGGGAGTTGAATGTGCCGTGGATCAGAGAATGTTTCTACCTGAGACCAGCGTTTTCTCAGGAGTGGTAGTATGCTGGCCAAAGTTCACGCACCTGGAGGAAGGAGAGACCCTTAACCAAAGTTTGGTTAGCAAGCAGTTCAGCTGATGGTTGGTGAAGAAAGAATGGAAATGTGGAGGGTCTGCGTCTGGCCTTGTCATAGGTAAACAAGAGGAGCATCCCTATCCCTGTTCTAAGTCAGAGGAGAAGGAGTTTCCCAGAACACAAAAGGATGGGAGTATTTCTTCATTTTGTTTCTCTGGTTCTCAGGTAAAGTTCAATGTTGTCACTGACAAGTTCCTAAAAATGTTGGTCCCAGGACCACAATTTGAGAACTGCCTTAAATCAATCCCTTGAAGATTTGGGATGGGTAGTGTGCCCTCTTTGGAGGAAATCCTTCCGAGCCTTTTTCTGCCAGGGGTTTCTGCAGTTTTTTTTGTTTGTTTGTTTGTTTGTTTGTTTTGTTTTGAGATGGAGTCTTGCTCTGTCACCCAGGCTGGAGCTCAGTGATGCGATCTCTGCTCACTGCAACCTCTGCCTCCTGGGTTCAAGCAATTCTACCTCAGTCTCCCGAGTAGCTTGGATTACAGGCAAGTGTCACCACGTCCAGCTAATTTTTGTATTTTTTAGTAGAGACGGGGTTTCATAATGTTGGCCAGGCTGGTCTCGAACTGCTGGCCTCAAGTGATCCACTCACCTCAGCCTCCCCAAGTGCTGGGATTACAGATGTGAGCCACAGCATCTGGCCGGTTTCTGCAATTTTTTTGTTTCGGTTTGGTTTTTTGAGACAGAACTGTACTCTTTTTGCCCAGGCTTCAGTGGAATGGTGCGATCTTGGCTCACAGCAACCTCCACCTCCCAGGTTCAAGTGATTCTCCTGCCTCAGTCTCCTGAGTAGGTGGCATGACAGGCGCATCCACCATGCTCAACTAATTTTGTATTTTTAGTAGGGATGGGGTTTCACCATGTTGGCTAGGCTGGTCTTGAACTCCTGACCTCAGGTGATCTGCCTGCCTTGGCCTCCCAAAGTGCTGGGATCACAGGTGTGAAACACCCTGCCCGGCCTCTGCAGTTTTTTCACCCACCCTATGCCTCATTGTGGGCTTCAGTAGGTGCATAATTTTCACATCTGGTTGTATCAGGTCATCCTTCCCACTTCACAAAAGATATGTATTCTGTTTTAAACCAAATTGTGTTTCATTGTGAAGAGCTACACAAAGTAATTGATACCACTGTTGACATTTTCCATTTTTGAAATACCTAGGAAATGTTATAACATGGCAAGCTTAGGTGTCATTATCTGTTCAGAATACATCAGAAAGACTAACTTTTGCTCTGACTCCTTTGCTATAAAGATTCTCTCTGCTTCTACTCTCCCTTTCCATACTCTTGAATAATTTTTAAGCCTTTCATTTTAAAATGGATCTTAGAGTAAGATAAGGGTCAAGAGCTTATATTCAATTTCATTTAATTCTACATTTTATGATTGCACCAGGACGTTTCTCAATACATATCTTTCGAGTGAGAAACCATTATTGTAAGGTATTTGTTCATTTTACTTACACATAAAGAGCTATGCAGGTCAGAGTGGTAGCATTCACCTCCTCTTTAAGGAATAGTCAGCATTTGCTGTTAGCGGATTAGAAAAGGTTGGAAACCAGTAGGGAAGGGAACTTCATTTCTCTCCAGCAAGGGGGCAGCATTGGGTCAGTGAGTTCAGACATATCCTGTCTCTCTCTTTTCTAGGCTTCTGATTCAGTGAAAAACAGGTGCACTCACATGTAGAATTCTCCTTGACCTCCAGCTGTCTCCAGATTCCTCCCAGCTAGGAGGGATTGCAGCAAGCATTTTGCAAATGAGGTGGAAATAGAGCAGGTTTTCAAAAGTAGGGAGTTGGCAAAAGGCTGACTTCTGTATCCTTTTAGAAACCTGGAAAGCCACCAGAGGAAAAAGCTGCAGGCACAGTTGGTCCAGATGCTGGCCTCTTCCTTCAGCTTTCTCCAGTGCGCCAGCTCCTTGAAATGACCTGCTTAACCAATTGCCCCTGCAGCCTCCCAGTGAGCCCACAGCATAGCCTATGGTAGGGCTAGAGGCTGGCTTTTATTCATTTGAACTAGGAGAACAACTTAACTCTCTTGCATGCTGTTTCATTCAAAAGGTAAAATTAATTATAGAACATTGTATGATGCTTTAGGAACCCACTATGTCAGAAATTCAGCTTGATGCTAAGAAATCAGTATGGATCACTGGGTTATGAATAGTTAATATGAAGTGAAACTGAAAACCTGTGCTTTAGAGTATTCCAGCAGTCATTTTTAAGCTATTTGTGGGTTGTATTTCATCTGTCATGCCATATTTATAGGAAAGACCTTCCTTTGCTGCCTCTGTAATGGTCTTATGAGAATATAATGATATTATATTCTGTTGATTTCCATCTCAGCATCAAAAAATATTTACTGAACACTCATTCTCCATGTACGCTGTTATAGAAAATGGAAAGGTGTTTTAAAGCCATGTGGCCTGAAGTCTGTCTGGGTGATACTTATTAGAAATGCAAGTTACTGCCCTTCCTTTCCAAACCAGAATACCTGATGTGGGGCTCAGTGATCTGGTTTTTTGTTTCATTTTATTTTATTTTGTTTTGTAAACTTTCTCTGAGATTCATGAGCATTTGAAAGATTGAGAAGTAATGATTTAAAGGAAAAAATGTATTATCTGGGCACTTTCCCCATGTCAGTGCTGTGGATATAAGATTTAACTAAATCTTTTATTAGCACAGATAAAGTTTTAACAAAAAGAGCTATCTCACTGTGATTATGGTCAGCAGACCTGGAGAAATGGTATTCTTACAAAAGCAGTATTTTGAGTATTTGCATTCTCAAAGTGGCAAGATCAGAAACTATAATGAAGCAAATAAAAGGAGACAAAAAAACCTGTATTGCCATTTGTCACCCACCATTGCTAATTGCTAAATCTGCTTTTAACACTACTTTTAATTCCCCCAGAACTTAAGCACTTTTTTCTTGGAGCAAACTGGCATTTGTTTGCTGGTGAGTTGTGTAGAGAGAGAAAACGGGATTGCTTTTCCATAAGAGTTTACTGAACACATCTATTACATGCTCAGCACTGAGAGAAAATAACTGTGTTCTAAACATTTGAAAAAATACTTAATGTGCTTTTCTTCTAGTAAGGGGTTTCCATTTTCTAAATATATGCTTGAGAAGTATCTCCCAATCCCCTTCTTGAAAAATATTGATAATGAAGACCTGTCCTTTTCCTTTTTTTTTGTTTTGTTTTGTTTTTGAGATGGAGTTTTGCTCTGTTGCCCAGGCTGGAGTGCAGTGGTGCAATCTTGGCTCACTGCAACCTCCACCTCCCAGGCTCAAGCAATTCTCCTGTCTCAGCCTCCCAAGTAGCTGGGACTACAGGTGCATGCCACCATCCCCATCTAATTTTTGTATTTTTTAGAAGAGACGGGGTTTGTGCCATATTGGCCAGGCTGGTCTTGAACTCCTGACCTCAGGTGATCCACCTGCTTCAGCCTCCCAAAATACTGGGATTACAGGCATGAGCCACCAAGCCCAGCCTGAAGACCAGTTCTGAAAACCCATAGCCTACTGATCTGTCTATAGGCAACAGAATCATTCAAGAACAGAGTCACAGTAGACTCAGGGAGATTGATGCTAGCAAGCACACGGTGTAAACTGGATGGTTTTGGCTACTTTAAGTGGTGTGGTATATAGCTTGAGATGATGTTTATCTCTTCTCCCTCCTAGAATTCCAGTAAAATAATAAAAAGCACAAACGCTGACAGAGGAAACAGTAACAGATGAGCACAACAAAATTTGACAACACGCAAGTGGTAACTGGCTGTGATGGAAGGGTTAGTGTGCCCCAGGATTTCCAGTTCTTTTATTTTTTCAAACACGGAGAAGACTGCACTTCCTCATCCTCTAGAAGTTAAGCATGGCCAGGGAAACGTGAGCCCTGAAGTGTATTGCTTCCAAGTGGGAGCAGCTAAGACCATGCTTTCTTCCCCGGTGGAAACAAACCCCAAAGCCTTATGTTAAGGGGGCAGCCTCACAAGATGGCTGTGCCCCTGTCAGCACAGGTCCCATGAAACCACAATGAGTAGGGCTCCCTGGGACATGTATTCTGAGAGAGGAATCAACCTTTATCGTTTTAAGCCACAGAGATTTTTGGGGTGGTTTGTTATCACCGCACAGCCTGGTCCATCCTGACTAACACACTGATGAGGTTTCTGTTTTCTGTCTTCTGCCAAGTGTTTGTGAGGATGTGTGCAGTAGACACCCCCCCAAAAAGACTTAAGAATTTGAGACACAGATACCTCAGGTGGCAGATATATGAGGAGTATGGCTGAAAACAAGAAGAGGATTCTTTGGAAGCCTGTCACAGGAGACATTAAACTTCCTGGTGCCTTCTCCAACCCATGAAGCCAGGCGACTCCTCCTGTCCGCAGAAGATGGGAGGCTTCTGTAAGGAAAGGGTGAACCAGAGGAGCACTGAAACTGGGGACATGGCAACAGTTGGAAATGGAAACAAGGTACCTTGGGAAACACAGGGCCCACTAAGCAGCGAGACCCAGAGAATGCCTTACAACTCTTAGTTGTCAGGCTTAGAATCCAACCCACTCAGGACCCCTAGTCCCCAGCAGATGAGTGTATTCCTCTCTGAGGTAACAGGCCCAAGAGAAAATACTACAGATACTGATGTTTGGGGGCTTCCCAGTATACTACTTGGCTTTCCACCTGATCACCCCATAGTGACGGCTCCTGCATCATAAGCACATGATCTTCCAGTAGGCGTTTTGGGGATTTACTCTTAAGTATAAGTGAACAGCCAAGGATCACCAGACATTTAAAGAACATCTCTCACATCAAAGACAAAGACATAAAGCAAATGGAAAGTCACTTGGAGAAATCAAGGCAGCAAAATTGAGGAAATCTTCAAAACAGTAAAACAAGTATGGCAAAAGTAGTAGGAACAAAGATAAAACAGAAGGGGAAATAATGAAAGACCATGTCCTGGAGGCAAAGAACACAGGAACTTCCAGATTAAAAGAGTCTGCTGGGCACCTATCTAGAATAATGAAATAGAAAAGACCCACAGAAGTTTCAGAACTGGAGGGAGAAAGAGAAGATTGTACAGGCTTTCGAGAAATAAAACCAACAATGATCAGGAAACACAATGATGTTGGACTTTTCACAAGCAACACTGGAAACTGGGGGACCTACAGCCAGTCTATCTTCAATTCAGTGTGAAGGTGCAATAAAGATGTTTTCAGACATGCATGGTCCCAGAAAATTTACTTCACATGCACCCTTTCTTAGGAAACTACTGGAGGATTGCTCTTCTTGCATGGGAGCAT
Source organism: Macaca thibetana thibetana (assembly GCF_024542745.1). NCBI lineage: Eukaryota > Metazoa > Chordata > Mammalia > Primates > Cercopithecidae > Macaca > Macaca thibetana. The sequence continues at coordinate 81,900,091 of NC_065592.1, read as the reverse complement.
AAACCAAGAAAAAGATGCAAGATCCAGGAAACAGGGAACCCAACCTGGGAATGCAGCAGAGAGAATCTCCAGGTGATGGGAAAGGAGATCCCAGGATCACAATGGTGCAGAAGTCCAGCCACCAATCCCATGTGGCCTGCCGCTCGCAGGGTTCCAGTTAGTCTCTAGAAAGAGTGGAACTGAGAGATTTCCTGATAAATTTATGCCACCAGGAGTTTTAGATGGTTTTAGGAGAGTTTGGCATAAGTTATTGATCAGTCCATAGAAGACTAAGCAAACGGAAAAACAATTCCATTATTTACCTCAGTAAAAGCAATTGTTATATTGGCAAGAAATGCAATAATAATATGCGTTGTAGCTCAGCAGGGAAGAGTATAGTCTTCAGAACACAAGCACTGAATATTGATTAACCAGAAATTGTAGTATTGAGAGGATGAGGGTGCATGTAACATGAAAGAGGTAAACCTTAATTGTTTGTAGTAGAGCCAGGAAATAATATCTAAAATTGAAAAACCAAGGTAAGGCAGTATAAACATGCTATTTATGAATATGGAAATAAATACCAGGGAAAAATGCTAGAAGAGCGGGACCATGGCATGGGAGGGAGAGCGAAGACTTCGATTTTTGCCATAAACTGCATGATATCATTTGACTTTTAAAATTACATTCATGTATTTCTTTGCTTTAATTGAAAAATATGCAAGAGTAGAAATCCTTTAGAGATGACTCACAAAGGAACCATCTCATGTTACTGCTTTCCTGGAGACACAAAGGCAAACACTTCTGTACATTTTGTGCACAATTTCTAAGAAACAACTGCTTTATTAACTATGTTACGTGGTAAGATGAGTGCACTAAGTTTTTAATTTCCTGCAGTGTTTGTGTTAAGCACACATACTTGCATTTGACTTACATGACACACATAAGAGTAAAGAAATAAAAAGTAGGTCAAGGCGGGAACTGTACTACTTAAGGTGAAGAACGCTAATTGGTAAATGAATTTACACCTTGAAAATGAAAAACCTGAAGAGTGCAGGAGCGGTGGACTTGATAGTGTGCTTAGTTTGGAAAGCATAGAACAGTTATGGGAAGGATAGCAAGAATACTAACTGCAGTGGGAGCGATGCTTGCTGAGGTGAAATGTGATGCGTTCATTTCTCCTCGGGTTTGTATACTTATGTAGGTTAATGGTCTTTACTTCAAAAATGAAATGTTTTTGAGATGACTTCTTTTACCAGGGTGCATTTAGTGGCGCATTCTGCAACTTAGGATCTGCAGTAAAGTGTCATTTCTGTCCGTGGGGAATAATGCTCTAAGAGACCTTAGTTGTCAATAACAACAACAAAATGAGGCGTTTTTCTGTGAACTGTGAGAACCTAATGCAACTGGAGTAATTTTTTTAAAGATTTAATGATCTTACTGGTACACCTTTAAAATGAAAAGGCTTCACCTTGAAATCCCATTTGAAGAGTAAATGATTCATTTCAATCAAGAAAAAGAAAAACAAAAGGAGATGGGAGAATGTTTGCTTTTGATCTCACCACCTGGATTGGAAGTATTGCCTCCAATTATTTTAACTTGTCTTTAGAGTTTCACCTGTCAGTTCAGCTCTAGGCAAGACGTGTTGCCTGGCAGGTGTCTCCCCCACTGACATCAGACCATCACCACCTAGAAATAACCAGAGCAAAACTTGTCCGGTGATCTGCACACCAGAAGGCAAGTTCTCCAGTTACTTTGTGCTCTGTAGAATAAAAGAAAGTGATGGAGAAGATTGATCTTTTTTAACCCTCTGGGCTCCAATTTTTTTCTCTTTGCCTGACCCCTTTCCCAAGAGGAATCTTTCTCAACTTTTTTGATGGATTGTCTCACCAGACATTATATATGTGAAACTGTGCCAAGAAGTGATGGGACAAACAACATGGAAAGAAATGGACGATTTAGCGAGAGAGAATTTTGTTGTCAGTTTCCAGTTAGAGTTGCAGCTCATAGGCCACAGTTCGGGCATCTGACATGCTTGCTGAATAAGTGTATGCTCAATCAACTGCCCAGTAGTCTTTAGAAAAATTGTGTCCTCTGCCCCAACTATGCACTCTTTAGAGACAGTCTCACTCTGTGACCCAAGCTGGAGTGCAAGGATACAATCCTAGCTCACTGCAGCCTTACACTTCTGGGCTCAAGCAATCCTCCTGCCTCAACCTACGTAGTAGCTAGGGCTACAGGTGCATACCAGCATGCCCAGCTAATTAGTGTGTGTGTGCACGTGCGCATGTGTGTATGTTTGTGTGTGCATGTGTGTTTTGTAGAGACAGAGTCTTGTTATGTTGCCCAGGCTGGTCTCAAACTCCTGTCCTCAAGCATTGGCCTCTCAAAGTGTCATATTACAGGCATGAGCCACCATGCCCAGCCACTCTCATTTTTTCTGTGATAAGTGTACTGGGGCTGTATTGGAGAGGAAGGGAAGGTGCTGGGAGAGGAACAGATATATCATAGATAATTGAATTTCATATGTAACCCAGTTGTATCCTGGAGCCCATGTTGTCCTGGAAGTTATGAAATGTGATTTGAGTATAAACAGAATCATCTTTAAAATGAAAAATACTCCAATTACACGTGTAACTGGCAGCATGTTCTGAGTCCAAAAATGTAGTTTCTCAATCCACTTGTTTTGAAACAGTCTTCGCTGACTGCTTTCTTGAGAGCAGCCATAAGAGAGGAGGATTTCTGTTTAGACACAGGCCTCTTCACTCCCCTGAGGAGTTCCACTTGCAGTTTTTCTCCTGTTGTTTCTCATATTGAGACAACAAACATTCAACTTGACAGGCCTAGCTGACCCCTTGGTCAGACCCTACCCATGGGATACCAAAAAGTAAGTAAATAAGTCTGGTAATGGATTGAAGGAGATTTGGAGCCAGTCTGAACATTTTGGCCCCAGTTTACCCAGAAGGAGTAGCTGAAAATAGACGACTTTTTGTGACCCAGGAGAATTATGAAATGTGATTTGACTATAAATGTGATCATCTTTAAAATGAAAAATGCTAAATGTCTTTATGCTTATCTGGACTGGCCTCTACTCCGTGCTTGTAACCTCGCGGATCTCGCCTCTATCCAGGTCACATTCCAATTAAATAAAGTCAGGGCCTGGCTCTCTAAACAGATTTCAAGGCCCCAGACTTCTTGATTAGAGCCTTTGGAGGTTGGCTCTTGGCACGGGTATTAATGAGATTCAGTCAAAATTGGTAAGCACTGGCTTAGGCTGTGGACCAGAGTTTAACACTCAATTCTTTAGGATCTCATTTTCCACTTTTCTTGCACGCGTTAACCTGTTGCTTCTGTAATTCACTGTCGGCGTCTCATCCTTCTGTATCTCCCTCAGAGCAAGTCACACAGATGCGCTGCTCAGAGTGTCCACCATATGTAAATCTTTGGCTCACAGTTGATCTGTTGCAGTCACCTTGGGTTGGTCACCTGCTTTCCTCCCAGGCTTCAGTTTCCTCGTCGGTAAAATGAGTTAATCAGATTTCTGTCCCAGGGTAGCTATGAGAGAAAATGGTTTTGCAGATATTGAATCCTGTATGGAAATGTGAAATAAGAATCACAAGTTTGATGTGTCAGTTACATTTGGAAGTCAAAGCTCACTTAACATTTGGGATTGGTCACTGGCGAACTGAATTAGGGGGCTGGCCTTTAGCGGCCCTTCCTCACCCTCTCTGGGCTGGTGTTTCCTTTCTGCTGTCCTCAGCACTCAGATCCCCCCCTGGGCTGCCCAGCCTGGTCGGGCACTCAGGTGACCCTAGTTCTCAGCTTCCACCTTAAGCAGCATTATACCGTCAGCCTTTTCTTCCAGGGTTGGTCTGATTAAGTCAAACTAAACTGCTAATTAGTGATAATGGCAACATGCACCGCACCTCCAGATAACATTTACCTTTTATTGGCATTTTACTCCTGATTCCAGAGACCACTGGAGAAAGTATTTTGAAGCAGGAAACCATTTCAGCACTAATGCTTCTTAATCAGAAACCAGCCGCTCTCCTGCTGAGACAGAGGTATTGTCAAAATCCTGGGAAGTGAGGGCTTGGTGTGAACTCTTGCCCTGATCATGTGTACTTTTACATCCACATTATTTTTTAATTTCAAGAAAAATGTTACAGTGAGGGTGTAGGAGCACCATGGCTTCATCTGGGACCTTGATTTTCTTGATGTTACCCCCTCCCTGCCCTGAATTCAGCATGCCACCGACATGGATTTTTTTTTTTTTTTTTTTTTTTTGACCGTTGCTAGGAGACTTCTGATCAAGGTCAAGTGCACATGCTAATTCATTAAGACTTGTTAGCAGCATCTTATCCTGTCGACCTTGCTGTTGTGTTGTCAAGCTTACAAGGACAAGTGAAAAGAACTGTCTTGCTGCCAAAGGATTCCATTTTTTGTGAAGGATTCTTGTTAAGGTATTCTGAACTGAGAGATTTCCTCTTGCTGATTACACCTTGCAGAGTTCTGGCCAGACAAAATTTTTCCAGGATGTGGTTAGCAAAGGATGAAGTTGAAATGGGATCTGAAATCAAGTAGACAGAATTTGGAATTAATATGTGTTCAGTTGGAGCCCTGTTTCCCCAAGTGGATCGATTCTTGGCTGAAATGTGATGTATTCTTAGGGAAGGGAAGAAGGGTGGTTCTAGGATAGTTAGCCCCAGTCTGTGTGTGGTGTTAAGAGGAAAAACACTCCAAGCATCCTTATCTCTGATTTTCCCCTTACCTGCTGCAGAAGAGTATACATTCCAGTGTCGGCTCTAAAACTAACTTTGTTTTCTTATATGATCCAGACTGTTTAGAAAAATGGGGCTGGCAGACCCTCTAAGTCAACATCCCAGAAGCTTATTCAAAAGCATAACCTTAGAACCAAAGGACCCGCTGCCAGGGCAGCAGGAATGGAACCCAGTGTATTTTCCAGGCAGACCTCAGAAAAGGATGGGAAGCTTCTTACACAAGCAAATAGTATCAGAGATATAAATGTGTTCTCAACCATCTGCTATGCAAAGTGATTGAGCTGAGCTGTCATAGCTGTTTCTCTGCTAATACCTTTGTGTTTTGTTGAACACCAGCTATATATAGGTATAAGAAATACGGCCTCAAAGCTATGCTGTTCCTTGTTTTGCCAGTGAACTAGAGAGAGTTTGTGACTACTGTCCTTAGTCAAAAGTTGAAAGTGCATCTTACAATTTATCATCCACTCATTCAATAAACATTTTTAGAACTCTCTGACACTTGGCATCTTGCTTCATAAAGTATGCAGGATAAGAAGGTCATGGAGTCTGATAGCAAGATGGAAGTCATGGTTTTTTGTAACCCAGTCACAGGTGATATCCTGTCATCTTTGCTGTATTTTATTGCTTAGAGTAAGTCACTCCGCCGTGCTCCCTCCCCAGGGAGGAGATTTACCCAAGAGGCTGAATACCAGGAGGTAGAAATGATTGGGAGCCATTTGAGAAGGCTGCCTGCCACATTTGGTATCTGGCGTCGTCCCATGTCAGCTACTGGATTTCAGATTTAGGGCAGAGCGGCTGCTGGCCTTGTCCTTTCCTACTGATCTTGTCAACCATTACCAACTCCTGGGCTGCGTTTGTTTCGTTGTCTGGCTGCGAGGAGGCAGATTTGCAGATCCCGAAGTGATCGATGGATGATGAAACCAAAGTGGCATAAAAGGGAAGGTGTGTGAGAGCCAGCATGGAGATGGGGCAGGGGGCCACACCAGAGAAAACTGGGACTAGGGCAGGCTGTGGAAATGGAGAAGAGGAGGTGTTGTCCTGAAGAAAGAGTGGGTCCATGGTGGACTGCTCAGAAGGAGAAGTTGTTTAACTTTATTCCCAAGGGACTGCCATTGTCAAAAGAATTTGCTGTAAAGACCCTTTCATAAATTAAGGCAGCGCTTTTCAACCAGTGCTGATGATCCTCCCGGACTTTGGGGATGGGGAGTCACCTGGGCCACTGGGCACATTGTCTTCAGCCCTTGTGCAGCCTCATCATGGCCTCCAGGTCCTCTCTGTGTGACCCAGTGTATTGTACAAATATTAACATTTCCCTGTGTGCCATGATGCAAAAAGTCTGGTAAGCACAGAGTTAAGGGGCCTTGCTGGTGTGGGGGAGCCGTGCGGGAGAGACCAGGCCTTGAGACAGACTGGTGTCTCAGTGCTTGGTTTCTCCCTTGGGTGTGGCAGGTGGCTCTTCCTCTTCATGCTTCCATCTCAACCGCCTTTGCGCTGCTGGGGGAGTTTTCCATCGCAGGTGTTATCCATTATTGATGAGGCATGGAGAAGGTGGTGGTGAATAATTAAGTAGGTTTCAGGTGCAGAATGAACATGAAAGGGAAGAAACAATGAAAACAAAAAAGCCAGAGAAAGAATTCTAAGTTCTTTTGTGCCAATAGGACACCGGGTAGATGCTTTCTATAACCTTCCAGAAGGCCTGGCAGTTTTCTTTGAGTCTGATTAGTGACTTTAAGTCTTAGGTGTGCTGGTCATTTCTGAGTAATAACTGAAACAGTTGCAAGCTTTTCACAGCAGCAGTGAACACTCTAAACAGCTTCACCCACCCTGTTCTGAGCAGTTCATAAATGGAAACCAGTGCAATTTTCAAGAGTGATAATGGGGAGTATTCAGTCTGGACTCTTGGGAATCAACACCCCAAGATTTTCTCTCTTTAAATAATTAATAGAAGGAAGAAAGTGTTTTGAGAGATGCCCAGTGCTGTGAAGTAGGAAGAGAGACCTCCTGCAGTGCTCACCATTTAGAAAGCACTTTCTAGAATGGTGGCTAACAGCTATGGGACTTGCATCCCACTGATTCAGATTAGAGTAGGTGCAATGCGACTGCCGACAAGAGTGGTCAGAAATGTCAGAACAATGAGGAGAGAGAGGGCAGTGCCTGAGGACACCCTCTCTCTGGCCCCGTTTCCCACTTTGGCCTGCAGAGCTTGTCCACAGCACAGCAAACTGCCATCTAGCATGGGAGGATTTGCCAGCTGTGGATTGTTCACAGGCCCTTTGTGTCTCTTTTTTCTACCTTTTGGTCCTATCGTAGCACATTAGCCAATCAGGTCGGCTCACAGAGAGACCTGTCAGCATGTCTGATAAAGGGTTTGATGAGAGAGAAGGCTAAAGTCATCTATTCAGATGAACGCTTTTCATGCATCCACATCCTTCCCCATCGGCACAGATCATTGAGAGGCTGATTAGCTCTGAGGGTGTCTCTGCAGAGGTCTCCCTCTCTGCCTCCTGCCTTCAGAACCACACTGCTGCCTCTGTTTCCAAGAGCTCCTCCATCCAGCTCAGTTCTGCCTGGTTTGACTTGACCTGCCTCTGGTCTGGTCTGAACCAGCATATATAGTCTGGCACTTGAGCCCAATGTAGGATTATCTGTTGGTTTGGTTCAAACCGTACTGGCCTTGGAGGCAGCCCTTTTCTGTGTTGGTGTCGCTGGCTTGGCATACCCCTTATTCAGACTGCAGCGTGAGGCTGTCTCAGGCCCTTGGTAAAGGTGAAGAGACTTCCTGTGCCTAGAGGCACGGCCCCTAGCTGGCCTCAGTGTCCTCCAGGCTCGCACCACATGCCCAGGTGCATCCTGATGCAGGTCCTGAGAGAGCCTCTTTTCCCCTGACTCCCACCCGTTCCTTCCACATGAGCTGGATGCTTTTTTTCACAGGTTCTATAAACGTAGCAGAGTTTGGGGTGTGTGAAAGTTTCTGGTAGCAATTCAGAGCCGAGTGTCTTTTCTCCAGAAATAGTAGGTGCTGCTGCCAGGAGGGGTAGGCCAGCCCCTTCTCAGAAACATCAGTTGCTGATGCCCAGCAGTGACGCATGACTGCCTGGACCATTCAGGCAGCGAGGGGTTAATGCGAGGGTCGGACACCCTGGGAGGTGGTCACATCTCCTGTTACCAGTTGCATGATTGACTCGGGTATCTAACAACACTGGAAACAACTCACACGGATACTGAGGTCAGGACTTAGCCTCAGGTCTCAAGTGAAGGCACTAGAGGTGGCCCAGCTGCCCAAACAGCACCCGGAAAGATGGAGAACTTTTGGATGTACCGATTTGAGTGTCACAAAGGAGAGGTAGGTGGATCCTAAGGCTTCAAAATCACATTTGCTGTTTTGCTTTTTATTTTCTTCTTCTCATCCTGTCAGGTTGTAAGTTGGTCTCTGCATTTCCCTTGACGGTAGGAGTTAGTACAGCAAGAATAGAGAGGGGGAGTGTGCATTACCCCAGACAGGAGACAGTGGAATCAGGTTTGCCTGGGGCTTGGAAGTCCAAGATGGCAAGGACAGAGCAAACACTGCTCGATCACTCAGAAAGGGTGCTTGGAAAGGGGTTGTGTTCCTCGCTTTCTCCCCATCAGCATTGCGTTCTGATTCTCCACGTTCTAATAAATGAGTCACTTTGGGCAGTGTACCTCCAATTCCATGCTCTGTGTTGTGTTTTGTGCTTCTGTGATGCTAATGAAAATGAACGGAGATTAGTGCCTTGCACATAGGAACTGCTTTGCTAGTCAGTGAGGTACTACGAGTATAATGTACCCTTATACAGTGCCTGGCACACATAGTAAGCCGTATGTAAATGGTCACTATGACTGTTCTTAGCAGGTAATGTGCTGTTACAGAAAATCTGCTTGTGCTCTTAGCTACATCTCTTAATAGGAATTAAAAGTGGCTTTGGTTTTTCTCTCCCACAGAGCTAAGGGCCAGTGGCCTGGGAATGAGTGTGGGAACACCATCAAGGAATGGATGGCCTTAAATGTAGAAATGAATAAAAGACTCCCTCATTTTTCCAAATTGTAATGCATTTCATTTAAGTACAGTGAGGCTGTTTCAAAGGAGGAAGAGATAACCTCTGTTTTTAAGTCAGTTTTATCAGATAAGAACTTGTTTCACCTTACACTGGTGTAGTTAATTGGTTATTTATTTATTTATTGCCTTTGAGAGCATGACTTCAGAAGCTTTTTGATGGTGAGAAATGCATTATTTTTGTGGCCTCTGATGATGACATCAACCTCTGTTGGAGTAGATTGCTGCTGTGCAAGGCTCTGGGCTTCGAGTGACCCAAGTCTTCAACCTATAGATTTAACATGGGTTAAACCGACTTGGGGCTGGGAACAGAAGGGCTTTGCCTGTGGGAAAAGAGAGAACAAAAATGGTTAGAATATTTGAGCTGATGGTTATCTCAAAATATTTCATTGGTATTGCTTGAATCCATTATAAATATGTATATAAAACAGTTCATTAAGCCCAGGCTATTATCATTTTAATGACATAATTATGCCCCTACAATGCCATGATAACTTTCTACTTCACCACATTAAAGAAATACAAATGTGCATTGATAATATAGTTTAAATTGAGACTGAATAGTTATGGATTTCTTAACCAGTTTCGATTTTTAGAAGCACAAACATATCTTGGGGCAAGGAAAAAATCTAATCATATATTTGGGGTTTTTAAAAACCATTCTAATGTGGAATGAGGTTAATCTAAAATAACTTGGATCAGTGAGGGAAACAACGTACATTGGTGTGAGAAAAGAGATAAAGCTGGATAAACCAGTAAGCGTAAGTGCAAAGCTATTTGAGGACAGTGGACCTTGAGAAGTAATGCTGCATGTGTTCAGACCCACTCTCTGTATAAACCTGTTTTTTGCTTCCTTTTCCTCTGATACAAAATGGATGTCTATACATGCTTCCATTTATTCAACACGTTTATTGAACTCCTGCTATATATTTTATGGGGTCTCCATATGAGGAACTTGGAGAGGAAACATGTAAGCTGATGATAAATCCTGCCTTTGTGGTGCTTATTAAAATATTGTACTTAAAATATGATTACTGTCCTATAGCATTATATTTTTATAACATAGAAGGGAGACAGTGAGGCACCATAAGAATGGTGCAAACAAAATGCATGCAGACAGTTCTTGCAAGAGGGGCTTTCCTCTCCCTTAAGAGAACTAGGAAGGCTGCATGAAAGAAGTACTATTTGAAATGGAGACAGACTGCTGGAGCTTCCTGTATGTGAGGAGTTCAGCCAGGAGCATAAACAAAGACGCTGAGCAGAAATGCAGGTGATGTGCTGGGAACAGAAAGAAGTTCAGTTTGGATTGATGAAAGAGAATAGGAAGTAGAAGAGGGAAAAAAAAATAGTAAAACAATTAAGGCCAACCCTTGGAGTGCCTTAAGTGCCAAAGTAAAGACTCTAGAATGTGTTCTATCAGCAAAAAAGAATGACTAAAGATTTTTGAACTGAGGAATGACTTGTTCAGGGCTTGTTAAATCTGCATTTTAAATGAGAGTAAATAGGTGCTTAATGACAGGTGTCTGGTGAAGAAGTTCATGAGCTCTTAGTGCTGTAGTCTCATGTAGCATATTGGCCGCTTAGTCACTTAAAGAATAAAAACCAAACACCTTATTCTCAGGTTCTCTGTGTTGTTCTACATATGTGAAATTACTAAATAACTCAGTCTCAGATGGATTTGGCAAAACTGTGTAATTTTTAAAGAATTATGTTCTGCCCTTCATTACCATGAATTTCTGTCACTGAGTTTCGTTGGAGGAGAGAGGCCAACAAGTGTTGGAACTCATTAAGGTTGGCTAGGGCTTGCTGGGGTATTTCACCGGGTGTCCTAATCAGCAGTGTGCCAAGGTCGTGTGTGAGCTATGCTATAAATTAACAGTAGAGGCATGCATATGCCCTGATTCTCTTTTGTAAATCAATCACTATAATAGCATCACCCTCAACTCTTACATTTGGAAATGCTGTCTTGGTCGGGGGATAGTGGACATGCCAGAAGTTGCACACAGCAGTTGTATATACCCCCCAGCCTTAGCCAGTAATGAGCTGTTCTTACCGATGGACCATTAAGAATGTTGGCGCTTATGAATTAATGTAGAATCTTGGTATGATTTTATAGAGCCTTTTTGCTTTTCAATTTTACCCGTGAATAAAATTTTAATAAGGAAGGAAACGAGATGAAGAAAACATCCTCGTGGGCGTTTGTTGTCCTTGTGAGCACTCTCCCAGAGGGCTGAAATAACTTTTCTAACTGTTCAGATCATTAAAAGACTTGAATGCTTTGCCCGTGCCCAGGCACTGAACCCACCACTGGTGTGCATTATCACCAATTCATCCTCATGGCAACCCAGGAGGTGGGTGGTAGCTGTTTCCCCATTTCTCAGAAAGTATCAGAGAGGATGGATGACCTGCCCAGTATTAGAGCCATGAGTGGTAGCCAGAATTCAGACTCTGATCTGCCAGATGCTGGGGCTTAAGCATTTAATCACCTTACTATCCTGAAACATAAGTTACCTTGTTCAGCCACAATATAAAATTAAAAACATTTCAAGGGGCTAGGTGCAGCAGTGGCTCATGCCTGTAATCCCAGCACTTTGGGAAGCTGAGACAGGTGGATCACTTGAGGTCAAGAGTTCGAGACCAGCCTGGCCAACATGGTGAAACCGCATCTCTACCAAAAATACAAAAATTGACTGGGTGTGGTGGCGGATGCCTTTAATCCCAGCTACTCGGGAGGCTGAGGCAGGAGAATGTCTTGAACCCGGGAGGTGGAGGTTGCAGTGAACTGAGATTGCACCACTGCATTCCAGCCTGGGCAACAAAGCAAGACTCCATCTCAAAAAAACAAAAAAAATACATTTCAGGGGAGAAATTAAATGTAATTTTGTATGTAACTGTAAGTGTTCCCTGGAATCACACTATGCTTTTCAAAATGGATCCTAATATAGGAAAGCAGAAAATGGTGGCTTTGAGGACTAAACCCATTGTCTTAGGAGTTTATTGATTTTCAACCAACAGGCTTTATTCCAGGGCCTTTGGAGTCCCAAGCGCTGTGATAGGAGATGATTCTGTGTCTCCTCCACTAGAAGGATTTCTGGCCCAGCCGGTGTGAGTGACCTCCGCACCCCTTGCCTGTCTTGGCAGCCATCATGCCACACTTCAGCCACTGGGGCGGAGGTGCTCTAAGGAATCCCTGCATGTGTGTACCTTCAAAAAGCTGCTTAACATTCATTCATTTGAAATGAGGACCAGCATTCTCAAGGTATCGGTAAGAAGTGATTCAGTTAGAACTTTACCTTGAGAGCAATACTAAAAAATATAAATATAACCTTAGTTTATCTTTTGACTATCAACCTATAGGTTATAGTTCCAACTGTACACAAATTCTTAGAACAGAGAAGTAGTACTGATTTTATATGATGTAGTATTGATCTTAGTTATAACTGTTTTCAAAGAAAAGTCACTGAATCACACAAAATAACCTTCAAATCACATGTGACTTTTGCAGCATGTTCAGAAAGGGTCATCTCAATCATAAAGAGAAACCAATTTCAGTAAAAATATTTAAGGACTGACTCTGTTTTCTTAAGGGCCTTTCTTAATTATTTGATATTCTAGTCATTCTCTTTAGAAGCACCTCTAATGTTACCATTCTTTCCATTCATCACTCCTTCGCTAACCAGTGCAACCCCACCAGTTTCTCCACTGTCAACAGCTAGTTTGAGAAGGACTCCAACTTTGCCCTCTTCAACTTTATGCAGTTCTGCTATCCCTCTATTTATTTTTGCAATATTTGTACCTCTGCACTTTGTTTGCTATTATTTGTTTTTGTTTTGTTTTTGCCTTGTAACGACAGATGGTCCCAACAGTCAACAGAACAGTTGACAAAGATGTGGACCAGATAAATAGATGCTAGTGTTTGGGACCGTTCAGGTAGGCACTAATGTTGTATCTTAGTCTATTTTCTTTTAGTTCTGGAGGCTGGGAAGTCCAAGGTGGAGGGGCCGCATCTGGTCAGGGTTTTCTTGCTGGTGGGGACTCCGCAGTGCAGGGCATCACATGTCAAGGGGGGTTCACGTGGGATGACCAAACTGACTTTTATAATAGCTCTACTCTCACAGTAACTAACCCACTCCCTCAATAACCCATTAATCCATCAATCCTTGAATGTATCAATCCATTCATGAGGGTACAGCTCTCATGACCCAGTCACCTCCCAAAAGTTCTACCTCTCAACACTGCTGCACTGGGGACCAAGTTTCTAACACAAGAATTCTAGGGAACACACTCAAACGTAGCACATTATAAGTAGCCGGCTCATTTGTGACTTTTTGTGATGTTAAAACTTGTTTTCCTACAGCTACTCAGACAGTGACCACTGTTTACAGAAGTCACCCTGTATTTGTAACCTATATGGGTTTGTCTCCCCTGAAAGACCAGGCATTTCTTGGGGGAGGCAGGGATCTGGGTTTATTTGGACACTGTCAACATTTCACTGCTGAATGAATGGCCCACATAGAACTCACTTTTTGTGTGTCTCTTGACTAGAATTTCTCCAGAACTCTTTCAATATCCCTGAATTCCTCTCCACGTCATGACCCTGTTCTCTGAAATCCTGCCTCAGTCCTCAGGCCTTTCTAGAATAGAATGTTGTTCACTATCTATTTGGAAGGAGGCAGAACCCTTTACCTCCAGCTTTGGGGGATTCTTATTATCATCCCATCTACTTTTCCTAATGATAAAAGTTTCTTTCTTCAGATCCCCAAGGGGTAAGAGTGGTAACTCAATCCCTCATTCCTTTAGATCTTTGGTTCAACCCAGGAAATAGTTCTGAACGCCTATATTAGGCTTCTTCAATGAGGGGAGCAGGCCAGTGACTCACAAAAAAAAAAAAAAAAAAGAAAAGAAGAAAAAGAAAAAAAAATCCACTCCTGGGGCAGAGAGTAGGAGCTGAGCTGTAGCTGTTGGTAACACCCTGTGCTATCCTCCATGGGGCTCCAGCCACTAGTCCCTGCCCGGCTCCACAGCCTCGTTTCTTACCTGCCAGAGCTGTGCTGTTCCTCCTCCCTGCCTGTGTTTCCAGTATCTTCCCTGCTTTTCTGTCCCATACTACTCTATGAAGACCATATGGTGTTCAGGACTCAGCTGAAGCACTACCTCCCCAGGGAGCATTGCCTGCTGCACACCCCTCCCCTCCTGCAGAACTGACCACTCCCTCTGTGTCCCCACTGTGCAGGAGAACATCCTGGCCACCTGCTGGGGGCCTGCCTTTCCGTATCTGCCTCCTCCCATTCTCTGAAAACAGGTCTCCTTCCTCTTTGTTTCCTGGCCCAGTGTTAGGAACACAGATAGGCACTGAGATGTCTGTCGAAGGAACAAATAATAATAACTTGTGGTGGTGCTTCTGTTCCCTTCAAACAGCCTGAAAGTTCCAGGATCTATTTTTATGTCTCCCCACTACCACGAGAAGTGCTGTCTTTGCCCTTAAGAGATGTTCAGACAGAATTAAAATGAGGCCGGGGACAGTGGCTCACGCCTGTAATCCCAATACTTTGGGAGGCCAAGGCGGGTGGATCACTTGAGGTCAGGAGTTTGAGACTGGCCTGGCCAACATGATGAAACCTCATCGCTACCAAGAATACAAAAATAAGCTGGGCGTTGTGGTGTGCATCTGTAGTCCCAGCTACTTGGGAGGATAAGGCAGGAGAATCACTTGAACCCAGGAGGCAGAGGTTGCAGTGAGCTGAGATCACACCACTGCACTCCAGCCGGGGCAAAAAGAGCGAAACTCTGTCTCCCAAAAAAAAAAAAAAAAAAAAAAAAAGAATTAAAATGAACGTTCAACTTTGCCTTGGGATACTTTTATATCCTTTACCCACCTCTGGCTCCAGTGCCAATGGACAGGATGATACATTTCTTGTCTGGGATTCAAGAACCTGGTCTTGAGGCTGAAAGCTTTGCTCTGTGGAATCCCAGAGCTGTGGTAGTAAAACTTAGATGGTAGCTGTAGAGAATCTACTAGAACATTATCTGCAGAAGATGAGTTGTTAGCTTAAGGAGACCTTGTAATTATGTAGAACAGGGAGTTGTTGGTGAGTCATCTCTGCGTACTGCATCCTAGATAGACTTCTGGGTTCAGCACTTACCTTTGTAAACTCTTGACCCTGCATTTACGTCCCACCCTCACAAGCAAATGGTCTCATTTGCTTAAAATTGGATATCCATCCAGTGGCCCAGAAGGCATGAGACTCCAGAGAGAGATATATGTGACAACAATTTTACTTTTTCTATCATATTTCATTGCCTAAATTTTGCCTGCAGTGTATTCTTTGAAAGTTAACAGTATTATATAATTTCTAGTTTTTTTCCTCCATTTTTAAGAGTATATCAAGGTGGAAGTCGCACGTAAAGGACAAAGGTCTTGTAAAGCAGACATTTGAGATGAGCTAAACACTAACACCATTGTTTAGGCTTCATGGGGCCATGTCTGTTTTGAAGCTGTTTGTCCACCCTTGACATTTAGGCAATGGTGTGGTGATTTTTAGGCTTCCATTAGATGGGGTCCTCTCTCATTTGGGGACAGCTTTCTGCATCAAAAGAGTGTCCTTGGAACCCAGGTGACAGTCATCAAAGGCAAAGACCGTTTCTCTAATTCAAAATGCAGATTGAGGCCAGCCACAGCAGCTCACACCTGTAACCCCAGTGTTTTTGGAGGCCGAGGCAGGAGGATTGCTTGAGCCCAGGAGTTCAAGACCTGCCTGGGCAACATAGCGAGAACCTGTCTCTACCAAAAAAAAAAAAAAATTTTTTAGTTTAAAAAAGCTGCATATTGAATGTTCTAACGCAACACTAGTGGGATGCTGTATCAGAAAAGAGCCTACCATTGGCCACTGAAAAGTGAAGAAAGCATTGGGTGTATCTGTAACATATCTGCTTCCTATGCAAGCTGGAAAACATTGTAAAGCTAGAATAAATTGAAGCCATTTATTCAGTAAACATTTACTGAGTGCCTACTGTTTACAAAACCCAAGGCGAGGCAGTTGGAGGATGAACATGAACAAGACAAGGTCCCTACCTCCTGAAAGCTCTTGGGGGAGAAGGGGCATAACGCATAACGTGAACAGATAATTACACAGAATGGCACGTGGCTGTGGAGAAAAGGAATGTACTGTGAATAGGGTCTGCGGAAGCTTCAGCAAGATGACTGCTTTTGAGCTGAACATTGAACGTAGGAAAGAATGAGGGTGAACTTTCTAGGTGGAGGTGATTAATTGCACATGCAAACGGGAGGAAGCTTGAATTAGCTCAAGCATGTGCCAAAGGCAAGAGCACCCGGGGTCTGCGGGGAAGCAGTCCCTGATGTGGTGGGTGTGGGTTCAACCAGAGCCTCTGCCAGGGCGGTGTCCACTGCAGGCTTATTTGTGCCCCCTCCCTCTATTCCATGTGGGTACTCAGCAGCAGTCACCTCACTTTTCTGTGGGGTCCGGGCTCCCTCTTCCATGCCCCTGCTCACTGTCTGTGTAACCTGTCTTCTTTCATCATCCTAAGATCATCAGGTGCTCATAATGTTGTAAAGAATTTATTTTTAGAAGTTTTAGAGCAATTGAGAAATAGGAAATGTGAGACTCTCTGGAGGATTGTTTTTAATGAAGGTGTGATACAGCCCTCAAACCATGCAATTAAAGAAAATCCAGCTACACCAGGTTCCCTGGGGGCCAGACCCTTAAAATCTTTGTGACAGAAAATTACTTGGGGGAAAAAATAGAATCGTGCATATCCGAAGAAGCTCTTCAGATCTGAAAAACTGGGGAAATTTAAAGGCATTAACTTCTCATGAAGACTTTACTACATTAATTTGGAGTCAGCCAGAGAGCAAAATCAGCAAATATGCACCAGCTCTCTTCGGTGCCAAATAAAAGTTGTGTGTGTTTCTTCTTGAAGGCATGCGGGGCTGCTTTATTGCAGCCAAGGGCTGTGGGGCCTGGGTTTCTTTATGCCAGCTGTTACCCTGGGCCTGCCCTCTTGGCTTCCCCACAGAGTGTCTGATGTCTGCATGTGAACATTTAAGGGGGTCGTTCGTTGTCCTCACCTCCCTGCCTAGAATCAGGTGTATGGGATCACAAGAAACAAATTCAAGTCTCACAGCATTATGCTGGGGTCATACAACTGCTTCATCTGAATTAAAATGAATTTCACCGCATTGTCTTTCTGTTCATTTGTGGCCCCCTATATTTTCCATAATTCAGACTTTTTGGAAAATGTTTATTTTTGTTTTTTGTTTCACACGATGCTCACCAAGCTCCCCCTTGTCTATCAACGTGCCCCCACTGCCCCAACACCGGCACCATTTCTGTGTGAAACATTCTCCCTTTCCATGAAGATATTTTACTGATGTCTTGTGCCTCAGCTTCCCCAAGGGGGCTGGTCCTGAGAGATCAGACATGGGTTCAAGCAAGGACTAGGGTTATTTTGCTTCCTTTGCCCAGACTCACTTCCTCACGCTTCCTGAGGGAATACATCTGTGTTGGGTTTTTCTCTGTGTTTTATGCCTTTTGTCAAACATTGCCAACAGACTGTGAAGCAGCATAGCCTTCTTCTCAGAGGACCATCACTGCAGAATTCTTAAGCATCTCTGTGGCTCACCTGAAGATGCCTTTCATCTCCCAAGATTTCAGGAGCACACAACAATGTTTGGCTATAGGCCGAGGAGTGTTTTCCAGGCCTATATCAGTCCCATCCCTGTGCTTGCTTGTTTTATTTGCCCATCCATTCAGAAGATATTTATGGAGCACCTTCTGTGTACACGGACCTGGAAGCTTCCTATTCACATCTAGCGGGGCCTGCCTGCACAGGGAGCTGGGGTCCCATCAGCCCAGGCAATACCACACCCAACCAGGCCATTCTCCCTGAGCTGATTTTTCTTTCTTTCTTTTTTTTTTTTTTTTTTCATTATTATACTTTAAGTTCTAGGGTACATGTGCACAACGTGCAGGTTTGTTACATATGTATACATATGCCATGTTGGTGTGCTGCACCCATTAACTCGTCATTTACATTAGATATATCTCCTAATGCTATCCCTCCCCCTTTCCCCCCACCCCACGACAGACCCTGGTGTGTGATGTTCCCCTTCCTGTGTCCAAGTATTCTCATTGTTCAATTCCCACCTATGAGTGAGAACATGCAGTGTTTGGTTTTCTGTTCTTACGATAGTTTCCTGAGAATGATAGTTTCCAGCTGCATCCTTGTTCCTACAAAGGACATGAACTCATCCTTTTTTATGACTGCATAGTATTCCATGGTGTATATGTGCCACATTTTCTTTATTCAGTCTGTCACTGATGGACATTTGGGTTGGTTCCAAGTCTTTGCTATTGTGAATAGTGCCGCAATAAACATACGTGTGCTTGTGTCTTTATAGCAGCATGATTTATACTCCATTAGGTATATACCCAGTAATGGGGTGGCTGGGTCAAATGGTACTTCTAGTTCTAGATCCTTGAGGAATCGCCACACTGTCTTCCACAATGGTTGCAGTAGTTTACAGTCCCACCAACAGTGTAAAAGTGTTCCTGTTTCTCCACATCCTCTCCAGCACCTGTTGTTTCCTGACTTTTTAATGATTGCCATTCTAACTGGCATGAGATAGTATCTCATTGTG
Source organism: Macaca thibetana thibetana (assembly GCF_024542745.1). Classification (NCBI taxonomy): domain Eukaryota; kingdom Metazoa; phylum Chordata; class Mammalia; order Primates; family Cercopithecidae; genus Macaca; species Macaca thibetana. The sequence goes on along the minus strand of NC_065592.1, from coordinate 81,881,601 downwards.
GTTTTAATTTGCATTTCTCTAATGGCGAGTGATGATGAGCATTTTTTCATGTGTCTGTTGGCTGCGTAAATGTCTTCTTTTGAGAAATGTCTGTTCATATCTTTTGCCCACTTTTTGATGGGATTTTTTTTCTTGTAAATTTGTTTGAGTTCTTTGTAGGTTCTGGATATTAGCCCTTTGTCAGATGAGTAGATTGCAAACATTTTCTCCCATTCTGTAGGTTGCCTGTTCACTCTGATGGTAGTTTCTTTTGCTGTGCAGAAGCTCTTTAGTTTAATTAGATCCCATTTGTCAATTTTGGCTTTTGTTGCCATTGCTTTTGGTGTTTTAGACATGAAGTCCTTGCCCATGCCTGTGTCCTGAATGGTATTGCCTAGGTTTTCTTCAAGGGGTTTTATGGTTTTAGGTCTAACATTTAAGTTTCTAATCCATCTTGAATTAATTTTTGTATAAGGTGTAAGGAGGGGATCCAGTTTCAGCTTTCTACTTATGGCTAGCCAGTTTTCCCAGCACCATTTATTTATTTATTTATTTATTATTATACTTTAAGTTCTAGGGTACATGTGCATAACGTGCAGGTTTGTTACATATGTATACTTGTGCCATGTTGGTGCCCAGCACCATTTATTAAATAGGGAATCCTTTCCCCATTTCTTGTTTTTGTCAGGGTTGTCAAAGATCAGATGGCTGTAGATGTGTGGTATTATTTATGAGGGCTCTGTTCTGTTCCACTGGTCTGTATCTCTGTTTTGGTACCAGTATCATGCTGTTTTGGTTACTGTAGCCTTGTAGTATAGTTTGAAGTCAGATAGCATGATGCCTCCAGCTTTGTTCTTTTGGCTTAGGATTGTCTTGGCAATGTAGGCATCTTTTTTGGTTCCATATGAACTTTAAAGTAGTTTTTTCCAATTCTGTGAAGAAAGTCATTGGTAGCTTAATGGGGATGGCATTGAATCTATAAATTACCTTGGGCAGTATGGCCATTTTCATGATATTGATTCTTCCTGTCCATGAGCATGGAACATTCTTCCATTTGTTTGTGTCCTCTTTTATTTCATTGAGCAGTGGTTTGTAGTTCACCTTGAAGAGGTCCTTTACATCCCTTATAAGTTGGATTCCTAGGTATTTTATTCTATTTGAAGCAATTGTGAGTGGGAGTTCACTCATGATTTGGTTTTCTGTTTGTCTGTTACTGGTGTATAAGAATGCTTGTGATTTTTGCACATTGATTTTGTATCCTGAGACTTTGCTAAAGTTGCTTATCAGCTTAAGGAGATTTTGGCCTGCGATGATGGGGTTTTCTAAATATACAATCATGTCATCTGCAAACAGGGACAATTTGACTTCCTCTTTTCCTAATTGAATACCCTTTCTTTCTTTCTCCTGCCTGATTGCCCTAGCCAGAACTTCCGACACTATGTTGAATAGGAGTGGTGAGAGAGGGCATCCCTGTCTTGTGCCAGTTTTCAAAGGGAATGCTTCCAGTTTTTGCCCATTCAGTATGATATTGGCTATGGGTTTGTCATAAATAGCTCTTATTATTTTGAGCTACGTTCCATCAATACTGAATTTATTGAGAGGTTTTAGCATGAAGGGCTGTTGAATTTTGTCAAAGACCTTTTCTGCATCAATTGAGATAATCATGTGGTTTTTGGTTTTGGTTCTGTTTATATGCTGGATTATGTTTATAAGCCTTATTTTCTGATATACTGTTTGACAAAGGATTTTTGAACTGTTCTAAGAGCGTCCAAGGTAGTGTTCAGATGCTAAAATGCTGAAATTTCTCTGAATTTTCAATAGCCTGTAGACTAAATCCGAAATATTTGAAATCTGAATTGACTAGGAAAATACAGGTGGTATGGTTTCTAGTCGTCAAAATCAGGCCCAGCTGCCTCTTTAAAAATGTGTGTTTTAATTTTTACTTTTCATTTGGATCATTTGGGGCAGGCGATTTTATAAGACATTTGATACCCTAAACATTTGGCTTCATCAGTAAGAAAAAAATGTTTTAAACATATTTGTGTAATATCCTTAGCTCAATTCATTTAGGAGTTTTGATATTCAACCTTTTCTGTATTTTCTTTCAACATTTGGCCTAAGGGAAATAACAGCCCAGAGCTATGAAATCTCCTTTGAAAGCATGGCAGGACTTGAAGAAGAAAGCTTGAAAACCACAAGTGTTTTATGTACAGTTGGCAGCTCCTTTCTAAGAGGTTTTCTCCCCATGCAGTGTCTGTTCGGTTGTGTTCTGTTTGCTTCTCTCTCCCGGCCCCTTTCCCCCGGCCAAGTGTCTGCCAAGTCTCTCAAGTTCTTACCGTGTTTCCTCTTGCTGTGTTCTAGTCTCCGTCTCCTGGCAGCTCCTCACCCTTGGGTGCAGAGTCATCAGGCACACCTCTTCACCCCAGTGACCCCGCAGAAGCCTCCACAAATAAAGAGGTAGGGTGCTGTTTTGTTACCAAGGCCATCGGGCCACTTTGCTTTACTGTAATACTGCTCTGTGCTTCCTAATACAGCATTCTACGGCGCTCCTGACCCACATTACCCTGTTGAAAACAATCCTGATTTCTCCTCTCCAGTGTGCAGTTCACCTGTTAAAGCCATGTCATCCAGTTTGATAGCCACTGGCTGCAGGTGTCTAATGAATGAATAAAATGAAAAGTTTATTTCCTCAAGCACAGTAGCCACATTTCAAGTGCTCAGTAGCCACCTGTGATGGCTGTCAGTGGTGGATACTGTATTGGAGAGGGTGGATTACAGAGCATTTGCATCATTGCCGGAAGTGCTGTTGAACAGCACTTGACCTTGGATACCAAAAACTCCACGTACAGCATCTTTCCTCCTGGCGTTACATGCCAGGACTTGCAGTTGCTGTGTGCTTTGGGAAATACGTTAGTTTCTTAAACACTCATTTATTTCAGGCCCAAATGCGGTATCTTTCATAAGAATAGAGTGGCCATATGTTCCCAGTTTACCTAGGGTATGGTTCCAGTCCACGCCTGTTGTCCAGGCAGCCCGTCTTATGAGCACGCCCTTCTCTCTTGCTGGTGCCGTGCTGTCTGTGAGAACTTTCCATGATGCTGGAAATGTTCCACTTCTGCTCTGTCCACTGTGGTAGTCATTAGCCTCATGTGCCTGTCAAACCCTGGAAATGTGGCCAGTGTAACTGAGGAACTGAAGTTTTCATTTTATCCCATTTTAATTAACTTAAATAGCCACGTGTGGCTGCAGACTGCCAGACAGTGCAGCTCTAAAGTATCCCTTTTGGACAACAAATTCTGTGGTCTCCTTGCTTATGTGGAACATTTCAGTGAGAAGATGCTGCTTTTTCCCACTGAGGTGCCTGGAGCTGAGAAAGGGCAGCCCCAGAGGGGAGACACTGCCTTCTCCTGTACCCAAGGTCCTTTTACACCGAGTGAACTGCCACCCACGCCTGCTAATGAGCCAACATCAAGTAAATGTTGGTCTGCGCCATAATCTGTGTGTGGGCTCAGCTCACTCTAAATATAGCTGCTCCCTCATCAACACTGAGGAGATGTGTTAAAGAGGTAAACCACATGATGAACGATGGTTTCCTTTTCCCTCATTTTGCTGATAATTTTATGTTAAATGCAATGAAAAAAACAATCTCTGTTTTAAACTGAGTGGCAGATCACTTTTAAAGGAAGTCTTAGTTAAAATTTATCCTTGAGGTACCCTTGAATACACATATATTTGCCATTAAATATGCAAAGGAAAAGTATTTTTATTAATCTGTTCATATTAAACCAAACAATCAAAGATAGACCTTCTCTGAAATGACCAACATTAGAATTTAGACTAGAAATATACTTAGGCCTCCTCTGGTCTTGAACCTCAGACCCTTGGCCATTTGAAGCAGGAGTGACAGGGGCACAGTTTCTGCTGTTCCCACAGTTCGCTTCATTCTTACATCACATGGTTGGGTGAGAACGCATAGTAAGAAGAAAAAAAGGACAGGTGCCATGGTGGTAACAGTAATGAGCATTATCATTTCTTGAGCATTGACAATGTTCCAGGAACTGGGCTGAGAAAAATCACAGATAGTGTCTCATTTAATTCTTAAAATAATTCTGTGAGGTAGGTATCATTGTCCTCATTTGCTGGTTGAAGAAGCTAAGAGGTTGAGTAACTTACCTGAGATTGTAGAGCTCACAAGTGGTCAGCCAGGATTCAAATCCAGAGCTCATGGGAACCCACGCTCTTAACTGCCAAGATCTGCCACTCCCAGAGTAGAAAGTGTTCACAGGCCACAGACTACATGGACAAGGTAGCTTGTCTGTCATTGTTCCGGTTGCCCAATTGTGCCTCCAAGTTCTGCCCATGAGTCGATTTGTGTGACCCCCCAAACACAAATCCCAAAGATCTTAGCCTTTAACTTTTTAAATGCAGCTTTATTTATTCTTGAAAGTTAAGGATCAGCAGATGTTCATCTCAGTCCACGTGTGAAATAAAGGGCTAACCAGACATCTAAATATTCAGCATTTGATTATGCTTCAGATATAATAAGGCAAATTTGTTAGTTTCTCAGTCCCTCAAGACTTTGCTCATGTTTCTATATATCTTTAGAAATGATGATGAAAATCCTATTTGTGTGCAATAGTTAGAGATTCTTCCATTTCACAAAACTCTTTAAAAAAAAAAAACATCTTACCACCCCAGAGACTAAGAAAGCTAGTCGTGAGCTCATGAGTAGAGAATAAGTGAATGTACCAAATGCTTTCTGTTGTAGCTCTTAATAAAATGGCAGCTTTTAGAGCTATAGACTAAAGTAATTCTTTTGTAGCTTCTGCTACAATCTGGACACTGTCTTTGAGATTAGCATTCAGAAAAGTATCCAAATAGAGCAAGAAAATGTGAAGTGACTTCTTAGATGTACCTGGAGGCTAAGCAATTTTGATTAAACAAACTCTCATTACCCCAGGTTCTAGTTACTTGGGACAAGGGTAGGGAAATGGTTGGGAAATAGTAACTTAAAAGTTTTTGGCCCCTGTGAAGATTCTAGCTTCCATCTGCATAACATGAAGTTATGAGGGTTTTTTTTTTTTCCTTTAAACCAATCTGAATTAGATTTGGCTGCTGGCCCTTAACTGGGCCTATCTTCTCACTTAGGTAAGTGGAAAATACAATTAATGTAAAGCACTGCTGAAACTGGAGTTCTCTTTCCCCCGTCCACATATTCTGGCTTTTATTTGGTGTGCATTTTCTCATAAACGCATTACTAGCCAGTAACTTTTCATTCCTGGTGCACTAGGAACCCACCTACTTTGGTGTGCAGAGCCATTTCATCTCAGTGAGCACACATGCAGCAGGTTTACTGAAAAGCTGCCCTGTACAATATATTATTGTGTGATTAGTGTTGAATTGTCATTATACTGAATTGACCTGGAGTCTTATAACTAGGTTTCTTCAACTGCCCCAATTTTTCACAAAACAATTAAAACTACTATTTTTAGACTGTTGTCCAAGTATTAACTAAGTTATCATCCCTTTGCCATTCCCATCCTCCAAGGAAAGAGCGCTGTGTTAAGTGCTAGGTTAGGGAGTTGCTCCCAATGACATCCCAACACTCACCCAGGGCGCTTTCCTCATCCAACCTGCCAGGCACCCCAGAGTCTACCATCTATGCAGGTCAGCCTATCCAACAGCTATTCAGTGCCAGATATCTTTCCTCTTAAAGTCATGCATTTAAATAATCACCTAAGACTGGGTAGGTTCTCAGCAATGAAATTCTTGGCCATGCAAATCTTACCTTCTACGCATTTTAGGGACTTGTCTTTAACAATAGCTCTCCACTCTCCTGTGATGCTTGTATCACCCTGGTCCAGACACACCAGCTACAAATTCTACTGGTAGAAGCAGGGGTGAATTTCTTTCTCTTATCTCAGTCAGTGTTACATCTAGGACATCTGCTTCTGAAAGGAACGTATGGTGAGTTTTGCTCCTCTGAGAGCAGGCAGTTAAGCTGCCATCTAGTCAGGCTCTAAAAGGTGTCTAGCTCATCATCTCTGCTTCCAACAGTGCTGTGAGAACACTGACCTTTGCTCTGAGGTGCAGAAGAAATTCCAGGGTTACTGGAATTTACTCCATTATTGTGTTCTTATTCAGAAAACACATAATAATGATTTATATAATGGAGTTTTTCAACTAAAATAAATCAGTAGGAGATGGAAGAAAGAGATTTTAAAAACCTCTAGCACACATTTTTAGCACAGTGAGAGATCACTGTGGCAAAGAGTAAAATAAATTTCTCTAAGAGAATTCTTAATTTCAACGTATAGTCATAACGTTGGTGCTTTCACTAATCAGTTTTTCACATGGAAATGCAGATCCTTAAGACTACAAATTGTGCCCTTTTTATTGTTGTTGTTAGAGATTTTTGTCTGTGGGATTGTTTTTTAGTTGGCAAATACCTCTCTGATTGTGAAATGTAAGATTTCTAGGTTATCTAAAATATGAATGGACTATTCTGGGTTTTAGGTAACCTTTACTAATAAATGCATGTTTATCTGCACTTTACTTTCTCTAACTAAAAATGATCAGTAACTGGTAACTGCCACTGATGATGTGTTTATTTTTCATGTTGCATGGATGATTGTGTTAACGAATATTTCATTATACTTTGCTCTTTTTGAAACCTCTTTGTCTTAATTACAGTCAAGAAAAAGCTTGGCTTCATTCCCAACCTACGTTGAAGGTAAGAGCTGAAAAGCAAATATTGAGCACTGAGTCATTCATGAATCTTTTAGTATTGGGGCATATGAAGCACTGAGATATAAGACAATAGAAGGGAAGAAAGGCCATAAAGTCACTTATTCACAATGTTAACAGTCTTAGAATCTTAGACTCAGAAGGGTGATAGCTGGGAGCCTCTCAAAAATCCTACTCACGTCTTTGCCTATTATGTGGATGAGGACTCTGAAATTGGAGTCGAAGCTGTGGGCTTTACCCAGTGTCATGCAGCTTAGCAGTGGTCACATTGGATCAAAAACCCAAGTCTCCTTATTCTGTCCCTGTGCACGCCGTACATTCAATAAGAAAAATTCAAGTGGGAATGAACATTAAGGCAGAAATGTTGGTCTTTTTTAATAAGAAAAACCTTCCCAGCAATTTTCATCTATTATGTGGATGAGCTAGTAATAGTAACGGTTACCCCATGCTTACTCTGCCAGGTTCTGTTCTAAGCACCTCCCATGTAATAACTAATTGAATCCTCACATCAATCCTGTGAAATGAGTTTTGTTATTATCCCCATGTTATAATGAGACAACTGAGGCATCAAGATTATAACTTGCCCAAGATCCCACAGTTGGCACTGCAGAGCCAGGCTATGAATTGGCAGGCTGGCACCATAATTCTCTCTGGAAACCAGTGTCTTTGTGGGGCTGCCACACCTGGTTGTGCAGGTTACTCACTGCACAAGGGCACCTACTCAGAGGCCAAGTGGGGCCAAAGTTCAGCCAAGCTCTGCACTCCAGCTGGAGATTGTACCATCCAAATGGGGCACCAAATCAGGCACCATTTCTCATTCACAAAGAGGCACTCAACTCTCTGGCTAGAGATGGTGCTGAGGGTCTACCTGGGTGCATCACCATTTCCTTGAAGGAGGCTTTTCTGGAGGCCAGAGAATGCCCAGACATCTCTCTGAGGGTGTATCTGGCCTTTGGATCCTATGCGTGAACAGTCATTGTGTTCCACTGCCTGGGAAAGGGTTACCAGGGCTCATAAACCTTCATGAACCCTTGGGCTCAAAGCCTAGGACAAGCTCACAGTTTTGGTTTAGTTACTCAGGTTTCTCTCTTCAGTCATCTGTAAATTATTTGCATCAGTTTTGTGAGGCTCTGAAATTCTGTGAGAGCACTCTGGGAAGTTTTCTGAAGTTTGAAAGCTCCCTTCTTCATATTCGTCCCCCTGGCCTAGAGATTTTTCAGGCTCAGCGTTAGCCTGAGTGTGAGGATGTCACGTGTGCGGTCTCTCATCCACAGAGCAACCCGAAGGCAGCACTAAAGGGAAACCACGTTCTGAAAGGCCAAAAGAAAACTTGCAATTCTCTGACACAGGATCATTAAGGGTTTAATTTTTTTTAACTTTGTAAGAATATACTAGCACTGAGCCCAAAGTGAATTTATGAAATTGGGGCTTTTATTTTTCTGGGTGTGATGCGGTGACAGTGACATTCAATTATATTCAATTTCCTGAAAGGATAAATGGCAATAAGATCATATCTCAAAATGTGTTTAGGTCTGATATTTGTGTGTCTTGGCTGCTTGGCATTTCTACAGTCATTTAAATATAATTTGGATTGCTTTTAAACGTTTCCCCATACCCACACTTACTGTAGTCAAAAAGGGACCTTGTCAGTGAATAGCGCCCGTAGCGCCAAATCAGAGAAGAATGTGTGATGTTACAAGTCCCGTAGAGAAGGTAGTTAGTTTTTGTTTTTCTTTTAACGTTGATTTTTAAAAAATAGATGGAAGACTTTTAAAGTTCATTTCCCAGATGAGATCTTTCTTCTCCATATCTGGTTGGCAATAATGATTATGTTTCAATAACACTGAAATGCATCACTAGGAACTTATCATGGAAGAACTGACAATCTTTTACTTTATATAAAGTGTAATGTGGATTCAGACCTGTTCATATATTATTTTATATGCTTCCCTGCCATACAACTGAACCTGTATATCATATATAACCCGAATCCGTCTCACATCTATAAAAGATTCAGAGCAGGCCCCTGTGGCTGTTGAGCAGAGTGTGAATTACTGGTAAGTAGTGGAGGCAGATTTGTCTGTGTACCACTCACAGTGTTAGCCTCGAAGTCTTGCTTGTAAAAATGGAGAATAAGACAAATAACAGGCTTCCTTATTTAATTACTACATAGATGCTTTGTGAAAGCCCTTCCTAAAACACTTCTAATTTCTTTGTTTCAAGCACCACCTTAGTTTTAGATAAATGAGTAGATTATTTTACATCTGTACTCTGATAAGTAGTTCAGCACAGGACACAGCTGTGTAAACTCAAGATGAGCTTGATGTTTAAGGGTAAAAATAAAAAGCATTTCAGATTAGCCTTCCAAGAGGAAAAAGCAAATTGTTTCCATTACAAGTTATCTAATTTAAGACCCTGAGGTTTTAAAAGTGAGTTAAAATGTATATTTTAGTCTCCCCAGATGTACCACTCAAGGCAAATAAAATACATAGGGCCAGGCGTGGTGGTTCATGCCTATAATCTCAGCACTTTGGGAGGCTGAGGCGGGCAAATTGCTTGAGCCCAGGAGTCCAAGACCAGCCTGGGCAAAATGGCAAAACCCCATCTCTACAAAAACTACAAGAATTAGTCAAGCATGGTAGTGCCTGTAGTTTCAGCCACTTGGGAGGCTGAGGTGGGAGTATCCCTTGAACCTGGGAGGCAAAGGTTGCAGTGAGCCGAGATCACACCGCTGTACTCCAGCCTGAGTGAGAGAGTGAGACCCTGTCTCAAAAAAAAAGAAAATAAAATATATATGTTCAATTGCAGATTAAAATGCCTTTTTAAGTGGACTGTTATACAGTTATATATTAATCACAGACATGTTTTAATTTCGAGTTAGGGTTTACAATTAGAATTACAATTCTAATTGTGGTTAGAATCAGGTGCCCCCAATTAAAATATTTAAAACAGGTTTGACTTAAAAGGCTGGTAAATTAGAACAGAAAATTTGATTTTCCTTGGAATCTGTCTGTGTGTAGGCACAGGCCAAGAACATTATACCCTGTAAGTGAACAAGATTGACAGCATGGGACCGTGGCTTTGAGGTCATGTTATCTGTCTTGCACAATTGAGGTCAGAAGCCATTACAGGAATCCAGACATTCTGAAACAGATATCCTATTTTTCTGATCTATAAATTTGTTTCTTCCATTATGGACTAAATGGGGGAGGAGATATGAATGGGAGACAAGTAATAGGAATTGCTGTAAAAAGCTTTTCTAAAAAGACAGCCATCTAGTTACTTAACCATTTATCCAGCAAACATGTAGTTGATACCACCTGGGTGACAGTAAGACACAAGAGAATCAGAGGTGAATATGACATGGTCTTTGTCCCTTAAGAGCTTAGTCTAACAGGACAAACAGTATGCTTTATTGCTGAATTTTATGTTCCATATTTAAGTAAATATTTGCATCACTTTCCATAGTAAATGGTTTTAGAGAAGCAAATTATTCTAGAAACTGTGCCTTCTATTTGAAAATGAGGTGTGGGTGCAGATAGACACAGAAAGATGCCTTAGACCAGCGGTTTGCTCTGCCTCACCTGTGCCAGTGGTGAGGCATGGAAGAGGGGTGACGTGCCATTGACGGGGTTGGCAGGCCCCGCCCCAGCATGGCTTCCCTCACTGTGGCTCTGTGTGTTACAGTTCCGGGACCCTGCGACCCCGAAGACTTGATCGATGGAATCATTTTTGCTGCCAATTACCTTGGCTCCACCCAGCTGCTCTCAGACAAAACTCCTTCCAAAAATGTGCGCATGATGCAGGCCCAGGAAGCCGTAAGCAGGATCAAGGTGAGGACATCTGGGTGCTCCAGCAGGGATGGTGGGCAGGTGTGGGCACTTGAGCAGTCTACAGCACTGGCCACGGCTCCACATCTAGTTTAGAGGAGAATGGTTTGAGATGACATCAGACAGGCAGTGCTTATGCACGTGCCTGTTAACAAAAATTTCCAAAGTCTACTGGGGTCTTTATGTACAAACATGATCTATTTAGGTTGTTATAAATGGCCAGTCTTGAGAAGAAGTACTTATGATCACAACCTTTGAAAAGTTGATGTAATGAGGAAGGATGCCATTTTGAGTATTATGTCTCAAGTGCACGACATGTACCACTGGATTTCCACTGACAGCTGGAGGTCAGTGGCAAACATTCATGTTACAGAGTTGGTTCAAACTAGGTGGCATTGCTTTTGAACCAGTCCATCCTGTTCAAGCTAGATTGAACTGGCTTGCTTCAAGGACAGTGAACCCTTTGATCAAATCTAACCTGGCTAGTCTAAGGTCAGTGCAAGGCTAATCCAGTTTAAACTAGTTTGAGCCAGTCATAACATGTTTGAATCTGTTTAATCAAGACATAAAAGGAACGAGCCTTTTTGATCCAGGAGGAACCACTCTCATCTGGTTTAAGTCATTCACAACTAGTTTGAACCATCCAGAACCGGTTTATTCCCATGAATAAATGCAGAAATGCAGAGCTCTAGAATCTCCACCACGATACCAAAACTACCTAGAATAATGGGCAAACCAGGAGTCCAGGAACACTTCAGGTACATTCATGTCATCCACTTGCCATTGTGCCACCAGTACCTGGAACCACTGGGCAGTCTCCCCGAGCCTTGAGGCCATTGTCACCTAGAGCCCTAGGGACAGCAGAACTTCATGGTAGAAGTTCAGGACCAGGTATTTCCAGCAAGTTGGAATAGGTTAGACCTTGCAAGAGTCTGTTTTATCCAGTTTCAACTGGTCCAAATGGATTCTTTCCTCAAGGAGCCACTCCGTATTTCATACCTTCTCTCTCATACACTTCCAGGTTGCATCCTGGTGTTTGTGTGGTAATGTGGAAAGAGAAAGAGGGACAGGTAGACCACAGTAACTGAGACTCCTTAATCTCGCAATCAAAGAAAAAATTATTCCTTGAGCACTTAGGCATGCAGGGCTGTGCAGGGTCTTGGCAGGGAGGAAAAACAGCAGCTGATAAAGTGAGATCCTTGTCCTCAAGCTCAGCCAGAGTGTCACCAGAGTGCAGGGGAAGCCTGCAGATGTGAACACCTCTGACCGCTGCCTTCTGCCTGAGAGGTAGAAAGGAACAGTAAGTGACCAACAATTCCAGGAGGTGCTTGCAGAGGAGAGGCAGTTGGCTTGGGCCTCATGCCCAGGCTGATTCTTATGATAGTCACGTGTCCAGACTCCACCATGTGGTAAATAATAAGCAGCTCATATCATCACCGACACCGTAATTATGATGCCCCTGAACCCTCAGCTGTCCAGTTATCCTGCAGTTCCCAGGATGCTGTGTGAACGGCCCCATGTCCCTCTCATGGCTTCCTCCTCAGGCTGCTCACTGCTGCTCCTGCTGCTGGGGCCTCTGTGTGTCACCCACTGATCTGACCACCTCTCTGCACTTGGAGGAAACGCTTCTCCCCCAAGCTCAGAGCTGGCCATTCCCTTAACTCCTCCTAGGACAGTAAGCCTATGCTGCAACTTTTGACATGTCTACTGATGTTTTTATAAACCAGGGAGGAGTGATTGGCAACTGCCTCAAGAGTGGCTGTTGTCACCACTCTGCTAGGCCAGACCTAGTGTCAGGATTACTGACAGGACTTTTTAGTTCCTTCCATGTGTCAGGGATCCACTCAGCCACTTCATCTGAGGCACACAAACCTTGCCTATGCCTCAGAGGCCCTGCTGCCATAAGGCCCATGTCTGTGGTGTTTGTCTTCTTCTAAAATTAGCCTCTCCCAGACTGATGGACAGTGGGAGGGTCCAGTTCTTTTAAGGTAAGCCCCATCCCCTGCCCAAAGAGATGTGCCTTGCCCCATGGCTCCCAACAGTACAACTCCTTGGAGACAGTCTGACCTTCATACCTTTTGGGACTTTGAGACTAAACAATGCTACGGATAGAACTTCACCAGGTTCTTGGGGAGCCGCCCATCCAAGCTTGGCCTAGTTCCCTTTCGCTGTCTTCCTGTTTCTACAAAGTGGTGACATTGTGCCAGAAAGTCTCCCCAGGGTCTTCTCCATCTTAATTTAGTTGTCTTCCAGGCACAGCATTCAAAGCAACAACCCACAAGCCTCTCAGAGAGAACAAGCTGCTTTTCAGGCACAGTCACATCCTATTTTGTACAGAGCAGAGAACTTTAAATCAAAGAGACATAGAGACATAGTTCTGACTCCACGTGCCCCATGGTTACCAGATATGCCTCCTGGGCTTCCAGGTGAATGGTGCTCTTAGCTTCCCCAGGTTTGGTGGAAGCCCAAAAGCCTGGTGTGCCTCACTTGGGGTCTCTGATAGACAGGGACTGCCTTCAGAAGATGTGTTTGGAAATGAGTGGAGGCACCTCTGCTTGTCGCGGTGACTGGGGGCATTCACTGGGCCAGAGCCAGGTGTGCTCAAGACACTATAACGTCCAGGGCAGAGCCACAAAACAAATATTTTATCTCTACCAAAATGCCAAAGAGCCCCTATCAAGGAATGCTACCAGAGCCCATTCAGGCAAATCTTCCAGAATAAAGCTGCAGTCTGCCCCCAAAAGAGTACTGAAAACTCCTGAGGTTGAAAACTGCATGTTGCTTTGAGGTTAGTTTTTTCTAGGTTCTATCCATCAAGGTTTCAAAGTTTTAAGGTTCAGGTTTCATTTGGGACACCTTGTTTATTAGCACTCTGATAGCTTTGGACTCCTACAGATAGAACATTTATGCCTTTCTAGTCTCCTTATGACACTTAGGTAGTGCTGAGATGGCCTTACAGGGAAAAAGCAGGCACGGGGCACATCACTTGTACATAAAGCAATGTTCAAGGTACACAGCATCCCTGTACCAAAGCTCATCAGTGCCAATTGTATTGTGAATTATCTTTTCTTATTTCCACAGTGGTGTCCTATAGTGTTGTTATTCCTTCTTTAAAGTCCAGCTGCCTCATAAGAAATCAGAGATTTTACTTCAAAGCTTCCAAAGGATTGGTATCCCGAAGTTCCACAGTTCATTTGAACCAAAAATTAGATGGCTCTGTTGATCAGAACAAGCAAGATAGAGGCTTTCTGATTATAAATACATTTTAGACCTGCCTAGAGCAGAATACACATCTGGAAAACATATATTTATTTTTACAAGCAAATTACTCTGGCGTGAGGAATTCATTATAGAGTGGTAAAATTAAATGGTTACATTTCACTCATAACTTATAAGTATCAGTTTACAATGTGCATCTTTGCATTGGAAGGAACTGTTGCCTGTCATTAAATATTTTCTGCTTCATGTTCCTTTTACGTCCATTAAAATGCTTGTCAGATTGGTTGACGTTACATCTAGCTAGAAGCCTTTTCCAAGTGTAAATGGAGATACCTGTTTAAGTGAGCACTCTCCAAAAAGTGACTGTGTCAGGGAGCGTACATGGATTTCATCAGTGCAAAGGGAAGCTGGGGGCAAAGAGTGTTGATCCTGAGCAGGCTGGGCTGGGCTCAAGTGGAAGGAGCTTGCACCGGGTGCCCACATGTGCCTGGCAGACACTGCTCTGTAAGGAAGATGGTGCCATGCTGTTTCCGAAAGAGAGACTGACCTTTCAGAACGAGTTATTCTAGGCCACCTTGGCAGAAAGGACACAGAGCATAGCAAAGCTGCAGACTTTATAGCATCCATCCAGGAAAGAAGGAGAAAGAAAAGCTCTGTGGATTTATTTTGTAATCCATTTAGCAATGTCCTTAACCCCAAGCTGATTAGTAATTTCTGGCTTGGCACTTTCACCTAAACAAAGGTGGGGGTAGTTTCCTCCTTTGTTTTCTGATTCCTCCTTCTTCCCTCACTCCCTGCAGGGACCCCAGTTTTGTCCCTCTCTTCCTCTGCCTACATTGTTTGTTTGACCAGATGGACGTGGCTGGATGTGAATGAAAACTGCTCACCACGCACCCTGGTACTCATGGTGCTTTATCTCTGAACAGACGCTGACCTTGAAGCTTAGGTTTCCATTTCAAAGCAGTCTTTAATTTCTGTTCCACTTGTCGATTGTGGTGTCTGCCGCTCAAGTAGTACCAACTGTATACTAAAATTGAACATTGCTCATTGGACTTGGACTTGGGGTTTTGAAAGTTACTGTTTTCTTAGTTTAACAAAAAACTTACAAGATTCATTGCCACATGGAGAGAGAATTTGGAGCTGCAGTTTGGCCAGGTATTTTCTACTTAATGTGAAAAGAAACAAAAGAATTTGGCCCCAAATGCCAACTGTTGCTGTGCAGACTCCTGTGATAGGCCCTTTCAGAATAAAAATTAACCAATACGCAGTTCTTGAGCTTGAGAAACTTGCAGTAAAAAGAAACCAAAAAGAATGTTAGGTAACAATAATACAAGGTAAGCTGAGGGCTCTGAAATTTAAAGGCTTTTCTATCTACCACAATTTAAGAGATGACATATCTGAGCACAATAGCAGAATTAGAAGACATCTGCCATTAAATTTTGTTTGTTTGTTTTGGTCTTTGGTCCCTCCCTAATGTGTTCATTCTGCCTTTGTTGGTCATCATTTTTGAGAAGTAATATCCTTCCAGAGAGCCCTCATGTACTTTAGGGGATTGCATTAGAGCTGTGGTTCTCAAAGCATGATCCCCGGACCAGTAGCATCAGCATTGCCTATGAACTTATTGGAAGTACTGGTTTTCAGGCCCAACCCCAAACCTACTGAGTCAGAAGCTCAGAAGGTGGCACCCGGGAGTCTGTGTTTTAACGAGCTGTCCGGGAGATTCCGCTCTGCACCAGCGTTTGGGAACCACTGCCTTAGAGAAGGTGGAGCCGCCAGGGTGTGAGGCATCTTTCCTCCACTGTGCCCTGCAGCATTCTAGTCAGGCTGAGCGCTTGTCACTAATAGAGTTCCACTGGCAAGTGAGCGCAAGAAAATACATCTCCTTTTCCGATATTTGCTACAGATGTCTTCCTCTTAAAGGCTCTGGGAAGTCCTACACTGAGAAGATTTCATTCACTTTAACTAGCAGCTCCCATAATTACTTGAGCACAGAATACATTGTTACCATGCGATAGATACCTGCTAATTGTCACCATTTGATAGATACCTGTCTTATTGGTAGTATTCTCTGGAACATGTTTTGGGAGAAACTTCTAGAGAGAGCTTTGCACTATGTGCTGTGAGTCTTTAATGTGCCCTAGATAGAAACACACCTCTCCCCTGACAGCGTGGGACTCACGCCTACCCCCTATCTAGAGAGAGCCCGACTGGAAGCCAGCACAATGAGCTCACTTGTCTTCCTTGCTCTCCACTGCATCTCTACCTTGCCTTCCACTCTCATTCCCACTTCATTCTCTGCTCTTCAGCCAGAAGATAGGGTGGCCTGCTGAGCCCTACCTGAGCCACAGAGACTGCTTAGTGTCCATCCACCTGGAGTGTGGTGTTGTGTCTCCATTCTTCCTATGAAGCTTATGCAATTAGATTACAAATGGTGTTTAGGTATCTTGTGGTCCGTGCATTTTGGCAAGCTGCATCCATTCTCAAATATTCATATATCCATCTTAACTAGCCTGTCCCAAAGATCAGATTTTTTCATTCTTTTGTGATTGTCTCAAAATTATGATTTCATTGTAGAAGTAAAATATCTATCATTATAGCTTTGCCTAAGTTGTATCATTTCCCAGCTTAGTTGAAAAAGTCTATGATCAGTAAAGTATTAGGCCCTTCACATGCATTATCTCATTCTCATTTACTCCTCAAAATGGATGAGGTAGAGAATATTGTGAGGTAGGTATTGTTCACCGCATGGTGTAGACAAATGGAGAAGTTTACAGATGACAAGCTTGCCCCAGTTGCACAACTAGGGGTTTACAGTGGAGTGAGATTGCCAGAATTTGAATCTCTGTTCTGCCACTTCACAGCTGTGTGACCTGGGGCAAGTTAATTAGCCTCTCTGTGCCACATTTCCCTCTTCTGAAAAATGAGGATAACACAATGTAGGCAGAAATGGCAACATCTACTTAAACCTCGTGTTTCATGGGATTGATCATGGCTTACCACCTAGCAGGGTAGTAGCTCACAGGGGTGTTGTAAGCTTTTACACTGATTTATGGGAAATACTTCGAAGGATTCTGGCACATAACAAGTTCTCAGCAAATGTCAGTGGGGAAAGAAAAGATAGAATAGTCAGGAGCATCCCTGGCACGACTAATCTAGTGTCTTAACAACGGCAGAAACTCAGTACACATTGTGGATGGAGTAAGTGGGTGGGTGGTGCTGCAGTTTGTCCTTTGCACCACACCCCGCCATGTGGTAAGCCATGATCAATCCCAGGAAACAGAAGGGTTTAAATAG
The DNA here is from genome assembly GCF_024542745.1 of Macaca thibetana thibetana. NCBI lineage: Eukaryota > Metazoa > Chordata > Mammalia > Primates > Cercopithecidae > Macaca > Macaca thibetana. The sequence goes on along the minus strand of NC_065592.1, from coordinate 81,864,532 downwards.
ATGTTGGCATTCCTGGCTTAAAAATGCATGCTGGCCTTATGTTTCTCTTGGACCCCTTTCTGCTACCCTAATTTCTCATTCTGGCTCCAACTCTCCCATCTTCTGTGATGTTATATTTAAATTTTAAATTATAATTTATTGTAGGGTACTTGGATATCATGAGTGATTTAAAGATGGTATTACTCTAAATCCACAGAATATTTTTAACTTCATAAAAACTGTTTCAGACCAGGCGCAGTGGCTCACACCTGTAATCCCAGCACTATGGGAGGCCAAGGCAGGTGGATCACCTGAGGTCAGGAGTTTGAGATCAGCCTGGTTAACATGGTGAAACCCTGTCTCTACTAAAAATACAAAAATTAGCTGGGCATGGTGGCAGGTGCCTGTAATCCCAGCTACTCAGGAGGCTGAGGCACGAGAACTGCTTGAACCTGGGAGGCGGAGGTTGCAGTGAGCCGAGATGGCACCACTGCACTCCAGCCTGGGCGAAAGAGCGAGACTCTGTCCCCCCATCCCACTCCCCAAAAAAAAAAGTTTCAGAATACCTTTCATGAGACTCGGTTTGCCTTTTGGATCCTCTTCCTCAACACCAGTTCCAGAAAAAAAAAAAAAAAAAAAAAAAAAAAAAGGAATTTGGGTACTCGAGGGATGGTGGAACCTATTTTCTTTTGAAAGAGTTCTTTCAAATCGGTTCCCTAGAGTTGAATTTTGACCAACAGCTGTCAGGTTTGGTATCCAAAGTAATGGAAATTCCTATATTGCTGCCATATCATTTCAGGAGAGGTCAAGGTCAAACAAACATTAAAGATCTCCCAGCTGTCAGTTATGCAGGTTATAACTGACGCCAGTCAGAACATCCCTGGCCAGACTCTGGGATTCCACATGGGAATCCTCGTGGTGTGGCGTGTTATAACATCAGCATACGGTCACTTCCCAGATGCAGAAATATTTCCACTGCAATGTGCAGCAGTCAGGATGACACAGTTGCTACCTTCATACTTTTTCAGAGCAGACTATTCACTGTGAACTCATGGCCACCAGTAAGAACAGCAGGGCATCTGTGCGGGAGTGCGGTTGCCCTAGTTTCCCGGGTGTACCAGAGATTCACTATGTGGTGTCTGGATGGCTGACTCATCCAGTTTCTCTACAATGAGGCAGTATAGGCAACATATTTTAGTCACTAATGAAACAGAGATGTGCTGCTGAGAGCAGAGGAGCTTTTCTACCAGGTGAGTACCCAGGAATATGAGAGAGCAGTTCTTCCTACACCCCACTCCCATTACCACAACAGCATCTGCAGTTTGGCCATGGACTCACCATTATTTGTAGAAGATCTGTATAAATAGCAAGCCTTAGCAAAAGGCAAGAAATTTCATCATGATCTAGGTCAATTATAATCATATAACAGCAAACACAAATATAGTGCTTAGAATGTACAAGGCACTGAAGAGCTTTGCATGTATTCATTTTGTCCTCAAAACAGCCTGTGAGGTAGATACTATTTTTATCTTCATTTTACAGATGAAGAAACTGAGGCACAGAGATGTTCAGTGGCTTGCCTCAAAGTCACACAGCTAGTAAATGGCAGAGCCAGGACTTGGTTTTGGACAATCCAGCCCCACTCTCTGCTTTTATCAACTATGCTGTCTTTTAATTGTGAGCAAAAGGGAGTATGGTACATCCATTTTTAGTTAGATGTAAACTACATTAATATTACACAAATTTAAGGCAAGAAGTATTACTAGAGCTAAAGAGGGAGAACAATGAAAGGATCAATGTATCAAGCAGGCATACCATCCTACATATGTGCGTGCCTTATAACATAGCTGTAAGATAAAGTAAAGATTGACAGAATCAGGATACACAGATAAATCCACATAACAGCTGGAGGTTTTGACACACTCAATAAATGATGGAACAAGCAGATTAAAGAACCAGCAAGTACATAGAAGGTTTGAACAATACTCTGAACCAACTTAATTGACCTAATTGTCATTGATGGAACCCTGTCCCCAACAACTACAGAATGCGTATGTTGAAGTCCACATGGCACATCCATCAAAGTCAGTCATGTACTGGAACATACAACTAAGCCTCAGCGTATTTCAAAAGATTGACATACAGACTGTGTTCTCTGACCACAGTGGAATTAATTCCAAAATCAATAGAAAAAGATAACTAGAGGCCGGGCGCAGTGGCTCACACCTGTAATCCCAGCACTTGGGGAGGCCGAGGCAGGTGGATCACCTGAGGTCAGGAATTTGAGACCAGGCTGGCCAACATGGAGAAGCCCCATCTCTACTAAAAAATGCAAAAATTAACCAGGTGTGGTGGTGCATGCCTGTAATCCCAGCTACTCGGGAGGCTGAGGCAGTAGAATCTCTTGATCCTGGGAGGCGGAGGTTGCGGTGAGCCAAGATCATGCCATTGCACTCCAGCCTGGGCAACAAGAACAAAGCTCCATCTCAAAAAATAATAATAATAAATAAAAAATAACTAGAAAATCCCCAAATGTATCAAAATTAATAATACAATTCTAAATAATCCAAGGTTCTAAGAAGAAATTGCAGTGGAAATTTGAAAAAAAAAATTAATGGAATAATGATTAAGTTGAAACACACAAAAATTTGTGGAATACATCCAAAGCAATGCTTAGAGGGAGATTCATAGCTTTGAATATCAGAATAAAGTTTGAAAAGCCGTAATTTAAGTTTTTATCTCAGGAAACTGAGAAGTCAGCAAATTAAACCCAAAGAAAGTAGAAGGAAATAAAGGTCTATGCTGAAATCAGTGAAATAGAAAACCAGGCCTACAATAAAGAAAATTAACAGAGCCAAAACTTGGTTCTTTGGAAAGATCAATCGCAATTAAGTATAAGAAGCACCCAACACATTTCCTTTGTCTCACTTCACCACTTCCCACATACTAAATTCTGAATTATGACATTGATTATCTTTAGACTGGGATTTTTAAAAGCCAGTCCTCTTCCCACAGAAACGCTTTATGCCACTATTCAGTATTAGTTTGTCAATTCCCTTTTTGACTTTGAGTCTCTGCAAATTCTTTCTAACTATTCTCCTGTCTCTGTTTGTTCCATGCTAAGCAGATGGCCCAGAAATTAGCCAAAAGCAGGAAGAAGGTGCAGTACAAACAACTTCATCAGCTTGGTGTTATGCCTGTTCTTTTCATTCGTTTCTGTTTTACCTTTTTATATTTTCGTGTTTTTGTTTTCTGCATCCAGCAAGTTTTTGTTCAGATTTCTTTTTGAACCGCCCCATAAGCCAGCATTTCTCAAAACTCAGTTGCCGAAGGTGGCCGTTTTCTGTTGCTCATTAGTCATTTCACTTCAGAGGAACGACAGGGAGCAGATTGGAGATGCTAAATGAATCGTATAGTAGTATGGAAGTTCCAACCATTCAGGAGCATCGATGTGGCAGGGACTTGAGTCTGTTCGATTATAGTTATGCTTGATTTGTGGATTTGTCAGATTGCTGGATGCAAAAAAGAAAACTCGCTAATAACCACACATGTACAGAGTTAAGCCCTAAATGAACCAGACTGCGCTTTTTGGTTGTGGAGCTTCTAGGTGCTTATGAACTACTACTCCTGGGATGTTGAGGCATTGGGGCTCTTTCTTAATGGGGTGGCTTCAGGACTGCTTCTGTGTTGCTGGGGTGGTGTGTAAAATGTAAAGACCCTCTTACCAGAACTGCATCCAAATGGCTTCATTTGCAGCTGCTATGAACATTGTCTTCCATCGGCTCAAGCAGAGGCAAATTCTAAGCGACTTCCCCAAGGTCTTTTGGTATGAGTTTTTTGCCCTATTTCTTCAATCTGTTGGGCTCCAAAACCCTTACAGAGAGCGCCACTTGCCATCATCGTTCAAAGAGTGAAATCTACTGCAGTGAGTTACTGCTTCTATAGGGGAGGAAGAAAAGGGGATTCTGCGTTTTTCCCTGTAACCTAAAGGTGCTAACTCTTGTCCATGTGTCCATCCTCTGTGTGGTACCTTCAGCTTTGGCAGTTTAAGCCTAGAGTCTGTATTGCTGTTCTGGTAACTGTGTCTTGGTGCCTCTGTGTGAGCTAACCTGACTCCTTCTGCATCTGGGTCAGGGCAGTGTGGTCAAACTTTCTCTTGGTGCATTTTTTCTTCTCAGGCTCCTGAAGGCGAATCTCAGCCAATGACTGAGGTGGATCTCTTCATTTCTACCCAGAGAATCAAAGTGCTGAACGCTGACACACAGGTATCAGCTGGCTTCCACCTTTCCCAGGGGGAAGCTTAGTGGCATCGTAACTCAGAGATGCATGTGTCGGTAGAGCGGCTGTCCCCAGATGCTGGGCCCCAGTGAGCTAGAAGGTGGTGTTCACAGTGCCTGCTGCTGGATGGGGTTTGGGATTGCTTTCTTAAAGCCCAAAAACGCCCCTAAGACATGGATGACGTTTAGCATTTTCAGAAATTTTAATCAGAGGATTCATTAATGTGGACACATTCGTCTTTTAAGAAATTGGGTTTAAAATCATTCATACACTCCTGCACACAAAAACAGAAACAGCCATGCCATTTTGATTTTTTTTTTTTGTCTTTTTTTTTTTTTTTTTTTTTAACTTCCCCACAAGAGATTCTACTGTTTGGAATTTCTTATTTCTTTTCACCTGCCACAGATCATTTCCTGCTCTTGGTTAGCCAAGGGAAATGCCCTCAGGCCTGGGTGGGGATTCATTAATCCCTCACCATGGGCTTTGCAGTGAGCCGGGGAGCCCACCCTGCATGTGAACATACTTGACTGGCTATGGGGTGGCAGGCGCTCTCTTGGGTCATTAGATGCCAAGCTGGACTTACCTGCCCTCTCCTCCTACCTCCAGGAGACAATGATGGACCACCCTCTGAGGACCATTTCCTACATTGCGGACATTGGGAACATCGTTGTGCTGATGGCCCGCCGGCGGATGCCTCGTTCCAACTCCCAGGAGAACGTGGAAGCCTCCCACCCATCCCAGGATGGGAAAAGGCAGTACAAGATGATCTGCCACGTCTTCGAGTCTGAGGATGTAAGGGTTGCTTCCTTTGATCTCCTTCTGGGTTAGGTTCTCTTGACTTTTCAGAACCTGATTCAGTCTAATTCATCACACATGAAACATGTATTTACTGTGCACATACTGTGTGTCAGGCACTGTTCCAGCACTAGAGATACAAGTCTGAATAAAACAGACAGGGTACTCATCGCAAGGGCTGAAAGGAGACAGAAAATCAATAAGTAAATATACTTAATGTAAAATTGGGTAGTGGGGAGTGCTTCACAGACAAATAAAACAGGGTCAAGGGATGGAGGGACAGGGGCTATGTCAGGTAGGGTGATCAACAAAGCCCTCGCTTGAGGAGGTGACCTTGGAGCAGAGACCTGAATAAAGTGAGAATGAGGAAGGAGCAGATGTGAAGGCCCTGAGTCAGGGGCTAGCTGCGTTTCCCTTTGAGGAAGGGAAAGGAGGCCGAGTTATTAGAGACTTTGGGATGAGGTGAAGAGTAGGAAGAATTTGGCCCCCCTGTAGGGGTTTGAGCAGGTCTGCCCAAGCATGAGGGCATTTTGGGAGGACAGTTCTTTGTGGTCCAGGACCATCCTCTGGGCTACAGGAAAGTTAGCATCCCTGTCCCTCCCCAGCAGACAACAGCACTGCCCACCCCAGTCCTTAGGAAAACCAGCTCCTCTTCCTGGCACAAAGTCAGTGATTCCTAAGCTCCATTTCTCTGGATGATGTGGTCAACAGAGAAAATTTGTTTACAACAGAAGCCATTTTTTCATTTGGCCTGCTTTCAGGGTTGTAACCCAAGCTGCTAGTGAGGCCACCAGGCTGCAAACTGTATTAGCACCTGAGCTGCTCCTAGGGGCTCCCCTACTTCCCCTCGCCATCTGGGCCTCAGAAGCTGCCTCCCAGGGGAGGCCACAGCCCCATAGTAATCTTTAACAGCAGAAAACTCACCCACAGCCTGAGGACCGTTGCTTTTGACTGTGCTTATGTTTCCTCCTGACGCAGAGGAATAAACTCTGTTTCTCGCATGGAGCACAGAGTCCTGATCTGTGAAGAGAAGATGGCGTCTTGTAGCCTTGGTTCCTTCAAAGAGGCCATTCTTCTCCAGTACAGCATTCATCTAGCTGCAGAAATTGCCTTCCTCTCGGAAGTTAGGTGTCAGCAGCCATCCTGCTTTTTTCTCCAGGGAACCAGAGCTGTCGGGGCTGTGGGCACAGAGAGGAGATGCCGACACTTACTGTCACCATCCTTTACTGGTCTTGTTCTCTAGAAAGCAGCCACAGGACAAGGTCACTGGGAGGACAGAGAGCTTGAAATGCCTCTGCCTGCCATTCTCCCTACTGTTCCTGTAAAACTGAGGCCAACATGCAAACAGGGGGAAAATGAATTTTAGGAGGTTCTCAGAAAGTTCCAAAAGAGTGAAAAGTTGGACTTTTAAGCCTCCTGCGTCCTGCGGGCCAGTGAAAAGACAGAGTTACAAGGATCGAGGATCCCTGTGGGCCCCACCGCCACCTCCATCTGGCTGGAGCTCTTAGGGAGGGGTTTCTTCTCCTTGGGAAGGAGAAGAAAGGAAAGAATGGAGAAGCAAGAGGTAAGCAAGAGTGGATCTGGAACCTTACCCCTTTGCTTTCACTAGAGCAGGGCCAGAGTGTGCTGGCTCCAGAACTGGGCAAGCTGGGCTTGAGTCCTTCCTCATCCAAGCTGTGCAGCCACTAAGCCTGAGGCTCCTCTTCTGCAGGACGATAGTGCCTCCCTCGCCAGGCTGCTGCGGCACTCTCATAGATACTGCAGTTAAAGCCTGATGTGTGGCACATGGCTAGTGGTCCATAAATCCCAGTAGCCAGTGCATTCACCAGGGGCATCCGCTAATGGTGATCGGGAAGTCGACTGGTCACATTCCCAGGTATATATTTTTCAGTTTGTCTACATGCACCTCTCTGATGCCGAAAGCAATGCCTTACTCCTTCCGGTTTTACAATAGGTAGACGGTGGTAGTTCTTGATGTGACTTGTAAAGTCACCAGATTCTCACAGTGAGAAAAGTTCAGTATTTCTTTTCCCATAGCCAGCCACATGGAAAGTTGCTGTTTTGCTGTTAATAAGGTGCTTTTACCAACATTTAGGAAAGGTGGGGAAAGAGGAGTGGAGGTTAGAATTGTGTTTTTAAAACACTGCTCTAGAGATGTTCTGGTTTGGCTTTGTTTTTCTGCCCATCAGAATTCACAGAGAAGCTGTCCAGTGTGGTGGGCAGGAGGATGGGCTCTGGATTCAGCCCCCAGCCCCTTCTCAGGAAGTGTGCAGTTTAACCCCTCAACCTCCATATCCTGGTCTACCCAATGGGGACACTAATACAGATCCATAGTTCCAAAGTCTAGAAAGCTCTGAGAAACTAAAGGGATTTTTGCAGTCAGGTGACTGATAAACCTGCCTTGCCTGCCGGGAGGCCATTTATAGGATTTGTTTAGCTTACCATGAATCTTACACATTTTGCCACAGAAATGTTACTGTGCTCTGCGTACTTCCCCAGACCCTAAGGGAGGTTATAGCACAATGTCCAGTATTTGCACCCTGCTACCTTTCTAAAATTGGAAAAGTTTTGAATTCTGAAACAGAGCCTCTCACATTCCAAGTGAAAGATTGTGGACCAGTCATACTAATAGCTGTCATAGAATTGATATGCAGATTCAGTGATGGTCCTTGTATGGCATTTACTTTTCATAGCATATACCTTGTATAGCATTTACTGCAGCATAGCCACACGAGAAGTGTTCAGTTGCTCTTGGCTGTCTGGATTAATAATGTTGCTTAATTAATGCAGGGAAAAGCTATCAAAGCCCAGTGCAGAAGTCAGTGCCACCTCCTGTAAGCTGTGTGACCTTGAGAGGTTCCTTTGTGTCTCTGGGCCTCCATCTCCTCAACTGGAAAACACAGGGTTGGACCAGTCAGAGTTCTCAACTCTGTTAGATCCAATACTCCCTTTCTACAATAAATATTTTATTAATGACCCATTACTATCCTGAAATGAAATTCATAGCTAATATAACCTCCCCTATTGAAAAATCTTTCACAGAATAATCAAATTGTGGCCATAAATGTAATATAAAGGAAAGATAAGTGGAAAGCAAGCTAAAATAAAACCATATTACAATATATATTAATAAATGCTCTGGCGCAACCATTCTGAAAGGCATAATGAGGTAGTCAAGATGCTTATACCTACCTGATTAAGCTTGAATGTAGCAGAACACAGTGTGCAGTGGGATATCGTAAACACTTCCTAGTTGACATTTCAAATTGAGGGCTAAATAACATGTATGTGTCTACAAGCATGTGCAGAATCACCATGCACAACAGCACATGTGCAGGTTGATAGGTATGTGATTTATCGGCAGCACAGATACCACAACAACACTGATGTTGATGATTTTTCGAAGTCATGAAGCTTCCTTCTGGTGAAGTACTGAATGAAGCAAAATAACATCTTCTCTCAATTCACACGGTATTATTCTTGAAATGTTCGATGTGTATTAGAGTCACACAAAGTCTTTGTGTTTATGTATAAATTGGAGTTGAATCCTGGACTCAGATAACTGTAAACAAGTATTGCATGCTCATGAATGTCCAGTGGGATCTGTGAAGATGATGCAGGGTATAGAATGACTCATCACTGTATCAAGCTGTTTTTTGCATGGCAGGATATTCAGCATCTCTGACTCCTGTCTGCTGAATGCCGGTAGCTCCCTTATGATCATCATCATAATCAAAAACATCCCCAGTCGTTCTGAAAACGGCCCCTGGTGGGCACTGGTAGCCCCATGTAGAGCCACTGGCCCAGCAGGCGTGATATCTAGGGCTTCTTCAAACTCCAGGAGGGCCATTATTCAGGTGGGAAGCGTGCCAGGCTGCTCACCAGATGCACTGCTCTGCTGACCATCTTTCCTCTCTGGCTGCTGTTCCAGGCTCAGCTGATTGCACAGTCCATCGGACAGGCATTTAGCGTGGCGTACCAGGAATTCCTCAGGGCCAATGGGATTAACCCCGAAGATCTCAGCCAGAAGGAGTATAGTGACCTGCTCAATACCCAGGACATGTACAACGATGACCTGATTCACTTCTCCAAGTCGGAAAACTGTAAAGATGTGGGTACTTTCCTGAAGCTGTTCTCCAGGCTGGGTCAGCTGGGTAGGGGCCTGGAAAGGGGGGCACCCTGCCGCGGAAGTGAAGGCAGATCAAGGGTGAAGAGTGCAGTATTGGCAGGACATCGTGAAGTTGCTCACACCCATCTCTCGCTCCCCGCTCTGGGGCCCTGTCATGAAACGCTATTGTGTATAAACAGAGAGGCAGCACATCCTCTGCTCCTGGTCATCCTGAGCTAAGTTTGGGGTGGGTCCCAGAAGCAGATAGGACCTGAACTCTGCCTGTACAAACCCTGCAATCTAGGTAAGGGCACTGAAAAAGTTAAGTGATGGTGCCAGGTACAGGCACTAATCAAAACCAACAGAGAAGATCTCAGGTTTCAGACAAGAGATGCTGTGGTCCTCTGGGGATGACCTGTGGTTTCAGACTGAGCTCTTCAGGAGTGCCTATAGGAAGACGAGGCTATCCAAGCTGGTCTGGCGATCTGGGGATTGTAGGGGCAAGCCGAGGGTAGGGTCTATGGAATGGTTGGAAGCCTGGAGATCAGAAAGTTCCACATTTGTCTGGGGAATGGGGAAGTATGGTTTGGCTAGAGCAGGAGGTGGGCACAGGAAAGGAGATAGATGGGCCTGAGGTCTGGGTCAGGACTGGAGGGCCTGCAAGTCCAGCTGAGGGGTTTGGACTTGATCCCATAGGTAAAAAGAACTTTTAATGAGAAAGCGATCATTTTATCCACTGGGGTCTGTCAGGTGTCTTAGGTCAGATTCCCCAGAAGCAGAGCCTGAGGCGGGGATTCTTGTCACGGAGGTTTGTTGGGAAAGTACCTCAGAACAGAAGGGATGTGGGAAGCTTGGTGGTGGGACACCAAGGAAGGGTGTCCCACCTTTCTGCAAGGAGCTTCCTTCTGACCCGGAGGGAAGCTCCATGGCTCAGATTGCAGGACAGATTTGTCTCACCTTGGAGCAAGGGAGCTGGCCAGCCTTTGTACCCCACGCCGGTCATTGGCCAAGGCTGGAGAGGGGGTGTATGAATTCACTAGGGCTTCTGTCACAAAGTACCATGGACTGGGTGGCTTCAACAACAGAAACCTATTGTCTCACAGACCTTGCAGCCAGAAGACCAAAAGCAAGATGTTGGTAGTGTTGGTTCCTTCTGAGGGCCATAAGAGAAGAATCTGTTCAAAGCCTCTCTCTTTGGCTTGTAGATGGCTGTCTTCATCCTGTGTCTTCACATCATCCTTTCTCCATGCATGTCTCTATGTCCAAATTTCCTCTTCTTTTTTTGATACCCATGACAGACAACCATTCCTCTTCTTACTTAAGGACACCAGCATATTGGATTAGAGCCCGTATTAATCACCTCATTTAAAATTGGTTACCTCTGTTAAGACCTTATCTCCAAATAGTCACAATCTAAGTCTAAGGCACTGGGGGTTGGGAAGTCAACATACAAATTTTGGGGGGATACAATTCAACCTTAACAGAAGGTGTCTCCCATTCAGCTAAGGACAGTTCTCCAGGGAAGGGGCTGACTGTGAACTTCAGCAACTGGGGGAAGCGGACATCAACTTGTGAAGGGGACTTTGTCAAGTCCCCCAAAAATACACATACATACTCTTTGTTGGATGCTTCCAAGAGGTGCAGTACCTTTTAGTGGCATCTCTGCAGGCCTCCCCAGAGTGCAAGTATCCAACATCAACTCCTGTCTTCTCTGCCGTGCCAGTAAAGGTTGTGAAAAATCTGTGTATCCAGGATATGCACTTCCTGAGTGCACACCCAACCTTTGGTTGTGATAACTTCAGCATCACGTTTTTTTTCTTTTTTCTCAACTTTTTCTCCTTGCAGAGAAGTGTTTCTGTGTGTTTATTTATTTTTAACTCAAGAAACTTAAATGTCGGAGCGAATTGGGGAAGCACTGTGGGAGGGGGAACCTGCGCATGGAATTTGAAAAGCTATTTCTAGAAACCGTAACACACCACCCACCCACTGAGCCTCTTCCCCTGCCACTGAGGACAGGACTGAAGAAATTGAAAAAAAAAAAAAAAAACACAAGAAAAAAAAAAAAAAAACTGGTGGTCCTTGTGGTTGTGTGCTGAGACAAGTTTGTTTATGTGAAACAAGAGTGAATTACAAAAGAGTGTAGACCTGTGTGAATTCATTTCTTAAAAATTCCAAATGTGCGGAATGCTGAGAAGACAGGAACTCATCTGGGAAGTGTCTTCCCCCCAGGGAAGTGTCTCTTTAGGCGAGACAGGAATGGGGGAGAGGCTTTGATTTCTGCCTACCCCAGATGGTTGCTGATGTAGGCTTTCTAAATGTTTTTCTCCTTCCAGGTTTTCATAGAGAAGCAGAAAGGAGAAATCCTAGGTGTGGTGATTGTGGAGTCTGGCTGGGGATCCATCCTCCCCACCGTGATCATTGCCAATATGATGCATGGTGGCCCTGCAGAGAAATCTGGGAAGCTGAATATCGGTGACCAGATCATGTCCATTAATGGCACCAGCCTGGTGGGCCTGCCTCTATCCACCTGCCAGAGCATTATTAAGGTACCTGAATATGGGAAAAATTAGCTGCTGTGGTAAACCTCAAGTGATGTGAAGTGTGACCCCCATCCAGTCATTAATATATATGAACATATTCGAAGTGTCAGGCGCCAAGGAAGACATAAACACAAAAGGCGTGGACTTGCACTCAGGAAGCTTACCATCAAGTTACTGTTTACAGATTCTTCCCTGAAATCAATTTAGATCAGGGGAAGTGTATTTGGTTCACATAACACTACTTTCTAATAGCAGCATGTCCCTCACAGGCATCACTAGCCAATCACAGCACTCTCCCATGAAGCCCAGACTCAGCCTCAACAGAGAAAGCCAGACAATCACTTATAGTCAGCCAGATACACTTGGCATGATTTACCATCCCTGTCAAAAAATTACAGAAATGCTTCAAATCTGAGCACTTTTTCCTTCCCAGTGGCCCTGACTATGATGCAGGTGAGTTTGTCCTCCCTCAGACCCCAGGTAAAGCAACTCACATGTGCTCATTGCCAGAAGAAGAAGGAAACTCTCTTCCAGTCCATGGAAGCTTTTTCATACCTGAGCATCCTTCCTGCTCAACCTGAACTGATGCTTATAAGGCTAAGAAGAGCTATTGGAAGGAAAATTAAATGTGAATACTTGAGAAGAAATGAGACTCTCTTTAGACATGAAGCATTCACGTGGAGTCTTTTGAGCACATTGGAACTTGCTGATTGCATGGCCAGTGTGACTGGGATGTCCCTCCTCCATGACAGCATCTGTAGACCCCAGTGGCTCTGCACCAAGTGCTGTGGTACTGTAGGTAGACTGAGATTCCACAACTTTTTTTTGGTCCTGCAGAGGTTTCCTGAAAGACTTAGCTAGGATGTTGCTGTGTACATATGTGCATGTGTGAGAGAGGGAGAAGGAGAAGGAAAGGGATGAATGCATGCAAATAGTCATTGTGAGCAAAAGAAAAATCACAAAGCTAGCATCCTTGGCTGAGCGGGTGGGGATGGGAGGTTAAGGTGAGTGTATAGGACACATGGATGGTGCCTTTTTGTTTTTAATGAAATGGATTAAATTCTAATTCCACGTAAGATAATCACATCTGGAAAGAAATAGTCCTCTTTGGCCTCCTCTAATTTCTTTTTCTTATATCTTACACTTAAATGAATTCTACCTCTTGCTTAATACACATTAAAGATAAGATTAGAGAATCAACTTTGAACATGGATATTCATTCAGACAGGTTTAATTGGGCCTCTGTGAGGCAGAGCCGTGCTCTGGGGAAGCTGGCTTGACAGTATGCATGTGGAGGATAATTAGAGATGTGCAAGGGCTCTGCGGCCCTAAGAGCAAAGGTGAGAGGCTATGAGTGATTAGACAGCCCATTTTATGTGATTTTAAAGTTGACCTTGAAGGAGTAAAACCTAGGTCAGTAGCAGAAAGGGAAGTGGCCTTTGGAAGTTTCTGCTTGAATTGATGGACAGGAGCCAGTGTTGAGTCAGGGAGAGATGGGGTCTGAGCCTGGCCTGGAAAGGCTGGTCTGGTGTTGCTGTGATCACATGGAGAGGCAAGCGGGAGGTGGGGCTGGGGAGGCAGGACCACAAGTCGCTCCTGCCAGTGAGCAAGTTGCTGATTAAACACCTTGGGTGCAGGCATGAAAACTGCTGAGGGGCTGTGGGACCCAGGGATCCCATGGAGACAGTCCCTGCCCCCAGGGAGCTTGATCAGTTTGAGGAGAAGTGAAAGGACTTATGGCTTGCAGTGCTCAGTGCTGTGTGTCTGTGCTCTGGGTGCTCTGAGCGCTGTGTGCTCTGAGATATGTGTGGACTGACTTGCTGAGCCTTCGGGGCAGCATTCTGTGGGCAGGTACTATTGTTGCACCCATTGTACAAGCTAGGAAGCTGAGGCACAGCAAGATGATGTAATCACCCATGGTTAAGGATTGGAGGATAAGCCTCCAATACAGACTCATCCCAGGGAGGGTGTCAGGTGAAATGCTAGGCCCAAGCCAGACCCTGAGGTGGTACTTCTCAGCCAGGGGTGATCTTGCATCCTCCAAAATGTATGGAGACTGGGTTGTCACCACTGGGGAGGAGAAGGTGCTGCCAGCATCCAGTGGGTAGAGGCCAGGGATGCTATCAAACATCCTACGGTGCACAGCACAGCCCCATAGCACAGGGTTATCCAGCCCCAAATGAGGTTGAGAAACTCTGCCTGGGCGGTGTAGGAGTTCAGAAGCAAGAGAGACAAATCGATGAGAGAGGGAAGCTGGTCAGGGACGGTTTGTGGGGAGCTGGTCTGGGTCTAGAAGGGTTGGGGAGGAGGAGAGGAGATGGGGGGTTAAGTATTGAATAATATTTGTGTTCCCTCCAAATACATATTGAAACCCTAATCCCAATGTGATACTATTTGGAGGTAGGGCCTTTAGGAAGTGATCAGCATGAGGGTGGAGCCCTCATGGTTGGGATTAGTGCCCTTAAAAAAGGGACCCCAGCAAGCTCTCTTTTGCTATGTGAAGATACTAGAAGTTGGCCATCTGCAACTCAGAAGGGGACCTCGCCAGACCCTGACAGTGCTGGTACACTGATCTCGGACTTCCAGCCTCCAGAACTGTGAGAGAGAAATGTCTGTTGTTTATAAGCCACCTAGTCTGTGGTACTTTGTCATGGCAGACTAAGAACAGACTCAGACAAGGGGAGGACTTAAGTAAAGGTAGGGATGGGGCCTGGGCAAGAACAAGCTGGGCTTCCTGAGGCCTGCAAGACTCCAGCTCATGGCCTGGAGTCACCTCCCTTCCTCCTCAGGACAGCCCACAAGGGGGACAGCAGATGCTAGGTGCACACATGGGCCATCGGAGACTCTAAACGCACAGAAGACTTGCTCAGGGCCCCCAGCTGGCCAGTGAGTCCCCACCCTCCTGAGCATCCCTCCCGTCTCATCTGCGCGGGGACCAGAGGAGGGAAGCAGTGAGGCTGTGAGGGCGGCCTGACTCCCTCTGCAGCTGCCGTGGGATCACAGCATCAAGGTGGAAGCAAAGCTTGCTGGAGTACAGACAGAGCTCTGTCTGCACGGTTTCCTAAGAGGAAACGGATTGTTTGAGGAGCTGAACTTTGATGTCTATAAATGTAGTCTCTATAGAACCAGAAAATTAAAAGGCCGAGTGGTGATGAAAGAGATGTAACTGATGAAGATGAAGAGTAAGGAAAGCAGTGCCTTCATGGCCGCCCATAGTGAAGAAGTACTTAACAGGGCAGACCCTGATTAGAACACAGCTGAACTTCCTCCCCACCACAGTGTGCCGCTTGTTGAATAGGGAGATGTGATGGTCCGTCCGTGGACCACCCTGGCTGGTGGGAGGTGTAACCACTGATAACAGCCAGAATTGCCAGTATCAAATACAGACTGACTTCAGTGGGTTCTGTCACATTTTTAAAATTCTCTAGAAAACACACTCCTTTTTGCCTGCACCTGGACAGATGTGCGCACTGCCCTACCCCTACCCCTCGGGCCACTGCAGAGCAGCGTCTGGGCCGCTTCAAGGCTGTATTCAAATTTGTTTCAGTGTATGTTCATGCTCTTTGCAGTGACTTTGACAAGCAACTCTCATCCTGATGAATCAGTGCTTCTCAAACTGATTGGAATCACCTGGGGATCTTGTTAGACTGCAGGTCTGATTCAGCAGGTGTAGGGTGGGATTCTGCGTTTTCAGCAGGCTCTGTGGGGGTGATGGCATCACCAGTCTGCAGGCCACACTTTCTGGAACAGGGGTCCAAAGTGTGCATTCTGCATCTGGCCTCTTCAATACTGGTTGACCATTTTCCCCCCAGATTAGAGGAAATAGATTTCTAGAGTAGAATTATAGGTATTGACTTGCCTTCCTCTTCCTACCTCTTATTTTTTGGGTCATAATTAATTCCCAAGGCATAATTATTGGTGGGTGGAACATTTTACAGGCTGCCTTTTTCTGGGCCTTTGCCTCTGTGGTCCTGCCCTCTGGGTTTTTGCTCTGTTTTAGAATAGCGCACAGCTTCCCTTGCTTCCCCAGGAGCATCATGGTTCCGCTCTCCCGTTGCTATAGAGACCATTCTGGCTTCTCTTTTCTCTCTTCGCCCCTCTTCTTTGGCCTTCCCCTCCCACCAGATTTCTTAATTTGCTGTACCGTTCCACTGTTGTCATGGGGACCAAATGACCCTTTATTTAATTGGCACCTCCAATAAAATGGCAGCTCAGAAATCTAAGTTAATGGGACCCAACATGAAACACTGATTAGGAACAGCAGAGCAAATGCATGGTCTGGTTATTTCCAATTGCTATTTCTCTTAAGCCTCATCTTGCAACACATTTTCCCCAATCTAGAAAATCTTTCACTGAGGGACAGATCAGGCGTCTTAAATCAATTCACAGAGAAGGAAAGAACCCACCAGAGCAGTGTGAATTTTTTAGGCAACATTGAGAAGATAAAGTCATTCTCTTGCTTTTGGGTATGTTGGGTAACATTTTCTGTATCACACAAGCGTACCTAAATAATATCAGTGGTTAACAGGTGTAAACATTTAAAGCAGGTGGCTTTGCCTGAAGGGTTGAGATTCCAACAGCATGCTCCTGTCTTCATCATTCATCTCTCTTCTTTCCCACAAATTCCTGGTCTCCTAGTTTGTGATTAGAGAGAAAGAAAAGGGTGAAGGGACTCAAGCCCCCTCTGGGCTCACAGCCCTGTGCTTAGTACCGATAATGTCTCTTTTCCCCCCCGGAAAGGGTGCACTTCCCTGAATCTCCAGTGCCTAACACATTTCTTGGCACATGACAAGTGATTCGTAAATATTGATTAAGTGGGTGGGAAGGAGTAAGCACTCAAAGCAGATAAAAATGTCTGCATGAATGTCTGAGCTGCTCTCCATCATACCTCCCAGCCCTGCAAAAGAAGCCCACTTTAAATTTCAGGAATAGGTTTAAGCATAATGGTTGAGATTTGATGTTGCAGACAAAGGCATTTAGGAATAAACACATTAAAGGGGGTGCAGTCATTGAAATCAGAACTGCAAGAGACGTTAGTGAGCTTTACCATTTGTTGGGAAGATGAGGAAATTGAGGTGGGAGAAGGGTGAGCAAAGGGCTTCAGATCCCACTGCTTGGGGTAGCAGAAACAAAACTTGAGTTCAGGTCTTCTGACACCAGGGGAGTCCTCTTCACCAGGCTGTGCTGGTCCTGTCGATAGGAGCGGAAGGCCAGAGCATCTCCCTTTGTTGATGGGGACCTGCTGCATATGGAAGGCCTGGATCCTTTGCAGATGTTCATTTCCCCAGGTAGAATCACACTCATTCCATTGCTGTGCTTTGGAATCATTTCCTTAACCAGAACAGTTCCCCGGAGATGTTCCAAAACCACCGGGAGATGCCGCATGAGTGTGAATGCCAAGTCGCATGGTACATGGAGGCCACAAGCAGAGTGACAGCCATGGGGAGGCTCAAGTCCTGCAGAAAGCAGAGGAATTCAGAGCACTAGGGGAGCAGACGCTAACAGCGGGGAAATTGAGTTCCATCAAGATTCACACATTAGGAGCAGAAACTAGAACCACATCAGTGGGGAAGCCAGGGGGTGGGGAATTGTGAGGACCAGGAACCCCAAAAAACTCTTGCCACGTAGGAAAGTGAACTAAAAAGATGGCCCCAATTCAAGGCTGGAATCTGGGGACGCAGATTTGTTCTGTGGCTGACCCTGTCATCTTTGTGGAGCAAGCCTTATTCACAAAAGACACACCCTCTCTGGTTGTGTATATGGGGCATTATGGTGTAGAAATACTGCACGTTTTGAATGCAGACAGACCTAGGATTGAATCTTGCTGTGTGTTAATGTGAGTGAGTCATTTAATATCTCTGAGCCTCAGTTTCCTCTTGTATAATATATTTATAGAATAATTATGGCCACCACATTAAATGAGACAGCTCCTGTCCTTTCCAGGTCAATGCCAGACAACAGTGAGTGTCCAATGACAGGTAGTTACAGTCATTTTGGTTCCATTAGTTTCATCATCAGGGTAGATTTTGATGCGCAGTGATCTTAGGGGTGTTCCTGCATGACACAGACATGCAGATGACTGACCACGGGTCAGCTGTATAGTGACTGGGCTAATAAAATTTCCCACAAGATGTCACCCTCACCCCACCCTTGCCAGCACCTGCTCCCACTGAGCACACTGGCTGCAGGTGTGACTAGTAAAGTGACATCTTTGGATGTAATCATCCATGGAGAAATTAAGCCACCTGGATGCAGATGAGGCCATTCATTGTTCTGCAGTAGTGGTCCACACCAGTTGTTCGCAAATTGAGTGTGCACCCAAATCATCTCAGAGACTTGTCATCCACAGATTCCTGGGTCCCACCCCTAGGTTTCTGATTCAGTGGGGCTTGGGTAGAGCCCAGAATTTGCACTTCTAAAAAGTGGCCAGGGGCTGCTGCTGCTGCTGCTGTGTGGGGTTTAAGAGCCATTGGTATACACCTGCTGGCCAAGCATCGTAAAGCTGGATAACCAGAGACTAAATAGCCCCCGCCTCTCCCTCAATCTAAAGCATATTCTGTAACTCAGATACAGAAGGGGTGTTGGTCTTTTCTGCCACTCCAAGAAGCACTCTGGCTACAGATTCTGTTTGCAGTGAAATTGTCTAACACCAGTTTCACGCCTCTGCTAGGCAGGGTGCCTGAGCAAGGATCCATCATTCCAGTCCTGACCCCACAGAGCCCTTGGACAAAGCAAGCTCCATGTCTATGTCTTCATCTTTAAAATGTGCAATGTAAGTCCTGACCTCGCACTGAAAAAGATTTGGTAGACTGGTCAAGGAGTGACAGCAGTAGTGGCTGTGGAATTTGCAGAATTCTATTTCTAGAATAAGAGGCAGACGATCACCCCTCATGCGTGCTTTTTGTGGATTTGTTACTGTTCTTTCCAGGTTCTCTTTCCACTTCACTCATAGCGGGCACAAACTGGACCCACTTGTGAACTGAGCAGATGCTGTCTCTGGGCGATACTGTGGGCTTAGATAGAACAGAGCTTGCCTTTTCCCTGAGTGCCTCCTCATTCCCTGGTAGCTGTTCTCCCCTGGAGGAAAAGTTACCCACCTCTCCTCCCACCCACCCTACAGTTCCCTTTGGAGGAGTGGGCCTGGGCCTGACCTTGAGCAGTTTCCCAGACAGCTGGCCGTGTAGATGGGAGTCCAGTCGGGCAGGTGCTTCCCACTGAGGGCTCTGACCCGCGCTGCCTCAGCTCTTGTAGCAGGGCCAGGGACTGCAGGGCCTCCAGCTACAACAGTGTGGTCTGTTTACCCCAGCGTGCAAACAAGATTCTCCTGCATACCATGACTTGAAAAGGGTGGGAAGGCACCTGCTATTGGTCACTCCTTCTATCCCATCTGGTAATCAGGAGTTTGTTGAGGCAGAGCAGGCACCCTGGGGAGACTGGAAAATGGACATTTGTTTCAGAGCTGAGTTCCTTTTGCTCAGCACCCTCCTCTAGGATGAAGCTGACAAGTCAGTGGTCGGGCCTGCAGGAGCAAACCTTCCCATTGCCCAGCTTAGGGCAAATGTAGCTTTGTGATGGTTTTCTAAAGATGCTTCTGAGCACACCAGGGCTTCTCTCACTGCTGTGAGTCTGATCAGGGGACAGGAGCAGGAGCCTGCGATACACCAAGGTGGAAGCTTTCTACACAGTCACTGAAACTAGTCCCTTGTTATAGTCAAAGATCAGCTTTCCCTCTGTGCTCCATTTTAATTTAGAGGGAGAGGTGTGTCATCAGGGATCATGAAACAACAGTCTGCAAGTCGTATTTCTTCCCCTTCCTTCTCCATCAACACCCATCCTGCAACCCTCCCCATTCTCCCAAGGACGCACACACTGATTGGAGTCCCTGGTTGCTGTGGGAATGTTGATAGCTGTAAAATCTCTCACTGGCAGGAAGAAGGGGAAAGAGGAGCATCAGAGACCAGAGAAAAGAGCCATGATGAATCAGGCCAGTTGCTGTGAGTTAGATGTCCTTTGTTAGAAGAGGAGTCATTGCTAGAGTTTGCCTTCCAGAAAGAAAATCCATTTCCCACTCATGTCTTTCCTGGCTGGGGGAAATAGTGTGCCTTCTTCATCTTTGAAGTCAGAAAGTACATCTGACACTTCCTCATAGTTGCGCAAGTACTTTGATCAGATCCCTTGAACCTAGTCCACTTCCCAAAAGGAAGGCATTGCCCACAGGAACCCCATCTGTGCATGGGCTGAAAGGGCTCCATCTGCACCATGTGGCATCTTCCCTGGGTAGGTAAAGCCGAGCAGTGACTGTACCAGCCCGGGCACTGAAGGCCTGCAGGCAGGCAATGGGTCCTACGGAAAACTCAGTGTGGCTTCTTTTGCCTTTGGTGCTGCCTGCTTTTGTTTATTCTGTCTGCCTCAGTGGTCACCATACCCACTGTACTTTATTCATGTTTAAGGGCTTAAAGAATCAATCCCGAGTCAAGCTGAATATTGTGAGATGTCCTCCGGTCACCACCGTGTTAATCAGAAGACCAGACCTTCGCTACCAGCTGGGTTTCAGTGTCCAGAACGGAATTGTAAGTAGAACACCTTCCACATCCTTTTCCACAATGTTGACAAATAAAAATGTAGCATGGCCTTTGATTTTTTTTTTTTTAATTGAGATGGAGTCTTGCTCTGTCATCCAAGATGGAGTACAGTGGCACTATCTCAGCTCACTGCAACCTCCGCCTCCTGGGTTCAAGGGATTCTCCTGCCTCAGCCTCCTGAGTAGCTGGGACTACAGGCATGTGCCACTCTGCCCAGCTAATTTTTGTATTTTTAGTAGAGACGGGGTTTCACCATACTGGCCAGGCTGGTCTTGAACTCCTGACCTCGTGATCTGCCTGCCTCTGTCTCCCAAAGCGCTGGTATTACAGGGCCTTTGATTTTCTTTTTCTTTTTTTTTTTTTTTTAAAGTCAGTTTGTTCCCTGAAGGAATCCATCAAGAAAGATGGATGAAGCAGGCTCAGCTCCCTCTCTGGACAGAGTCCCTTCAGCAGAGATTCCCGCCCAGAACCCAGCATTTCTGTGACATGCAGGGCTGTCCTCCTGGCTGCTAGCTTGAGAGTTTGGGATGCACCCTCCAAGAGCCTCCTCGCCTCTGGGCTGTCCACCCAGGCGGCACAGAGTCCCCACAGAGCAGCTGACTCCCAAGCCTGGGGTTGTGCAGTGCAGGGGCCGGCTCAGTTCCCACAGTCACAACTGGGATTCACACAGTGTGGCGTTTGAGTGATCATTCAAACCTTGGGCTTCAGGCGAAGCCAGACGGATTACTTAAGGCCAGGAGTTCGAGACCAGCCTGGCCAACATGGCAAAACCCAGTCTCTACTAAAAATACAAAAATTAGCCAGGTGTGGTGGCGGACACCTGTAATCCCAGTTACTCAGGAGGGTGAGGCAAGAGGATCACCTGAACCCGGGAGGCAAAGGTTGCAGTGAGCAGAGATTGTGCCACTGTACTCCAGCCTAGGCGACAGAGCAAGATTCTGTCTCCAAAAAAAAAAAAAAGTGTCCTAGATAATTAAAATATCATTCCAAATACATTTTAAGGTTTAGAAATACCCTTGAACTTCCCATTTGGAGTTGAAATATCCAGCCCCACTTCCTGCATTCTTCGTACCTGAGTAGCCTAGTTTACCTATTAGGAGAGGACCTAGGCTGACTCTTTACAGTCTAGCTCTGAGATCATCTTTTCATTGGTTTGTACTTGTACTTGTTTGCTTTGTTCATAGTTAAATAGTATTAAAAGTTTGGATATGAACAAGGAGTCGTTAACACCTGTGGGTCCATTGGGAAAACTAAGGCATGTTTTGACCCCAGACTAGCTGAGAGAGCAACTGGGCCACACACTCACAGAATGACACAGCATGTTGCTGCCAGATGTCACTTGCAATCTTGTCTGCATCCACTTAAAATAAACGTGCATGGTCTGGAATGAAAAGCCAACTTAGTAAATTCAGACCTACTCTTGGGAAAAGTTATGTTGCAGTGTGTGTGAGGTGAGGGTGGAGGGCCCATCAGCCCCGCCTGCAGCCTCGGGTCACTGTGGTGGCTGACTGTGCCATCACAAAATCCAGCCTCACTGTCGTTTCTGTGGGAAGGGAGTTTGAACAGGGGCCGCTGAATTGGGAAGCTCTAAAGGAGCCTCTCCCTCCCAGCCAGCCACACTTTGGAACACAGAGGTGGAGTTCCAGCCCCACGGTGGCTCAGGCAATTGTGACCCTAAAAACAATCTGCTGCATTAAACACTTCGTTGCTTGAGTGCTTGAGTCCCAGTCATGACTGCGGGAACTAACACTAACCTGCGTCACACAGGCTAACAGTTTGAAAACACTGGCGACTCTGCGACAGGCCCAAATGGCCCTTTTTACCCAGCCCCAGCTGGGATGAGAAGTAGAATTCAGTGTGCTGTAAAAACCAGTGATGTGCTACAGTCTCTGCGCAAGCCACATGAACAAGGTGGCCATGTGGACCAACAGCACCTATTCTTTTGTGAAAAGACACTAAGAGAGTTAAATGCCCAAAGCCTAACCATGTCAGTTTCTCCAAGAGCAGAGTGCGGGGGCGGGGCTTTCGGGAAAGACGGCCTTCCAGCCCTGCCACACTCTCTGCCATGAGGGTAACACAGCCTTTGACTCTGGCAGATCTGCAGCCTCATGAGAGGGGGAATAGCTGAGAGAGGAGGCGTCCGTGTGGGGCACCGGATCATTGAAATCAATGGACAGAGCGTCGTGGCCACCCCCCACGAGAAGATCGTCCACATTCTCTCCAATGCTGTTGGGGAGGTAGGAGAGATCCAGGGCTGGGGGTGGTGCTGAGGGCCGCGTCTGGTGCCCCTGCCTCATATGCCCACTGTGGCCCTGAGCAGTCCTTCTGGGAAAGCTCCCTGAGTTTCCAATCCTGAACACTCCCCAACAAGCAGACCTATCTGTCTCTGACCAAACGCCAAACACATTTGCAAGCGGTTGTCCGGGAGCTTCTCCATGAAATGGAATCAGGTCACCCTCAGCCTTCTCTTTCATCTGATGTGCTCACCTTCTCTTTTCAACACTCAGCTTTCTGTTGCTTTTCTGTATGGTTGCCTAAGTTGCCTCCATTTTCCCCAGTTAATCTCCCCAAATGTATTTAAAAGATTTAACTCTTAGACTCAAGTCAAATCAACAAAGTGGCCCTCCAGAGGTGTGACCCCAGTGCGGTGTGGCGTGACGTGTCATCACTGCTGTCAGTCAGTCATCACTGCTGTCAGTCAGTCATCACTGCTGTCAGTCATCACTGCTGCCAGTCATCACTGCTGTCAGTCAGTCATCACTGCTGTCAGTCAGTCATTACTGCTGTCAGTCATCACTGCTGTCAGTCAGTCATCACTGCTGTCATTCATCACTGCTGTCAGTCAGTTATCACTGCTGTCAGTCAGTCATCACTGCTGTCAGTCATCACTGCTGCCATTCATCACTGCTGTCAGTCAGTCATTACTGCTGTCAGTCATCACTGCTGTCAGTCATCACTGCTGTCAGTCATCACTGCTGTCATTCATCACTGCTGTCAGTCAGTTATCACTGCTGTCAGTCATCACTGCTGTCATTCATTTATCACTGCTGTCAGTCATCACTGCTGTCAGTTATCACTGCTGTCAGTCATCACTGCTGTCATTCATCACTGCTGTCAGTCAGTTATCACTGCTATCAGTCATCACTGCTGTCATTCATCACTACTGTCAGTCATCACTGCTGTCATTCATTTGTCACTGCTGTCAGTCATCACTGCTGTCATTCATTTATCACTGCTGTCAGTCAACACTGCTGTCATTCATCACTGCTGTCAGTTATCACTGCTGTCAGTCAGTCGTCATTACTGTCATTCATCACAGCTGTCAGTCATCACTGCTGTCATTCATTTATCACTGCTGTCAGCCATTGCACTGTCAGTCATCACTGCTGTCAGTCACCGCTGCTTTCAGTCATCGCTGCTGTCAGTAATCGCTGCTGTCATCCATCACTGCTGTCAGTCATCACTGCTGTTCTAGGGCTGATTTGTCACCCTTGCCTTATCTGCCAAGAGAGGTGAGGGAGGCAGGTGCCCTAAGAAGCCTTGAGCCCTTCTCCCTCCATTTTCAGAGTTCTCGCTTTTAAAAGGGTAGGGTCTGGTGAGAGCAAGAGCATTTGACTGAGAAATAAGCCTTGCCTTGTTTTTGTTGTTCATTTCTGTCACCCCTAAGCTTTTGAGAAAGTCAGTGGATTCCACCCTTCCTGGAGGCCACCCTGGGTCAGGTCCCTGGTGGTGGCTGGGCAGTAGGGGGGTATCTTCAAAGCCCTCTATGCGAGAAGCACTGCCTCTCTCGCCGGCCCTGGGCAGTGCCCATGCAGCCAGCCCCCAGCCTCAGCCCCCACTAAAGTGTGTTCTGTACCCTCAGATTCACATGAAGACAATGCCAGCCGCCATGTACAGGCTGCTGACGGCCCAGGAGCAGCCCGTTTACATCTGACCGCGGCCGCACGTGGTGGCATGCATGGAGGACTCTCCTCATCGTGGTTGTGTTTCTCGTGCTGCATCCCTGTGTCCACTGAGACATTCCCCTCTCGCGCCCAGCATTCAGTTTTACACAGGAAGAGAAGAATCCGCAAGGACCTCTTTACTCTCTCCGATTTGCTTTTTTTTTTTTTTTTTTTTTAAATACCAGGGAAGGTTCGTATGCACTCCCTTGAGGATGGAGAGCAGCCAGCATCCACCTGGTACCGACCCAGGACCATCCTGGAGGGCCTTCTGGGTGTGTCCAGGGGTGAGCTGTCACTGCCTGAGGGGGAATCCTCCCTTCCCAAGAGGTGCAGACCTCTTAGAAGGAGCTCCCAGGGCAGTGAAGCAGCTGATTCAGCAGTGCCTAAAACCCAGTTGCTGATCTCTGCTCTCTGAGTTTATCTGTGGGAATGTGGTAGTACCCAGGGCCAGCCCACGTCATTAAGGTTATGCACTGCCTGCCTTGTAGTTGGGGCACCATACATTATTTCCTCCCAGAATCTCTGAGCCAACCTTAAACCTCTTCTATTGCTAGTTTTAATTTCAACGTATGTGTGTTTTCTAATACGAGCCTTCTGACCCCAGGATAAAAGGGGAAATAACTGCCTTGGGCAAGGACACCATAGTGTCACAGAGAGCTTGGCAATTCATGGGGCATCTGAACTTTGCCAGGTTGTCCTGAAGTTATCAACCATTAGATAAACACAGGCAGGTACTGTCTGCTTCTCTCTCTGTATCTCTCACACACACAGTCCCATTTGCATATCACCCTTCCCTGCTCCCACCACCAATGAGACAAGCTGAAGATTAGGCACACACATCCCCTGGAAACCCACCTCTCTGGGAGGCCCCTTCCCTGGCAGGTGGCCAGGAGGGTGGGGGCTGCCCAGCCTCATCCTGAGAGACCTGCCGTCTCTGCGGCTGAGGCCCAGCCCCTCCAGCACCACCTTGGTTTAAAGCATCCTCCTCCTGGACTCCCCTTCCTGCCGAACACACATCCCAGGGGTCTGGGAAGGAGGGACTGTTCCCCAGAAGGCGAGCTCCAGGTGCAATTGTCCTCTTGTTTCCTGGCCCAAGGCAAGACCAGCTTTCTTTGCTCAGGGCCACTAGGCAGCATGTGATATTGGAAAGGCCAGAATAGTACATAAGCCACAAAATTAAGGGGACAATAGCAACCTCAAGTTATGCCTCAGAATCCCCAGATGTGGCCCATAAACACCCTCTTGCTGCCTTGTGGGCCTGAGAGCATTTTCAGCTGGTGTGGAATGTTCCGTGTTTTCATCAGGTGCCTCATATTTATGGCTTCCGTCTCAGTTCAGTGTAGATGTTTTAGTAATATTATAATTCTGAGCCAGTTTTCACTTGGTCCAAAGAGCATTTTGTTTTCATGTGAGGTGTGATTTGGCTTTGCTTTTGTTTTGTTTCATTCATGACCTCAGTAGAGACAGGGGAAGAGAAACTAATATATTTTGTAATTAATATAGTCCCTGTTCTCTGCATCCAGGATATTTATGTTGTGTCTACGGAAATAGGAACTCAGTGAGCAAATGTTGGATAGCATGTATTTATAGAGAGAATGGAGGGATTCTAAGGAGGGAGAAAAGTGACTATAACAAGATTAGGGACAAGAGACTTCAACCAGAGAGCTCTGTGATCAGCTCCCCGAGATCTCTATACCGTCAGAGTTTTCTGCTTAGAATCAGGGAAGCGCAGTGCTTGAAAGGAATGAGCAGCGGAGCTCTCAGTTTCACTGTACTACAAAGGAGCCCTAAGGAAGGGAGGCCGCTGGCTGCCCAGGGGCCCTGTGGGGAAAGGGGCTTCTGCCATTGCAGAGAGTGGCACGGGGTGGGACCAGGGACTCTGGGATGGGCCATAAAGCTCCCCAGGACTTCTTTGAAGGGTGCTTTACCGAAAGTTGCTTGGAGACCAGCCCCAAGGTCAACCCATCACAAACGTGAGGACCAGGAAGGAACCATGGCCTGGGTTCTCCATTTGCTGTAGAGTATCTGGTGATACAATGAGACACTACAGAGTCACCAGCCAGTTCATCTTTCCTCTGCCAATAAGAGTGGATAGAACAGGAATGAAGTGTTACTGGTGGCATTTCAGGCATCAGGAGCCTTGGAAAATCATTGCAGGGGCTCATGCCTGTCTGTCCCCAGGCCCCTGGGCAGCACCACAGAGGCCCGCCCACGATTGGCCAGGGGACAGAACTCCAGTAGTGCGTCCCTGTACAACCTGCACATAACAGTTACCTATCTTCACCTCAAGGAGAGAATATACTTTCTATTCCTATTGCACAAAAACCTTGTAAACTTTGAGAGGTGCTGAAAAAGGCAATTCTGCAAGCTCTCCTGGAGAACTGACATTGTAACATAAGAGTGAGATGATTTGTCCACCACATTCTTGTGTGTTAATCCAGGTGTGTCTTCACACCCAGTGAGTGGAAGTTGCTGGAGCTCGGAACAGGTCCATCCAACTGAAGTGGGTTCTTTTTCCCGCTACCACTGGGGCAAGGGAGTGAGCCTAGATATGGTCACCCCAGCAGCCAGAGTCTTAAAAGTGAGTCGCTAGATTTTTTGGAAGTCCCAAGAGAAGTGGTGGTCTTCCCTTCTGTCATCCCGGTATATATAGTTATATATGTAAATATCTAAATACCCCGTGTAACGGGAAGGCTATGTACAGAGCAGCCTTCCCAAATGCTGCGAGGGCACAGAGCCGCTGTGGCTGCTCCACCAGGACATGCTGGTGGCTCAGCTTTGGGGATGGACTCCCACATTCACCTCCCCCTCCTGGTCCAGGCAGAGGCACCAGAACCCACCCTGCCTCTTCTCCAATGTGAGCATTTCAGGGAGCCACCATCAGCCTTGGGTTCACGAGAGGGAGAAACCCCCAAAGACCAATGCCTGGAGCCCACTTCTCCAGTGACACCTTCCCTCGCCAGAGCAGGCTCCTAGGAGCGCATTGCAGGGGCGCCGGGTCCCTGTGCACGGGTTTGCTTTCTGAACATTGCCCATCAACACCGCCTTCAGGGAGTCCCAGAGTAACCTACTACCTCCCCCATCGCTCCTCTGCCCCCCTCACCCTGTGGGCACCAACACCTCCCGCACACGGATGAAAACCATCTACAGAGCCCTTCCTGGGTCCCTCGACCCAGTGGTGTAGCCGTTACCAATGTTTACAACCAGGGGCCGCCCCTCCTTAGATGTGTTGACTCACATTCACAGGCCACCTGTTGGTTTGAGTTTCATGTCTGTCTCCTTCCCTGGCCTGGGTCGACTTGAGCACACAACTCGATCTTTCTTCCCCTCCATCAAGGCAGTGTGTGAGGACTGTGTGGGAATGACATTTCTTGTACATACTTAGCACAGCACCTAGAGTATGAACTTGTACTATTGTTCTGTAAAGAGGGTGAAATAGAGCTTATTGTAAAGCGTCGGGAGAAGTATAGTATTGTATTTGTAACAATATCGTTCTTTGTATACACAAAACTCAATGATCTATATATAAATATAAATAAATATATAAATAAAATATATCTACACGTGAGCCTGGAATGTGGACACCGCACACCCACTGAATGTACTTCCTCGACAGTCTGGTCACTGGTCCCTCCCTCCCTCCTCTGTACCGTGGCCACAGTCATCCGGTTTGGGGTTGTGATGTATTTTACTGTGCTATCTTCCTTTATTTAACTGAACGCTAATGTCTGTATAAGAGTTGCTGCAACAATAAACAAGAACTTCACCTCTTGGCCTGGCCAAGTGTCTTCTTCTTGCAGGGAAGGCACAGGATTGTGTGATGAGTTTGTCTTTTCCCTAACAGACTAGCTCCTACCCACCCTACAGGTGCCCAGAGCCCAGGAGTTCTCTAAATGAGCTTTTCCAGTTCTGTGGAACTGACTTGGTTTTAGACAAGAAAGGCTGTGTTCTCCTGTCCCAGCTGATCCTCCAGTCCTGTGGGTCTCCTTCGAACGCACTGAACTGGAGAAAGAGAAATTCTCTGGATTTCATACTTGACATCCTCCACGAGGGTAGGAAAACAGGAATTGATTCTCCCCCACCTCAGTCATCTCCCAGAAGGAAGGTGCCTTTTTTTAAGGTACTAAGACCTAAGTGGACAGTGGAAAACAGCGCCCTGAGAGGCCCAAGTGTGAGAAGGTTCTAGAAGGTTTCCTCCTGGTGCTCTTTGGAAATTCACGTTTTGAAGGTTGCCAGGCATGCCCTCCCTGCTGCCAGGGCCATGCTGGGGGCCCTGGACTCCCCAACACAGAGTGTCTAGCCCTGTTCCAAAGCAGACTGCTCATCAGCTTTTTCTTTGCATGTGCCCCTCCCCCATCTTCCCTGCAAAGCCTGTTGCAGCCCCATCAGGTCCATAGCTGCTGAAAGCCCTGAACATGGAGGCAGGGCCTTGTCCCAAGGGTCCTGTGGCCTGGCCCCGAGGAACCCCTTCTCTATCCTTCTCACAGCAAGTAGAGTGTCCCACCACCGACATGACTGCTGTTGGATCAAGTGGGAAGAAAGCACCTTGAACTGGTGTCGGGGGAAGTCACAATTTGCAGAATGACAGCTAGTCTTTATGGCACCTTCCACGTGCCAAGCGTCCTGCAGAGATGAACTTAGTAACTCCCCACAACACCTCTAAGTGGTAGAAGCTTTTCCTGTATTATCATTGTCTCCATTTTATACAGGAAGAAACGGACACAGAGGGTTCAAGCACTTACGCTCAGCTTTCCGACGACTCCCACCTGCGTCCACCTGGGACGGGCTTGTCATCGCACACGGATGAACTCGGCGTTAGATTTTTTGGTCTCTTTTGATTCTTAAAATGTTTTTCTTCCAGGTTTTCTTCCATTGATTTGCAAACCACAATCTCTCATTCAAATCAGGCTGCCCCATTTCCCCATCCCCAGATTGGAAGTGAGCACTGCCCTGGGAGAGCAGGGCTTGCACTCAGCTCCCTCCCTCCCTGTCTCCGTCTTTGGGTCCCTTTATGGAAAGGGGCGTGGGCAGGAGGTGCACAGAGGTTCCCCTACATTAGGAGTTGCCCTTGGGAAGGTCACAGGCCTCGCCTTGCTGTTTCATTCTGCTGATCTAGTTCACTGACCAGGAGATCAATGAAGACAAATGGCAGCAACTGGGCATTTGGGGTCCCTGAGCCCTGGGCCCCATCTTCCAGCTGACCCCTTAGCCACAGTCCTCTAAAGCAGCAGTCTCCACCCTTTTTGGCACCAGGGACCAGTTTCGTGGAAGACAGTTTTTCCAGAGACCAGGTGCCAGGGAGGTGATGGTTTGGGGATGATTCAAGCACATTATATTTATTGTGCACTTTATTTCTATGATGGTTATATTATAATATATAGTGTTCTGTAGTGAACTGTATAATTCAGTGGGAGCCCTGAACTTGTTTTCCTGCAACTCGGTGGTCCCATCTAGGGTTGATGGGAGACAGTGACAGATCATCAGGCATTAGATTCTCATAAGAAGCATGCAGCCAAGATCCCTCCCATGCACAGTTCACGATAGGGTTCACACTCCTATGAGAATCTACTGCTGCTGCTGATCCGACAGGAGGTGGAGCTCAGGCGGTAATGTGAGCCAGCGATGGCCAGTGGCTGTAAATACAGATGAAACTTCGCTCACTTGTTGCTCGCCTCCTGCTGTGTGGCACAGTTCCTAACAGGCCACACACTGGTACCAATCTGCGCACACCTCTAAAGTGCACACCTCTTCCACCCAGGTTGTTGTGTCCCCAGCCGCCTGCAGCCGCCATCTCCCCAGCCGGCAAGCTCCTGCAGCATCCAGCAACCATCCTCCTCACCCTCAGAGGAAGGGAGGCGCACCCCTGGTTGTCTCTCCCCTGCCCATCCTGGAGCCACTGCTTTCTATTATCTCTCTTACCACCCACAGCGCCGCACCTTCTGCTGGTCCGGTCCCTCAGCCACATGTAGATAAGATGGTCACCAGTGCCCAGTTCAGTGTATGGGGAGGCAAGTGGAGGGCATGGGCCCCCAGCCTTCACAGTGATGCTCTTGGGGTTCACCTCCCTTGACTTGAGGTCAATCTTCCCTTGCCTCCCAGAGTGGAGAGGCGAGTAAGTAGCTCCTTTCCTGAATTCTGCACCCATCCCCCGCCAATGACAACACCCCTCTCACTTCACCAGGATGAAGCGGGGAAGGCAGCTGGTGGAAGGGTCTAGTCTGAACTGGCACCTCTCAGCAAGCTCCCTGGAAGTGCGTCTGTCCCACAGGAGACCACAGTCCCCTGATGGATGGTGTCTGCCTGTGTGGGTGGGGTCTGCCCCCACGGGAAGGTTGCTCCTACCATAGATTATATCTTAGCTTCCCCCTCTCGGCTTTGATCTTAGATGAAATTGCAGAACTAGAGAAAAACACCCATTCAACCATCCTGATGCACATAGAACCACTTTATTTAGGTCTTTCTTCTATAATTTTTGCTTAAACTCTGATCCTCAGAGTTCCTTAAACCCTCTGAGCTTGTTTCCTCATCTGCAAACTAGTATTTATCTCAGGGAGACTGTGTGAGGATAAGCTAACACATAGGAAGCTTTCAGAATGTGCATGGCACATAGTGGTTGCTGAGGAAGTACTGGCCATTCCTGGGGCCCAGCAGATCCAGGTCCTCATAAGCTTCCTGGAATTTCCCGATCCCCAGGGTACACCAACAGGAGCCACAACTCAAGAGGCTCTGCACGCACTTACATGGCTTAGTGCGGGTCGCCCCCAAACACCCGAAGTCCTAAACTACTGATGTACTGAATTTCATCTAAATGCAGATTTTAGTCCCTGGGAAAAACTTCTGGATGCTAATGCATACTTTTTTAAAAGTTAAAAAACACAACTCCCATAACAAAGACGGAATGAACACATATCAGAGATTTATTAATCATTAATGATGAAACAAGTAAGATGGCAAAGCTGGTCCAAAAAACATTTGGAGGACCTATTTATAGACATTTGAAAAGAATCTTAGAATAAAATTACTAGGTTAGAAGTAAAACTGGTTGCAACTGGGCATGGTGGCTCACACCTGTAATCCCAGAACTTTGGGAAGCCAAGGTGGGTGGATCATCTGAGGTCAGGAGATTGAAACCAGCCTGGCCAACGTGGTGAAACCCCACCTCTACTAAAAACACAAAAATTAGTCAGGCATAGTGGTGGGCATCTGTAATCCCAGCTACTTGGGAGGCTGAGTCATGAGAATCGCTTGAACCAGGGAGGCAGAGGTTGCAGTGAGCCGAGATTGCACCACTGCACTACAGCCTGGGTGACAGAGCGAGACTCTATCTCAAAAATAAAATAAAAATAAAATAAAACTGGCTAATGTCCTTAAGGCAATACAATTATAACCTTTAGGGTTATCTTTCTACCAAATAGAAATCATTTGCATCTCTAGTTGAGGGCAGGAGGAGGGCAGTTGGATGGTAATCAGTGCTCTGCAGACAAAATAAAGCATGGACACTGCACTCCAGCCTGGGCAACAGAGCGAGACCCTATCTAAAATAAAATAAAATAAAATAAAATGGAAAAAGAATTGAAAGCAGGGGCCAGGTGTGATGGCTCATGCCTGTGATCTCAGCACTTTGGGAGGCCAAGACAAGAGGATCATTTGAGCTCAGGAGTTCCAGACCAGTCTAGGCAACATAGCGAAACGCTGTCTCTACAAAAAAATAAAATAAAACTAGCTGGACGTGGTGGTGCAAGTCTGGAGTCCCAGCTACTTAGGAAGCTGAATTGGGAGGATTGCTTAGGCCTTGGGAGGTTGAGGCTACAGTGAGTCAAGATTGTCACTGCAATCCAGGCTGGGCAACAGACTGAGACCTTGTCTCAAAAAGAAATAATAATAATAATAATAACAATAATTGAAATCAGGAGCTCCAACAGGTATCTGTACACCCCTATTTATGGTAGCATTATTCACAACAGCCAAAGACAGAAGTAGCCCAAGTGTCCCTCGATGAGTGGCCAGCACAACATAGTACAGGCACACGGTGGGGTATTATTCATTCAGCCTTAAAAAGGAAGGAAATTCGGGCACATGCTAGCATAAGGGTTTATCGCTACTGGAAGGACACTATGTTAAGTGAAAAAAGCCAGTCACAAGAAGATAAATATTGTATGATTCCACTTACATGAGATACCTAATGTAGTCAAATTCTTACAGACAGAAAGTAGAGGAGTGGTTGCCAGGGGCCAAGGGGAGGAGGAAATGAGGAGTTATTGTTAAGTAGGTACAGAACTCCAGTTTTGCCAGAAAAAAAAGAGCCCTGCAGACTGATTACACAGCAATGTGGATGTCCTTTACACTACTGTATTATGCACTTAAAAATAGCTAAGATGGGAAAATTTGTTATATGCATTCAACTATATTTTTATTTTTAAAATTAATGGTTAAAATAGTACTTTTTATGTTGTGGTATATTTTACCACAGTTTTTTAAAGACGTTTTTAACTAAAGCATAGAATGAGTTTGGGGGTGGCTATTTTATGTAGGTTGGTTAGGAAGGCCTCAAGAAGAAGAAGTGAGGGAGGGCCCTGTGGATGCCTTAGGGATGCGTGTTCCAAGCTAAAGGGACAGCAAGGACAAAGGCCCTGAGGCCAGGCCTTTCGGGCAGGGCATGGAGGTGGCCCTAGGAGCTAAGAAAGGAGAATTCAAGTGGCTGAAGATGCCGCCAGAAGGCAGAGGGTGGTGGTGGGAGATATAGGTGGTTATAGGAGCTTTGGTGCTCTAAACACACACACACACACACACACACACACACACACACACACACACACACACACTCTCTCTCTCTCTCTCTCTCTCACACACACACACGTACACTTAATTGCTAATTGCTTCCACACAACTTTATCACAGTCAACTCACACTCCAACTCCTCTGAGCCCTCCCCACTAGACACCCGCTTCAGGAACCAAGTTGGTAAGAGCTATGATTTAGCGCCCTCTGGTGGAATTACATGAGAAGTGCCAAATCCAGATAACTGCCAAGATTCCCAGGCGATTGAGTGAAGGAGGAGCCTTGGCCACCCATCCCAGGCCCCTTGTTTTCC
The DNA here is from genome assembly GCF_024542745.1 of Macaca thibetana thibetana. Classification (NCBI taxonomy): domain Eukaryota; kingdom Metazoa; phylum Chordata; class Mammalia; order Primates; family Cercopithecidae; genus Macaca; species Macaca thibetana. The sequence continues at coordinate 81,831,215 of NC_065592.1, read as the reverse complement.
AGATAAGGAAACTAAAGACCCCAACAGGGGTAGGACTTGCTGGAGACTACACAATGAGCGGACAGCTAGAACCTCACTCCCTGGCTCCCAGGCGAATGCTCCTTTGTATGATCCCAGCTGCTGACAGACAACAGCGCAGACCTCATCTTCCTACCCGCCAGACGCAAGAGGCCCTGGAGACAGGCTGAGCGCACTGCTGTGACCCCAGTTCTCAGGCCAGCTCCAGAGTCTTTGTGACAGTGGCGCGGCAAGCAGCATAGATAACTGCTGCCTCCTAGTCCCTTCCTCCAGCTGGGTAGAAACCATTCCTAGAAGGCTGAGGCTACCACTGCAGGAAGTGGGAGGTGGGAATCAGGAAACAACCTCATTCCTACCCTGGACGCCCTTCTCCAGGGCCCACGCCACATTCTGCTCCTATTGTCAATCTCAGACATAGCACAACTGACCAGCTGCTTACTACCTTAACCACCTCTTTCCCCTCCGCTAATTGCAGTTTCTTATGGGCAGGAGCCAAATCTTCCTTGACTTTCTAGTCACTGTGGGTTATAATTAGAAGAGGAGTCACAGACCGGGGTTCAAATTATAGCTTTCCTACCGATTGTCACTGTGTGATCTTGGCAAGCTACTCAACCACTCTGTGCCTCCAGTTCTTCACCTATGCAATGGGCACAGCTTGGCTCAGTTGTTCTAACCATTAGTGACTCTGTCCTTGAGCATTTAGCATGTGCAGTAGACACAGTCATTGCGTACAAGGTACAGAACTAGTCCTGGAGGGGAAGGGTCCGGGAGTTCTTCTCAGAGCAAGTGAGATCCGTGCAGGGTTTTGAATATGCTACAGGAGCTTTCCAGGTCCCAAGGTTGAAAAACAGCTTTCCATGCAGAGGCAATGAAACCTGGAACAACAGGGCGAGGAGATCCCCGCCTAGCACAGAAGCATCAAGCAAGCATGGTGGCATTCCATCAAGTCAACTTAACTAGGCTAGAACTTTGTTTTCCAGACTTCCCTCCCTGTATGATTCCAAATGAGGGCTGTAGGAGAGGTTTAGGTGAGATTTGGAGGGCAGATAGGAAGCATCAGCCAAAATGCACTGTGGGTCCCCGCAGAGCCAGGGGCAGGCGCAGCTCACACACGTTGTTGCTGGTCTGCTGGCTTGCACCTGGGAGCAGGGGGCAGGGAGAGGGATGATTTGGCCGTGGGGAGCACAGCCAACCCACAGTTTGACAGGAAAGGTAGGCTAGAGTTAGACGTGGGGCCCAAGGGAGCAAGTCCATTTTCAGTTTCATTTTATTCTATTTTATTTCACTCTTGACTAAAGAAGAGCTCTGGGTGATGGCAGCTGGAAACTGCTGTTCATTGCTCGCTTGCATTCTCACCCTTCAGCCTTCCTTCCAAGAAAGGAGCTTCGGAGCACTGCTTGGTGCCAGCCACGGTGCTGGGAGCTGCGGATGCAAGGCGCGTGTCGATCGTTCCATGGCTGTTAGCCACGATGATTCTAGAAGTCTCGGTGGCCCACGTCCTAGTCTGGCGTCCCCACAGGCTACTGGGACTCGCCCTGCTTGGAGGTGGACGAGGAGTTTCTCTGGCCTTGGCTCTCCTTGCCTTCTCCAGCCCAATGTGTGACCCGCTACAGCCACCTGGTGGGCCGCGGGGGAATACAGCAACGATTTCAATAAGCCCCTTATTGAACATCGGCCAGGACGTCGGCCCTGCCGGGAAAGGAGTCTGGGGCCTGGAATGGTCTAGATTCCCTCCCCCGGGACTTCCCAGTCCCCTTCCCCCTCCATCCTCAGTTCCCTTTAGTAATAGAGAAAGCTGTGGTCTCTCGGCTGATCTACAGTAGGCGAGGGTGGGCGTGGAATAAGACGCCTGCTTCTGCTGCTTTACTCCTCAGGTTATTTCCATTCGAAAATTAATTAGGCAGGGAGGAGACATGAGGCTAGAGCCCAGAGGCAGAGAGGGAAGCGTCCACCGACCCCACCCTGCGTTCCAGAACGTTCCCTCCAGCACAGCGGCTCCCACTAGCTGGGATCCTGGAGGTCCCAACCAATCCGATGGGGGTCGCGTTTTTCCCGGCCTGGGACGCGTTTTTCGCGGCCGGCACCAGAAGCAGGGAGGGCCCAGGGAGACACGAGCACAGCTCGCCCGAGTGGCGCGTGGAGTCAGCCTGCAGCCGCCTCTCCGGTGGGCGCTGGATCCCCAGAAGCCCCCAGGGGAAAACGGTCTGCGCCCCTTGGACCCGCGCCTTTGCCAACAGAACCGGAACTGCCACGGCGGCTAGGAGAATGTCTTGGACAATGATAACGTCATGGACAACGTCCAGGCCACACAGGCCATAAACCACCACGGGAGCAGCCAGCGCCCGGTGAGTAGCGCCGCCCCCCAGCGCCCCAGGAGGTGGGAACCGCGCTGGAACCATCTAGCCAAGCGCGGCACCTTCACGGCGAGATCTGACGGCCCTAGTGGCCCCCATCCTCCTGTCGGCCGGAGACCGGAACCCGGTTACCACCACCTCCCCGCAATTTCTAGTCTCTAAATTATGCTGTCCCCGAAAACAAAGTAACCAAAAAATAATGTGAAAATGTACCAAGAGAGTTTACTATTCAAAGAAGTCTAGCCATCAAATACATGCCTTTCACTAAGCGATGAGTAAATCTGATGGTCTTTTTGTGGTAAATAGAATGTTTGGGTTCTTAGATTATGGTCATTCAGTCAGTCAGCAAACATCTGACTGAGGTTAATTCTGTGCCGGGAGCTGAGAAGACCTCACTGAACAAAATCTCTGCTTTCCTGCTACTTATATTCCAGCGAGGGAGACAAAAAATCAAGTTAAATAAGTAAAAGAGATCGTTGTATTAAGTTGTGGAGTGTGCAAAGAGAAAAAAAATAAGCAGGGAAAAGAAAGAGTTCTGGAGGGATTATTTGGAGAGGGTGGCCAGAAAAGGCCTCACTGAAAAGGGTATATTGGAGTCAAGACTTGAAGGAGTTGAGAGGGCAATACAGGCAGGCAGCTGGCAGGTACAAAGGTCCCGAGGCAAGAACTCCTAGGCCTGGTCCAGGAAGTGAGAGCAGAGGGAGGGAGGTTGAGAGGGAGAGGGGAAGAGGCCCTGAACTGAGAGAGAACCCTAGGAAGGGTGGGAAAGTTGATGCTATGAAGTGACTCTAAGGATACTGGTGTTTATGCTAAGCAAGATGGGAGCCACTGGGGGGCAGTGAGCAGAGGAGGATGTGATCTGACTTGTTTTAACAGGACCGCTTGGGCTGTTAAGGGGTGAGGAGGGCTGAAGAGGTGAGGCTAAATTGAACTTTGACTCTTGCGTCTCTCTCACACCCAATCAGAGAGCAAGTTCTGCCCCCTGCTTCCAAAGTAGTTAGTCCTCTGCTCGAAATCGGCTTCTTCAGGCCACCGTTCTCCATCATATTGGGCAGATCCTTATTTTAAATCAATTTTCTATCTTGATTTAGAAACAATTTTTCTGACTGTAAAACAAACGCATATTCACATGAAAATTGACAAAAATTTAGAAACGTGGTAAAAAGGGAAAAAGCAATCTTTGAGTAAAGAAGGTGGTGGCTTGTTCTGAGGAGGACACAGTGGAGATCATGAGACATAGTCAGAACCAAACGTCAATCTTTACATATAATTTCAATATCCGGAGAGAATCACTGTGGTCTTTCAATATATTTCCATTTAAACTGTGTGGATCATGTGTATTTCCCAGGCATCTGCCACTATGCCTGACTAATTTTTGTATTTTTAGTAGAGACGGGGTTTCATCATGTTGGCCAGGCTGGTCTCAAACTCCTGACCTCAAGTGATCCACCCACCTTGGCCTCCCAAAGTGCTGGGATTACAGGCATGAGCCACCACACCTGGCCTAAAAACATTTTTAATAGCAATATATTATGCTATCTTATATACAGTTTTTTGTTTGTTTGTTTGTTTTTTTGAGACCAAGTCTCACTCTGTGGTCCAGGCTGGAGTGCAGTGGCACAATCTTGGCTCACTGCAACCTCCACCTCCTGGGTTCAAGCGATTCTCGTGCCTCAGCCTCTCGAGTAGCTGGGATTACAGGCTTGTGCCACCACTCCCAGCTAATTTTTGCTTATATACAACGATTTAAAATGTTAATGCAAAATAATTTATTCTTCTTACTGGGTATTAGGCCTACTTCCATTTTTTTCTTGCTATTTTAAATCCTAAATCTTTCCTTTTTTTTCCTATCATTATTATTATTATTATACTTTAAGTTCTAGGGTACATGTGCATAACGTGCAGGTTTGTTACATATGTATACTTGTGCCATGTTGGTGTGCTGCACCCATCAACTCGCCAGCACCCATCAACTCGTCATTTATATCAGGTATAACTCCCAGTGCAATCCCTCCCCCCTCCCCCCTCCCCATGATAGGCCCTAGTGTGTGATGTTCCCCTTCCTGAGTCCAAGTGATCTCATTGTTCAGTTCCCACCTATGAGTGAGAACATGCGGTGTTTGGTTTTCTGTTCTTGCGATAGTTTGCTGAGAATGATGGTTTCCAGCTGCATCCATGTCCCTACAAAGGGCACAAACTCATCCTTTTTTATGGCTGCATAGTATTCCATGGTGTACATGTGCCACATTTTCTTAATCCAGCCCGTCACTGATGGACATTTGGGTTGATTCCAAGTCTTTGCTATTGTGAATAGTGCCGCAATAAACATACGTGTGCATGTGTCTTTACAGCAGCATGATTTATAATCCTTTGGGTATATACCCAGTAATGGGATGGCTGGGTCATATGGTACTTCTAGTTCTAGATCCTTGAGGAATCGCCATACTGTTTTCCATAATGGTTGAACTAGATTACGGTCCCACCAACAGTGTAAAAGTGTTCCTGTTTCTCCACATCCTCTCCAGCACCTGTTGTTTCCTGACTTTTTAATGATTGCCATTCTAACTGGTGTGATGGTATCTCATTGTGGTTTTGATTTGCATTTCTCTGATGGCCAGTGATGATGAGCATTTTTTCATGTGTCTGTTGGCTGTATGAATGTCTTCTTTTGAGAACTGTCTGTTCATATCCTTTGCCCACTTTTCAATGGGGTTGTTTGTTTTTTTCTTGTAAATTTGTTTGAATTCTTTGTAGGCTCTGGATATTAGCCCTTTGTCAGATGAGTAGATTGCAAACATTTTCTCCCATTCTGTAGGTTGCCTGTTCACTCTGATGGTAGTTTCTTTTGCTGTGCAGAAGCTCTTTAGTTTAATTAGATCCCATTTGTCAATTTTGGCTTTTGTTGCCATTGCTTTTGGTGTTTTAGACATGAAGTCCTTGCCCATGCCTATGTCCTGAATGGTATTACCTAGGTTTTCTTCTAGGGTTTTTATGGTATTAGGTCTTACATTTAAGTCTCTAATCCATCTTGAATTAATTTTTGTATAAGGAGTAAGGAAAGGATCCAGTTTCAGCTTTCTACTTATGGCTAGCCAATTTTCCCAGCATCATTTATTAAATAGGGAATCCTTTCCCCATTTCTTGTTTTTGTCAGGTTTGTCAAAGATCAGATGGCTGTAGATGTGTGGTATTATTTCTGAGGACTCTGTTGTGTTCCATTGGTCTATATCTCTGTTTTGGTACCAGTACCATGCTGTTTTGGTTACTGTAGCCTTGTAGTATAGTTTGAAGTCAGGTAGCGTGATGCCTCCAGCTTTGTTCTTTTGACTTAGGATTGTCTTGGCAATGCGGGCTCTTTTTTGGTTCCATATGAACTTTAAAGCAGTTTTTTTCCAATTCTGTGAAGAAACTCATTGGTAGCTTGATGGGGATGGCATTGAATCTATAAATTACCTTGGGCAGTATGGCCATTTTCACGATATTGATTCTTCCTATTCATGAGCATGGTATGTTCTTCCATTTGTTTGTGTCCTCTTTTATTTCACTGAGCAGTGGTTTGTAGTTCTCCTTGAAGAGGTCCTTTACATCCCTTATAAGTTGGATTCCTAGGTATTTTATTCTCTTTGAAGCAATTGTGAATGGAAGTTCATTCATGATTTGGCTCTCTGTTTGTCTGTTACTGGTGTATAAGAATGCTTGTGATTTTTGCACATTTATTTTGTATTCTGAGACTTTGCTGAAGTTGCTTATCAGCTTAAGGAGATTTTGACTGAGACAATGGGGTTTTCTAAATATACAATCATGTCATCTGCAAACAGGGACAATTTGACTTCTTCTTTTCCTAACTGAATACCCTTTATTTCTTTCTCTTGCCTGATTGCCCTAGCCAGAACTTACAACACTATGTTGAATAAGAGTGGTGAGAGAGGGCATCCCTGTCTTGTGCCAGTTTTCAAAGGGAATTTTTCCAGTTTTTGCCCATTCAGTATGATATTGGCTGTGGGTTTGTCATAAATAGCTCTTATTATTTTGAGATACGTTCCATCAATACCAAATTTATTGAGCGTTTTTAGCATGAAGGGCTGTTGAATTTTGTCAAAGGCCTTTTCTGCATCAATTGAGATAATCATGTGGTTTTTGTCTTTGGTTCTGTTTATATGCTGGATTACGTTTATTGATTTGCATATGTTGAACCAGCCTTGCATCCCAGGGATGAAGCCCACTTGATCATGGTGGATAAGCTTTTTGATGTGCTGCTGGATCTGGTTTGCCAGTATTTTATTGAGGATTTTTGCATCGATGTTCATCAGGGATATTGGTCTAAAATTCTCTTTTTCTGTTGTGTCTCTGCCAGGCTTTGGTATCAGGATGATGTTGGCCTCATAAAATGAGTTAGGGAGGATTCCCTCTTTTTCTATTGATTGGAATAGTTTCAGAAGGAATGGTACCAGCTCCTCCTTGTACCTCTAGTAGAATTCAGCTGTGAATCCATCTGGTCCTGGACTTTTTTTGGTTGGTAGGCTATTAATTATTGCCTCAATTTCAGAGCCTGCTATTGGTCTATTCAGGAATTCAGCTTCTTCCTGGTTTAGTCTTGGGAGAGTGTAAGTGTCCAGGAAATTATCCATTTCTTCTAGATTTTCTAGTTTATTTGCGTAGAGGTGTTTATAGTATTCTCTGATGGTAGTTTGTATTTCTGTGGGGTCAGTGGTGTTATCCCCTTTATCATTTTTTATTGCATCTATTTGATTCTTCTCTCTTTTCTTCTTTATTAGTCTTGCTAGCGGTCTATCAATTTTGTTGATCTTTTCAAAAAAACCAACTCCTGGATTCATTGATTTTTTTGGAGGGTTTTTTGTGTCTCTATCTCCTTCAGTTCTGCTCTGATCTTAGTTATTTCTTGCCTTCTGCTAGCTTCTGAATTTGTTTGCTCTTGCTTCTCTAGTTCTTTTATGATGTTAGAGTGTCAATTTTAGATCTTTCCAGCTTTCTCTTGTGGGCATTTAGTGCTATAAATTTCCCTCTACACACTGCTTTAAATGTGTCCCAGAGATTCTGGTATGTTGTATCTTTGTTCTCATTGGTTTCAAAGAACATCTTTATTTCTGCCTTCATTTCATTATGTACCCAGTAGTCATCCAGGAGCAGGTTATTCAGTTTCCATGTAGTTGAGCGGTTTTGATTGAGTTTCTTAGTTCTGAGTTCTAGTTTGATTGCACTGTGGTCTGAGAGACAGTTTGTTATAATTTCTGTTCTTGTACATTTGCTGAGGAGTGCTTTACTTCCAATTATGTGGTCAATTTTGGAATAAGTGTGATGTGGTGCTGAGTAGAATGTATATTCTGTTGATTTGGGGTGGAGAGTTCTGTAGATGTCTATTAGGTCTGCTTGCTGCAGAGATGAGTTCAATTCCTGGATATCCTTGTTAACTTTCTGTCTCGTTGATCTGTCTAATGTTGACAGTGGAGTGTTGAAATCTCCCATTATTATTGTATGGGAGTCTAAGTCTCTTTGTAAGTCTCTAAGGACTTGCTTTATGAATCTGGGTGCTCCTGTATTGGGTGCATATATATTTAGGATAGTTAGCTCTTCCTGTTGAATTGATCCCTTTACCATTATGTAATGGCCTTCTTTGTCTCTTTTGATCTTTGATGGTTTAAAGTCTGTTTTATCAGAGACTAGTATTGCAACCCCTGCTTTCTTTTGTTCTCCATTTGCTTGGTGGATCTTCTTCCATCCCTTTATTTTGAGCCTATGTATGTCTCTGCATGTGAGATGGGTCTCCTGAATACAGCAAACTGATGGGTCTTGACTCTTTATCCAATTTGCCAGTCTGTGTCTTTTAATTGGAGCATTTAGTCCATTTACATTTAAGGTTAATATTGTTATGTGTGAACTTGATCCTGCCATTATGATATTAACTGGTTATTTTGCTTGTTAGTTGATGCAGTTTCTTCCTAGCCTCGATGGTCTTTACATTTTGGCATGTTTTTGCAATGGCTGGTACCGGTTGTTCCTTTCCATGTTTAGTGCTTCCTTCAGGGTCTCTTATAAGGCAGGCCTGGTGGTGACAAAATCTCTAAGCATTTGCTTCTCTGTAAAGGATTTTATTTCTCCTTCACTTATGAAACTTAGTTTGGCTGGATATGAAATTCTGGGTTTAAAATTCTTTTCTTTAAGAATGTTGAATATTGGCCCCCACTCTCTTCTGGCTTGTAGAGTTTCTGCCGAGAGATCTGCTGTTAGTCTGATGGGCTTCCCTTTGTGGGTAACCCGACCTTTCTCTCTGGCTGCCCTTAAGATTTTTTCCTTCATTTCAACTTTGGTGAATCCGGCAATTATGTGTCTTGGAGTTGCTCTTCTCGAGGAGTATCTTTGTGGTGTTCTCTGTATTTCCTGGATTTGAATGTTGGCCTGCCCTACTAGGTTGGGGAAGTTCTCCTGGATGATATCCTGAAGAGTGTTTTCCAACTTGGTTCCATTTTCCCCCTCACTTTCAGGCACCCCAATCAGACGTAGATTTGGTCTTTTTACATAATCCCATACTTCTTGCAGGCTTTGTTCATTTCTTTTTCTTCTTTTTTCTTTAGATTTCTCTTCTCGCTTCATTTCATTCATTTGATCCTCAATCGCTGATACTCTTTCTTCCAGTTGATTGAGTCGGTTACTGAAGCTTGTGCATTTGTCACGTATTTCTCATGTCATGGTTTTCATCTCTGTCAGTTCGTTTATGGCCTTCTCTGCATTAATTATTCTAGTTATCAATTCTTCCACTCTTTTTTCAAGATTTTTAGTTTCTTTGTGCTGGGTACGTAATTCCTCCTTTAGCTCTGAGAAGTTTGATGGACTGGAGGCTTCTTCTCTCATCTCATCAAAGTCATTCTCCGTCCAGCTTTGATCCGTTGCTGGCGATGAGCTGCGTTCCTTTGCAGGGGGAGATGCGCTCTTATTTTTTGAATTTCCAGCTTTTCTGCCCTGCTTTTTCCCCATCTATGTGGTTTTATCTGCCTCTGGTCTTTGATAATGGTGATGTACTGATGGGGTTTTAGTGTGGGTGTCCTTCCTGTTTGTTAGTTTTCCTTCTAACAGTCAGGACCCTCAGCTGTAGGTCTGTTGGAGATTGCTTGAGGTCCACTCCAGACCCTGTTTGCCTGGGTATCAGCAGCAGAGGCTGCAGAAGATAGAATATTGCTGAACAGCGAGTTTACCTGTCTGATTCTTGCTTTGGAAGCTCAGGGGTGTACTCCACCGTGTGAGGTGTGGGGTGTCGGTCTGCCCCTAGTGGGGGATGTCTCCCAGTTAGGCTACTCAGGGGTCAGGGACCCACTTGAGCAGGCAGTCTGTCCGTTCTCAGATCTCAACCTCTGTGTTGGGAGATCCACTGCTCTCTTCAAAGCTGTCAGACAGAGTCGTTTATGCCTGCAGAGGTTTCAGCTGCTTTTTTGTTTTGTTGTTGTTGTTTAGCTGTGCCCTGTCCCCAGAGGTGGAGTCTACAGAGACAGGCAGGACTCCTTGAGCTGTTGTGAGCTCCACCCAGTTCGAGCTTCCCAGTGGCTTTGTTTACCTACTTAAGCCTCAGCAATGGCAGGCGCCCCTCCCCCAGCCTCACTGCTGCCTTGCCGGTAGATCGCAGACTGCTGTGCTAGCAATGAGGGCGGCTCCGTGGGCATGGGACCCTCCCGGCCAGGTGTGGGATATAATCTCCTGGTGTGCCCGTTTGCTAAGATCCTTGGTAAAGCACAGTATTGGGGTGGGAGTTACCCGATTTTCCAGGTGTTGTATGTCTCAGTTCCCCTAGCTAGGAAAAGGGATTCCCTTCCCACTTGTGTTTCCCAGGTGAGGCGATGCCTCGCCCTGCTTCAGCTCTCGCTGGATGGGCTGCAGCAGCTGACCAGCACCGATTATCCTGCGCTCCCTAGTGAGATGAACCCAGTACCTCAGTTGAAAATGCAGAAATCACCTGTCTTCTGTGTCGCTCGCGCTGGGAGTTGGAGACTGGAGCTGTTCCTATTCAGCCATCTTGCTCCACCCCTCCTAAATCTTTCCTAATGGTATTAACAATAGCATCACAAAAGGAGTTCATATTTCCAGTTTTTTCCACTCCAGCTCATACTCTCTGCTGTCACTGGGCTTACTCAGTGCCTCTTCATGTGCCTCCAAGAGTAAAGTCTAATGGATTTAGCTTGGCATTCCAGGGTCTTTGCAAGCCTGGTTCTAACTTTTGTCTTGCCTCATCTGTGGCCCCTCACTGCTCCCGGACACGGATAGCTTTATCCTGCACCTGTAACACCTGCCACCCCATTCCTGCCCATGCAAATCCTATTCAGTCTTCCTGCCTGCTCATGGGGTGAATGACTTGCTGCTTTGTGATGCCTCTAGTATTTTTTCCAGTATTTAGCACATTGGAATGTGATGTATCTGCTCTGCCTCTCTTCTCTGCTGTTCTGTGATTGTCATGAGAGTAGGACGGTGTCTGGTTCGCTTCTTTACCCATTACGCCAGGATAGCACCTGGAACATAGTACATAACATGGGATTTTGTTAAAAGAATGACCACCAGTTAGCTAGAAACATACAAAAGTAGCAGAAACATCCTTGTTTTAAGTCATCAGCACTACTTCCCGGAAACAGCAATGTGGGAGGTATCACATCCAAATCTGACCATGTCTCATGACCTCCACTGTGTTCTCCTCAGAACAAGCCACTACCTTCTTTACCTGAATGACTGTAGCAGTCCCCTAACTGGCCCCGTTTCCTCTCTTCTCCCCCATCCCATCCCTCATTTAGCAATCAGAGTGACCCCAATAACACGATGAAGTCAGATTGCATCTTTCCTCTGCTCAAAACCCTCCAAGTGAGTTCCATCACACTGGACTAAACCTAGGACCTTGCAAAGCCCTGATCTGATGCCTGGCTACCTCTCTGATCTCATTTCCTATTCATCATTCCTTTGCTCACTTCATTCCAACCACGCTACTCCCTGAACACACACCAAGAACACTCCTGCCTCAGGACCTTTGTCCCTGCTGTACTTTCTCCCAATATCCCTGTGGCTGACTCTCATTTCATTCAAATTTCTGCTAAAATGTCACCTCATCAAAGGGGATTTCTCTGAGCACCTCCTCCAACACAGTGCAGAGGACCTACCATGATCACTCTAAGGTAGCAGTGCCCATCACCTCCTATCCATTATTTTTCTTCATAGCCCTTATTACCATTGCTGTTACTTCAATTATCTTTTTATTCATTGTCTGACTCCTCCCATTCAAATATCAGCTCTATGAGGGCAGAGACTTCATGTGCTTTTTCCACTTCTTTACCCCCAGTACCTGGGGCTATGCCCAACATTTCATTGTCACTTGATGAATATTTGCTGAGTGAGTGAATGAATGCAGGCATGAATGAAGGTGATCTCTTCTCTATATGCCACAGGGCATGATGGGGCTTAGATTTACAGGGAGAGCAAGGAATGGGATTTGGAGGATGGCTTTAGCCTAGGCAAAATCCCCTTATTACAAATCTCATGGCAGGAATAAATTCTGAAAGGTCTGCATACGCAGCCAGTATCACTGTGATGGGTTTAAAAACACATTGTGAGAGAGAAAAAATTCCTCTTTTCACCCATGGCTAGCTTCATGGTTGAGGACCCTGTAACAAAAGATAGATTAACAAGAGAAAAAGCGTACAAATTTATTTAACATATAAAGTTCATGTGACATGAAAGCCTTCAAAACTGAAGACCCAAAGGAACAGAGAAATTATGTATTTTTATGCTAAGTATGATGAAGTAGTGGATAGGTGTTGACAAGTATGTTTGGACAAAGAAGTTATGGTCTAATGGTAATAAACTGAGGAAAACTTAAGCAAGGCCTGGTTGTTCATGTTGCTCTCTGTGTCCTGGCATCTTCGGAGATAAAGACATTCCTTTCCTCGGGTATAGGAAGGGAACCTCTAGAATGAAGGTTTTGTGACCTGCTTTAGGAGAGAAGAGTGAGGAGAAGGTGAAAGTGAGTTTCCTGCTTCTGCTGTTTTCTCAAATGCCAAGGTGGCATATTTTGGGGTAGTGTGTTGCTGTGGTTTGTGGTTTGAGTGTGTTCCCCAGAATTCATGTGTTGGAAACTTGGTCCCAGTGTGATGGTATTGGGAGGTGGGGTCTTTAAGAGGTGATGAGGTCTTTAGGAGGGATTAACACTGCTCTCTCAGGACTGAGTTAATGCTCATGGAGGTGAGTTCTTGCTCTCAAGGGACTGGATTAGTTCCTGTGAGAGCAGGGTGTTATAAAGCAAGGCCACCCCTCGTGTTTTGCCCTCTTTTTGCTCATGCCCACTTCCCTGTTCACTTCTCTGTATGTAACAACACAGTACAAGTCTTTGCCAGAAGCTGTCACCATGCTCTTGGACTTCAGTCTCCAAAACTGTGAGCCAAATAAACTTTTTTCCTATGTAAATTACCCAATCTCAGGCTGGGCATGGTGGCTCACTCCTGTAATCCCAGCACTTTGGCAGGCAGATCACCTGAGGTCAGGAGTTCGAGACCAGCCTGGCCAACATGGTGAAACCCTGTCTCTACTAAAAATACAAAAATTAGCCAGACATGGTGGAATGTGCCTGTAATCCTAACTACTCAGGAGGCTGAGGCAGGAGAATCACCTGAACCCAGGTGGTGGAGGCTGCAGTGAGCCAAGATGCACCACTGTACTCCAACCTAGGTGACACAGCAAAACTCTATCCAAAAAAGAATCACCCAGTCTCAGGTATTCGGTTATAGCAACACAAAACAGACTGAGATATGTGTCCTGAACCTCATCAACATCCATACATATTTTAAATACCCCTTCCTTCAAAAGGTACAGCTCAATTTCCCTCCCCTTGAGTGTGGGTAGGACCTAGTGATTTGCTTCTAATAAACATAAATGATGCTATATCACTTCTAAGATATGTTATAAAAGGACTGTGGCTTCCATCTTGGGTGGGCTTTCTGGTTTATCTCTCTCTCTCTCTCTCTCTCTCTCTCTCTCTCTCTCTCTCTCTCTCTCATCTCACTCTGGGAAGCAAGCTGCCATGTTATGAGCAGCCCTGTGGAGAAGCCTACATAGTGAGGTCTACATGGTGAGAATTTCTGCATGGTGAAGTCTTGGTAACCAGTGAGAAACTGAGGCCCATCCATAACTGCATCAGCGAGCCTGGAAGCAGATCCTCCAGCCCCACTTGAGTCTTGAGATGAGTGTAGCTCTAGCCAAACATTTGATGTCAACCTCATGAGAAAACCTAAGCCAGAAGCACCCAGGTAAGCTGCTCCTGAATTTCTGACTCTCAGAGCCTGTGACATAATAAATGTTTGTCACTTGGGGATAATTCATTACGCAGCAATAGATGACTAATAATTTGGTCACCATGGTTTGTCAAATTCCCTGCAATAAGTAATCCCACACTGCCGGTACTTGTCTTTCCAGGTGACTTTCTACAAGAAGTTCCTCAGCTCACGGCTTGTGGAAGAAGATGGGAGGAGCACTGTAGCCAGTCCTTTCTGGCACCAGCAATATGGTGCATGTAGTGAAGAAAACATAGGCTTCAGGGTTGGACTGGGCTGGATGTAGCCGCACTTAACCACATGTGTGATCTGAAACACATTTCTTAACACCCAGAAACTCCTTTTAATCATTTGCAACTGGTGATAGTAAAACTATCAATATGGTAAGATTATATTGAGATTAATTCTGCCAAGTGCCTGGTACAAGATACACATTATAGTTCATTCTCTTTCCAGTTCCTTTTTCCTGTTACTCATGGTCTCAGAGTCTTTTCTTACTGCTGCCGATCTCAAAAATGCCAACCACTTACCCAAAACTCAGGTGTAAACTCCAAAGCCTTATTCTTGAACAACGGTGGATTTATTGTGAAGCCACTGAAATTCAAGTATCATAGATTGTCCCATAATTAGCCCCTTTCAATGCCCTGTACCTAATTTTGTGTTCTTTTTTTTTCCCAAGGGGGTCCCTAATCACAATGAAAATGTATCTGATTCTATGGGACTCAATTCAAGCAGTGATAAGAAAATCCATTGCGCTAAACACTTTATCAAAGTAAGAAACTAACATGAAACGAATTCAATTTCCAGCTCAAAGCACCAAAAAAAGAACAACAAAGTAAAGCAAAAGAAAGCACAAAAAAGAAAATAATAAAGTTAAAGGCAGCCAGGCGCTGTGGCTCACATCTGCAATCCTAGCATTTTGGGAGGCTGAGGTAGGAGGATTATTTGAGCCCATGAGTTCCAGACCAGCCTGGGCGACACAGTGAAACCCCATCTCTACAAAAAACACAAATATTAGCTGGCCGTGGTGGCATGTGCCTGTAGTCCCAGCTACTCAGGAGGCTGAAGTAGAAGGATCACTGGGCCTGGGGAGGTCAGGGCTGCAGTGAGCCATGGTCTCATGACCGCACTCCAGCGTGGGTGACAAAGTGAGACCCTGTCTCAAAAAAGAAAAAAAAAACTAAAAGCAAAAATTAATGAGAAAGCGAATAAACAGTGGATATAATTAATAAATAAAAATAGTTTTTTTAAAAAAAATAGCTAACAAGAAAAAAGAGGGGAAACCATAAATATATAAAATTTAAAATGGCAAGGGGGATAACCATTGGAACAAAATAATTTTTTTTAATTATAAGAGATGACAAATTTCTATGCAAATGAATTTGAAAAACTGGGTGAAGTAGATAGAGGATTTCCTGGGGAGATAAAAATTACCAAAATTGACCCTCACTAGAGTTGGAAAGTTTAAATGGACCAATTTTAATAGAAGAAATAGAGAAATTTATTAAGGAACTATTCTACCCAAAAGCACCAAGGGCTTTGACAGGAAATTCTACCATGCCTCCAAAGACCAGTGTTCTCTAAAATATTTCAGAGCACTGAAAAAGAAGGAAAAGTTCCCAATTCATTTTATGAATCTAATAAAACACTGATACCCAAACCAGATAAAGAGTATACAGAAATATACAGACCAGCATCATTAATAAATAGCATTGAAATTTTCTGAAATAAAATATTAGCAAACAGAATCCAATATCACATTAAGAAAATAATACACCATGAATTAATGGGATTTATTCAATAATTCAAGGTTGGTTCACTATTCAAAATCCATTAATACCATAGTCCACATTAATAAACCTAAGGGGGAAAAATAATCTGATTATTTCCAGAGATACTGAGTGAGCCTTTGACAAAATCCAATACCCCTTCATGAAACAAAGAAAAGTCAACTAGGACAAAACAAAAACCCTCAAGAACACAGGAACTGAGGTATGCTATCTTTATATTTTATTTACTTATGTATTTATTTATGTCCTAAAGCTAATATCTTATTTAATGGAGAAACATCAGAGGCATTTCCTCTAAGATCAGGAACATGACAAGGATGTTCTATTTCCACTACTCTTCAACATTGTACTAGAGATGTCCGCCAAATGTAATTAAACAAGAGAAATCAAGTAGAGTCATAAGAGATCGGTAAAGAATTGTGAAGACTATTACGAAGATTACTTGAACTTAATCTTAAGTTAATAAGACAGCTCTGGAAGGGCTCACAATAAATGCTAGTCATTATTTTTTTTTTTTTTTTTTTTTTTTTTGAGACAGGGTCTCGCTCTGTCACCCAGGCTGGGGTGCAGTGGCACTATCACAGATGACTGCAATCTCAACCTCCTGGGCTCAAGCGACCCCCCCACCTCAGCCTCCCAAGTAGCTGAGACCACAGGTATACACCACCATGCCTGGCTTTTTTATTTTTTGTGGAGACAGTGTCTCACTATATTGCTCAGGCTGGTCTCAAGCTCTTGGGCTCAAGCAGTCCTCTCACCTTGGCCTCCCAAAGTGCTGGGATTACAGGTGCAAGCCACTGTGCCTGGCCTCATTGTCACTGTTTGTAAGTGACACACTGGTGTTGCCATTTCAGCTCCCTGTGAGTTCCAGTGGTGTGTTTCTTTCGCCTCCCCAGAGTTCCCTGCCTCGGCAGTCTAGAGAAGAGCAAGCAGTCGGCTGTAATGGAAGGCAGAAGACACAGGCTAAAGTTGTGGCATGCTGACACTTGCAGCTCGTATGAGACCAAGCAAATCTGTTTACCACTCTGGATGCTGGTCTCCTCGTCTGAGACGAGAGGCCTCTGTGCCTGACATCTCTCATATTTTGGTGTATGATTACTGTTGAACACCTGCTTGCCTCCACCAAGCAGATACAGGGCGGCGGGAGAAACAGCTCATGACCAGAGCAGAATAATCCCAGCAACTCTCCTTGCTTGGAATTCTTTTCTGCCTAATATGTGGCCCTGCCCCCACTATGAAATGTTCCTTTTGGATCAGAATTCGTGAACAGTGTCTGAAAGATTCTGGGAAAGCCTCCATAGACCTGGGACCTACAGCCACTTTGCCAGAGAAGAACGATGAATCATCCTGAATTTTGGCTCTAGCTTCTTTGTTTGGGCAAAACACAGAGATCCTGCCAGCTCTTGGAATGAAAGCAGCATTTTTCTTTAGACAGTGACAAGCCTGAGGCAAGGGACACAGTGTGATGAGAGTTCCCACTGAGAAACAGAGGTGCTCCTTGGAGTCTGACCAACTTGCCCCTTGACCAAACTTGAGTAGGGCTCCTCCGAGTCATCTTTCTTTTTCTTTTTTGATGTTTGTTGTTGTTGTTGTTGTTTTGTATTTTTGAGAAAGTGTCTCACTCTGTCTCCCAGGTGGGAGTGCAGTGGTACAATCATGGCTCACTGCAGCCTCAACCTCTTGGGTTCAAGTGATCCTCCAACCTCAGCCTCCCGAGTAGCTGGGACTACAAACATGCCTGGCTAATTTTTACACTGTTTTGTCGAGATAGGGTTTCACCATGTTACCCAGTCTGGTTTTGAACTTCTGGACTCGAGTGATCCCCCCACCTTAGCTTTCAAAGTGTTGGAATTATGGGCATGAGCTATTGCACCCTACCTGAGTCCTCTTTCTGACTCTTGGACTCTTAGTTCAGTTTTAGCAAGAATTCTGCTGAGTCAGTTTAGCAAAAATCTCCTATCCTTGATATCTGATCACATTCCTCATTCCCTACCCTGATAGCTTATCACCCTGGCCTGCCTTCAACAAGAATCCTAGTGAGTTGGTCTATCAAGAATTGCCCCAGCCCTCATGTTTCCTCTTAGTACTTTTCTATCCACTGACCCCAACATTGCTCCTTGGCTATATAAATCTCCACTTATCCTGCTACGTTTGGGGTTGAGTTTGACCCTTCTCCCCTATTGCAGAACCCCACTGTGGTGGCTCCTGCTTGAATAAGTCTTCCTTACCATCTTTTTTTTTTTTTTGAGATGGAGTCTCGCTCTGTTGCCCAGGCTGGAGTGCAATGGCACAATCTCGGCTCACTGCAACCTCCACCTCCTAGGTTCAAGCAGTTCTCCTGCCTCAGGCTCCTGAGTAGCTGGGATTACAGGTGCCCATCATCACACCTGGCTAATTTTTGTATCTTTAGTAGAGATGGGGTTTCACCATGTGGACCAGGCTCATCTCGAACTCCTGACCTCAGGTGATTTGTCTGCCCCGGCCTCCCAAAGTGCTGGAATTACAGGTGTGAGCCATGGTGCCCAGCCCATTACCATCTTTAACAATGGTCATGAATAACTTTTCATGAAGAATTCCCAGGATGGTGAACCACCTGCCACGTGAGCCTGTTCGATAATCAGGGATGAGGGATCCTTCATAGCAGCCTCTAAGAAACCAGGCGTGTGCCTGTTGGTCTCAAAGTCACCTTCTCTTGGCTCCTCCTCCTTGCTGGGGCCTGGGCACAGTTCAGCAGCCAGGAGGAAGATGGCTTTGCGTTTGTAATTTGTGATTTGTGTGTCCCCGCTCCTTGCTCAGCATTCTACCCTCAGCTCCTTGTTCACAGCCTGGTTCCCTGGAGCTCCATAAATACCTGTTGAGTGAATGAGAGGATGGAGGCTCCTGCAGAGAGAGAGGAGTGGAAGGCGTCTTTGGACTTCACACTTGGCTTTCCTGGCAGAGGCCTCAGGGAGGAACAACACGGAAACAAAGATGGCCTTGTCCTGGGCCCTTTCCTCCCCGCCCCACCGTCCTCCTCTGCATCCCACAGTGGCCTGGGGGGAGGTGGAAATGGACCCCTTTGTTCTACTTCCAGAATTCCGCTCCGGCGGGGTGGAGGCCTGGCTGCAGCCCCCCCTTCCTCTGCCAGTTCTTCCTAATCCTGAGGGATTCGCCAAAGCCTTGGAGACCCACACCGTGGGTCTCACTGTGAGGACGGGCCTCACCTCACAGGTAGCCTCAGAGATGGACATGGGTGCAGAGAGAAGAGGGGGTCCCCACCTGTTCCCTCCCAGTCCTCTTCTTCAGTGTCCCCAGGGCCTGTCACACAAGAGAAACGAAACTGGGAGGCTCCATCTAGAGTGGAACCCAGGTGAGCACTAATCCAGTGTGGCCTGCAGACCTGCTTTTCCCTGGTCCCTGACATGAGTAAATTCAGAAAAGGAGGGTCAGTGTTTGGTGATGTTAACATGATAGAGTACTTTTATGACTATTGAATCAAATAATTTTTCAAGGGTTTGAATGGATTATCAGACCATGGAAAGATACAGGAAACTTGAATGCATGTTACTAAGAAGTGAAAGAAGTCCGTCTGAAAAGGCTGTATAGTACCTGATTCCAAGTGTATGACATTCCGGGGAAAGCAAAACTCTGGAGACAGTAAAAGGACCAGCGGTTGCCAGGAGTTAGGGGAGAGAGGCATGGCTGGGTGGAGCACAGAGGATTTCAGGGCAGTGGAACTACCCTGTATACTACTACAGTGGTGGATACACGTCATTACGCACTGTTCAAATTCACGGAATGGACGACACCAAAGGTTAACTCCAGCTGGAAGTGCTGGTCTCTTACCCCTGCCGCATTCTTAGCATTGGGCCTCAGTTTCCTTTTCTGCAAATTGAGGGGGTAGCATGATCTGACCTACCCAATTTGACAGTTCAGCTAATGTCTGGTTCTTTTGACAAGTACAGGCAGCCTCTGGCAATGAGGGGCCATAGACTCCCCCTCCAAACCTCACCATCAAGATGCTCCAATAAAAGCAGGTCTTGGGGAATTCTGCCAGCCAGCCACGCTCATTGGCAAGGCTGCACAAAATAGGGTGTACGCTTGGGGAAGTCTTAGCTGTCCTCAGACTCTCAGACATGTAGCTTGCTTGAAAGGTTGGGGTTCTGAAGGAGCAGCCTGCATCTCGGTCCATCCTGTGACAGTCTCACAAAGTGGGGACCAGATTCTGATGCCTCATTCATACAGAGGCAACGATGACTGTGCAGGGCTCCTAGCTGTCCACATTCATAAACATTATTTACTTCGCCAGTGAAAACTTATTTCAAACATCCCTTATGCTAATTAATCAACCCTCGGGTGTAATGTTGATGACCACATTTGAAATGCTTTGTCAACACCTCTGGACTATGGATTCCTAAAGAACTCCAAAGGCAAAACAGCCCTCCCTATGTATATTCAGTTAACCTATGAGCATGTGTATTATTAATGCCTAAGTATTTAAAAGTATATTACTACCCAGATGAACCAGCAAGGAGATAAATCACATGACTTCTGAGTTCCCTCCCATGCTAAATATATGTAAACTATTGTATTTTATATATATATAAAAACATATATAGGCCGGGCGCGGTGGCTCAAGCCTGTAATCCCAGCACTTTGGGAGGCCGAGATGGGCAGATCACGAGGTCAGGAGATCAAGACCATATATAACCCCGTATCTACTAAAAATACAAAAAAACTAGCCGGGCGATGTAGTCCCAGCTACTCGGGAGGCTGAATGTGTGCTTGCAGTGAGTGTGTCCGTGTGTGTGTGTGTGTGTGTGTTTTTTCCCCTTTAATACTCCTTAAAGTCAGGGAAGGAAGGCAGAAGTAGGTTTTCAGATTTCGCCATCTCTCAAGTTGCAGGGACAATTCTGTGAAGCTAAGCCAGGCCCCTACTTGCTCCTGGTGTCCATCTAACTGATGCTGTCAGGTTTTATGCCTCCTTTCCTCTTCCAGTTGCTGCTGGCAATTTCTTATTCCTCGAGATGGCTGAGGCCATCTCTGTGACTGTCCCCTCAAGACTAGAAGCCAGACACTGTCCACACTTGTGGTGCAGACCTGTCTTCCTTGAGCCTTTCAGGTACATAGGGAGGCCTGTGGTGGCGGGTGGAGGTGAGCAATAGGGTTCAGAAGGGAAGGTGGAGAGGGATGCAGCTAGGAAAAAAACAAAACAAAACAAAACTGATTCCAGAGCTGTAAGAAAGGTGCAGCCAGGCCTGAGTGAGGGAAGGGAAGGCCAGTCCCTTCTCTTGCCTGGCTATGGGACTGGGACAAAGTGGTTGGCTAAGAGCTGTAGGGCTTCACTTGGAGAAAGCAGTTTGAGGGTACACAAGCAGCTGTGAGGGAGAGAAGAAACCAGACCGGGCCACGTAGGCAGTCCACGGAACGTTGGAGAGCTACGGTGAGGCCCTCAAACAAGGGAGGGGCTTACCCGGGGCAGTGGGCCAGCCCCTAGTGGACAGCTATGGTGCCGACAGGAGGACTCCTGGAGAAATGGAAAGATCATGAGCCTGAAGGGGAATTCAGTTTCTGGGAATGGGCAGATAAGAATGGAGAAAATGTCATTCTGAGATGTCACTGTAGTTCTTCCCCAAACACAGCTGACCCCAGGCAAGAGGCCAGACCCCAGCCTGTTCACAGCCCTCCATCTCTCCCCTGTTTCCAGGGCTGTTTCCACAGCCCCCTTCACCCCAGCTCAGCACCTCCACATAAGTGTCTTTCCCCTCCTTTCCTCCATCCCTTGTCCCCACCACAGTTCCCACTCTGGCATTGTTTGTTGGCTTGGAGCCAGGGAATCTGTGGTCTGGGGAGGCAAGCTAGAAGTCTTAACAGCCCTTTCTCACAGGAACATGAAATGGCAAATCCATTTCATGTTCGGGAGGTCGAGGAACAGAGCAGTTTCTGGAGCTGGACTGCCTGGGTGTGAATGCAGCTCCACCCCTTAGCTGCGGGGAGACCATGGGCACATTACTGAACCTCATTTTCCACACCTGTAAAATACAGACAATAACAGCTTCCACCACCTACACTGTCATAAACACAAAATAGGAGTGTGTGCAAAGCTCTTAGCATAGTAGCTGGTGCACAGGCAGTGCCCAGCAAGAAGCAGTACTCCATTTCCTATGTAACCTCTTTACTCAGCTCCTCACCTCCACTCGTGTCTGGCCCAAACTATTCTCCATGCAGCATGGTGATCTTTTGAAAATATGCTGACATCCATCACTCTCCTGATGAAAACTCCTTAACAGATCTCATTGCTAGCACAGCAGGCAGCCTGCGCAGCGACTGCCCACCGCCGCCCTGACTCGGGGCTGTGGTCACAGTAGCCTCTGCTGTTTTTCACCTCTCTCTACCTGGAACATTATTCCCTGACCCGCTAAGTCATGACTCAGCTCAAGTGTCATTTTCTCAAAGAAGCCCCTCTAACCACCTACTGCTCTTTTTCAGCAATAATCCTCAATCTGTAATTACTTCATTGATTTATTGTTCATGATCCCATGAGAAGGCAGCTCCATGAAGCCATCCAGCCAAGCGCTTGCTGAAGGAATGAAGGACACGTTATCCACGGGTTTTAGGTGCTTTATAAATTAAACCGGTTCAGTGGCCTGCCCAGTGAGCCTGACCACCACAGTTCCAAGTACGGTAAGGCCTGGCTACCTAAGTGTAAACAAATATTACACATCAAGCCCAGTGGCCCAAAGTAAACATTTTTATTCTCAGTTCTGCCTTAGGGGTGTCTAGTTTTGCAAGCATGAGTAAATGGAATCAACAATAATCCTCTCCTTAAATGTCTGGCATTAAAATTTGTTACTTAAAAAGTTTCTGGTTTTGCCTAAAGAAAGTGTGATTTGAGGGTGACCTGAAACAAGGCTTGAGGCTTGTGGACACATAGGGTTAATCGCCTTATTTCCTGCCAATTCACAGAGCAGTGAAAGGCCACAGGCAGCTATAAATAGCGGTCAGGCAGATCTGTCCTTCCAAGAGGGAAAGAACTTAGCAACAAAGAGAGACGCGAGGGGTGAGGCGGGCAAAGAATCATTAGCCCAGTTTCTGCCCGTGCCAGGGCATGTGACCCTTGGGAATGCCGCGAGGCCCAGCAGGGGAAGGAGAGGATCAACGCTTTCGTAACCTCCAACGCGGTGCATCCCAAACCCAGACGGGCCTGGACCGACCTGTGCATTTACCCCTGAATGTCCTCGGTCAGCAGACACGGGAGCCAACAGGTGGGAAAACGTGTCCTCCAGAGTGCTCCTTTTTTTGAGGGGGACCCAGCTCCCAGGCAGGAAATGGCAGAGAGGACGTGGATCCTTTCCCTTGGAGTGGCCTTCTGTCTTCCAGGGTTCACAGGACAGTCTCTCGGATGACCCCAATGAGGCTGTGTGGCCGCTCAGCCTCCATTCGCCGGGACCTCCTCTCGGCTCGGGGCCTCCCCGCCGGTGCGAAGGTGCTCAGGTCGCCGCAGCTCTGGAGGTGCAGCAGGCCAGGCTGTCTCCGCGAGGGCAGCGTGCGGGCCCTGGATGTGCTGGGTTGCAATGGGGCCATTATCTTTGGGAAAAGAGAGGGTGGGGAGAAGTTAAGTAAGCTTTACCAGATGTGGCCCTTTGACCTACCTCCTAAGTCCATCCACCTATCTTAATGTGTAATTGCTTTGAAAAAGAAAGAAAAAAACGCATTTTCCCAATGTGGAACTCACCTGGAATTCCAGGGGTTCTTTGTAAATCCTCCAAATGTTCTACCACTTCCGCTGTAGACCCATAAACCACACTTAACTGATTTGTCCGCTGCAATTTCTTGCTTTAACATTCTTCTCATAGCTTTTCTCTAATTTCTCTGAAGCCTAAGTCAGTGATCCTCACTGGCATCTGAACATTATTACTGGGTCAGGGAGGGACGGGTATTGTCAGAAACATGAATTCCCTGCTGAATTGCCACAGAATTCCCATAGCAATGGGAACAGTTAGCCTGGACTCAAGAACCTGCATTTTTAACAAGAATCCAAGTAAAAACCACTGGTATGGGATTGGGACCAGGTGATGGGTTTATAAAATGTCAACCAAGTCAACCAAGTATAGGCACAGTGGCTCACACTTGTAATCCCAGCACTTTGGGAGGCTGAAGCAGGTGGATTACTTCAACCCAGCAGTTTGAGACCACCCTGAGTAACATAGTGTGACTCCATCTCTACAGAAAAAAAAAAAAAAAAATTTTTTTTTAATTAGCTGGGCATGGTGGTTCATGCCTGTAGTCCCAGCTACTGGGAGGTTGAGGCAGGAGGATCACTTGAGCCCAGGAATTCTAGACCAGCCTAGACAACATCGCAAGACCTCGTCTCTACTAAAAATAAGAAAACTTAGCTGGGCGTGGTGGTGTGTGCCTGTAGTCCCAGCTACCTGAGAGGGTGAGGCAGGAAGATCACCTGAGCCCAGGATTTCAAGGTTGCAGGGAGCTATGACTACACCACTGCACTTTAGCCTGGGTGACAGAGGGAGACCCTGTTTCAAAAGAGAAAAAGTCAACCCAAACCATCCAATGATGCTTCAAATGGATCTGATAATCCTTTAATAAACAATATAAAAACTAGGCCAATTTATTTGTAAAAAGTCTTTAAGAATGATTCTTTTCGCTAAATCTATTTTGCAATGTGTCACAAACATAATTTTGAATATATAATAATATCACTTACTCTGTAAAAATGGCAAAAATATGAAAAATTCCTCATCCAACTGGGATTGAAGAGGAGAAAACTGTCCCGTCAATTTTTTGTAAATTGCACAGCCATGTCTGTTTGACCTGTAATAGTGTCAGCAGCTCGGGGAAAACTCGGGGCTTTACTGTTACCCAACATCACAGCACAATCATTTGGATGACTTTTTGTTTCATTTGTACCATTCTGAGCTTTTAAGGTCATTAAAAGATTATTCCCCCAAAGATGGGAAATTAAATTTTATTAACAATCTACTTAATTACATCTGTCTTTGAGGTCTGTCCTTGTCTCCCGATTAAGAAAAGTTCAACATTCATAGAAGTTGACTGTTCTACACAGTAAGTTAGGACAAGTGGTTTTGATATCAGTGAAAATTAAAATGGATCTAAAAGCTCCAATATGCGAAGCCAGCTAGAGTCAGAAATAACCGGTCTCCTTCTGCTGTCCTTACCTCCTTCTGCCTGGGAAAACGTATGGAATTGTGAAACCTCACCTCTAGGGTCCAGTCCTGGAAGGCCCTGCAGATGACCCAAAATCTATCACAACAATCTCAGCACCTGAACTTTTAAACTGCCTGGGGCACAAAGATCTAGCAACCATTCGTGATGATAGCATCTAGTGAACTGTATAAGTGCTTGTTCTTTTTCCCCAGAGTTATTTCCCAGGGAGCAAGACTTTGCAGAAGGTCCAGGCCCACTGCCTGGTGAATGCTCCAGCTCTTAGCTCGACAGAGCTTGGCAGCCTTCCAGAAGCAGCTCCTGTTTATTGGGCTCTTGGGGCCACAGAGAGGGAAGGTGACAGAGAATGACATCTGGAGTAGCTAAGGGACACGAGGATGTAAAATGTTTCCCCCACACAGGTTAGTAACTAGAGCCTGACCCGGAATCGTAACTGATCACTCTTTTAGAGTGCAAACGCAAGACGGTCTGTGGTTCGTGTATCTCTTCATGCAAGGAATCAGATCATTCCTCTCCCTGAATCCCCTGAGGGACTGGGAGAGAGTTTGGCTTCTGGCTTCTGTAAGAAGAGGCCAGCAGGTAGAAAGGGGGAACAGAAGGGAAAGTGAGAAGGGTATTTACTCAATCTGAATTAAAAATTTACCTACATCCTGAAGTTGGTAATTACCCTGAGAAATTAGCCCACTTCAATTGAAGAAGTATTTGTTGGACATTTAATGCACAAAGACACAGAGTCACATAACATCCATACGTCATTGTGGGGTGCTGTCTACGACATCTACCCCACTACCTGCAGCAATGAAGCCAACACCTAAAAGGGAATGGCTTTTTAAAAAGGTGGAGAGAAGGCTCCTTCCAGAAGGAAACACCATTCATTCAGAAATAGAGATATAGAGACTACCTAGTCCAACCCTTTACTTTAAAGAGGAGAAACCTGAGACCCAACTGGATTATGTTCGTGCCCAATTCTATCTTTTCTCCAAGTGGCTTCAGTTTCGGGGATTGCCTTGTATTTTTTAATCTATAAGAAGAAAGGTGTTTATTCCCTCAGGACCTGTTGGCTTATCTTGCCAAACATTTCATGGGAATGTGAACAGCCTCTTAGAATCTTGTCAATATTAAAATTCACCTATGTCATCATTTTCAAAGGGCTGAGAAAACATGCCTTATCAAAGGAAACCTTCAATTCAGGAAATCAAATGTTGAATGCACTCCCCATTGTCCATATCCTCCGCTTCTATTCCTGGCATGCACTCTTTTCTTTTTGCAGACATGCTTCCACATCCCAGGAAAACTGGGTTCTCTTCCCTTGAGCCAAGAATGACGTGGGAAAGTTACCACACTTGAAAGCTCCATGGCTTCCTCTCTCTCTCTCCCTCCCCTGACCTCCCAACCCCATTTCCCTGAAGACTGTGACCATGAATTTACTCTGCCTTGGGCAGGAAAGCAGAGAAGCCACTTTAGCTGCTATAAAAATGAGTTATCTGATTCACATCTGAGATTAATAATAGAACTACCTGTTCTAGGAAACTGGCACTTGTGATGGCTTCCTCCATGTGCTCCTCATCAGACTTCAAAACAGATTTAATGTTTTCTACAAGTTCATGGATGTCTGGGGTCATGGTACAGGAGGACTGCTCCAGGAACCTTGCCACCAGCAGCTTGGTGTCCAGGTAGGATTTGTAATCTATCAAAGACCGCGGTCTGCATCGCGAAGTTCTCGATCTCAAGCCTCTCCTCAGAGTCACCGCAGCCAGATCCAGTCTCCTTTCAGTCTGTGTCGCAGCTTCACAGCTGAGCACCGGGGCAGCTGTGGGCAGAAACAAACAACGCGAACCCATTGGCCAACCCCTTTTGAACACATGCCCGTACCTGAAAGCACAGACCACAAAACTCAACATGGAAAGCATCTGACAAATGCTGATAGCCATGCACATCCTGCTTTTCATCTTGCAGAAGGGGGGAAAACAATTTTGACACAAGGTTATTCCCTGATGTCCAGTTCCAATAGGATATGGCCCAAAACATGTCATCGTGCCATGTGACATCACCTGCAAGGTAAAGCCAGATGGTGGAGAGGAGAATCCAGAATGCAAGCCATAATGAAGTTAAGTTTCATGGGGTATGACAAACAGATGGGCATGGATGGGCCAAGCAGGAAAAATGTGGCTGACCCATGAAAGGATGTTCCAAGGAGCAAGGATGAAGTAGTCAATTAAGAGAGGAAAGGGCTGAAGAGACAAGACTTGTCAGATGAATGTAATGCTCTGATCACTTTGACTATACCTTTGTCCCAAACGTCCTCAAGGACATTGTACTGACTTGTGCTATCGATGCTCACACCATGGATATGAGGTAGATCTATAGCTATTACAGAAAGAGAAATTTAGATGCAGAAAAAGTACACATCATGCTGGAAGTCAACACAGGGCCTGGGAAATCCATCGCAGGCTCTAATTTCCATGGCTACCTACATCAGCAAGGGTGTAAAGACCAGCAGAATGCTTCTGCACTTTGAAGTGGGTGAAGCAAAACTCAGATCTGGTCATTATGTGTCCAGAAGCCAGCCAGCAGCCTTCAGCATACACAACACTGGCATCAGTCTATGAAGGCCTGATAAGCAGAAATTTAGAAATTCAAAGAAGACAAGAAGCAGGGGGCGAGAGAGCAGGTGGAAGAAGCGGAGCACTCCTTTTCCTCTGGAGAAAGGCAGGCACGGGGAGCTCTAAACCAGGATTCAAGACTGTCCTCTCAGGCAGCCATATGCATGTCACAGAGAGCAAGAGTCTTCCAGAAGCACTCGCCAAAGACACTCATGTGTGAGGACAGAGTCAGTGTCTCCACTCTTCCACTTGAAGGCAACCTGGCACCTTCCACAATGGAGGGCTCCAGCAGCTGCTGTCTTCACCCCTGCAGGTCTGCAGAATGAGAAGGGGTTCCAGAAAGATTTCCCTAAGCTGTGCAAAACAGCTAAGTTCCCGTTGAGGCTGGAGTCCTCAACTTGCCAGGTAGGGTGTAGGAGACCCACAGTGAAGGCAGGTCTTGGGAATCAGAAGCCAGGCTGCCCGGCCACTGTGCTTCAGAGACACGCTCAGTACCAGGCGGCAGGATTTCCTCTCCACTCAGAAGCTGCTGTAGAGACAAGAGGAATGTTCTCTCTGGCTCGAACATGGTCAGTCCAGAGCTGTGGCAAATAACACACACTGTCAGACAGGCAGAACCGAGACTGCAAGGGCTCAAGACAGGACCCTGGAGAGAGCAGGGTGGAGGATTATCAAAGTTTTATTTGCATAGGTGTTTTAGAGGAGCAGAGGTCAACTCTGCTAGACTACTTCACAGGAAGAAGCTGGTGCTGGTGGAGTTACAGGAGGTTTTAATTTTCTCCCTTTAGTTTCTTTATTTTTTATAATTTTCTACAATGAAGAGATATTTGGAGATGTTCAGGTATTCATATATTCAGGAAAAACTCAGTGTTGTCATTTTAATTTTTAATTATTCAGGTAACAGCTATACACAAACAAACAACACAGAGAGAGAGGTGAAGTGTGTGGGTGTGTGTATTTCATTCTATCCAAAGTTCTAAAAACAAGGTCAGATTTCAATAATTTAATCATCTACTCATACATATTAAATATATAACAAATTATAAAAGAGGGAGTATACAAAAATCTTTTTGACTTTTTTTAAGACAATGCATATTCCCATAGGATTGCAGCATCTAGAAGTCAGAACTAGGTGTGCATAACTGTCTTCATGTAGTACCTAGCATAGTATCATGTACAACCAAATTCTTTTGATGACAATGACTTAAAAAACAAAAAACAAAAAAAAAACCCTACCATCTTTTTTTTTTTTTTTTTTTTTGATATGGGAGTCTCACTCTGTTGCCCAGGCCAGAGGGCAATGGCGCAATCTCGGCTCACTGCAAGCTCCGCCTCCCGGGTTCACGCCATTCTCCTGCCTCAGCCTCCCGAGCAGCTGGGACTACAGGCGCCTGCCACTGTGCCCGGCTAATTTTTTGTATTTTTGGTAGAGACAGGGTTTCACTGTGTTAGCTAGGATGGTCTCGATCTCCTGACCTCGTGATCTGCCCGCCTCGGCCTCTCAAAGTGCTGGGATTACAGGTGTGAGCCACTGCGCCCAGCCCCTACCTTCCTTAAAAGACATGGTAGATGTATAATCCTAACATGGACGTAGAATATTTTACTTTCCCAAGACCTCATAAACGCCTTCAAATGACCACTTAAACTGCAGGGTCTTGAGCTGGCCAGAGCCACCCGCCTTCACCTAGCTCCTTTAAGCAAATAAGCACAGAGCCCCGCGCAGAGCTTGGGAATGACGTCACCTCTGTCCTCGGAATGATGGAGCACAGGGTCACTCTTTGACCTCGTCCTCAGGGGTGGGAGGGCTCTCCGGCTTCTCACAGGACGCACCAGGGTTGAACTGGGACTTGACATGGATGCGTTTTCTTCTGCAGGTATGTTAGGAATGGCCCCACCTGATTAAAAAAAAGAAAAAAAAAGAGGCGAAACATAAATTATTTCACCAGCTGTAGTCCTCAAAATGCGCAGGAAACACCTGTGAGCCTGAACCTGCCCGGGCAAGGGTAACGCAGTTAATAACATTTACTCAGGCTGCTGGCCCAGTAGGTTTTTATATCACTGCGCTATGGGAAAAGTTGCCTTTCCAAACCACCCCTCCACACCTAAAACAAACAAACAGAAAAATTTACATCCAACAGCAAAATAAAGGAGCCATGCCAAAATGTCAGGCTGTTTTTCCCAAAGGTGCTTAGACTCGTCTCCAGGGAAGCATCCTGGGGCAGTACGGAGAAGCACCCTGACCTATCAGGATGAGCCTGGTTCTGGGAAAGTAATACCTGCACAGGTGAGGTGGCTGCTCTGTGGGCTGCAGAACTCCCAGAAGGCTGAGTTAGAGAGTCAAGTATCCACTAAACAAATCCGTAAAACCCCGCGGGAACTGGATAATTTATGCTCATAAAAAAAAATTGCATTTTTTGCATTCGTGAGCCTGAGTTGCAATTCGGGAAACTTTTCAAAATGGAAAAATTTGCTGGGCACAGTGTCTCATGCCTGGAATCCCAGCACTTTGGGAGGCCGAGGCGGGCAGATCACCTGAGGCAGGAGTTCGAGACCAGCCTGACCAACATGGCAAAATCCCGTCTCTACTAAAAATACAAAAATTAGCTGGGCATGGTGGCAGGCGCCTGTAGTTCCAGCTACTCAGGAGGCCGAGGCAGGAGAATCACTTGAACCCAGGAGGTGGAGGTTGCAGTGAGCTGAGACTGTGCCATTTCACTCCACCCTGGGCAAAAGGAACAAAACTCTGTCTCAGAAAAAATAAATAAAAATAAAGTTAAAAAATAAAAAATGGAAAAATTATGAACATACTTAGGAGACAGGACACTGCTTCATAATTCTACTTGGGATGGAAGGTGAACAGAACACAAAGTATTACATTACACATAGTACTGCTGAAAAATTACCTTCATCTAAAATTGCTAAGAGTTGATCCATTATTTATTGCCATTTGCGATTTTGTCCTGCTGAACAATTTTCTGGGCCACTTAAAACCTCCCCAAAGAGAGAAGGCCATAACAATGTTCCCTTAAATTACAAGGATAAATGTAAACTGACTCTAGTACTTACTATAGTACTGAAAACCAGAATTCACTAACTGCTCAGGCAGCATGACATGGGCCCTAGGTTATAAATGACACAGCACAATCTCACTGCAAATTCCCCCTGCCAAAAGTCTAGCTAATTTTAATAGGAGGAAGAAAATTATAGATCAGAAAACACAGGAATACCAAATCAAACGCTGTAACCTATTTCATGGTTCCTGAGAATAGTCTGGTTCATAAAAATGTCTAAGGATATCTTTTTTCAGTTCACGTATTTTCTCCCATTTATAAGCCCTAATAGTTGATGGCATTTTTGCACCTGGAGAAAAAGGTAGAGCTTGAACTATTTGCTCCGAGAATATCTGCCCTCCAGCACAATACCAGACAAGATCATTATTATTATTATTATTCATTTGTAGAAACAGGGTCTCTCCATGTTGTCCAGGCTAGCCTCAAACTCCTGGCCTCATGTGATTCTCCCACCTCGGCCTCCCAAAGTGCTGAGATTACAGAGATTAGCCACCTTGCACAGCCTATTTTATCATGTTTTAATCTACTGAATCATGTCACAATATATCTATTACCTTGAGTCACTTGTGTGCAGCCCGGATCCAGTGGGATCATAGCAGCTTCTGATCCTTCTGCCATTTGGAATGAAGATCCCTGCATCACAGGAAAAAGAGGGTTATTTTGTTGATGTTTAACTCACTGCTCATTAGACCCAGTTAACTCCTTAAAAAGATGTGTGGGGCCCGGTCTCCCTGCTCTTCTCTGGGGGCAGGGGTTGGGGAGATGCTGTGTTTCCCACTTGCAGTCAATGTACTTAGAGAGATGTGGGACAGACAGTACCTGCTCCTGGTCCATCTGGCTCACCACAGCTTCATACGGCGGCGGGGGATCCAGAGGACAGAACACTTCCACACCTTTGATTCGAGCTCCGTAGATGTGTGGCAGGGGAATAACATCAGGACCAACCATCCTAGGAAAAGGAACTCGGCGTCAGAAAGCACATTCTACAGACTGGCCACGTGACTGCAGTGATGCCTGGATACTGGCTTCACTCTAAACCAGGGGCAAAACCACTCACCTCTCCGTACCATGGTCTGCTTGGCCAGGAGAGGGAGAATAACAGAAGCTGCTCTCTGACGAAGTGGCCAGAGTTCCTTAAGCAAATGACAGTGTATAAAATGCAACCCCATCATTCCTTTTAAACCCATCAGTCAAAAGCAAATAATCCATAGAGACACAGAGCAGATGAGTGGTTGCCAGGGGATGGGGGAGAAGGGAATGGGGAGTGACTGTTTGAGGGGTATGGGGCCTCCTTGAAGTATTGAAAATGCTTTGGAACTAGATAAAGATGGTTACAAAATAATTTGAATGTACTAAATGCTACTGAATCATATACTTTGGTTAATTTCATTTTATATGAGTTTCACCTCAATTTAAAAAACAAGTAAGGATTCAGGAAAATTCAATTATTTCTTACATTCTACATGGCTCTTGTTTTTGTCCTGTGGGTAAAGAACCATCAACAGCAAAATTCAAAATAATAGCAAAATCCTCCACAAGATTTCTCACTAGTGTTGACAGAAAATTCCACAAATCTCTGCCCAAGGTGCTAGATGATCTAGATAATGATGAACCTAAGTTTTAAAATAATTTATAAAATACATATAAAAGCCCGAAAACCTGTATTCCGCTATGGAGTATCAAAGAATGAAAAAAAAAAAACAAAAACCAGCAAAAGTTTGTTCTTGAAATACAAAAACAGGATTTTAAAAAGCTAAAAGAAATGGATGAGTAAACAGATTCTGGGGCTAGTTGCTTGCAGGCACTGCCTTTTGGGGAGCGGTGTTCTCTGAATTTATAGTTGTTTCATTTTATTCTTTGTGGCCATGTACAAAATGTGATTGGTGGAAGAAAACATTTGAAAAGGATGTCATCTTCTTTCTTCCTAACAATAAATCTGGGACTGAGAAGAACGAGACTCTGCAACCTGAGTGAAAAGATGAGAATGCACTCCCTCATTTTCACCTATATTTGTCTGTTCATAAGCAAGGCTCTCATCCCTTGCTTGACCTGAAAGGGAAGGCAGAAGGTGATGTGCTAACGCCTGACGTGGAGATGTTTGCAGGTTCAGCACGCAACATGTCAAGCCTCCAGTTGAATGCGAGGCACTAGCACAAAGGGTCCCTTCGTGGGGGAGGGGTCCTAGCAAAGTTATCAAGAAAGAGAGATTCTCCCCTTAGAGCAGGACTTGCCAACAGGCTTCATTCCAACTCCCATACTCCACCGAAACTGTTTAAGAACTATATGTGCTAAGTGACTCTGAGAAGCCAGACCCTTCTTGGATCTAAGAGTGAAGATTCTTTCCTGGCAAATGAACAGTGCAATTTGTTTTCATCAATGAGACCTATGGACTTCTATCCTCTCTAGAGGGCCAGCCTTCCATCTTTAATGAGCATAGCCCCCATAAGCCATCTTCCTAGCACTTACAAACACTTGACTTTTTCTCTCCAACAAATGACACCTGTATTTCTTTGCTGCTGTGTCCCCTGCCTGGAAAGTTTCTATCCCCAGCTTTGTTACCTGTTTCTTAGCTCTGATGGTCCCTGTTTGGCAGTCCCAACACAATGGGTACCTATGTGTCCAGAGAGAGAGGAGGGCTTGCTGAGGGCCAAGAGGTCAGAGGAACAGGCCCTGTTTTAGATCCTAAACTATTGTAGAATTTCTTCCAGAAGAATAGCTTGAGAAAGAGGGGGCATACTTTATCCAAGTTGACCACAAAATAAACAGCTTCTTTGGTAGTTTTGATAATGCCCATAAAAGCCTCACTTTGAAGGAAGATGCTGCTAGAGTTGACATAGAAGAAAAGTTCCTTTCCAATTAAGCAATTTCTTGTTTTACCTCGTTTGTGTTAACGAGGGTCTGTGGAGGGAAATGGGTCTGCTCATACTGGCAGGTTGTTTTTTGTGTGTTTTTTGACTACTGTTTCTTTCCCCAGATCCCCATGGCTCTCAGTCCTGGCAAGGTGGGTAGAATCACCTTGGGAGGTTCTAAAACTCTGGATGGCCCAGGCCTCACTTCTAGAAATTCTGCTCTCATCGCCTATGGTGGGGCCCAGGAATCTGCCTGTTGTCAGCGCTCCTAGGGGATTCTAATACACCGCCAAGATGGAGCACCATTGCAAAAGCAAATGGATAACGGTGATTGAAATTAAAGCCCTGTTCTACTGGGAAAGTTGATCAAATTTTTATTAAGAATGAGGGTCTTCAGAAGACAGTTGCCTAATAAGGTCAGGCTAAGGTTAAGAGCTAAGTGTTTCTTAAGAGCAGGACACATACTGAGAGCATTTTAAAACCCAGAACTAACACTGGGAAAGCCCAGTCTAAGATGCTCTTTTCAGAAAGCTTCTTAAGTCCATTCTCTCATAACAATACTCCCCGCAGCCACGTGACAACGAAGGTGAATGAGGAAACTGAGGCTCAGAAATGGTGAGAGACTCATCCTGGGTCACCCTCTGCAGAGACTCTAGAGCCTGGGCTCTTTCGAATTCATCACCAAGTCCCCAGGAAGCCTTCACTGGTGCAGGCTCAGGAGCACTGAAGATGGAAATGCAAAGCATGTTCTGCTTTCAGGCTACAAATAGGCCCTGAAGACTTACTCAGGGGGAATGCAGCAGCGAATACACCGTTGACCAGAGAATCCTCCTCCTCCTGTACTGGAAAACTGTGCCCTGTGACTGGGTACAGGGTTGCTGCTTGCGGAGTGGGAGACAGGGAAGGGCCCTCCCGCCCCCTCTCTAGAGCTGAGCACAGACTCAACCCCAGCATTGCCAGACTCCGCTTGAATTTGGATTTGGAAATTCTTAGGAAAGGAAATGAGTGGGGTTTTGTGGGGGCTCTGCTTTAAGAAATGCCCATGTCAACCATGTCAATGCCCAAGACCCCCTCAGTCTTCAGTTTTCTTTAATAGGGTACATCCCTAGAGTAAAAACCAGGTCCATGTTCAAGAAATAGGTTGGAGACTCCTTGATTCCTGGCTCAAGCCAACTTCTGAGAAGAAAGACACCCCGGAGTAGTGGAGGTGGGGTGCACGGCCCCCTCCTGTATCACAAATCAATTCACAAAGTAGTGAATCCATCTTTGGACAGAAACCTCAACTGCAGTCAGGCTTCCGTTTATGACAGTAACTCGAGAAGCCTTTTCTCAAGGAGATGCCAACGCATGAAGTGGTTGTATTTATAGAAGTTAAATCAACCTCTTCTGAGAGGTCATAATACCTTACAGGAAATGGGGAGCCTCTGTTATGTGAAAACTCTGGATAAAACTGATCGTAGAAATAGTAACAAAAACATTCGTGAATATTCTTGCCTGCCTGCTTATGAGAAAGAAAATTACCAGCTGAGGTTAAACCATTAGTGTGTATAAAGTTGATTTATACTGTGAATCTAGCAAAGTTGGTCACATTTTAAAATTTTTTGATAGGACATGTATTTAAATGTGAATAAATTCAGCCCTTTTGAAAAGGAACGTGGACTGCACTCTGATATTGGTAAAATTTCCAAAAATTAAGGTGTTTGCCCACTGGCAATATGATTATAGGGCTCTGGGCACGTTTTAGACTGGGCAATGTCTTCTTTCTCACAAGACTGTTTAGATTTAACTCCCTCCTTCTGCCTTCTTTCTAGAAAGTTCTGAATGATAAAGCCCTTGATGAGAAGCTTGTCTGTTGTCTTCCAACCTAGATGTGGCCAGAGGTAGTCTCAAGACTCAGAGAGACAAATCCGAGGATGTACCTAGATCTTAAAGAATGGAAATATCTGCAGTGATGAGCACTATTACAGTGAAGCAGAGAAGAGAAAGGAAAGCGAGGAGACAGGAAGGTCGGGAGTGCTCAGAGCACACTGCTGGATGGCTCAGCTCCTAAACCCACATGAGTCACTTTCCCCTTCTGCCACTGCAGAAACTAAATCTGTCTGTTGCCTCCTCCTAGGTCAACAGAGTGCTCATCTGCAACCTCAGCGTCAAAGAATTCCTCTTATTGGAGAGGGTATTTCTCATCCCCACCAAGAAATATCAGTCATTTTTACTATCCTCCAATGTACCCTCTACAGACAGCCTGAGATGGTGCTAAGATTTTCGCAAATGTGTCCTCAGGTACAGAAAGAACATGTGTTTTGCTGCTGTATCTCTTCATCCTCTGTCATTCTTGGCTCATTTCCCGAAAGATTAGGGAAGTCATCCCAGCCCCTGAGGCTGTGAAATTCCAGTAGAGGCCACTCCCTGAACACCACAGAGGCCAAGCTGTCCCACAGGCCTAGCCCAAGCCACCTGTCACCCAGCTGACACCCCCTCCAGCTTTGCGGTCATCTCTGCCGCTGCCTGGGCAAGTGAGCTGGGGAGGGTATAGAGGTAGGGTTCAGGTATAACTCTAAGGGACGAGTCAGCAGCTAAGTCACTGAAAAGAACACTAACAGTGTCTGGGTGGCAGCCCCACTGGTGACCCATCTCAAAGTCACATACAGTCACCCTGGACATTAGAAAATACTTCTCTAAAAACCTCAAGCTCAGCACCAAGTTGGTTTGATAAGTCTCTACATGTACTACAGGGATTAAAAAAATAGAAATTTCTAGCCCTCTGAATATGAAGCCAAAGACACTAGTATTTCTGTGGAATTGAGAGATTCTCTTTCAGAAAGTTCAACAGAGGTTTGCTTATCCTTTAAACTCAGCTTAACGTCACTTCTTCCAGGACGCCACCTCTGACTGCCTCGCCACTCTGGGTGAGCTGGACCTTCTCTGTGCACCCAAAGTCCCTCTTTTGAATACTACTGTGATCCTTCCAACACATTTTAATGACCTAGACTGTGAGCTCCTTAATGGTAGGGGAGGAAGCAGGTCTAGCTCATTTTGAATTCCAGTAACCGAGGATTCTATGTTTGTTGAATGAATAAATGAAGTCATTCTTTTAAAAAAGGTTTGTTTCTAGAAGTTGCTAACAATCAGACAAATGTATGTGGCATTTCAATGTACCAATAAAAATCCTTGATATTTAAGAAGGTCAAAATTTTGAGTTTGAAATTTGAAAAGGAAAGTAAGTACAGTATCTATTTTTTCTAGACCAGGGAGAGACAATTAATAATTAATCTCTTTTTAATGGCTAGGAAGAATTTCATGATTGTTGAGACCTGCTGATGGTATTACAATGAAACATCGATTTGGCCTAACTGGGAGTGTTTCCAAGGCAACAGTGACTCTAAATCATGTCAAATTACAGCTGTTATCTCCCTGGCTGTCAGTTTCCCTTAGAAAGCTAATTCAAATTGAAAATGTCTACCTTTAGGTCAAAGTTTAACTTTTCTTTGGATCCATCTGCTTTATCAGACAAAAAGAGACAGACAAAGTAAGACAGAAAACAGAGAGTGACAGAGAGAATAGAAACCCCTGAAAAACAGCACAATTGTTTTTCAGTTTTCTAAAGAAGGCTGGCAGAAGTGGACTCTCTAAAAGCCATACCTCAGGGTTCACTAGCTGATTTTGTCACTCAATGGGCTAATAATATTCCTTAAGTCAGGAACAATTTTTCTTTTTCTTTTTCAAAGCAAAGTGAGATCTCATGCTGTGAGTTCCGGAGACACTTCAGTCTTCAGAACCTACAGCACCCCACTGAGACTGCAGGGGAACTCAGGAACGATACCTGCGGTTCATCCGGGGTGTGCATGAGTAAAATGTGGCAAAATAGGAAGGGGGAGGCACAGGCGGCACAAAATCATCAGGGTCCGGGATGCGTCCATGATCCTCCACTTCTTCAGCAGAAATCTGGGATTCATCCTAATTAAACAGCAGCTCGGTTAGTCAACGGTCTTCATTACAAAGGCACGGGGAGAGAGGCAGTGGAGGACACGAAGGGGTCCATGGGCTGGCTCAGGGGAAACATAGCCATGACTTACGATGCAGGATCTCCTGGTTGCGAATATCTGGAGGTAGCGGAGGGCGGCGGCCACCAAGCAGACGGTGGTGGTCAGGGCATTCAAGGCACACAGGGCAAAGAGGACTTTCTGGGGCAAGGAAACAAGGGCACCACTAAGTCCTTCAACATACATCACCAGAATATCATGTAGAAAATCTTAAAAATAATAATAACGCTGCCTCCATAAGACAATTCTCAGGAGAGGCTGCATGTAAAGGATTTAGGTGGTGTCTGGCTCATGGAAAGCGCCCACATAAATGCTGGCTATTATTATGACCCTCATGCAATAATGCTCACTTCTTAATTCCAAAAACTTTTCTTAGAAGCTCCCTGTCACAGAACGACCTGGTATGACAGTATTTCTTTTTGCAAGCATCAGAATACTGTCAGGAAACACTCCTTCCAGGAGAGCAGTGAGTTTCTCTTCTGAGGCTGATTTCCCCAGGGATAGCAATTCCCAGCCTCCTCCCTCCCACAGCCTCCCACCCACACAGCGCACTGCTTCATTTGTGGCCACTGATTCTATTTCAAGAGCAATTGGCTGTGCGGCCCCATGCACACGACGAGGACGCTGCAGGGGCCGGCCCAGCCAGAGTGGAAATAGGACTTCTCTCCACTAAACACACATCTCAAAATAGCAAAAGCCATTCCAAACACTTCTGTTGGTACAGTCCTGGCTCCTTTAGTGGGGCTTTCCCCAAGCTAAGTCCTGGCTCCGAAAGTTTGGGGGTGACTCAGCTACCAAAAATGCAGAAGCCATGGAAAGCAGGCCATTTCTACATCCCACACAACCCAGAGCTGGTAGCTTGGAACAGTTCTCTCTTTGCTTGGAGACTCTTCCTCCCCACCAAAATGAAACCCAAAACAAATATCTAAAGAAAACCGGTGGAAGTGGATTCTCTAAAAGCCATGCCTCAGGGTTCACCAGCCGATGTTGTCACTCACTGAGCTAATGTTCCTTAAGTCAGGGCACAAATTTTATGCAACTCCCTGATGAAGGCTAATTTTGTACTTCTCTTCAACTGGGATCATCTGTTTGTTTAATCTCTTTTGCTTATTATAGTTGTTGCCTATGAAACAAGAGCTAAGGTGCTTCAATTCCTCCATATTTTCTGGCCAATCTCTCTCCTTAGTCTATGTGTTGCAGACTTGTAGTACTCAGTGGTGCATATGACCCACATAAGCAAACAAATGAGCATCAGAACAATGACACATGAGTGTGCAACTTAAAGGTTTTGCTAACAGCTACACCATATATATGTGTGTATGTATACATATGTACGTATAAATATGTGTGTGTGTATGTGTATACATATACATATATATAGTCAGGCTCCTTTCCATTTTTTACTATCTTACAGTTCTTCAGCACAAAGAAGGCTGTCCATACATAATTTAACACACACAATGATCTGTGGTTCCTTCTGCATTCAATTCTGTCTCTGGGGTCACTCACATGTGCTTTCAGCAGCTTAACTATTTGAAGCAGGTAACAGAACAGGAATATTTCAAGTAATTTTGCCTTCTTTGGGGGCTCCGTGGTGTATTTACTGTGGGGGTGGGAATCTGTTCGAGGTACCTTAAGTAGAAGGTGAACAGCACTACAGGGCTGAACTGGAAAGAGTTTCAAGGCGTTTTCTTTGTCTGTGCACTTGGCTGGTTGAAATTCTTCACAACAGAAGCAAATCTTGCCTTCACCTAAGTCCACCTTAATGGAGGAAAGGTAGAAAAATACTTTAATTATTAAGAAAACCACCCCGGCTCCACCATGGAACACCAATCCTGTAGAATGAGGTTATGGCAGGGTTCTGTGTCAGGCAATGCCTCTCTCGGTCAGGATGGGCTAGGGTATGGCATGGTAACAACCAAAACCTACACTTCAGTGGCTTTCCCAAAACAAAGGGAATTTTAATATTCCTCCTTTCTCCTTTAAAGTCTCCAGCTGAGAACTTCCTGTTTTTACACTAATCCCGTTTAGTGCTAACAAATAAGCAGCTAAATGAGACGAAGTATCAGCCTCCATTCTGCTCATGTACACGAGTCCCACTCTTCCCCAAAAAGAACCAAACTCACTTTCTTTTTCCAACACGATGCACTCTGATTTTCATTTTTTGGACTTGGTGCAAGCCTCAAGATCTTAACCTGAAAGCTCTCTCTCTCTCTCAGACAATGCTAGGCATCATCTTACAAAGTACTCCCTTCCCAACCAAGTCCATTCTTGATACAAAGCGTTTAGTTAAGTGGGAAACCAGGCCTATGTGGGCTGCACCCATGTGAGTGCTTTATCCATATAACATAGATGTCCAGCTCTTCAGAAACTTCAGCTACCTAGAACCTCTGCAGTGAGCCAGTCTGGATGGCAAAATTTTCCAGATGGGTGAAATTTAATCCCTTTAAACAAACCTATTTGAAAGTTTACTCATTATACAAATGATCATGAATACCAACTAATTTTCCCACTGGATACAAAGAAGCCCTCAGACTCTGTACAAAACGATTCCAGGCAACTGTGCATTGTGCGTTCCTGCTCCCCTATTCCTGATCCTTGCAGAATCTAATACCTTCACCTCCATTCTTAATCCCATCTCTGCCCAAATATTTCTAAAAACTTACTCTTGCTTCTCATCAGTCACTTTAGCCTATCCACAAACAAATCTGTAGAAGTCTCGCTGATCCTAAATAATGAACATCCACCCTGCATTCTTGATGCTATTGCCTGAAGAGGTCAGATCCTTGTCTTCCCCCCGTCACCTTTCAACAGTAGCATTCTTAACCCTACCAGCACATTTGAATTTTCTGGAGAGCGTTTTAAAAACCGATGATGCCATCTTTAGCACTCAGGGAACTACAAATTAAAGTGACAGCAAGCTCTCCCTTTGGCCTCATCAGACTGGCAAAACTTTAAAGAGAGAGAAACTCTCTTTGCTGGTGGAGATGTGGAGAGCCACTAGTAGAAACTCACCAGTCACTGGGGAG
This sequence comes from Macaca thibetana thibetana, assembly GCF_024542745.1. Classification (NCBI taxonomy): domain Eukaryota; kingdom Metazoa; phylum Chordata; class Mammalia; order Primates; family Cercopithecidae; genus Macaca; species Macaca thibetana. Next base: position 81,790,969 of record NC_065592.1, on the reverse strand, counting down.
TTTAAGCCCTTTAATGAAGGAACTGACTATCCATTTTAAATTAAAACTACGTCCCCAACCACTTTGGAAAATTCTTTAGCACCACATGATCCAGCAACTCCATGCCTAGGTATTCACTCAAGAGAAATGAAAAGTGCCTCCCCAAAACAACAATGCTCACAGCAGCTTTGTTCATAATACCCCCAAACTGGAAACAATCTAAATGTCCATCAACAGGAGAACAAAAAAAAAAAAAAACAATTCTGGTATTTTTATAAAATGAAATAGCGTCCTGAAAAAAAGGAACAAACAACAGATACAATATAAAAATATGGATGAAGTTCAAGAACATTACTGAGCAAAATAAGTCAGACACAAAAATGTTCAAACCATGTGACTCCATCTATATGAAGTTCAAGGACAGGCAAAACTAACCTATGGTGAAAGAAATAGGAACAGTGGTTGCCTATGAGAGAGTAGAGACTGCCTGAAAAGAGAAACTAAAGAACTTTTTAAGGTGATAGAAATACTGTTTGGAGTATAACAAACAATATTTTGTTTGCACTATAGAGATTGGAGTATAACATGAGTGTATACATTTGTCAAAATAAATGTATACATTGGTCAAAACTTATAATGAACTGCACACTTAAGATTTGTGTTTTTCACTATAACTTTTACCCCAATTTAAAAACAATGGATAGAACAATAAAATGGTTGAATTTGTAATAATAAATGAGACAGGCAGGAGACAAGATACTGCTGAGAACAATTCCTTGTCCTGGGAACCTACTCCGCTTAGAACTAAAATCTCCCTAAGGATATACAGAATGATATTAATGGCAACACTGTGTCTATTGGTCAAAACCCAAGCCACAGCAGGCAATAACAAAATAAGGAACTAACTTGGTAGAAGAAATTAAGGGTGTTAGTCTGTATTTACTCTTCTCTAAGTGATACATCTTTAAGTAATAAAAACAGGATGCAGGGAAGTACATACAATATGCCCATTTTTAAAAAATCATGAACAACCCCACCCCATACATACTTATGTAATATTACATGACCATGAAAACATTAAGAAATATAATTTCCCAGCCTGTTACTAAGGATTTGGGGCGACAGATACAGGCAGAGCGGGAAAGAGGAAAGAACAACCCCTTGCCCGAAAAGGTTTCATTTGTCAATAATTTCCCCAAAGGAAAACAACACTTATAACATGATCCTGTTGACTATGTGCATTTTTGTGCATAAAGAGATGCTTAACACATGGCCAAACTGTTATCCAGGGATAGTGGGAATTCAAATGATATTTAAGTTCTGCCTTATACTTTCATGGCTTGCCCAAACTTTTATAATTATATCATCAGAAATAATCACAGAGTTGGTTTTGTGGTAGAAAAAAAATTTATTAAAAATAGACTTAGTGCAAACCATATTCTGATATACAGAATATATAAAGAACTTCTACAACTCAATAACAAAAAAACAAATAACTCAATTTTAAAATGGGCAAAAGACTTGTATAGACGTTCTTCCTTTAATGAAGACATACAAATAGCCAGCAGGCATATGAAGAGACTATCAACATCACTAATAATAAGGAAAATGCAAATCGAAACCAAATGAGGTATCACCTTATACTCATTAGAATGGCCACTTAAAAAAAAAAAAAAAAAAAAAAAAGCAGAAAATAACAACTGTCACTGAAGATGTGTGGAAATTGGAACCTGTGTGCACTGTTGGTGGAAATATTAAATGGTGCCATTGCTATGAAAACCGATACAAAGCTTCCTCAAAAAATTTCAAATAGAATTACCAAATGATCACTTCTGGTTACATATCCCAAAGAATTAAAACTAGGATCTCAGAGATATATTTGCATGCCCATGTTTATTGCAATGTTATTCACAATAACCAAGAGTAGGGGCCAACTTAAATATCCATCACAGATTAATGGATAAACAAAAGGTATCATGTACATACAATGGAATATTACATAGTCTTAAAAAGGAAGGGAATTCTAACACATGCTGCAACATGATGAACCTTGAGGAGATGATGCTAAGTGAAATAATCCAGTCACAAAAAGACAAACAGCGTATTATCCTACTTGTATGAGGTACCTAGGGTACTCAAATTCATAGAAAGGGAATGTGAAGTGGTGGTTACCAGGGGCTGGAGGATGGGGAGCTGTTGTTGTTTAATATGCATAGACTTTCAGTTTTGCAAAATGAAAAGAGTTCTAGAGATTGGTTGTATAATAATGTGAATATACTTACCTCTACTGAACTGTAAACTTAAAAATGGTTAAGATGGTAAATTTCATGCTACGTGTATTTTACAATAAAATTTTTTTCTTTTAAGTTCAGAGATGGTACAAGTCCACAACCTCTTACTCACAATGCTGAAATCCAAAAAGCTCTGAAAACCAGAAATCATGATAACAGCCTGCTGTCCCAGACTCCACTGGCATGCTATATAATAAATAGTATATGCACAATATTTAATCTTCTAAAATTGGAAAAACTCTAAATGCTGACACACACCTGGCCTCCAAAGGTTTCAGATAAAAGACTGTTGACCTGTATTCTGGCAATATCCAAATATCCATTTTTTTCTCTTTAGATGAGGACAGTCAGAGACTGATTGCTTGTGGACACCTGATCCATCTATTCACTATCTAATGATGCATTATATCACTATGGTTCCGGGGTTTTGCTGGCTGGTCCCTGCTTTGGAAAAAGTAATCGACAACTTGGGTGAAATAATCAGCAGGCAGCTCTTTGTTTTGTTTTCCCACTTCCTTTTACCCATTTCAGGTTTCACTTCAGGACAGTTGCCTGGTGCTGAATGTTGCAAGTCTCGCCAGGAACCCCTGACAAGCCAGGGTCTGCCTAGATGCCCGGTGATGTTTTAGGACTGCTTACCAGATCACACCTGGGGACGCTGGACACAAACTGGGCCCCTTGGCAGCCTAGGATAAATCCAGCTAGATTTAAGAGGACGCAAACCACAGACAGCAGCACAAAGAGGTTTACCTGAAATGGCAAGAGAATGGACAGTTAGTAAAAGATAACAGCTAAATTCAGACAAAGTTTTATCTAATTTTAAAACCTCATATTCTCTTCCAAGATGAAATTTTTTTTAAAAAGATCAGAACCGTGTTTTTAATGTGACAAACTTTTTTTCACATTTTAGAGTTGTTAAAATTGTGCTGAGGGATGCCATTGACTCTTAAGTCTTCTCAATAACCTCAAGTCCTTATTTTTTCCTCTTTGAAAATAATTCTTACTCCCTTATCTTTCATCCACACATTACATTAAGCCCTAGCTATTTCCTTCTTGAGCCACTCTTATTTTTTTTCTTTTAGTTTTGTGGGATCAGCAGCAAATAAACAAATGGAGAACTCTGGAATATAAGTGAAACCCAGGTACATCAAGGAGCTCAGAGCCTTTACTATCCAGAAATCACAGTATGCAAATGGACATAAAGATGGGTCCTTTTTTCAGTTCTGAACACTTTAGGTACTAAAGAATACGTACACAAAGATTTTCCATGTGCTTTTCTCTAAAGTTAATTATTACAAATATTACTCCGAATAATTTAAAAATTGATAGTAGTCAACTGAGAAGCCAGTATTTACTTAGTACAAGTTAGAGATTATGCAGGCTTTTCAACTTGAGAGCCATGATTATTAAGAAAATTAAATCTTACTGCAAATACAAAAGATTAGAGGAAATAATTATCAGTGTTAGAACCAAGCGTCAATTCAGGTAGCTGATATGTCAGAGTTGGCTGGTAAATGAGTTCACATATGAACAAGAAACCTTGTTCTTTAACTATTGTTATTCCAAGTCAAGCTTGAAAGCATTTCCCAAGACCCATTTTGAGTCAGTGTTTAATATCACATGATGCTACTTTACCTAGGGGGAATTCCTTCTTCTCTCCAAGAGAAGTTTGGCTTCTTTCCTTTTATTGTTAATTGGGATACAGCCTGCCATCAGATTTTGGGGAAAATACTAATGGAAGCTGCTGTTGTTACTGTTTCCCAGGCTGGATTCCTCGGTGTCTACTGGACTTAACTTGAGCAGCATATAGAATATGTCCCCTCCTGCACTGTATCATTTATGATTATGCCACAGTTTCTTGGAAAAGGAGAATACATAATTGGCAAAGGACAGGGCTTGATCTTCCCACATGGGCTTCTATTACACACTAGCAGTTGCTACTCAAAGAGATCTAATATATCTAGAATCTTCATACCCAATAACACAGTCACTGTTCCTATGGAAAAGTCTTGAGTTTTCCTTTGGAAGTTTTCTTTTAAGACAATGTACAATGCCTTGAAAAGAAAGTGTGGTTATAGTGCCCATCAGCACGCCAATAAAAATTAACATCATCAGCTATAAAACGGGTGAGGGCCCATTACTCCTAACACCAAACCCAAAATCTCTTCACTAAAATCTTAAAGCCAGCCCACTGAAGGACACAGTTAGGAAAATCAATAGTAGGCAAGCTACAGACCGGTAGAAAATATTTCCATGCATACATTCAACAACAACTTGTGTCCAGAATATACAAGTAACTCCTCAAATCAATAATAAAGAGACAAGCAACCCAATTAAAAATTGGGGCAAAAGACTTAAATAGACATTTCATACAGACACACAAAAAATATAAGACTAGCCAAAAAGCACATGAAAAGGTGTTCAACATAATTAGTTGTCACAAGTGCAAAGTAAAAACCAAATGAGATACCATTTCACACCAACTAGAATGGTTAAAATGTAAAAGACTGACAAAACCAAGTGCTGGTGAGAATGAGGAACACTTGGACTCTCAGACACTGCTTGTGCAAGTATAAGATGGCACAACCACTTTAGAAAATTGTTTGTCATATGAAAAAAAAGCTCATCATCACTGGTCATTAGAGAAATGCAAATCAAAACCACAATGAGATACCATCTCATGCCAGTTAGAATGGTGATCATTAAAAAGTCAAGAAACAATAAATGCTGGAGAGGATGTGGAGAAATAGGAACGCTTTTACACTGTTGGTGGAAGTGTAAATTAGTTCAGCCATTGTGGAAGACAGTGTGGTGATTCCTCAAGGATCTAGAACCAGAAATTCCATTTGACCCAGCAATCCCATTACTGAGTATATACCCAAAGGATTATAAATCATTCTACTATCAAGACACACGCACACGTATGTTTATTGCAGCACTATTCACAATACCAAAGACTTGGAACCAACCCAAATGCCTATCAATGACAGACTGGATAAAGAAAATTTGGCACATACACATCATGGAATACTATGCAGCCATAAAAAAGGATGAGTTCATGTCCTTTGCAGGGACATGGACGAAGCTGGAAACCATCATTCTCAGCAAACTAACACAGGAATAGAAAACCAAACACCTCATGTTCTCACTCACAAGTGGGAGTTGAACAATGAGAACACATGGACACAGGGAGGGCAACTTCACACACCAGGGCCTGCCAGGGCTGGGGAGGCTAGGAAAGGGAGAGCATTAGGAGAAATACCTAACATAGATGAGGGTTGATGGGTGCAGTAAACCACCATGGCACGTGTATACCTATGTAACAAACCTGCATGTTCTGCACATGTCTCTCAGAACTTAAAGTATAATAAAAGAAAAAAAAAGAAAATTGTTTGTCAGTTTCTTAAAAATTAAATATAAATCTCCCATGCAGAAGAATTGCAAATAATTTATGAAGCCACTGCCAAATTCTACCAAACTTATAAAGAAGAACTAACACCGATTCTCCTCAAGCTATTCCAAAAAATTGAAGGAGAGGGCATTCTCCCTAACACATTTACAAAGCTAGCATTATCCTAATACCAACACCAGACAAGGACACAACAAAAAAAAGAAAATATCCAATGTCCCTGATGAACATAGACACAAAAATCCTCAATAAAATGCTAGCAAACTGAATCCAACAGCACATCAAAAAGATATACATCATGATCAAATGGAATTTATCCCATTCATGCAAGGATAGTTCAACATACCCAAACAATAAATGTGATACATCACATCATGAGAATGAAGGACAGAAAGCACATGATCCTCAAATTTAACATCCCTTCAACAGACTAGGCATAGAAGAAACATACCTCAACATAATAAAGACCATAAATGAAAAACCCACAGCTAACACCACATTGAATGAGGAAAAGCTGAAAGCCTTTCCTCTAAGAACTGGAACGAGAAAAGGATGCCCACTTTTGCTACTTCTATTCAACACAGTACTAGAAGTCCTACCCAGAGCAATCAAGAAAGAGAAAGAAATAAAAGGCATCCAAATTAGTGCAGAGGAAGTCAAATTGTTCCTCTTTGCAGATGACATAATCTTATAGCTAGAAAAATCTAAAGACTCCCCCAAAAGACTCTTAAATCTGATAAATAAATTCAGTAAAGTTTCAGGATACAAAATCAACATTTAGAAAATCAGTAGCATTTATATACACCAATAAAAAATGAGCTGAGAAAGAAATAAAGAAGGCAATCCCATTTACAATAGCTACAAATATATATATACACACATATATATACACATATATATGTGTGTGTGTATGTTTATTGCAGTACTATTCACAATAGCTAAGCTATGGAAGCCACCTAAGTGCCCATCAGCAGATGAATGAATCAAGAATATATGGTAATATACGGTATATATACATATTGAAAAGTTTAACTGGTCGTAAAAAAGAATGAAATCCAGTCATTCGCAGCAACCTGAATGGAACTGGAGGCCCTTATGTTAAGGGAAATAAGTCAGGCACAGAAAGATAAATATTGCATGTTCTCATTCACATGTGGGCGCTTAAACAGTTAATCTCACGGAGATAGAGAGTAGAATTATAGTCACCAGAGACTGAGATGGGTGCATGTGGGGTGTGGGGGATAGGATCAAGGAAGAGAGGTTGGTTAATGGATACAAACATACAATTAGATAGAAGGAATACGTTCTAATGTTTGAAAGCAGAGTAGGGTGACTATAGTTAACAAAAATATATTGTATATTTCAAAATAGCTAGAAGTCTTGAAATGTCCCCCAATACATAGAAATGATAAACACTCAAGGTGAGGGATATCCTAAATACCCTGATTTGATCATTATATGATCATTATTTTGTTGCTATCCATGTAACAAAATAGCACGTTTAACCCATATGTCCATATATTATGTATCAATGTTTTAAAACTGCATTGAGTGAAATTAGCCAGATACTGTATGATTTCACTTACTTAAAGTTAAGGAATAGACAAAATAACCTATAGTGATAGAAATTAGAAGAGCAATTGCCTACTTGGGAGGAGGGCAGGGAGGGAGAAGATTGACTGGAAACACATGAAAGAATGTTCTGGGGTGATAAAAATGTTCCACCTCTTGTTTTGGGTGGTAGTTACATGCAGTATTCAAATTGTCAAAATTTAGCTAACTGAACACTTGCAATCTGGAATAGGACTGTAGATAAATCATACTTACCTTATTTTTTAAAAGAAAATCCTGGCCGGGCATGGTGGCTCAAACCTGTAATCCCAGCAATTTGGGAGGCCGAGACGGGCGGATCATGAGGTCAGGAGATCAAGACCATCCTGGCGAGCACGGTGAAACCCCGTCTCTACTACAAAATACAAAAAAAACTAGCCGGGCGAGGTGGCGGGCGCCTGTAGTCCCAGCTACTCGGGAGGCTGAGGCAGGAGAATGGCGTGAACCCGGGAGGCGGAGCTTGCAGTGAGCTGAGATCCGGCCACTGCACTCCAGCCTGGGCGACAGAGCGAGACTCCGTCTCAAAAAAAAAAAAAAAAAAGAAAATCCTAAATCCAGCAGTCAAGGCAGGATTGTGAGATCATACAATGCATGTGGCTACTTCTAAAATGTCTGATTGGCAAACAAGCTGAGAGAAGGCTCCAGGGAGTCACTGCCTGGTAGGCTTCATTTCCCTCCTATACTGGAGGGGCTGCCAAGTACAAGTCAAAGTCAAATCGTTAGAATGCCTCTCCTGCAAAGCCCAGAAGGAAGACCTGGGGTTTCACTTGTACACATAGACTCTGTACAAAATCGCCATGCACTGTTGTTCAACTTTATTCCTGCATATGACTTTACTATTATGTTATTAAAACTCTGGTCAAACTTAGCCAAATGGTCACCTGAATTACCCTAGCACAGACAACTGTGGCATAAATCAGACATAGCTCTTTCAGAAGTTGGATCATCTTCCAGGATACAAAATATTGGAGTCCTAAAGAACTCAGGGTTTACAGGGACCTTCAGAATGGACCCCTCTAGCTTTAACCTGGTTAAAATGTGAATTTGACATCTGAAGACCTGGCTCAAACTCAGGCTTTCCCACTTGTTTGCTGTGATATCTTAGGCCAATTTTGTGAGATTTTTCTCATCCATTAAGTGGGTCTATCTTCCCACCTACCTCACAAGATTATTAGGAGAGTCATGTTAGCTTATTTATATGGAAGTCCTTTATAAACTGCAAAATACAATGTACACAGCTTTATTATTAATGGGAATTTCCTCTTTGCAGGAGCAGCTTGTTATTACAAAGTGAATTTCACAAAACACATTTCATTAGGTTTGGTACCAGAATTTCATTCTTTTGCTTGTGACACCTGAATTTATGGAAGCTGGAAGGGACATTCAAATTGTAAGATAAATCTGCAGTTATATTATTTCCAGAACTTGTCCAAAAAGAATGATGTCTGCAGCCTCCTTTAGGAACTTGCTCTACACTGGACCACTGACATCTGCAAGTGGGGCATCTCCCTGTTTGCCCTGCCACAGCCTCTCTCCACACTTACCCTCCCTTTACTCTACCCATGGGGAAGGCTGAGCTATGCAGACTGGCTCAGTGGGGCTCCTCTGCCCTCTGGTCTCCAGTGAAGCTCAACCAACAGGGACCCCTGATGGAAAGAAGACCACAGGGAGGGAAGAGAGTGAGGCTGGGGAAGTTATTCTCCTGGTTCCTTCTCTGCAGCCTCAGGCTGGCTGTGTCCCTTAAAGGAAAGCCACACAGGCTCTCAGGGGTCCTCTGTACATGACTCTGACTCCCAGGTTCTTGCCACCACCCCCACTCTTCCCTGCAGGCTTAGAAAAGGTCCATCTTTTTCTAATTTCATCATTCCCCATACCCTGCACATACCTCTGTGAGTCGTCCCTTTATTAACCACTTGTCAATTGTAATTGTATTGTGCCATCTGTTTCCTGCTGGGAGCTTGACTGATCCAACTTCTCTATAAAATTGTTCCTTATATTAATATTTAACCTAATGTTCTTCCTGCTCATTAAGCCCCATTCCTATTGTTATCATTTCAAATTAATCATCACTTGCCCAGTGAAGTGAACACTATGGATTACTGCTCCTGAATTCTACCAAAGCCAATGCATCATTGAGGTTTACTCTCGAGAAACAGAAAAACACAAAGTTGACAGAGAACTGTCTTTCTAGAACTTGTATTTTAGACCGTGAGAGACGGTGGGAGCCAAAAATTAGAGGGCTTGCCCCACATTGCCCTGTAGTCTTTAAGAGTAAGATGCAAAATCCAACCATTTAAGGATACATTGCAAAATCCAAGATCCAAAGAGCTAATGCTCTCACAGGGACTGGCGACATGGGCGTATCGGTCAGGGTTCTCTAGATGTGCAGAACTAATAGGACAGATCAATATATAAAGGGGGGTTTATTAAATAATATTAAATCACACAATCACAAGGTCCCACAATAGGCTGTCTACAAGCTAAGAGCAAGGAAGCCAGTCTGATCCCCAAAGCTGAAGAACTTGGAGTTCAATGTTCAAGGGCAGGAAGCATCCAGCACAGGAGAAAGATGTGGGCTGGGAGGCTAGGCCAGTCTAGCCTTTTCACATTTTTCTGCCTCCTTTCTATTCACTGTCAGAGATTAGATGGTGCCCACCCAGATTAAAGGTGGGTCTGCCTTCCCCAGCCCACCGACTCAAATGTTAATCTCCTTTGGTAACACCCTCACAGACACACCCAGGATCAATACTTTGCATCCTTCAATCCAATCAAGTTGACACTCAGTATTAACCATCACAATGAGTTAAGTCTTCTATGCTTTTCTTATTTTTTGTTATTCATTTGAATCATGACTATTTTATGATACTTATACCAGGTGCCTTTATGCAAAACAAATTATGTTTTTCAGTTCAGTATTTTGAATTCACCTCAGCTCTGATCTCTGGTAATTGTGCCCCCAGTTCATTCCAGGTCTCAATTAACTGACCCAATGAAAGAATGTTTGAGGAACCTGAGGCTATCAAGAAGCAACATCACCTTCAATTTGCCTATCCCTTCCTGCTAAGATTTCTTCATAATCCCTGTCACACTGTACCATTAAATAATTATGCCTATCACAGCTTGGTATTGTTTGATACAAGATTTCATTCTTTAAATAGGCTGACCTTTCCCTACTGCCTAAGGACTTTTACTTTGCTCCTTGCTTCGCCACTGCTCCAATCTCTAGATGCGACTTAAACTTACTGTGCAGGTTTAAATAAATAGTTCCAGTAACTGTGGGAAGACAGAATAGTTTAAAAGTCAATAGGTTTTAAATGGTGAATTGAGCGTAAGGATTTAGCTCTACTAGTTCCTGAAAACTCACCAAAATGACAGGAAAAGAAAATATTTTTAATGCAGAAATCCTTAAGGACAGAGAGAACATGAGAACAGCAACAAAATTTTAGAAGGTAGAAAGTTGGTGGACAAGAATGAATTGACTCAGTGGTCCTGAGAAAAGTGAATCCCACAAAAGCAATGTAGAAAGCCAAAACTCAACAGGATTTACTCTTCAGAATCCCCAGATGTTCAGAAATGGTGGCACCAGATACTCTTTGGAATGAAAGTGAGCCTCAAAATAGAACTGACAAGAGTCTATTTAAAAAACAATTAGAAAATGGTACAACCACAATGGAAAATGATCAGCAGTTTCTAACAAAGTTAAATTTATACCATTCTATGACTTTTGCATATGTTCACAAAAAAACATAGACAAGAATGTTCATAGCACATGCTCCTAATGGCCCAAAACTGGAAAGAACCAAAATGTCAATAACAGAAGAATGGATGAACAAATTATACTACATTCATAAGTGGAATGAAGCTCAACAATAAAAAGAAACAGACAACTGATGCATATAAAATATGGATGAATCTCAGCAACCTTATATTGACTGAAAGAAGCCAGACACAAAAGGGCATGTGCTGTATGATACCATATAAAAAAAAGTTCTAGAACACATAAAAATAACCTATGGTAGAAAAAAATCAGAACAGTGGTTACTCCTGCAGGGAGAGAGAGGAATCGACTGAGAAGAGGCATAAGGAAACTTTATAGATTGCTGGAAAAGTTCTGTATCTTGATCTGGATAATGATTACACAGGTGTATACATGTATAAAAATTCAGCAATCTATACATTTAAGATTTGTGTCTGGTACCATATATAAATTATCCCTTTTTTTAAAAAGTCACTTAGAACTCCTGATTCCTTTTTCTGACCACACCTTTGGACCCAGAAGAAAAATCTCAACCACAGTTTAAGGTTGAAAGATTTTTCCACTGGAGAGCCAAAATTCTATGGAGACATGCCTTCAAAATTTTCAGAGAGAACTCCAATTTTGGAATTCTATACTTAGCTAAAAATGTTGATCGAGTTTGAATAGGATAAAAATATTTTCACTTTTTTTTTTTGCAATTTACATATAAGATTTTTAAAATGTGTTTTTAACATACCCTTTTCTCAGAAATTTACTACAGGATGCTCCACCAAAATTTGTGAGGAGTTAGGAAAAAAAAGAAGCTATGGAATCTAGGAAACAGGGATCCAACTCAAGAGAGGTTAAGGGAACGCCCAGGATAATGGTGGAAGGATGACAAAGATGATAGTAACATATGCAGAGCCTACTGGACTGGCTAGTCCAGATAGAGCAAGTCAAAAGGCTCCAGGAAGGATGAAAGTGATAGAATATCCAACAGATGTGCTTGAATATACGGAAAAGCAACTTAAACAATAAGAGGATGGTTGACATTTGAATCAATAATACACAGAAAAATGAAGCAAATGAAGAAGGAGCACCTTTGTTAACTTGAAGAAAAATAAAATATTTTACTGGAGAGGAAAGGGGATAGTCAAAATAAAATAAGCATTGAAAATAGCTCTGACCAAAATCATGATAGAACTTTATTGAGAAAAGGACTATAAAAGTATGTATTGGGGCAGAGAGGTGAAATGTAAAAGAGAAAGATTTCCTAATTGTCTACAATGCCTCAGTGACTGATTGCCTTTGGAAATTGGTTGAAGTGATTGTGTTTGGAAAATGGGATAAAGAACTGAGGATTTCTTCTTCAGACTTACAGCATTATTTGACCCTTTAAACTATGTGCATACATAACCTTGATAAATGGAAAAACTAAATTTAAAGCATAAAATGGAACAAAAAACATGAACTCAGAGTGAGATAAATGTATGTTTAATTTCCAGCCCATTGGCTTACTGGATGAATAATCTTGAGCAAATTACTGAAACTCACTGGGTCTCACTTATTTACTTATAAAAAATGAGTAATACCTCAAATGGCTGTTGAAAGGAACAACCAAAAAAAATAAAAGCAAAATAAGAACATGTCTATAAAGCTGCCCACAGCAGTGCCCAACACATATAATACGTTCAATACATCTCTCCTCAACAAATGCACTTGTCAATTCACAAACTTTTAATAGATCGGGAACTATGGTCATCTCTCTGTCTTCCTGCCCATCACTCCAGCTTAGCACTTCTCCCTTCGTGCAGTTGTCCTCCCCATCTAGCCTGTAACTGTCCTCATTGTCCCACTCTCAGTCCTCACACCTGTCCCTGACCTTTGCCATTTGTGTTAGTCCATTTTCATGCTGCTAGAAAGAACTGCCCAAGACCAGGTAATTTATAAAAGAAAGAGGTTTAATTGACTCACAGTTCAGTGTGGCTGGAGAGACATACAGTCACGGCAGAAGGTGAAGGGGAAGCAAGGCACCTTCTTCACAAGGTAGCAGGAAGGAGATGTGCCAAGTGAATGGGGAACAGCTCCTTATAAAACCATCAGATCTCATAAGAACAGGATGAGGGAAAATGCCACCAAGATTCAATTACCTCCACCTGGTCGCTCCCTTGACATGTAGGGATTATGGGGATTACAATTCAAGATGAAATTTGGGTGGGGACAAAAAGCCTAACCCATATCACCATCTCACCTCCACTTCTTAGTATGCTCATAGGTGGATGTTGGTATAAAGCAACTTCCCAGCTGGGTTTGGCCTCTATCACATCTGTCTGGCATCACATGCAGTATTCTAATCAAGAAAGGCTCTGGCTGGGTGCAGTGACTCACATCTGTAATCCCAGCACTTTGGGAGACTGAGGCGGGCGGATCACTTGAGGTCAGGAGTTCGAGACCAGCCTGGCCAACATGGTGAAACCCTGCCTCTACTAAAAATGCAAAAATTAGCCAGGCATGGTGGTACACGCCTATAATCCCAGCTACTCAGGAGGCTGAGGCAGGAGAATTGCTTGAATCCGGGAGGCAGAGGTTGCACAGTAAGCCGAGATAGCGCCACCACACTCCAACCTGGGTGACAGAGTGAGACTCCGTCTCAAAAAAGAAAAAAAAAAAAAAAGAAAAAAGAAAAAAAAGGCTTTATTAATGCTTTTAAAAAATTTTTCTTAACAATTAAATATGTTCATCAAATGTGATGCTTCTTTTTAAATTATCAGAAATAACACATATTTTTCCTAAATGTTAACAATGAATTTGTGCAGGTATATGTGTTGTTTTCATTTAAATATGAGCAGTTCACCAAATTATTTCCTCATGAGAAGAAACTTCTAAGAAAGCAGGAACTTTTACTTCAAAAGGTGCTAATCCCACCCTAGAATTCTTCGCTTTCACACTCTGTTTTGTCTTTTAATTCCCCAAGAAAATATTACTGGTCCTCATTTCATCATTGTGCCCTTTTATCCCCCTCACATGCAGCCTTTTGATACTCTCAAAAATAAATTTTTTAAAAAATGCTTTTCTCCAGTGGGGTAGAAAATCTGAAACAAGAACACAAAAACATAAGTGGTGGTAAATAATACTGAATGAATCAGTCAACCAATCAATGGACAAATGAAAGAAAATCTATTCTTTCTGATAAGTGCTATATACAGGTATCATACATTCTTACTAATATTCTAGGACATATATAGACAGGCCTGAAAGGCAAACACCTGATTGACTATCACTGCTAGCATGAAAATGGCTACCACCATTGCTTCTGCTGGGAACTCATCACTTCCCCAAGAAAGAAGATAGGAAGGGTTGGGACTTCAATTCCATTATGTCGAAGGAAGAAGTGAGAATGGTGGGTGGGTGGGAGAACAAAATACCTGTTCCTTAGAATTCAAGTTCCATTTTCCCACTAAAACAAGAACAATTGTGTGGTCTTGCTGTGAATCTGCCATTTAACATGTATGTCCTCAGTGCCATGGAGTCCAAGCACCAAAAAATCTGATTAGTCACTGGTTAATAAGACAAATGGCACAGGACCCATGACAGTTGATGTAACCACTTATTTAACTCTTAACATTTTACATTTCAATTTAATTTGGGGAAGCATTTCAATATAAAGATCTAGAATCATGAGCAAGTCATCTGAACACAACACAATTGCACTGGAAAAAAAGTAATTAAAGACAAGGCACCAAACTAAAATTTTTCTGAACTGGTCTAGCAAAACGAATGCTTGGATTGACAGCCCAGCACCACAGCAACCAACAAAACATCATAAATCACAACCACTCACAAAGCCCACATTCTCACCACTGTCAACCTATTTCAGGAGCTCCCACATGCACTGACTTGGTTTGCCTATGTGCCTTTAATCCTTAGACCCCCACAGAACCTACTCCCAGTTTCAGTCCCTTGACACCCTTTAAACTTCTGCCAGAAGTTTGGCAGATACATTACCATCACCCAGACCAGCTCTCCTTGCCAACAAGCCAAACACAGGCCCGTTGCTGTGAACAGAACCGACTGTCTCTCTCTCCTCTCCAGCACGCTGAAGTGCCAGGTTTACTCATATCATGGAAGTCCCTGATTTTCTTTTTATAAAGTGTCTAAGATATAATAATAACCATTGCTTTCTCATTCCTCTTTCAACAGGGGTGAAAGGCCTCTTGCTTCTCCTACCAGAATGAGACAGACACAAATATTTATCATTTGGGGACACAACTTTCAGGAGAGCTAAAAGCTCTTATAAGTCAGAGTTGCCTAGTCCTAGTGAAAACACACATGTCTCAAGGGCACTTTCAAGCCTCTTGTGAAAAGCAAATTCTGCCCTCTCCCGGGTCCTTCAGTCCCTCCTTTTAGCACATTGTCTCTCATTTCTCAGGAAAGTGATTTTTTTTGTTTGTTTGTAGAGACAGGGTCTCACTTTGTTGCCCAGGCTGGTCTCACACTCCAGGCCTCAAGCTGACCCTTCCACCACAGCCTCCCAAAGCACTGGGGTTGCTGGCATGAGCCACCACACCCAGCTCAAAAGTGACTTCTTATAAGCCAAGCAATCAGCCTCTGCAGAGAAGAGGGGACCCTCAGCACATACCTAGCTCTACAGTTCCTCAACTCAAGTTGGGCATCACTGTCACCCCTACATTAACATGTTCTCATTAGGAATATGACCAAGACCAGGGAAGAGTCACAAGAGAAACAGTAAGTAAATCATGTGACACATGAGATTTATTGTTCCAATAAGGTGAACTGGTCAGGAACGCGATCTGCTATGCCCCTTGGGAATAAGGTGGCCAAAATCAATTTGGATGTGAAGATTAGAAAGGCAGCAGAAAGCTCATTGTAAACAAAGTTGCATATCCATGGTTCCTGAGACTCCACTTCTCTGACTTCATTCCTCTTTCATCCTTTCCTCTGTGCCTCTCTAATTTTCTTTCTTTCCCTCCTTCTGGCCCCTTCTTTGCTGCTCTTAGCTTCTCAAGGTTCAGCAGGTTCAAGAGTCAGGTCATATGACTCCCCAGCCACAAAGATCACAGCTCCTAAGAAGAATCTGCAAACCAGGGTCAGCAGTCTCCGAAGATGGCCAACAGCAAGTCCTTCCCTCTCTGTACTCATAGGGCATTCCTCACATCAAGAGGTGAGGTCCGATACCTACCATGTAATCTCATTCAGCCATGAAAAGGAATAAAGTTCTAACACATGCTCCGACAGCATGGATAAACCTTGAAAACATTTTGCTAAGTGAAATAAGCCAGACACAAAAGGACAAATATTGTATGAGTCCACTTGCTTATATGCAATACCTAGAACAGGCAAAGTCATAGAGGCAGAAAGTAGAATAGTGATTGCCACAGACTTGGGGGGAGAAGGAAATGGGGTATTGTTGTTTAATGGGTGTAGTTTCTATTTGGGATGATGAAAAAGTTCTGGAGATGGACAGTGGTGATGATTGCACAACACTGTGAATGTGCTTAATGCCACTAAGTGTACACTTTAAAATGCCACTGAATTGTACACTTTAAAATGTTTAAAACGGTAAGTTTTATGTGAGGTTATGTATGTTTTACCACAATAAAAAATGCACACACACACACAAAAGTAGGCCTCCTGGAACACTACTCACTTGAGACACTCCATCTCAGAAACCAGCCACCATGTTCCATGAGGAGGTCACAGGGTCACACTCTAGTCACCAGCCCTAGCTGAGCTCCCAGGCAACAGCCAGTACCACCTGCCAGTCATGTGAAAGAGCCATCAGGGAGGTTCGGGGCAGTCAAACCTCCGGATGATTCCCAACCCAGCTGCCATCTAACTGCAATCACATGAGAGACGCCAAACAGGAATCCTGTCAATCCACAAAACCGTAAGAGACAATGATAAGCTGTGGCTTGAAACCATTAGGTTTTCGGGTGGTTCGTGATGCAGTCAGTCATGGATAATTGGAGTGCCTCACCCTGTCTCTCCCCTCTTCAACTCCTGACTGAGCAGTGGAATGAAAGCCAGATTATATGACTCTTCGGAGACAGGGATATTGCCTATTTTGAGATACTGTATGATCCAGTGATCAGATCATTATAATCTGCTAAGTCAGGTATTTCTCTCCACATGACATTTGAAATATTCTAACACCAGACAAGTAAAGAACCAATCAAGCTTGAGAGTCCATTTCTATATATGTGTTTAATACAATGCCTGACATAAAGCAGGTGCTCGAAAAATGCTTACTGAGTGACTGAACAAATGATTTAAGGTGTTTCCCAAATAACTTTCCATTGATTACTTTTCTGGGAGGGCTTAATACGTAGTCTGTGGAGAAAGAGGCATGAAGTGAGATAAATCTGAGAAACCTTAAGTTAAACAAAGTTAAACAATTAGCACTTCCAAGAGCCATTATAATTTTACAGTAAACTAAATTATCATAATTAAATGCCATAAGTGAACCTTGATAACATCCCAGATTATTTTTTAAAGCAAGGCTACATGGGAGTATTTACATTGTAATAATTCATCACAGTATATGGCACTCCTTGAATTTATATAAGGCCCCCCTTTTCCAAGGATACCAATCTAATATCTCAAAGGACAGAAGGTTTAATGGATATGGTGTGGGGATCAATGGTTTAAAGATTCCTGCTTGCAATTGTTATTTATTGACATTTTTTAACATAAAAGATTCAAGTTACTCAAGTGATCTAAGGAAGTGTCATCACTGACTGCCAATATCACAAAAAGAGAGACAACTGAACAATGGGTGCTTCCTGTTGGAAATACACACCACCACTGGTGAAGTGTTCTGACCCCAGAACCGAACCTGAATCAGACCAAGCCTCTAGATTTAACTACCAGTTACTGGAAATAAAGGGGACAGAGAAACATGTTGAACAGCACCATGGGGATGCAATGTAACTCAATGGAACAAAGGACTCAGTTTCTTTAACAAATAAGTTGCAATGAGCCAGGCGCAGTGGCTCATGCCTGTAATTCCAGCACTTTGGGAAGCCAAGGCAGGTGGATCACCTGAGTTCAAGACCAGCCTGGTCAACATGGTGAAACCCCGTCTCTACTAAAAATACAAAAATTAGCTGGGCATGGTGGTGGGCATGCTACTCAGGAAGACTGTAATCCCAGCTACTCAGGGAGACTGAGGCAGGAGAATCACTTGAACCCAGGAAGCAGAGGTTGCAGTGAGCCAAGATGGCACCACTGCACTCCAGCCTGAGCGACAGAGCAAGACTCCATCTCAAAAAAAAAAAAAAAAAAAAAGTTGCAACAGAGAAAACAAGAGAGAGAGGGACTTACTGATTAAAAGAAACTTAAGAGACATATCAGCTAAGTGCAATGTGGGTCAAATTAAAACAAACCAATTATTAAAAAAATATGTAAGGCAATGCCTAGATACTTGATGAGTCTGACAAATTATGTATCTGTTATAAATATATACTAAAATATTTAAGGATTAAATGTCATCAAGGCTGAAATTTATTTCAAAATAATCCAGTGGCAAAAGAGAAGGAAAATAGGGGTCCAGATGAGACAAGCCTGGACATGTGTTGATTGCTGTAGCTGGGCAATGGGTACATGGGGATTTTTGTATTTCTCTCAACTTTGGAGTATATTTGAAATTTTCATATCAAAGAAGAAAAAGAAGAACAACAATAACATATAAGCCAACTGGAGTAACTCTTCACTAATTCCTACAAAAAGAAAAAAAGGAAAAAGAAGAGTATTCTAGAACACAAAAGACTAAAGAGACAGACTAATAAAATGCCATAAGCAAACCTTGATAGAATCGTGGACTTTTTTGCACATTATACCTACAGAAATGTGCACAAATCATACTTCAGTTACAAAGGTTTTGATTAAGAAAAGTTATTTAAAGATTTTGAACCAAGTGGGGAAATTTAAACGTAGGCTGAGTATTAGATGACATTAGGAAATTTATTAGGAAAATTATAAGAAAGATTTTAATAACATGATCATGTTATTATGGTGATGCAGAGAACGTTTTATCTTTAGAAGGTGCTTCCTACAGCATATAGGGGTGAATCACCACGAAATCTGCAACTTTGAATAGTTGAATATAGAATATCTATTTATATAGAGACATAGCAAATGTGGCAAAATGTTAATGGCATTGGAATTCAAGTGAAGGGCATATCAGAGTTTATTGTGCTATTTGCTCAACTGTTCTGTTGAGAATTTTCCTAATAAAACATTGAAAAAATATTGAAGAGACTTTCAAAGATGCAAAAGTAATAGAGAGTACAAGCATTTGTCCACCAGCAAGTACTAGTGAACTTCACTCTGAGAGAGTGAAATAATCTGCCTTGGGGTACAGGGGTCCTGGTGCGGTGTTATCTTCTTTTACTTTTATTTTTCTTAGAGGTACGGTCTCACTCTGTCACCCAGCCTGGACTGCAGTGGTGCAATCATAGCTCACTGCAGCCTCAGTTTCCTGGACTCAAGTGATCCTCCTGCCTCAGCCTCCTAAGCAGCTGGGACTACAGGCATGTGTCATTATGTCCAGCTAATTTTTTAAGCTTTTGTAGAGATGGGGGTCTAGTTCTTTTGCCCAGGCTGGTTTCAAAGTCCTGGCCCCAAATGATCCTCCCACCTTGGCCTTCCAAAGTACTGGGATTACAAGCATGAGCCACCACATCCAGCCTTGTCTTCTTCTTTTTGGCATACTGGGGGTCATCGGCTTGCTTCTCTCAAGCACACACTAAAATGAAGCCTATCAATCGCTATGGCCCATTAAGCTGCACAGAGCTCTCAGACAGCTAGCTGGCCTCCCAAACAAGCCTGCTATGGAACCAGGTAGTGATTAGAAGAAAGACTCCAGAGACAGACCTGCTGGAACCGCAGCCCAGCTCTGCCACTTCTAGCTATATGACCTAGGCAAATCACTTAACCTCTCTGTGTCTTGGTTTCCTCAGAATGAGGATACTAATAACACCTCATGTGATTAGTCGCTTAGTACGTGCATCTCAGTTATGTCTTGTTGTTATGATTGCAAATATTATTGTAAATATTACCAATCTAGCTCTTTAGTTATGACTAGAATGAATGATCAAGGATCAACAGACATTCAAAAATCTAACAACATGGCTGGACGCAGTGGCTCACGCTTATAATCCCAGCACTTTGGGAGGCCGGGAGGGTAGATCACCTGAGGTTAGGAGTTCGAGACCAGCCTGGCCAACATGGAGAAACTCAGTCTCTGCTGAAAATACAAAAATTAGCCAGGTGTGGTGGCACATGCCTATAATCCCAGCTACTTGAGAGGCTGAGGCAGGAGAATTGCTTGAACCTGGGAGGTGGAGAGGTTGCAGTGAGCCGAGATGGTGCCACCGCACTCCAGCCTGGGCAACAGAGCGAGACTCTGTCTCAAAAAAAGAAAAAAAACTAACAATACAAAAAAGAAGGACCTAGATGTCAACCAGAATCACTGACCCCAAAAAAGAAAACAGATTACTCAGAGAATAGAAAAATGTTAAATATATGTAATATGTATCTTCAAATAGGAAAAAAAAATACAGCATAATAACACAAGAACAGCTGCTAAGAAAAAGAATAAATCAGATCAAAAAAGTGTTCTTGAACATTAAAAAAAATAATTGTCAAACACTTCAATAGAATGGCAGGAGCAAAAATTAAGATAATACATTTAAAAGACAAACAGAAATGTGAAACTCTGAAAAGTTAAGAAACAAAGAGGTTCAATCCAAGAGGTCCAACATCTGATTTTTAGATGTTCTAGAAGGAAAGAACAGAGCAAATGGAGGGAAGAAAATAATCAAGGAGGCTGGGTACGGTGGCTCGCGTTTGTAATCCCAGCACTTGGGCAGCCGAGGCAGATGGATCACTTGAGGTCAGCAGTTTGAGACCAGCCTGGCCAACAAGGCGAAACGCCGTCTCTACTAAAAATACAAAAATTAGCTGAGTGTGTTGGTGCATGCCTGTAGTCCCAGCAACTCCAAAGGCTGAGGCAGGAGAATCGCTTGAACCTGGGAGGCAGAGACTGCAGTGAGCCAAGATTATGCCACTACACTCTAGCCTGGGGGCCAGAGTGAAACTCGGTCTCAAAATAATGATAATAATCACAATCATCATATCATCATCATCATCATCATCATCATCATCATCATCAGAGAAACAAGAAAAATTCTCAGTGTTGAAGAAAGGCACATATATTCAAATCACAAAAGCTCACCAAATACTCAAAAGGATGAAGGAGAAAAGACTCCACCTAGACATAACTTCATGTAACTTCAGAAGACTCCGAAAAATTATCTGAAACTTGAAAACAGGTAGAAGAGATTACTGGGTAATCTACTTATTGAAATGGCTACTTAACAACTGTAGGAACAGAGTTTAAGTTGTAGATGTTATTTCAGTAGAGATGAAAATAAGGTTCTGTTCAATTGGAACTTCAGAAGTTACAGTTTATGGCTTTGCAGTACATTAACCAGTTTTGTGTCTATCCCAGCAATCTTCTCCCAACATTGCCAATAAATGCTTAGTTTCTCAAATGCTCTTTGAACCAGTGCTCCCTCGTTAATCAGTCATGTTCATTTTATATTTGCCTGAGACTCATGATGTTATCTTTTTGAAAATCAAATTTTATTGATTTTCAAGGAAAAAATAAATCTTAAAAGCTTCCGGATAGAAAAAGAAAAAGGTTTTCTACCAAGGAACAACAATCAGATCAGCATCAAGATTCTCATCTATGGCAAAAGCATCAAGCAATGACTTCATTTTTTGGAAGAAAAATTATTTTGAACCCAGGATTCTATATCCAGCCTAACTATTATTCAGGTGAGAGGTGAAAACAAAAACACATCAAGGTGTTCAAACCCTGAGAGAGCTGTCTTCTCTCAATTCTTTCTGAAAATTATTATTTGAGAATGTTCTCTGGCAAATGAAAAAGGAACCCAAAGAAAAAGAATGCATGAGACCTAAGAAACAATGGATCTAATTTAAGAATACAATGAAAAGAAATATTCAGATGACATCTGTGCAGCAGGCCAGAAAACAATTAAGTCCAGACTAGAACAGGAAGTGAATGGTCTTAACAAGAAACATCCAAAAGGGAAAGTGGAACAACTAGGAAAAAGAACATGTTCAAGAAGCCGGATACATAAACCTCACACTTAGGGTTAACTTATTTTCAACAAAGGTGTCAAGATAATTCAATGGGGAAAGAAGAGTCTTTGTAACAAATGGTGCTGGGGCAACTGTATATCCACATGCAAAAGAATAAACTTGGACCCCTGCCTCACACCATATGCAAAAATTAACTCAAAAAAAATGAAAGACCTAAGCAAAACAGCTAAATAATAAAAATCTTAGAAAAAATTTATAGGAGTAAGCGTTCATGACCTTGGGCTAGACAAAGCCCTGCTTAAATACAACAGTGTAAGCTACAAAATTAAAAATAGATGAACTGAACTTCAAAATTGTAAACTTTTGTGCTTCAAAGGGCATCATCAAGAAAGTAAAAAGACAATCCAGAGAATCAAAGAAAATGTTTGCAAATCATATCCGACAGTCCCCAACTTGACAATGGTTCACCCCATAATATTTTGCCTTTAAAATAGTGTGAAAGCCATACCCATTCAGTAGAAACTGTACTTCAAATATCCATACAACTGTTCCATTTTTCATATTCAGTACAGTATTCAATAAATTACATGAGATATGTAATACTTTATTATAAAATAGGCTTTGTGTTAGATGACTTTGCCCATCTGTTGGCTAATGTACATGTTCTGAGTTTGTTTAAAGTAAGCTAGGCTAAGCTATGATGCTCAGTAAGTTAGGTGTGTTAAATACATTTTTCACTTACAGTATTTTCAATTTATGATGAGTTTATCTGGACATAACCCCCACTGTAAGTAGGGAGCCTCTGTATCTGATAAGGACTCATAATAAAAAGACAAGTAACCAATTTTTAAATGGGCAATGGCTCTGAGTAGACATTTCTCCAAACATGATGTACAAATGGCCAATACACACACAAAAAGATGCTGAACATCAAATCAAAATCACAATGAGATGCCACGTCACACTCCAAAAAATGGCCACAATCAAAAAAAACAGACGATAAGTGTTGGCAAAATTGTGGAGAAACTAGAACCTTCAAACACTGCTGGTGGAAATATAAAATGACAGCCACTTTGAAAACAGTTTAGCAATTTCTCAAAATGTTAAACATGTAGTTACCATATGAGTCAGCAATTCCACCCCTATACATATACCCAAGAGAAATGAAAACATATCCACAAAAAAAAATGTACATTAATGTTCATAGCAGCATTATTCCTTTTTTTTTCTTTCCTTTTCTTTTTTTTTTTTTTTCAGATGGAGTTTCACTTTTTTGGCACCCAGGCTGGAGTAGCATGGTGCAATCTTGGCTCACTGCAACCTCCACCTCCTGGGTTCAAGCAATTCCCCTGCCTCAGCCTTCTGAGTGGCTGGGATTACAGGTGCCCGCCCCATGCCTTGTTAATCTTTGTATTTTTAGTAAAGACAGGGTTTCACCATGTTGGCCAGGCTAGTCTCAAACTCTTGACCTCAGGTGATCCACCCACCTCAGCCTCCCAAAGTGCTGAGATTACAGGCATGAGCCACCATGCCTGGCCCAGCATTATTCCTAATAGCCAAAGTGGAAATGTCCATCAACTGATGAATAAATAAATAAATGTGACATATCCACATAATGGAATATTATTCAGTGATAAAAAAGGGAAAAGTACTGACAGATACTATAGCATGGATGAACCTTAAAAATATTAAGCTAAAAAATATGCTAACTGAAAGAAGTCAGTTACAAAGGATCACATACTGTATGATTCAAGTTATTTGAAATATCCAGAATGGGCAAATCTATGAAGACAAAAAGTACATTAGTGGTTTCCTGGGGCTGAAAGTGTTGAAAGGAAATCAGGAATGACAGATTTTTTTGGAGGGTGATGAAGATATTCCATAATTGATAGTAGTGAAGTTTGCATAGATCTGGGAATATGTGAAAAATCCATTGAATTGTATGCTTTAAATGTGTGAACTTTTTGGTATGTCAACTACATCTGAATAAAGAAAAAAGCAGCAGAATGGGCATGGTGGCTCACACCCGTAATCCCAGCACTCTGGGAGGCCAAGGTGGGCAGATCACTTGAGCTCAGGAGTTCAAGACCAGCCTAGGCAAAATGGTGAAACCCTGACTCTGCAAAAAATTAAATGAAAAAAATTAGCTGGGCATGGTGGCACATGTCTGTAGTCCCAGCTACTTGGCCTGAGGTGGGAGGATCACTTGACCCCAGGAAGTTGAGGCTGCAGTGAGCCGTGTCCACGCCACTGCAATCCAGCCTGGGTGAGAGTGAGATCCTGTCTTAAAAAAAAAAAAAAAAAGACAGAAGCAGCAAGTAGATGATCTCCAAGATTAGGTGTCTTTTTGTCAACAAAAAGAAAGAAAGAAAAGAATCATTTAGAACCTATGAGAAAAATATAAAGATATACATCAAAGTCATGGTCCAAACATGAAGCAACCTAGAATGTGGCATGATACCAAGAACATACTAGAGAATAAGAAAAAATAATGCATTTGACTTGGCAAAGGAAACAGTCTTCCTTTGAATAACATGGAATTACATTTCCTTCTCTTTAGTGTCAATCATTCTTCCTGGTGTTGCAGTAAATAATGTAGCTGGTCCCTTGAACAAGCAGGGCTTATGGAGGTCAACAGAAAACCACTTTGTTTCCTTGCTGCAATGTTGTTCAAGGCCACTCTGTAGGGCTCATTATTCCTGATTGTTTAAGATGAAATTTGAGTCCAGGACCATGACTTCTCTGATCAATATCAGGTACAAAAAGTCCTCCAGTCACTTCAAGTCACAAAACAACTCATTTCAGTAATCACAATGTCCAAGCCTGTGTCCCAGTCAAAACTTGGAACTTCATTTGAATGTAAGCTTCTCTCTCTGCCATCAGGCTTATTACTCTAGGCAGGGAGCAAGCCTGCTGTGGGAAGGCAAGGGAATGGCCTCAATCTGCTCTGTTTCCCTTTTTCCGTGTGGGTCTACTGCTCCCCCTACAACACAGTTGGGTCATTTTAGATAGAAGGGAGTGTGGGGAAGGCCAAAGCCATGTTGGTAAGCAAGGTAAGGGGCAGGGAGAGTTCACCTGCCTGTTATGTTGGGACTTGGCAAGTGTTTACAGGGGAATCTCTCTGGAATGGAGCTTGCATTGGCTCCTCAGAGATACCTACTGCTGAGCTTCCAGCTCCCTTAACCTGAGCATCCAGGCCGAGCCTCCTTCTGCTGTGGTCCACTCACTCTCTATGGCCTCTCTGGGCAGGATGTGAGCTCACTCCATGCCTGCTATTTCCTGGGAGGCCCATCTGGTTGGGCTTAGTCTATGAACATAGAGTTATTTTCCAACTATAGGCTTTAACTCTGAGGCCACATGGTGCTCCAATCCATCCTTTAGAATCCCCAGGCATAGCGACAAAGGTCCAGTCAAACACCAAAGAATCCCTATCATATTCTCCAATTGTTTATCTTTAAATACTCCCCCTTTCCCCCATGAGAAGGTGGAACTCAAAATGCCACAGCAATTCAGTAAGTTTCACCAAAACATTTGTCTCTTTAATCCCTAATCTTTTTCTAGGCTGGGAGATGGAGATCAGCTAAGGGTTGCAAAACTGGTTTTCACCCAGCAGCTTTGCAAGCTCTGCTTAGATAGTCTAACACAGACACTGGAATGTTGGCATCCCTTATACCAAGGCCTCAGGTGAATCTGGAAATAAAGAATCTAATAAATGCCATTAGCAGTTTTCATTATCTGAGAAACAATTTATAGGCAAAGTTCAAATTATATAATATAGTTTAAGAGCAAAATGTAAATGTTAAGACACTGACAACATAAAATAATAATGTCACTATCAAAAACTGGGAAAGCAGGGTAAGAAGTAAAGAAAAGTCATAATTTCTTTATCTTATATAAGAGAGGGTCAAAAGATACTATCCAAAGTTCAGAAATTAAGAAATAGAAGCTTATAATATTATCTACAACAATAGTCATTAATAGGAGTAACAAAAATAACTTTTTAAAAAACAAGAAAGGAGGGAAGTGGGTTAACATTAACCATGGCAAATTCCTCATTTTTAACAAGGTGGGACAACCACCAAGAATGCTAAAACCAGAAAGTGTTTAAAATGTTATTTCTGGCCAGACGCAGAGGCTCACGCCTGTAATCCCAGCACTCAGGGAGGCCTAGGTAGGTGAATCAACTGAGGTCAGGAGTTCGAGACCAGCCTGGCCAATGTGGTGAAACCCCGTCTCTACTAAAAATACATAAATTAGCCGGGCATGGTGGCACGTACCTGTAATCCCAGCTACTCAGGAGGCTGAGACAGGAGAATCGCTTGAACCCAGGAGGCAGAGACTGCAGTGAGCCAAGATCGCCACCACTGCACTGCAGCCTGGGCAACAGAGTGAGACTCCATCTCAAAAAAAAAAAAAAAAGTGTTATTTGTGTGGAGTGTAAGTCAGGTTTAGGTGTGGGATAAATGAAGAGGTCTAATTATTTTTAATAAGAATAAGAAGGTAGGCCAGGCACAGTGGCTTACACCTGTAATCCCAGCACTTTGGGAGACTGAGACGGGCAAGTCACTTGAGGTCAGGAGTTCAAGACCAGCCCGGCCAAGATGGTGAAACCCCATTTCTACCAAAAATACAAAAATTAAGCCAGGTATGGTGGTGCGTGCCTGTAATCCCAGCTACTCAGGAGGTTGAGGCACGAGAATCCCTTGGACCCGGGAGGCGGAGGTTGCAGTGAGCCAAGATTGTGCCGCTGTACTCCAGTCTGGGCGACAGAGTGAGACTCCATCTCAAAAGATAAAAATTTTCAAAAAAGAGTAAGAAACCTAATGAGCTCCCATTTTTTTAATAAAAAATGTTTTCCCTCTTAAAAGGCACCTACTAAATTATAAAATATCACTGTGGTGTATTTGAGATATAGGTAGATGGATAGAGAGATAATAGATTTAGATATGTAACTATAAATATGAAATAAATGAGAAACAGTCTCCGAGGGGTAAAGTATTATGCCAAATGATACGACTAACTACAGGACCCAGGTCAGATCTGGGTCTGACCCAAATCTATACTCTTTCCTCTCCTTCAATGTGCAGAATGCCTGCTAACACAGAATGCCCATTTAGAGATCATTACTTTCTCTTCACAGAAGAGCTTTACCAGGCAACTCTTTGATATCATCATTGAGAGATTACAGCTCATAAGACCCAATTCTACCACCACCCATGCCCTGACACCCTGACCCAGCCTCCTTCACCCGACACTTCCCACCAATGCTGAGCTCACCACCAATCCATCTACTTTGCATGCCCACTGGATTTCTTGTTTTTCAACTGAGTTACCATAAGTGTCCAAATGTTTAAAAATGAATCTATTTAGTTTGAAGTATTTTTAATTATTATAAAAGTAATATTCATAGGAGAAAAATCATGGTCTTAAGCATTCAGGGTTCTTGATTATGTTAGGAACAAGAGAAACCAACTCAGGCTATTTAAGAAGAAAAGGAATTCCTTGCAAGACTATCAGGTAGCTCACAGAATCCACAAGAACGAGGCCCAGGAACCCAGGAAGGAGCCAAAGAACCTGGGAGCCGGAACTTCTAGGAAGGTCATGCCACAGGAAAACCAGGTCCCTTGTTGTCAGCCTTGGACACAAGCTGCCTCCTTTGCCCAGTAAGTTCCAAGTGGCCCCAGGGCTACAGCGCATCCACGGCTCCAGATTCAGAGTCCTGGGCTAGAGCTCTGGTAGGTAGAGGTCATGGGCTCACAGGCTGGCTGCTGGCATTCAGAAACATAAGCACGTGTCCTCAGAAGCTGCATCGCTGGAGGCAGGGCCCCGCGGCTCACCAAGACGCACACAAAGGCAGAGACACCAACTCCAAAAAGGGAATTCAGACATTGCAGGTACAGGGTGGCAAAAATCAAACAAAAGATAACTAAAAGTCTCCTCTTCACACAATACGGCACTATTTCCTCCAAATACAAATTGGAGAGCAAGAAAAATCTTCCTCCTTCCCATTCTCATTTCACTCCACAGAGGGGCCCACTGTAAACAATTTCTCGTATATCTTTTCAGAAATTTTCCCTGTAACTACAAACACACATGTATGATCACTTGGTGTTTTTTATACACTACACACACACACACACACAGATAGGACCGTACACATTATTCTGCAACATTTCTTGACAACACATGAATTTTAAGATGTTCCCCAACTCAAAGTGGTCTCCCCTCTTGGCCTGAATCATTCATAATTTGAGAATTTTCTCATAGTCATATTCAGAAATTGATCACTGTAGTCTGTAGGGCTCAGACAACCTGGATTCAGGACTGGTCAGAGGGCTCCCTTAAGCAACCCAAATACATATGTACTACTATTAGATTTGGTGCAAAAGTAATTGCGGTTTTTGCCATTACTTTTAAATCACAAAATAGTCTATAATGCATTTTAGCACTGGCAGTGTGATATTATGTATGTACACATTGGTTGGTCCAAGCTACACCCAAGGATAGTCAAGAATTCATATTCCAGGATGGTCAGCTAGCATTTATGAGGAAGGCCAAACTCCAAAAGCTTGCTTCCCTTATCTTGATCTCCCAACAACACCCAACTGATTTTGCTAAATGAGCAGAGTGAATATGCAAATGAGATGCCATTGATGAAATTATTAGCTTGTTTAATTAGCATAATGGATGTTAAAAATGGGCTCTCCTGTTTAATTGTTTATATTAAAGGTATATTACATGATGTTTTGATATTGTGGTTTTGATTTTCATTTCCCTAGTGACTAGTGATGTTGACCAAGCTAATGATTACCTTTTCAACATCAGCTACTCAGGAGGCTGAGGCTGAGGTGGGAGGATCACCTGAGCCAGGGAGGTTGAGGCTGCAGTGAGCTGTGATGGTGCCATTTCACTTAGAAGCCTGGGTGACAGAGTGAGACCCTGTCTCAAAAAAACCAATCATCCAGCAGGGGCTCTAAAACCCTGTAAATATCCTCTCTTTGGCTCATCCCTTCTGAGAACTGACAAAGAGCTGCTCTCCCTTACTGAAGTGGGTCTCATAAACTTAGCTTTGCTTGGTCAACAGGTTTTCAAGGAATCCACAGTGGTATTCAAGACAAGTGAATAGGAAAATGAGAGACAAAACATTGTTCACACACCCTATTTTGTAAGCATGATACAAATCTCAACTCTCTATACTTTAAGCTTCAGAACAAAGGGCATGAACAATTTTTTTGTCTGATGGATAGCAATAAGTGTATGGATAGCAGAATTTGATCTGAGAATCAACTTCATTTGAACAATTAACTTGGCAGAAAGGTTACTTCTAAGCTTTGGCAATTACCTGTAGCTACCAAATTAAACCCACTAATTAAAGCATACCCAAATTGGCTTAGGTCAGTCTGCAAAACAAGGTACTGCCCAGGTCTTGATTCTAACCGTAGATGAACTACCCAAGACTGCTTTCAATTTCTGAGGATCCCAAGTTCTTACCCAATGCACAGTTCCTGGGAGAAGGTGATCGGGGGAGAAACCAAAGATCTGTTGCCAACAGACTAAATGCACTGTGATCACAGAGAAGCCTGGACCCAGCCTAAGATGCCTTCACAATACCTAAGTGCACATTTTTCTACCATGGGTTGTTACATAATGACACATCAAATTGAGGGGCCAGATATTCTCTTGGAGATTTTCTCAATGAACGATTAAAAAATAATTCATAATGTGTTTACACAGTCTTAAATCCCATTGTACAGTTTAGTTTCAATGTGCATTACGATCCTGAGGAACGGGTATACTCCCACTGTACAGATGAGTGTACAAATTAGATCATTTCCTTGGCCACTCATTGATTGAAATTGATAGGACTGAGACTCAAAACTACACCTTGTGTTACCTTGGTCGTTTCTGCCTCTGGCTCTTTTGAGTGAAAGATAAAATTCCCAAAACGTTTGCCACTTCAGATCTTGAAAAAGAATTGGACATTCACAAATAAGACAACAGCTTATTTAATTTATATTCTACACCATAAAAAAGCCACTGTTGACCACAGTGAGATGGCTACTGATTGGCTAATGGAGGAGGTGGTAAAATGTTACAATGCAAGAAGCAATGAACTAGGAGCCCAAATCCCTGGGTTCTTTCTAATAATCATTCCACTCATTGTGAACTGGACAAGCCTGAGCTAATATTAACTCCTGAGCTCATATTCTCTTATCCACATAAAAGGAATAATATCTGCCATGAGAAAAGTTATATGAAAGAACCTGGAAAATTCTTAAGCATTATATACATGCAAGAATGTATTACTAATAATTCTGAAGAGTAAGAAGAGTCTTCCATTTTATGCCTTAAAAAACACAGAGTGAAATAATCATAGTATTTCAGTTTATATACAAGGAGCTTATAATGACCAGTTGAAATGTCCATCTGAAATTAAAATACCATCGAGGTAACTAAAGAGGACTCTGGAAATCTATAATATGAGAGTTGGAAGGAATCTTAAAATATTATTTTGATCTAAGCATTTATTGGTTTAGACCTTGGGAAAATCTCTTGACTTTTGGGTCAAGAGATTTCCCCAAGATCACCTGACAATCAGTGGTAACGTGTCAGCATTAAAATCCAGGTTTTGTGAACTATTAAACAAGGGTTCATTTCGATTTATTGAAATGTACTTCAAAGAACTCAACTGCCAAAGTCAGAGAGCTTCAAAAACTGCACATAGGTATTCTGACCCCTCCAGCTCTCCATATCCTCAGGAAAGAAAAGACCACAATCTGTCTCACAGCATAATCCACCTAAAACTATTTCTGACTTTTGACAAAGTAAGTATTCTATGACTCTCCATCCAAGACACAATAAGAGGAAAAATTCCTAGCTCCCCAAATGGCTTTGTGAGCTGAACTATCTTACCAACCTAGCCTATATGGACTCTTAGATGAAAAAAAAAAAAATTAAGCATACCTTAAGCCATTTTGTAGTCTCTTAAGGTAATGAGGTTTTATCCTAAATACTATAATCTTGAAGTTAGAAAATAAACTGAAAGACCAATAGCCAATACATTTACCCTCATCTATTTATTCTTGGTCTGGGGTACAAATCAACAGGAGCCACAGTTGGGAATAAGCCACACGTGTGTGCCCCAAGAACATCACTGGGGAAGAACCTTCGTTGTTGATGCTAAAGAATGGAGCTGTCCCTTTATCATTTTTAGGTCGTACTTATCCCATCTAATTGACAAGAAAACAGATAACAAAGCTCACATCACCACTTCATAAGGAACCAAAAATATAGGCAAAGAGCTAGGTGGACATTCACAGCAGCAATTCTTACTAAATGTACCACCAAGGAAAAATACCTGCCACTAAAAATGCCTGTACCACAAAAGAAAAATTTTTTTAAAAATCTTATTAAGACCGTTCTGTTTTCTAACTGAGGTGCCTAGACTAGACAATCTTTGAGGCTGTTTCTAGCATTGTCCGTCATTTATAAACACTTACAGAACATTTTCTTAGAATGAAAGAGGAATGATGTCTAGAAGAAATAAAATATTATTTAAAAATGGAAAATGTTAGCTCTTCATGGAAAACACACAACCTAGAATACTACACACACACACACACACACGCACCCATACTTCCTAGCTTATTCTTAGTCATAGCCATAAATAGCTACAAATATTTAGCAACTATTTTCCAATATGATCATTTTTGTTCTGAACACACGAGTATGTTAGTATAAGAAACATGACCCAGTAAATGAAGGCTTCCAACCCTGAATTTCCATGAAAACTCGAGTTTGAAGGAACTAGGTCACAGCGACCCTTCTTTGTTCAACCCAGTAAAAAACCTGATGTTATCAAGGTAACAACCACAAAAGAGGAAGCCCAAATGCAAATGGTTCTCAAAAGGGAATATTCATGTGTTCTAGACTGATGTGAACAACTAAAAACAAGGACAGCTTGCCTCTCCAAGGGCCCTGAAAAAGAGTATCCTTCCCCTCCAAACCTCCACCACCAAAACACTCCCTGACAACCTTGAAGCTCAAAAGCAATGAATACAAGGTTCTGGAGAACAAATGCAAGTGAGAGAAATTTAAGACAAAAATAAAAGAAACTGTAAGAATTCACCCAGGACCTAAATTTCTTATTGGCTGTCAAATTAACTCCACAGTCAACAACAAATGTGTATTGAGCACATTGGCCCTAGAGAAAGAGAGTGAAAAAGACAAGACTCTTGTCCTCATGGAACTGACTATAGTCTGGGGAGAGGGGCAACAAATGTAAGGTACATAGGCTAATCACAGACCACAAAGCCAGTAATTCAGTGCTGGGATATGGCTAGGGGCAAGGCAGGAGCCACTGCAATCAGAGTGGTCAGGAAAGGCCTCTGGCAGGAAGTGACTGCTGAACTGAGAGCCGGAAGAGAAGGCACCAGCCAAGCAACTAGCTAGGGGGTGAAAGTCCCAAGTCAGAAGGTGCCCCTGAGCCTACAGTATGGATGAGAAGGGGAAGGGGACAGAACTCTAATCAGCCAAGCCCATGGGGTCCTCTGGCTCCCCTAATGGAGCCAAAAAGCATGCACTGGCACAGTCCCTAAACTTGGGAAACTGAGGCAGAGGGGCTTGGAGGGGGCGGAATGGAGAAAAAATATCCATTAAGGGAGGAGTAGGGTAGAACTTCCCTTGGTATCACTAAATTATCCCCTCTGTGCCAAAAAGAAAACTAGGCTCAGAAGAGTTCAGTGGCTTGCACACAGTGATGCCACTCTTAAAAGGATGGGCTAGGAATATCTGACTGGCATTTTTCCATTTTTTAACATAACATAAGCATCTGGCATGAGTTATAATGGTATACTATTAAGATTCATGTGAGCCAGGCATAGTGGCTCACACCTGTAATCCCAGAACTTTGGGAAGCTGAGGTGGGAAGATCACTTGAGCCCAGGAGTTCGAGACCAGCCTGGGTAATGTTGTGAGACTCCCATCTCTGCAAAAAAAATTTAAACATTAGCTGGGTGTGGTGGCACACACCTGTAGTCCCAGCTACTCAGGAGACTAAGCCGGGGGGATCCCTTGAGCCTAGGAGTTTGAGGCTGCAATGAGCAGTGATCACGCCACCACACTCCAGCCTGGGCAATAGAACAAGACCCTCTCTCAAAAAAAAAATAAAAGATACATATGAACTGAGGATTTTTCATTTATGATATTGACTAAGTCTCCAATTATCAAGAGATAGAAAGTTTTCCCTTGTAGAATCCCTACAAATTAATTTATCTTCTTTATAAACTGATGCTAATTAACATTTCAAGACAATCTCTATATGACTTCTAAGTACATAACTCATAGCAGCCAAAATATAGAAGCTCAAATGTCCAACAATAGGGTAAAAACTGATGATGATACAGAAATAAGGCAGAAGCCTGCTTACAGTTTTAAATGATAAGCATGTAGACTCCTCATACATGGAAACCTGATAGTAACTTAATTTTACATTAAACAGAAAAAGCAGTGCAGGACATAGTATGTACACACTGGTTACAACTTTGTGACAAAATGCATATACTTAACAAAGATGAGAAATAAATGGATAAGAATGTAATAAGACAGGGCCATTTTCATTTAAGGCTGCTTAAGCTTACATAATAAATATGTGAGGCAGCTTTTTAAAAGACAACAAGGTCAAATAAATGTCTTAATAAGTATACTTTCTTGAATCTATCCAGAACACACTTATACTCTCTTCATCATTTGGAATTTTCAAAGTACAAATACCATTGAAGATTTCCTTCTTTTAATTCAATTTAGATACTGGAGATTTGCATTACTGAGCAATTTAATATTGACTCAATGGAAAAAGACAGTGCAAAGGAGATTCCTGTTACCAAATATTCGTATAAACACTAAACACTAACCAAAATTTTTCACAGAGACTGTAAACCTAGAGAGTTATTGTGAAACAAATTTTCGCCACTTATAACACAGGCTATACAACTCATCCAAAGTCTCATTTTCTCTCATCCTACTGTTTAATATATTAAAATAGTATGTTAAAAATTGATTATTTCCAAAATTATTAAAGGAATTTCATGAAATACAATCATTGTTGGAGATGTAAAATGTTGCCTATGTCATCTTGTGGGCCTAAAACCACTTCAGGTTAGTTTTTCAAGACCATCACAGTATTGGGATCCATTAATTATTCTGACACACAAAGATTCCGCAATGTGCTTCTTCTCTTTGTATTTAAAAATTTAAGGAGTTTTGCACTAATTGCCCGTTGCCTAGCAAACAACAATCTGTTTAAGATGAACTATTAAGCATATATACAAAATGACTCTAGAAAATTATTTAACTCCATTTCAAGATGGATGAGACAAATAAAAATAAGAGATACTATAAAGAAAAAAAATTTTAAGTATACCACAATTCAAATCTAATTTCCTAGACCCTCTATTTTATCTTTAAAAGTTGGAAACTCCATTAGCATTGTCTATTTTGATTCACTTTAAATGATAAGTTTAAACTTACCATTTAAAACTGTACATGATAAGTTTATAGTCCCTGAATCAAAATGACATAGCAAATAAAAACAAAGGATGAACATTGGAAATGTTCTAAAAATGCCACTGAATCATATTCTTTAAAATGATTCATTTTGCTGTATAAATTTTACCTCAATAACAAAAAAAAGGATAAAATCACCAGTATATGTCTATAGTTCCAAGAGAATATAATATTTATGCGATAAAGAGATAATATAGCAAATCTATGCAACAAAATTCCAAGGTTGTTCAACTCAAACATTATAACAATAAAAAGTCATATATTCATGATTAATATATGAGATCTGCTTCAAAAGAATATAGAGGAGGCCAGGCGTGGTGGCTCACGCCTGTAATCTCAACACTCTGGAAGGCCAAGGCAGGTGGATCACTTGAGATCAGGAGTTTGGGACCAGCCTGGCCAACATGGTGAAACCCCATCTCTACTAAAAATACAAAAATTAGCCAGGCATGTTGGTGCACACCTGTAATCTCAGCCACTCAGGAGGCTGAGGCATGACAATTGCTTAAATCTGGGAGGCAGAGGTTGCGATGAGCTAAGAACGTGCCACTGCACTCCAGCCTGGGCGACAGGGTGAGACTGTGTCAAAAAAAAAAAAAAAAAGAATAACAGCCAGGCTTAGTGGCTCACGCCTGTAATCTCAGCACTTTGGGAGGCCAAGGCGGGAGGATCACGAGGTCAGGAGTTTGAGACCAGCCTGACCAACACAGTGAAACCCCATCTCTACTAAAAATACAAGAAATTAGCTGGGCGCAGTGGCGGGCACCTATAATCCCAGCTACCTGGGAGGATTGCTTGAACCCAGGAGGCAAAGGTTACAGCAAGCTGAGATTGTGCCACTGCACTCCAGCCCGGGCAACAGTGTGAGACTCCGTCTCAAAAATAATAATAATAATAATAATAATAAATAGAAAGAATATAGAGAAAAAGGAATATGAGAGAAAATGAGTGGGAGTATAGCTGTAAAGATTGGCTAGAAGTTAAGCATTATGGAACCTGGGCAATGGGTACAGGGAGTTTATTATATTATTCCCTCCACTACTGTGTATATTTAAAACTGCCCATAGTAAGTAGTTTTTTAAAAATTCTATCTTTAGGATGGGTTTAATGCTGGAACTAAAGACACTTGTATAGCACTGGGTACTTAAGGAGCTTAAAGTGAATCAGAAAACCAGCAAAATTATTATCTTACTTACTTGTTATCATCATCTGACTTCTAATATTATCTACTGTTAACTTATTTTTTTAATGAACAAGGAAGCTTAAGCATTTCTTCAGTGGTTTATATGAACAGACTTCCTACATAGCACATTTTATAAAGGGTAGCAATTTATAAGATCAGTACATACCAGGAGTATCATAGGCCTTTTCCAAGTTGTTAATCCTATGATTCCAGAGAGTATCACCTGTAAAAATAAACTATCATAAATATAGAAAATGGACCAATTCCAATAAACAAATCCTCAGTCACAAAAGTACATATTTTTAAAGATACTGAAATTTCAAAACATTCTAAATCAAACAATTAATATTCCTCCTGGATTACAGGGTTCACCCTGGTAGACCACTTTGGACTTTTACTTCCAAGTCCTCAAAGCTTTTTTATTGACTTTAATTTTGTTTTGTTTTTAAAGACAGGGTCTTGCTCTGCCACCCAGGCTGGAGTGCAACAGCGTGATCATGCCTCACTGCAGCCTTGACTTCCTGGGCTCTGGTGATCCTCCCGCCTCTGCCTCTTCAGGAGCTAGGACTACAGGCGCACGTCACCACACCTGGCCTGTTTTATCTTAATGTCAATTAAGAACACACAATCAGAAATTAGCCTCTCCTGGTGAGTGAGGAATTACTATTTCTCAGCCAAGCTCCCTGTTCCTAGCAGCACCCAATCTGTTGCCAGGGTCAGCCTCATCGGATGCATGTCTGGCGGTATCCTTCCATTCATCAGGTACCCATCCACTATGGGACAGGTAAAGTCTTCGAAATGGGAAACAACGCCCTTCAGGATTTTCTCTTACCTACTCTCAAGCTTGGTTTTTACATATCCCAGCCCCTCCACCACACACCTTCCTACCAAGTACCTGCCCTCCCTCGGGCCAGCCAGGCTCCTGACATTCCTGGGCTATGCGCTTCTTTCTCTTTGCTGAACTGCTGTGTCCTCCCAGCTTCCCTCCTAGCTGCCTGAGAACTTTTACCCATCCTTCAAGGCCCCATTTAGCAGTCACCTGCCCTGAGAAGCCCTCACTGATTCCACTGCTCCACACTCATGGAAGCCCTCTGCACACACTTCTTTTTTTCCAAAAACTCTATTGTAATAATTGAGGGATGTGTCTCTGTATTACCCACTAACTGTGAACTCCTGTCTTGTCTCTCTAAAGTCCTACTTCCCAGTATTGTGCCCCAATTGTTGGCAATTAATATATGTTCTACAGCATTTATTTCACAAAGTGGGAGGAACTACTGTGAGAAGGAGCCCATGTTGCAAAATGACACTTCGATAAAAAACGAGCTAAAAAATCTCAATAAGAAAAAAACAGGCTGGGCCTGGTGGCTCACTCCTGTTACCCCCAGCACTTTGGGAGGCCGAGGCAGGCGGATTGCCTGAGCTCAGGACTTCGAGACCAGCCTGAACAACATGGTGAAACCCCATCTCCACTAAAATACAAAACCTTAGCCAGGCATGGTGACGCTACTTGGGAGGCTGAGGCACAAGAATCTCTTGAACCCAGGAGGTAGAGGGTGCAGTGAATCGAGATCGCACCACTGCACTCCAGCCTAGGTGACAGAGCGCGACTCGTCTCCAAAAAAAAAAAAAGTATTATTAAAAGGAAGTGTCCAGCTCCAGCCATAAAAACCCATAAAATAGCCATATGCCTAAACTATTCTTCTCACCTTGCCTACCCAGCCACAGCACCCCACCCTCCTCCATGTTAACAATCTAGCATGTTTACATATTTTACATGTATTTTTGTTTACATGTTTGTTTATATGTTTACATATAAACATATGTTACATTTTTGTTTATATGTTTACATATATGCATGTATTTTTCTCTAAATTCTTAGTACTACACACATATGTCTATGTGTATATATACACACTCACAGGGATGTGATTTTTGTGAAAAAAATCATAAAAGATATACTTTCCCTGCCTCTTCCTTTACTCTCTCAATAAATACTTCATAGAAATCTCTTCATATGCATTGGAACAGCTCTAATTCATTTCACTTTAGTGGCTACATAACATTCCATTGTGTGACTGTATTTAACATATTCAATCATTTCCATATTAATGGGCATTCATTCTATGTCTAGTTTTTTGCTCTCACAAACAATGCTGCAGTAAACATCTATGAACACATATCTTTAAAAACAAGTGCTTTTATTTCAGCGGAAAAAAGTCCCAGGAGTGAAGTTTCTAAGTTGAAAGGTATTTCTAATTTTTTTATTTTAATAGATTCAACTGTCATTTCAAATGAGGTATCTCTGAAACCAAAGAACTAAGCTATCTGTATTTCTTCCTTTGGAGGGGAGGTATTTTGTTTGCATATGGTAGCAACAAACTATAGAAAATGTAAGTTAAAAAATATGTACAAAATGTATATATGTACAAAATGAGAAACATCAATAATCTCAAACTATATATGACAAAGATCTTTAAGGCCTCAGTGGGGAGAAATACAAAGTTTATCATGCAATATTAAACGAATAGCCAAGTAAGTCAAGGCATATACCAAGTCTGTGGATTGAAGACAAACTAAGAATGTCATTTCCATTTAAGTTGTTATATAGACTCAGCACATATTCAAGTTAAATCCCACCAGGATTCCTGTAAGCCACCGCTCTTTACAATGTTTTAGAAACTATATTCCAGCTCCAGGCGGGAGCTATAGTTGTGGCTCTTCATTCCTGAACCCAGCAACAAAGGCACACACCTACTTTTATTCAACTTCTCCCTCTCTTCAAGCCCGGTGAAGCCCTGAGGCACTTGGGGAACCCTGTGAGTGTTGATGGGGAGAAAAGCAAATAGAGGAAGCAGGCCTGGATGGTTAGAAGCCTCTCGAATGGTTAATGGGAACAGAGGTGCTACAGTTGGGGATAAATTTTTTAAGAGCTCAAGACTTAAGGAATGATGCTTCCATTTCATCTGAAAGGGAGGCAGAATTCACGGATGGGGAAAGGAGTTGGGAAAAGAAGAGAAGGAGGCAGAGTATTCAATGCCTCCACTCCCTTGGTGGCAGCAGTAGCTGGAGCTCCATCAGAAATGAGTCAAGAAGGTCCCTTAACAATGTCCTTCCATCGCTCCCACTATGCCGGAATGCTATTACATGTTTAACCGTCAGTATCATGATGAGGGCTTGGACCTGTGCATACTTACTCGCACACCACTAAAGGATCCCAGAAGGCACTCAGTTAGTTACGGCAAGAGTCAATGAGTGAATGAATGAATGGAGGCCAGAGACAGGAGATGACCGTGCTCAAAGATGACTATGTAAGCCTAAACACATTTTTCATCCCCTGTGCTTCCTGAAAGAGTACAGCAGCAACAAAAAGCAACTCCATCAGCATTCTTTCCATCCAGCGCAAGATGGAACTAGCCCTGAATGAACAGGTAAGAACCTATTTTCTAACACCAAACAATCTCTGTATTATAATGAGAGGTATTACAAGTTTTGTTTCACTCACTGATAACCCATTTCTTGTAGCTTATAGGAAAAAGCAGAGGCCTTTCCTTTTTCCTGATACTACAAAGAAGGGCTCTGAGATACCCCAGGGGAGAGTCACTGTTACCCACCATAAATGGTTAATGTGCTTTCATTTTCCAAAGTAAAAATCAAATCGTTAAGATCAGAAGCTTATAATTCTACTGCCCTATTTCCCTTTGCTAATCCATTAACATGTGTTAGAGCAAAAATGTTCTGAATCATTTATCAAAAGCTGCTGTGTGTAAACACAGAGATTTTTAAAAAGCCATTGTTGTAAATATCCTGTGTTACCTTGTAAATAAGCAGAAAATCATGTCAAACTTCTCAACAACCTACCCTGCCCTATAGCTCTTATGATGGCAATTTTTTAAAAAATGTGTGTGTGTGTGTGTGTGTGTGTGTGTGTGTGTGTGTGTGTGTGTGTGTGGTTTTCTTCCCTATCTGTCTAGCATAGCTCATTTAAAAAAAAATTTTTGAGAAAATGGGCAACTGAATATTTCTAATGAAAACATGATGGTAACTATAATGTCCTACAAAAATACTGGCCTGTTCACTTTACTTTGATTAACTATGACTTTGGTGTTTAAAAACCATTGATAGAGGTTCCTGTGTATTCCAGGTCTGGTGCTTGGGTCCAGCAGTGATGCACTCTCCCATATATACTCTAGCTACACCTTCACAAAATTAGTCCTGAAGAAGCAGCATCCCACCCATTTTACAGATGAGTAACTGAGGCCGAGAGGCACAGAACTTATAAATGTGACTCTGCTGACATGCAAAATAAAGGACCAAAGAAATCAAAACTCATCCTCAAAATTATATTTTAAATATCCTTTAAATATTAAAGTAGTATTTGATTAGTATGATAAAAAATATTTACTATCATTTAACTGGTAGTAAGCATAATCTTTATGTTAGTTTTTCCTTTGGTCCACTGATTTTTCTTTATGTTTATTCACTGCAATTTTTTTAAAAAAGGTTCACCCTAAAGTTCACCAATGTCTGTCTCTTTATATGAAAGTGAAACCTTGCCAAAGAATCATGGACTCAAAGAAGGATGATCATGAATTCAGATCAGTGACTTAAAGCAGTATACAACTGATAAAGAATAACACGGCACTCAGTGAGGAACAAAAAACAACAACCAATTCTCTACCACTCATCTGAAATATCTCCCAGGGATCATGCATGTCATCGAAGTTAGGAATTTTGTTTCTGAAGGAGGAAAGACAACCCAATGCAACTCTCTCTCCTCTTTCATTAAATCTAGTGCAGTGTGGCAGACTGAGTCTCCCATACCGCAGTGGAATGTAGTTAACCCCAGTGGAACCTAGTTAACTCCCATACCCCAGTGGAATCTAGTTAACCCCAGCGGAACCGAGTTAACTCCCATACACCAGTGGAATCTAGTTAACATTAACTCCCATACCCCAGTGGAATCTAGTTAATCCCATTGGAACAGTTAACTCCCATACCCCAGTGGAATCTAGTTAACCCCATTGGAACAGTTAACTCCCATACCCCAGTGGAATCTAGTTAGCATTAACTCCCATACCCCAGTGGAATCTAGTTAACTCCAGTGGAACCTGGTTAACTCCCATACCCCAGTGGAATCTAGTTAACATTAACTCCCATACCCCAGTGTAATCTAGTTAACTCCCATGCCCCAGTGGAATCTAGTTAACACTAAACACACCCCCCAAACCGAGAGCTAGCACAGCACAGCTGAAGACGGACACTGAGACACTCCCTTAGCCACTCACCTCCAGTCAAACGTCAGGTTGTTTTTCAAGATGGCTCATCTTTTAGCTTCATGAATTTTGGGAATAATAATATATTGAGTGATTTACCAGTGATACCAGGAAGAAATCGAATGCTCAGAGTGCTCAAAAACACAAACTACGTTAAAAACTCTCCCTTCAAGTTGCTGAAAGTATGAATGAAAACTATGAGAAAAGATGCTTTATAGAATTTGTTAATTCTTAAGTGTTTTAAAAAATAGATAAAATATACCTTCAAAGTTCAAACAAGTGAAAGAAGCCTCCAAAATCTCAGGCTCAGGGCTCTCCTAAGGAAATACGTATGAAAAAATATCCTTGAACTATACGGTGTTCAACAAATAGTCATTTCAAATAAATATATTTGTCTCTTGAACCTAATTTTGTATCAAATATACAAGCAAAATTTTTCAGTGAAGCCTAAAGAAGATGTGTGGGTTCAGTTGATATAGCAGGCTAAAGATCCTAATGGTCAAAGCTTGAAATATGAGGATATTCTTCTACTGTGTTCCTATGTGGTTTCAAAGTAACCTTAGACATAAGTTGGCACTTCCATTCAACTACCTAGCTTCATATGCCAATAAAACTTGTGAATGAATAAATAAACATGGCATATCCATACAATAAAATAGGAATGAAATACTGAGACTTGCCACAGCATGGATGAAGCTTGAAAACATGCTAAGTGAAAGAAACAAATCATAAAAGACCACACATTATATGATCCCATGTATATGAAATGTCCAGAACAGACATATCTACAGAGAC
This sequence comes from Macaca thibetana thibetana, assembly GCF_024542745.1. Lineage (NCBI taxonomy): Eukaryota > Metazoa > Chordata > Mammalia > Primates > Cercopithecidae > Macaca > Macaca thibetana. The sequence continues at coordinate 81,748,977 of NC_065592.1, read as the reverse complement.
TGAAAGTGGGTTAATCAGTGGGTGGCTAGAGGTGGAGGTGGTGGAGAATGGGGAGTAACTACTCAAAACTTTGGGGGTGACAAACATTTTCTAAAACTGTAATAGTTGCACAACTGTGAATTTACTAAAAACCATTGACCAGTACACTTTAAATGGGTAAATTGTACGGCATGTCAAAGCTTTTTTTTTAATTCTGCAGTTCTCGACTCATACTCTTCCAGCATTTTTTTTTAATAGAAACCTTAGTTTAGCTATATTTGAATTAGTTACAATGTGCTATCAAGCCCATTTCTTTTATAAATACATACTAAAATACTAATGGCTGAAGTTGTGATACCTGGAATTTGCCTTAAAATAATCCGAGGGTGGGGCCGGATGTGGTGGCTCACGCCTGTAATCCCAGCACTTTGGGAGGCCCAGGCGGGCAGATCACGAGGTCAGGAGATCGAGACCATCCTGGCTAACACGGTGAAACCCTGTCTCTACTAAAAAAAACACAAAAAAAATTAGCTGGGCGTGGTGGTGGGCACCTGTGGTCCCAGCTACTTGGGACCGAGAATAGTGTGAACCTGGGAGACAGAGCTTGCAGTGAGCCAAGATCGCACCATTGCACTGCAGCCTGGGCAACAGAGCAAGACTCCGTCTCAAAAAAAAAAAAAAAATTATCTGAGGGTGTTAGGAAGGGGAAGCAGTGTTAGGTATAAAGTGGTCATGTGTTGATAGCTACTGGGTGAAGGGTAAAATGAGGGATCATTACACCCTTCTTTCTACATTTGTTGAGATTTTTTTAATTTTCATAATAAAAGATTTAAAGTTAAAGGGAGTAGTTCTTCGAACTGCCCACTCAATCCTACGCTGGTTCTATTTTCTTGTAATAAAAATACACACATTGAAATATATATAGATGAAATGTGACACCTGAGATTTGCTTCCAAATAATAAGAGAACTTAATCTCACAAATAGACTAGGGAGCATGAAGGATCTAATTCCTACCCTGCTTGGAATATTCATCCTTCCTGAAGTTTATCAGAAGACACAAGGCCCGCAGCAGAGCCTGGGAAGTGGGTACAAACGAAACCGTTGTTGAAGCTGGGTGAAAGATATATGTGGGTTCAACATATACTGCATAAAATGTAAACTTTTCCACAACACGAAGTTTTTCAAAAACAACCTCTGTCACATGCATAAATTCAAAACATGTGATACAAGGCTCTTTTTCCCCTAAAGCACCAAGAGAGTCATGGTGCCTAAAGCCATCCTCTTAAAACTGTATTTAATTAATTGTTCTACAAATACAGTATCTATTGCTTCTGTTGTCACTTTGCAAATTCTGAGATCAATCTCAGGATCAAGTCACAAAAAGCAGGAATAACCAACAGTTATAGAGTTGCATATAGACCAGGGTTTGGAGGGTATGGGGAAGAATGGGGAAAGACATAGCAGAGAACTTGTCAGTTCCAAATCACTGATTTCTTTCTCTGCTCTGCTATGCCCAGACTTGGAGACAAGGACATACCCAGCCAGCAGACCAGGAGTATTTATCTATTTATTTTATTTTATTTTATTTATTTATTTATTATTATTTTTTTTTTTGAGACGGAGTCTGGCTCTGTCGCCCAGGCTGGAGTGCAGCAGCACGATCTCGGCTCACTGCAAGCTCCGCCTCCCGGGTTCACGCCTTTCTCCTGCCTCAGCCTCCCGAGTAGCTGGGACTCCAGGCGCCCGCCACCGCGCCCGGCTAATTTTTTGTATTTTTAGTAGAGACGGGGTTTCACCGTGTTAGCCAGGATGGTCTCGATATCCTGACCTCGTGATCCGCCCGCCTCAGCCCCCCAAAGTGCTGGGATTCCAGGCATGAGCCACCGCGCCCGGCCCAGACCAGGAGTATTAACCTTCACCTTCTGGTTGAAGGCCTTTTTTCTTTTCTTTTCTTCTTTTTTTTTTTTTTTTTTTTTTTTTTTGGTACTTCATCAAATTCAACTGTGGCTTGACTGATATCTAAGTGCATTTACCTCTGAAATGATTCACAATAGTAAATGATATCAGCTTTTAATTTTATAAGACAAAAAATAGCTTTTTAATAATTCTAAACTAGCTATGTTTGAGAAGACAATAGATCACGATTTTATGAAGAGCAAATTCCTAAAAATATATGCAAGATTATTACTGGCCCATAGTATTTAGAGAAACGAAATGCACCCACTCTTTGGCTGGATTTAGTCAGACAAGTAGAATAGGTAGCATAACAGGTCTAATTCCTACCCCATCTGGAATATCCATCCTTCTGGAGTTTTCCTGAACACTCATGGAGGCCAGCGGCAGAGCCCACAGGCAGGGCCACTAGGGTGGCATTTTTTTCTACATGAGGCACAAATCGTGGTCTTCCCTCACCACAGCACAGCATGTACCCCAATAAGATCATTCAACATGAAAGTATTTCAGAAGGAAAGCAAATTGGCACTGGATGAAGTATACAATTTCAGGCGAGTCTCAAGGAACCTAATGTTCTTATTTAAACAATTACTTTGGGTTCAACTAGTTCTTCGAGTCCTTTTTTCAGTTTGGTCTTGAATTGCCGTATGTGTGAAACTGCAAAAGCAGTTCTTACCATTCAGGACATACACTGATTACAGATCTTACTAAAAACTAGCAGTATTGCTAGACTTTCAGATTTACACAGTGAGTTCATAGAAAGGTTATTTACGGCCGGCTGTGGTGGTTCATGCCTCTAATCCCCACATTTTGGGAGGCCGAGGCAGGAGAATCACTTGAGCTCAGGAGTTGGAAGCCAGCCTGGGCAACATGGGGAAACTCCGTCCCTTAAAAATAAAAAATAAAAATTAAAAATTAAAAAAAAAAGATATAAAGGAAGGTTATTTACTTTACTCATCTTCCATAGTCATCCCACAAAGATGTGTTTCCAAGTCTCTCAACACCCAGAGAACTTCAGGGGGTTACATGCCTTGGACATTGTGCGATTGTTAGGAGGTAGAGGGGAGTGACCACCCGGTGTCCGTAGATACTGGCTGGCAGCAGCTTTTCTCTGAAGTTGGGCACTCTTTGGCCCCAGGCTCAGCGTTCCCGGTTGGAGGAGTGGGCCCTGGAGAGCAGACATCTCTAGCTAGCTGCTGCGTGCTCCAGGACCTTTGGCCAGCTCGTCCCTAATGACAGGTCCCGGTTCTCACAAACTGAATTCTGCACAGCAGCCTGCATGGCTCCAGGAACCAAGTGGGGTTAAGGCCCTCCTTTAATGACCAGGTACAAGCGCCAGTTCACACACACCCTCTCATTACCTCCTGAACTCGTCTGGGGGTCGAGCCACCCTACACATTTCACATTTATGTGTGTCTTAATGGAGAATAAAACAAGCGATGTGTCCGAAACTGTCCCATCCCACAAATACTCCTACTATGTGCCAGGCATTCTTGATACATCGGTGAACAAAAATGATCAAAATCCCTGCCCTCCCAGCACAGACGTTGTCAGTGCAGCAAATATTCAACGACCAAAAGAAGTTTAATCACTTTCCTCCCACTTTCCTGCCACCCACACCCTGTCCTTCCAATCTCCCAAAGAGCTGGGTGTCTTTGCTTAATTCTATTAGCTTAACTGGGACAATAAAATCCTTCAGCCTGCGCGCAACAGACACTACCCAGGTGCAGCCCAATTCACCCCTGAACTCGACCGTCGCGGAACATTTTTCTCCAGGCTCCAAAAACTTCAGATGGCGTTAAGGCTCCCCCAACTGCAGCCCTGGAGGCCAACTAAGGGACAATGAAAGGGTACGACCAGAGCCCCCTATCCACCGGATGACCGGGCTAGCGGGGCGCGCGCGCGGTACTCACCGAGGAGCCGGCCCAGAACGGGCACGAGTTCTTCACCTGCGGAGAGCTGCTCAGCGACAGCGCCCCGAAGCTGAGCGCCACCATGCAGCAGCCCAGGATCAGCTGCAGCAGCCCGAGTGACAGCAGCGGGCGGGCGGGCAACAGCGCAGAGCCCGGGGCCGCGGCGGCAGCGGCGGCGGCTGCCCGGCGGGAGGAGAGCGCCGGCGGCGCGGCCAGAACCCCGGCGGCAGCGGTGGCAGCGCAGCGAGGCCGCGACGGGGGCTGCAGCGCGCCCCGGGGCCAGCGCGGCCGCAGCGGGGGCAGCGGCGGCTCCTGGGCGGCGGCGGCGGCGGCGCCCGGGCCCCCGGTCTGCGGCCCACCCGAAAGCCCAGCCACGGGGCAGCAGGAGCCCGGGAGCACCACCGGCAGGGACATGGACGGACCGTGAAGGGTGCGGCCGGCGGTGGCGGGGAGGGGACGCTGAGCGGAGCCGAAGGCGCCGCACACTGGGCACCGCGGGCGGGCTCCGAGGCCGAGGGGGAGGGAAGGAAATGCGCACGGCCCAACCACTTGCTGCCGCCGCTGCCGCCGCCGCCGCTGCCCTGGCTCCAGCCGGCCGCACCCACCTGCCGCCTGGCGGGTCCGCCTCCCGCTGGCCCCGGGCGCAACCTCACTCTCACCCACGCGCACCCAGTGCTCGCGCTGCGCTGGGGCAAGTGCGCCACAGCCTCGGGGTCCCCGCCAAATCTGCGCCGGCTTCCTGGGGTCCTGGCAGGGTGCCCTGCCCCAAATATTTAAATAAGTCCCTCGAGCTGGGAGGCACCCTACGGCCAGGACGCGTCAGCGCCGGCCACCGACAGTCTCAGCGTCTGTCCCCACCTGCCGAGCTGGGGCTAGAGAAGAGCGAGGAAAGCGCCGTGGACCCTCGGACCCGTTTACAGTCCAGCCACTAAAGAGGCCCCGGCGCGCTTTAATGAGAAGGGAGCCCGCCCTTAAACTTTTGCCCCCACAAGGAGGGGGATGGTTGGAGGAGGGGCTTTGGGGCGACTCGATGGGAAGAGGCGTAAGCCAAGGACTTCGGGAAGGACGACGCCGAGCGCAGTTACGGCTCGCAGGGCGCAGGACCTGCCTACCCCGCATCAGCCCGGGAATGCTTTCCCGGCATCTCGGTAGGAGCGGGAATGAAAGGACTGGGTTACCTTGGAAGCATCCAGCATCCGTAAAGAAAATACACGGGGCAGCCCGGAGCGCATGGCAAGGATTACGCTCTATCCTCCTCTTATTGACTCATGAGCGGTATCAGGCATCTATTAGGCATCACCTGGTAGAACACGGAACCCCCAAACTTCCGAGGAAATATCCTAATAAAATCCTAAACTATTTTGGTAATATATGAAAAATCTTTAGAGAAAAAAAAAAAAGATGATTCCTCTTTGCAAAATGAATTCCCTTAGTAATATCTTTTCACCTTGGAAGAATTCTAATGCGTAGAAAGTTTCGTACCTAAAATGATTATAATAGACTTTTTTTCCTGATAAGAACCACAGCAGTGTTCTTGGCAGTTAGTCAGTTCCAGTATTAGAAAACTTATCTTATCCTAAGGTATTTAACATCCTCCCACCCAATAAACCAAGAAAAGTGTGTGTCAGTTTTTATACTCTGTTTGTGGAAGCTGTATTTATATTGGTCGTTACACTTTAATCCACAATGTGATATACTGTCAATGTGCCCAAGTTTACATATACACTTCTTAAATTATTAAAGCACATGTCATTAATGGTGCCTAGGACTTCCTTTACAGACTGCTCCCATGAATAAATTCAAATTCTGGAGGAAAAGGGAGATGTCTTTCAAAATAAGGGTTTAAAGTCTGTTGATTCATTTTTAAAATGCCATACAGTATATGCTCTTAAATTGCTGCTGATGTTAAATGAAAAGCTTCTTTGGGCCGAAGTTATACTCTATTTTATATACAAGCTTAACAGTATTTAATTTTTAACCATGTATTACACCATGCAATATAGTAAGTCTGACTGAGTCTTAAGAAATTCTCTCCGCTAAACAAATCTATTTCATTGGCCAGTTCTTGACATCTGAAACTTACAATTAAAAATGTATTATTTGTGTCTAAGAATGTTGCTGTTAGAAGTCAGGATATCCTCTGGTCCTTGGGGAGGGACATGATTATGACTGGAAAGAGGGTTTCAAGGGGTGCTAGTGACTATTTCTTTCTTGATGTGGGTGCTAATTACATGAGTAAGGTTCATTTTGTGAAAATTCATGGAGTTACAGTTATGATTTGTGTGCGTCTCTGTGTATATTTTATACTTAAATACTGTAAAGTATTTCCAAATACTTTATTCTTAAAATTTTTAAAGCCTTTTTCCCCATGCAGAAACAGATGATAGCAGAAGTAATTGAAATCCATAGATGATTTTATCGTCTTAAAGGCTTTACTCATCTTATAAGGTGACTTAAAACTTTTCCAAAGCTACTAATTAAGGGTTGTCATACAGTCATTTGTTGTTGTTGTTGTTGTTGTTATTGGCCACATTTATAACTGAGTTTCTTTTTCTGGTTATAAACGCAAATCCATATAACACTACCCCAACCTTTAAAATTATGCCAATAAAAATTCTCAAGTATTTGGGCTTGGTATTTTTGTAAACCAAGCTTGATTCTTTGCATCTCCCAAACCCTGCTTACATTAAGTCTTTAGTTAGATCTGAGCAAGCTGTATGTAACTAAGCTCTTATAGGATAATTCAGAGCCATTGATTTCCATTTGTCTTAATAAATTTTTTTTAAAAGTGATGACTTTTGAAAACAGTCTGTCAATTTCTCAAGAAGTCAAGTCTAGTGTTTATTGTTATTTGACCCACTAATTCCACTCCTAGGTATATACCCAAAAGAAATGAACATATTCACACAAAAACCAGTGCACAAATAGCAGCATTATTCACAACAACCAAAAAGTGGAAGCAACCCAAGTGTCAATCAACTGGACGAGTGGATTAACAAAACATGGAATATGCAGCCAGTGGAGTATATTTGTCAGTAAACAAGGAATGAGGTGTTCATCTATGCTACATGTAGAAACCTTGAAAACATTATACTAAGTTTCAAAATATCATATGTACCCCATAATATGTATAATTATTATGTATCCACAATAATTAAAAAATTTTTAGACATTATGCTAAGTGAAAAAAGCCAGTCACAAATGACCACATATTATATGATTCCATTTATCTAAATTGTCTAGAATAGAGAAATTTGTAGAGACAGAAAGTAGCTTACCGGCTGCTTAGGGCTGAGGAAATGGGGAGATTGTGGGGGGATGATGGCTAAAGGATATGTGGGTTCTTTTTAAGGTGGTGAAAATGTTCTAAAATTAGGCCGGGCGTGGTGGCTCAAGCCTGTAATCCCAGCACTTTGGGAGGCCGAGACGGGCGGATCATGAGGTCAGGAGATCCAGACCATCCCAACATGGGCTAACATGGTGAAACCCCGTCTCCACTAAAAAAATACAAAAAATTAGCCGGGCGTGGTGGCGGGCGCCTGTAGTCCCAGCTACTCGGGAGGCTGAGGCAGGAGAATGGCATAAACCCGGGAGGCGGAGCTTGCAGTGAGCTGAGATCCGGCCACTGCACTCCAGCCTGGGTGACAGAGCGAGACTCCGTCTCAAAAAAAAAAAAAAAAAGAAAGAAAATGTTCTACAATTGATTGTACTGATGATTGTACAACTCTGAATGTACTAAAAACCAGTGAATTGTACACGTTAATGGGTGAATTGTATGTAGGGTATGTGAATGATATCTCAATAAAGTTATTATCAAAAAATTTAAAAATGAATAAAGTGAGGAAGAACCTGTGAAAAATTTGCCCCAGATTCTTCATTAACGTAGGCCAAAATTCAAGGAAACAATCGCTGAAGTGTGTTGTTTGGTGGAACCCGTATGCCAGTTTTCCTCAAGATCAAAGCTGAACTCCAAGCAGGTTCCATACACCTTCCACTAATGCTTCCCCTCCCTGTCCCTCATTTTCCACTCCTTGCACTAGGAGTCTCCTCCACTGAGGAGTTCAGTTTCTTTGCCCAGGTTTCTTGGACATCTTTTTTTTTTTCTTTTTTGAGACAGTCTCGCTCTGTTGCCCAGGCTGGAGTGCAGTGACATGATCTCGGCTCGCTGCAACCTCCGCCTCCCAGGCTCAAGCAATTCTCCTGCCTCAGCCTCCTGAATAGCTGGGATTACAGGTGCACACCACCACACTCTGTTAATTTCTGTATTTTTAGTAGCAACAGGGTTTCACCATGTTGGTCATGCTGGTCTCGAACTCCTGACCTCGTGATCCGCCCACCTCAGTCTCCCAAGGACCCTTTAAATAAACTCCTCAGTTCATTCCACACTTCTCAGAAGACTCCATCTGTCAGTTAATTAAAGGAGGCTGTTCCACATTGGAGTGAGAGCTGTTGAAGAAACTCTTTCCTCAAAACCTATTCCCTGGCAAGATCCTCCAGGTCTTATATTTTACAGAAAAAGGAAATGCTTCTCTGAATTAAGGCATAGTGGACTCTAGAAGTCTCAGTTAATACGCTGACTGGAGCAGCTTCTTGAAGTGTACTCCAAAGACCACAGGATCATGCCAGGGCGGGAAAGGGGAATGTCAAGTTCATTCACTTCCCCCCACACCTGTGGGATCAGATACTGTGGACTGAAGGCCTGGAACCTTCATTTTAACAAATGCAAAGAAACTTTAGTAGATAGTACTATTTAGACTCCAGAATTTTTATATGGGAATGCTTATATGGGAGAGGAAGGTAGGGAATTTGACTTGAAAGCAAACATACATGCAAATATGTTGGTGGAAGGGCTTTGCTGGCCCCCAGCAGAGCTCCACTGCCCAGGTGATCTTTATGCACAGAAGGAGTTAGACTACTGAATTCTAATGGGAAGGGTACCGTAGGAGAAACCAGCTGCTGGGTTCTAGCCCCTCCTCCAGTGTGTGCCTCTGACCCAGTCAGGAGCTTCTTGGCCTCAATAGCTTCATCTCTAAGAAACGGGTTTGTGAGTATCATCCGCCTGAGGTTGGGCTGTGCAATCATTTGGATACCCCCAGGCCTGCGATTTTGAAATTCAGTCATCCTCATCGCCATGATTTCTCAGATGGCCAGCAAGAGAACAAGGACTAAGAATAGCAGGTAAATTTGGGGGTGGAATAAATTTATAGACTCAAAATTCCCAAACAAAACCCAAAGCTCACTATTCTAAACTTTAAGGCCTCAGGTTCCATGGTCCTAGGATTTTCCCTGAGGAAATCGATGAGTGTTAAGAGCAATTATAACATTTCACTTTGCAGGGAAAGGGCTGTGTGAGGTTTTTTTTAATTAAGAGAGACGGGAAGAATAAAAGAAAGAAAGAAAGAAACCCCGAGCAGAGCTGGGCAAATCAGGCACCAGATTTTTCTGAAATAATGTTGCAGACTGATTGTTAAGAATTCCTAATGCCTCTGGCCCCAAGACAGACTTATTTGTCAAATAGACGAGCTGTAGCCATATTTTTCTCATTGTTCAAATTAAATACTGAAAACTTCTTACCATGCAAATCCCACAAAAGATAATTCAAGCCAGCTGCTTTAAAAATTATTCATGGCTGATCAATTTCTAGAATAGATAAGCTATACATATATATACACACACACACGTATATATACACACACATACATATATATATAAAATAAAGTGTGTCCTACAAGTATGTGAGTGTGTGTGTATCTATGGGTAACCTTATATCAGAGCTTCCTGCAGTTTCAAGTTTCTGTAGAAGTCAAAGCTGTAATTCACGAATGGAGGCTGTTTCTTTGTTCTGGAGAAATCTGTTGAACAGGCCTTTTAGTTAATCCAATGTGAAGCACAGAACCCCTGAAACAGATGTTTAGGAGACAGCTGTGTGTTAATGACAGAAGTTGTCTTGTAATAATGTGAACAGAGCCACCCATTCCCCGACGAAGGAGCTCTTTGTCTAAGGTGCTTGTCAGACTCACCGGGGAAGCTTCAGAAACTGTATACAAAGTCTAAGCCTCCAGTTGCAGATACCCTGATGTATAAGATCTGCAGTGGGGTGAGGTCTATACAGATATATTAGTAACATCTCCCCTAAGGTTTGAGATGCACAGTCCTCTAAAGCCATGTCTCAGAGACCAATACTCCTCTTCCAGATAGGGGTTTCTAGTACCTCCATATGTGCAGTGTGTGTGTGTGTGTGTGTGTGTGTGTGTCTGTGTGTGTTCTTGTTCCTGGCAACTACTCATGAAAGAGAAGACCTCAGGCCCCCAAAGATATCCTGCCAGTCAAGCTGGAGGAAAGACAGTAAGAGGGACTTGGCTTGGGCTCTGCACAGCACAAGTAGACTGAGCTGTGGATGTCCCTATATAGTAGGCTTTTTTAAGATTGACAAACTCTAACTGTGGGAAATGTACAAATTTGCTGAATTTAAAATATCTTGGTCATTATCCTGCAGAAGGTCACAAAGTCACCCAGGGAGAGAGAGGTGGGATGCCCCCTAAGAGGAAAGGGCATAACTGCTGTTAACTGGCCCAGCAGTGGTTATTCCTAGGAAAGGAAAAGAGAACTGAAGGAAGTGAAGCTGAGGATGTAGGAACAGCCTGGGCCTCCTGCTAATCCTCGCTACTGATTTTGATTGCCTACTGTATTCAGGCTTTGTGTACATTATTTCTAATGCAACAGCTCTATCAAATAGGGCTTTGTTTTAATTAGGCCAGAAAAGAAGAGAAAGGAACAGAGGGAAATTTATTCACCTTTGTGTTTCTTGCACCCACAGTTTCTATCTGCTTTTCTCAACAGTCCCTGGGAGAGCAGAAAAACAAGATTTCTCTCTGGTATGGTTTGGACTTGTGTCCTCACCCAAATCTCATGGCAAATTGTGATCCCCAATGTCGGAGGAGGGACCTGGTGGGAGATGATTTGATCATAGGGCAGTCTTCTCCCTTGCCCTTCTCATGGTAATTAGTGTGTTCTCATGAGATCTAGTTGTTTACAATTATGTAGCACCTCCCCCTTCCCTTTCTCCTGCTCCAGCCGTGTAAGACCAACTGCTTCTCCTTCACCTTGGGCCATGATTGAAAGTTTCCTGATGCCTCCACATCCATGCTTCCTGTAGAGTCTGCAGAACCACGGGCCAATTCAACCTCTTTTCTTTATAAATTACCCAGTCTCAGGTAGTTCTTTATAGCAATGCAAGAATAGACTAATACACTTTCCAAGTGATTTTCTGATACGAAATCACCCTCCCAGCCACTCTGACCCAAGAAATGGGCTGCCCTTGATAGCAGATGTGAGTTCTGTGCATTAGAAAGCCTTTCATCTTGTTCTCACTTAATAAATTGGCATCCTGACATAGATCAGTCTTTTGTGTCAGGTGCTTTTTTTCTTTGGGGCATTTAAACTTACTGTTCCATCTGTTAAGAACATAGCTCTGTGCCTAACCCCTCGGTCCCCAATACCTATACACACATTTCCCCAGGGCACTCCTACTCATCCCTAGGTTACAGATTGAGCTCATTTTGCTCAAGAAGTCTTCCTTGATATCCCCACAAGGCACCCCAGAGACCAGGGCCTCAGGTGTCTGGATCTCCAAGTCAGAGCTGTTTCTATTTCACTATGCTGAGGTTCTGAGTCAATGTCATATATGTAGGGGACACAGCTTTATTCCAATCTGGGCAGCATGGTGCCTTCTGGGCTCTCACGGTCACTGTCAAACCTAGACACTGCATGTGGCATGAAGCCCTTCGGGCCACAGTGATGACTTAGAGAGCATGTGGTTTGATGAACGAGCTCTGCACGAAGAATCGAGACCTCTTGGTCAGATTGGTTCCGTTGCTGCACTAGGGCCTTTGTATCGGCTGTTTTCTCTATCTGGAGTGCTCTTCCCCCAGATATGTCTCACCACCTCGGTCCATTTACTTCATAGAGAAACATTTTCTGACCTCCTTGTCAAATTTGTCACTTCTCCTCCTTCTTTCCTCCCTATCCCTTTATTCTGGCTTTCTTCCTAGTATGTATCACTATCTGACATTACATTGTTTATCCCCATCTCGTGATAGTATGACAAATGTAGCTCCATGAGGGCAGGGACTTTCTGCTGATAACCTGATATTCTCATCTTAAAGGGTTGTGCCTGATAAATAGGAATCAATAAACTTTTACTGAATGAATAAATGAATGGATAGTCTTTGCCCTTTTTCTTATTTGGAGATCTTAGACTAGTCACATCACCTGTTCAGACTTCAGTTTTTTCCATCAATGGAGGTGTGGTGGGGGTAGAGTAAGGAGGGGTTTATCCTGGATTATATCCAAGGTCTCTCCAGCTCCAACATACACTTCTAAATGCCAGGAATACATAGATCTTTGCTCTCTTCTTGACGTCATTCAATGATTCCTTGGTCTTCTTTGAATGGGAATATCCTGATTATGACTCATCGCCATAAATACAAAGAAAAATGTTAATGTGTGTGTGTGTGTGTCTGTGTGCGTGTGTGTAAGTGAAGCTGAAAGGGAACTCAGGGCCCCAAAGCCCTGGTGTCAGGCTACCTGCCACTGGAATATCAGGTGTCCCATTCACAGAGGCTGTGTTACCTGCCCGCCTCGGAACTCTAACCCTAGAGAGCAGGGACCATGTCCCCTCCTCAACTCAGGGCTTTGCAGCTTAGGATGTGACTAAGGATAAGCTTGACCATGGAAGACCTCTGAGGGGGCCAATGTAACTACCGATGAAACCTTGTTTGCTGGGCTGGGGAGGGTGAGTGAAGGCTTAAGGTAGGGGTGGGGGCGGGGCGGGGAGTGGTGCATGGTTTTCAGCTTCTTGGAAGTGGCAGGTGGATGCAGTCTGGGGAAAACCTCTGAAGACCCTGAGGAATTGAATTTTAATATAAGGCCATTAACCACAGACCTTGAAAACAGAGACCCCAATGGCAGCACAAAGTGGAAGGTAGAAATGCTGAGTGCACGTAACCAAGAATTAAATCTGAAACGGCTCCAGAAAGCAGTGGCCTGTGGAGAAACCATGCAGGGCATTAAAGAATCAGAGGGAGACAGAAGATAGTTACTGGACACTTACGTCTTCTAATGTTAATGTCTTATGTGACTTCAGGCACATTATCTCTTCTAACACCAGCAACAATCATGGTAGGCAGCTAATTTTTACCCACGTAAAGGTGAAGAATTTGAGGCTCAGAGATACAAAGCAACTTTTTTCTTTTTTAAGACAGGGTCTCGCTCTGTCATCCAGGCTGGAGTGCAGTGGCATGATCATGGCTCACTGCAGCCTCGACTTCCTAGGGCTCAAGCAATCCTCCCACCTCAGCCTCCCAAGTAGGTGGGGCTAAAGGCACGTGTATGCCACCAGGCCAGGCTAATTTTTGCTTTTTTTTTGTAGAGATGAGGTTTTGCCATGTCATCCAGGCTGGTCCCCAACTCCTGGGATCAAGTGATCCACCCACCCCGGCCTCCCAAGTTGCTGGGATTAAAGGTGTGACAAAGTGACTTTCTTAAAGTCAAACTGCAAAACCAGAGTAAAAACCTAGGCTTTCTGACTTTTAATTCAGTCCCTGTCCCCATATATCACAGCAATATCTTGCTTGTAATTTCATCATGATTCAGGAAAGCATGGCAGAGGGCCCTTGGATGGCTTAATTAAAGACGACATCTTCAATTCTGTCTGTTTGTCCCTTTCCAGGGATTACTCTTTGCTGTGCCCCAACCATGCCCTGATCAGGGCTACCATATTCCTGATTGCCTTTGCCTCTCTGTCTAGAGATTGGATCTGAGGCAGGCACCTGACCTGAGAAGGCCTGTTAGCATCTCCCTTGTGGGCCATAAGAGGTTGGTTCGTACCAACACAACGACCTCATCATTGTGAACTCAAATTGGACAAATCTGTGAGAGAAGTTCAAATCAAAAAGTGGGACATCTCTGTTCATATTTTCTAGAAAGGTTTTTAAATCGAATTTAACATCCATTCCTCTAAACGAAAAAAGCCAGTCATGAAAAGACCACATATTATATGATTCCATTTATATGGAACGTCCAGAAAAAGTGAATTTTATAGAGACAGAAAGCATACTACTGGTTACTTAG